>NC_060126.1:443795499-444411333 GCF_021461395.2 Schistocerca americana
ATTACCATTGCCAACTTTAGCTCGGCAAGCTACACCACATGACCAAATAATAACCGAGACTCTCAGTAACCTGTCGAGGTGTGCGGAAAAGAGGAAGGAGAAACATGACAAGAAAATTAAAAAAGCAACGTTATATCAATCTGGTGACTTGGTGTTACTGAATACCCACCCCAAGTCTTCTATGTTAGCGAAGAGAAATAAGAAATGGCAAACGGTATATGCCCAACCTTATAAAATAATAGACATACCTCACGGGTGTAGTTATTTGTTGGGCGATGTCCAGTCAGAGGAAGTATAAGGACTATATCCGTATAAAGATCTGAAAAGATTTTCTCAATAGAGCAGTGTTCAAATTTGTAAATAATAGATTAAGTTTGCAGTATATTTTTCATATGTAAATGTCATATATTTCAATGTAGTATGTAAGAAAAGTTATGCACAAAGAGATGTGTCATATGATTCATTTCTGTAGAGGTTAAAAATACCATTGCCCTGAAAATAATTTCAATTTTGAAGGAATAGTAAACGTAGCTTAAAGAATGTCTTCTTACTCAGGAATATGCAACAGCGTACAAAGCTGAATGAATTTCTATTTGTGTGTATAAAATGTTTTAATTGTAAAAGTAATGAGGGTTGTAGAAGCAAAATATTGTGTTCTCAGTGTCTATGTGTGTTCAAAACTTGAGACACCAATTGAGCCTCATTTGCTATAGAACATGAGTGTAAAGTGAGCATGACATCAAAGATACCGCCGTCCGGAGAGACCGAGCGGTTCTAGGCGCTAGTCTGGAACCGCGCGACCGCTACGGTCGCAGGTTCGAATCCTGCCTCGGGCATGGATGTGTGTGATGTCGTTAGGTTAGTTATGTTTAAGTAGTTCTAAGTTCTAGGGGACTGATGGCCTCAGAAGTTAAGTACTATAGTGCTCAGAGCCATTTGAACCAAAGATACGTCATGCGTCGTGGGCAAAGAATGACTTATAAGTAGTAAATGCGAGTCATGCTAGGCCCTGCTAAATTGTAATTTTACCTGTGCATGCAGAGATATTTTCACGAGTTTATGGAGTAATTTCAAATGGTTCAAATGGCTCTGAGCACTATGGGACTCAACATCTTAGGTCATAAGTCCCCTAGAACTTAGAACTACTTAAACCTAACTAACCTAAGGACATCACACACACCCATGCCCGAGGCAGGATTCGAACCTGCGACCGTAGCAGTCCCGCAGTTCCGGACTGCAGCGCCAGAACCGCTAGACCACCGCGGCCGGCGGAGTAATTTCAATTCATAATCAACTGACAGCCTAGGAACTTGCACGTTACGCCTAGGTTTCAAAATGAATAAATGACAATTTAGGCAAAGTTTTTGTAAAGTCGAGTCTGTCTCTGGAAGGCAAGCAGGCAATCTATAAGCAGACATGACATGGGAATTACCTCAGATCAGATGCCAATAGAATGATATTGTCAAGAATCTGATGGAAAGTATGAATATGTAAATGAAGGTGTGAATTGTGTATATGGTGAAAGAAACTGGTAGAACATAGTACGAACTAAATTCCAGTTTGAACTGAGCTAAGTGTGTTAGTGCTTGTTAGCTAGCCGAGACAGTTACTTTTGAACAGTGTAAGAATGTGAAAGTGAAACTCTGATAACGGAAAGCGAAATGCAGATATTGAACGTTCAATAGTTGTAAACATGCAAAACGACATATTGTTCACGAGATACTGTGAGTGTTGTTATAAATGCGTAATTTTTTAACGCAAAACGTATCCACAACCCATGTTTTTGAGACAGACTGCGTTTTTATTAAGTCTAACAATATGAGTTCGGTATGCTATGCGCGGGCTGTTATAAACACCGCGACAAATGTTTGTGAAAAGAAGCGTACTCGCATTTGGACGCTCAAAATGCCTGCGAGTGCAACGGAGAAATTAAAGTGACCTTAACAGAACCAAAGTTTGACATGTAACCAAAACTGTGTCATGTATAAATTGCATTTTAAGAAAAAGAGCCGTGTCATGTTTTTCTGCTAAACAGTGCTGACTTTATACTCCAAAACTGGTGAAAACTTCACATCAGCTGCCGAACGAATAAACTTTCCTTTAACACTAGCCATAACATCTGCAGCGGGAAAGGATATTATGTTGTGCGCGTGTGTTGCTTCATGTACAATGCCGGAGACGCGTTGCTGAGCAGAATCTTGTCAACTAGCGGGGAGCGGTCCTCATCCCATTTCCGACCCGCCCAACTGCTAACAAACGCGCATCGCCAACCGTTCGTTGGATCAGCCGATTCCGACGTTCATCGTCGGCAGGAACCACGCCTCCGTCACGTGGGCGTCGACCTCTCCGTCGCGGACGCAGACCACACCTACCAACGCCGTCGGAGCTGAACGTCGCGGCATCGAACAACAACAACCACCACCACCACAACAAATGACAACCGAATTGACAACAACCTACCGAGCAATAGCAACATAAACTGCTATAAAAAAACTGCCACGTGCACAAAATATTGTTACGATTTTTACCAACTGTCATTCTAACATACAACTCTCTTGCATGTTTTAACAAAGAATTACTAATTAACAGACACATTTCATTGCTTCACCGAGGTCGTACCACGAGTAATTAATCGAGGATAGTCAAAGTGGGTAAGTCTATCGCTCCGCCTAGGTTTTCACCCGGGGTTTCCCTCAGGCCTTGTCGAATGAGGAGTGAACAGCCGATATCCCAGGGACCTTATAAATTTTAGACTGCCCCATAATTGACTACCTCCGAGCACCACGAAAGCTGCAACAGTCAAAGCGAGCTGCCAAAGCTACAGTAGGACCTCTGTATAGCACTGAAGCCTTCACAGTGTTCTAAATTCCATGTTATAAAATGTCAGTTCAGTGACATACTATTTCCATTTGTACATAACTTCATGTGTATTCTACATCTACATCTACATTGATACTCCGCAAGCCACCCAACGGTGTGTGGCGGAGGGCACTTTACGTGCCACTGTCATTACCTCCCTTTCCTGTTCCAGTCGCGTATGGTTCGCGGGAAGAACGACTGTCTGAAAGCCTCCGTGCGCGCTCTAATCTCTCTAATTTTACATTCGTGATCTCCTCGGGAAGTATAAGTAGGGGGAAGCAATATATTCGATACCTCATCCAGAAACGCACCCTCTCGAAACCTGGCGAGCAAGCTACACCGCGATGCAGAGCGCCTCTCTTGCAGAGTCTGCCACTTGAGTTTATTAAACATCTCCGTAACGCTATCACGGTTACCAAATAACCCAGTGACGGAACGCGCCGCTCTTCTTTGGATCTTCTCTATCTCCTCCGTCAACCCGACCTGGTACGGATCCCACACTGATGAGCAATACTCAAGTATAGGTCGAACGAGTGTTTTGTAAGCCACCTCCTTTGTTGATGGACTACATTTTCTAAGCACTCTCCCAATGAATCTCAACCTGGTACCCGCCTTACCAACAATTAATTTTATATGATCATTCCACTTCAAATCGTTCCGTACGCATACTCCCAGATATTTTACAGAAGTAACTGCTACCAGTGTTTGTTCCGCTATCATATAATCATACAATAAAGGATCCTTCTTTCTATGTATTCGCAATACATTACATTTGTCTATGTTAAGGGTCAGTTGCCACTCCATGCACCAAGTGCCTATCCGCTGCAGATCTTCTTGTATTTCGCTACAATTTTCTAATGCAGCAACTTCTCTGTATACTACAGCATCATCCGCGAAAAGCCGCATGGAACTTCCGACACTATCTACTAAGTCATTTATATACACTCCTGGAAATGGAAAAAAGAACACATTGACACCGGTGTGTCAGACCCACCATACTTGCTCCGGACACTGCGAGAGGGCTGTACAAGCAATGATCACACGCACGGCACAGCGGACACACCAGGAACCGCGGTGTTGGCCGTCGAATGGCGCTAGCTGCGCAGCATTTGTGCACCGCCGCCGTCAGTGTCAGCCAGTTTGCCGTGGCATACGGAGCTCCATCGCAGTCTTTAACACTGGTAGCATGCCGCGACAGCGTGGGCGTGAACCGTATGTGCAGTTGACGGACTTTGAGCGAGGGCGTATAGTGGGCATGCGGGAGGCCGGGTGGACGTACCGCCGAATTGCTCAACACGTGGGGCGTGAGGTCTCCACAGTACATCGATGTTGTCGCCAGTGGTCGGCGGAAGGTGCACGTGCCCGTCGACCTGGGACCGGACCGCAGCGACGCACGGATGCACGCCAAGACCGTAGGATCCTACGCAGTGCCGTAGGGGACCGCACCGCCACTTCCCAGCAAATTAGGGACACTGTTGCTCCTGGGGTATAGGCGACGACCATTCGCAACCGTCTCCATGAAGCTGGGCTACGGTCCCGCACACCGTTAGGCCGTCTTCCGCTCACGCCCCAACATCGTGCAGCCCGCCTCCAGTGGTGTCGCGACAGGCGTGAATGGAGGGACGAATGGAGACGTGTCGTCTTCAGCGATGAGAGTCGCTTCTGCCTTGGTGCCAATGATGGTCGTATGCGTGTTTGGCGCCGTGCAGGTGAGCGCCACAATCAGGACTGCATACGACCGAGGCACACAGGGCCAACACCCGGCATCATGGTGTGGGGAGCGATCACCTACACTGGCCGTACACCACTGGTGATCGTCGGGGGGACACTGAATAGTGCACGGTACATCCAAACCGTCATCGAACCCATCGTTCTACCATTCCTAGACCGGCAAGGGAACTTGCTGTTCCAACAGGACAATGCACGTCCGCATGTATCCCGTGCCACCCAACGTGCTCTAGAAGGTGTAAGTCAACTACCCTGGCCAGCAAGATATCCGGATCTGTCCCCCATTGAGCATGTTTGGGACTGGATGAAGCGTCGTCTCACGCGGTCTGCACGTCCAGCACGAACGCTGGTCCAACTGAGGCGCCAGGTGGAAATGGCATGGCAAGCCGTTCCACAGGACTACATCCAGCATCTCTACGATCGTCTCCATGGGAGAATAGCAGCCTGCATTGCTGCGAAAGGTGGATATACACTGTACTAGTGCCGACATTGTGCATGCTCTGTTGCCTGTGTCTATGTGCCTGTGGTTCTGTCAGTGTGATCATGTGATGTATCTGACCCCAGGAATGTGTCAATAAAGTTTCCCCTTCCTGGGACAATGAATTCACGGTGTTCTTATTTCAATTTCCAGGAGTGTATATTGTGAAAAGCAATGGTCCCATAACACTCCCCTGTGGCACGCCAGAGGTTACTTTAACGTCTGTAGACGTCTCTCCATTGACAACAACATGCTGTGTTCTGTTTGCTAAAAACTCTTCAATCCAGCCACACAGCTGGTCTGATATTCCGTAGGCTCTTACTTTGTTTATCAGGCGACAGTGCGGAACTGTATCGAACGCCTTCCGGCAGTCAAGAAAAATAGCATCTACCTGGGAGCCTGTATCTAATATTTTCTGGGTCTCATGAACAAATAAAGCGAGTTGGGTCTCACACGATCGCTGTTTCCGGAATCCATGTTGATTCCTACATAGTAGATTCTGGGTTTCCAGAAATGACATGATACGCGAGCAAAAAACATGTTCTAAAATTCTACAAGAGATCGACGTAAGAGATATAGGTCTATAGTTTTGCGCATCTGCTCGACTACCCTTCTTGAAGACTGGGACTATCTGTGCTCTTTTCCAATCATTTGGAACCCTCCGTTCCTCTAGAGACTTGCGGTACACGGCTGTTAGAAGGGGGGCAAGTTCTTTCGCGTACTCTGTGTAGAATCGAATTGGTATCCCGTCAGGTCCAGTGGACTTTCCTCTATTGAGTGATTCCAGTTGCTTTTCTATTCCTTGGACATTTATTTCGATGTCAGCCATTTTTTTCGTTTGTGCGAGGGTTTAGAGAAGGAACTGCAGTGCGGTCTTCCTCTGTGAAACAGCTTTGTTTTGTTGAGTAACAACATAGCAATGCAATTTTTGAGAACGATGATGACATACATGGAAAAGAAAAAGTGATCAGTTTATGTGACGAAGCATTGACACTTTTACCAAAAATGTGACTTGTGTAAGGTGTGAAAAACTGCATGAGCGAATACTGTGGACGCGCGGATTGAAATGTTAAAGTCAAAATATATATATACATTTTGTATCACGAACATTTCGGGGGCGGGGGGAGGCGCTGTGCCGGATGCAAAGACTAAAAAGATTTAATATGGACTAGAGCTTTTATCTTGATGCGAAATCTTATACTGAGTGCGATACTGGCCGCAAAGGCGGCATAATGTTTCTGATTTGTATTATTATTATGTAAAATGTTAATTTCAATATTTGAGTGCAAAGCTTACTAATTATGCTCAATATATGTAAGTTTAATGTGAAAAAGAACAACGTTCAGTTGCTCTACTTTTTCCTTCTCTTGTCTGATGTGGTAGAGATCGGGCAAGTTTGTTAATTGCTGACGAATCTAAGCTCATTTGTGATCATAATTCAGTAATATAATAGTTTAAAGTTATTATTCCCCTTTATTTGTAGAAGGTGAGCCTTGTGTTAAGTCCGTTTCCCTTTAAAATCAGTGTTCTGAATAATTTTCAGCTCGACAGTTGCACCCGCCGCTGCAGCAACAGACGCCATTACGTGGCATTTTTAATTCACGAATTTAGCATAAGTGAAGAGATCGCCAGCTCAGAACATAACAAATATTTTTTTTTTTTCTACAGCCGCCTGAAACAGCGGAAGAATACATAGATTTTAGATTTTTATTTTCAATTACTCGCCGAGATCCAGAGCCACGACTCGGACTTCAATTGTTTTTTAACGGCGGTAAGAACAATCCTCTCGCGCGTGTGGGAAGTTGCAAATTATAAGAAAGAACCCATGCTTTGTAAACATATTAGCCCAGGCAAATACAAAAATATTATTTCAGTTTTCAATTTAAATGCAATGTGTTTCTAGACTGGCTCATATTATAGTAACTTTAACGTGAATCAAAAGTTTGCTTATCTTAATCTTTATTAATCAGCCAGTTGTTAAAAACACAAACTCAAAAGTATAAATAAAATCACAAAAATAATTTCTATTCAATTCAAAATCAAATCCAAGTCACAACCATTAAAAAGTCTAGCTCCCACATACACTCCTGGAAATGGAAAAAAGAACACATTGACACCGGTGTGTCAGACCCACCATACTTGCTCCGGACACTGCGAGAGGGCTGTACAAGCAATGATCACACGCACGGCACAGCGGACACACCAGGAACCGCGGTGTTGGCCGTCGAATGGCGCTAGCTGCGCAGCATTTGTGCACCGCCGCCGTCAGTGTCAGCCAGTTTGCCGGGGCATACGGAGCTCCATCGCAGTCTTTAACACTGGTAGCATGCCGCGACAGCGTGGACGTGAACCGTATGTGCAGTTGACGGACTTTGAGCGAGGGCGTATAGTGGGCACGCGGGAGGCCGGGTGGACGTACCGCCGAATTGCTCAACACGTGGAGCGTGAGGTCTCCACAGTACATCGATGTTGTCGCCAGTGGTCGGCGGAAGGTGCACGTGCCCGTCGACCTGGGACCGGACCGCAGCGACGCACGGATGCACGCCAAGACCGTAGGATCCTACGCAGTGCCGTAGGGGACCGCACCGCCACTTCCCAGCAAATTAGGGGCACTGTTGCTCCTGGGGTATCGGCGAGGACCATTCGCAACCGTCTCCATGAAGCTGGGCTACGGTCCCGCACACCGTTAGGCCGTCTTCCGCTCACGCCCCAACATCGTGCAGCCCGCCTCCAGTGGTGTCGCGACAGGCGTGAATGGAGGGACGAATGGAGACGTGTCGTCTTCAGCGATGAGAGTCGCTTCTGCCTTGGTGCCAATGATGGTCGTATGCGTGTTTGGCGCCGTGCAGGTGAGCGCCACAATCAGGACTGCATACAACCGAGGCACACAGGGCCAACACCCGGCATCATGGTGTGGGGAGCGATCTCCTACACTGGCCGTACACCACTGGTGATCGTCGAGGGGACACTGAATAGTGCACGGTACATCCAAACCGTCATCGAACCCATCGTTCTACCATTCCTAGACCGGCAAGGGAACTTGCTGTTCCAACAGGACAATGCACGTCCGCATGTGTCCCGTGCCACCCAACGTGCTCTAGAAGGTGTAAGTCAACTACCCTGGCCAGCAAGATCTCCGGATCTGTCCCCCATTGAGCATGTTTGGGACTGGATGAAGCGTCGTCTCACGCGGTCTGCACGTCCAGCACGAACGCTGGTCCAACTGACGCGCCAGGTGGAAATGGCATGGCAAACCGTTCCACAGGACTACATCCAGCATCTCTACGATCGTCTCCATGGGAGAATAGCAGCCTGCATTGCTGCGAAAGGTGGATATACACTGTACTAGTGCCGACATTGTGCATGCCCTGTTGCCTGGGTCTATGTGCCTGTGGTTCTGTCAGTGTGATCATGTGATGTATCTGACCCCAGGAATGTGTCAATAAAGTTTCCCCTTCCTGGGACAATGAATTCACGGTGTTCTTATTTCAATTTCCAGGAGTGTATTTTATTTTACCACTTTGATACTTTGGCAAAAATAACTGCATCATCTGCGAATAGTCTTAAAGAACACCCGAAGCATTCCACTACATCATTTGTATATACTGTGAACAGCAACGGTCCTATCACACTTGAATGTGGTACTCCGGATATTACCTTTACATCTGTCGATTTAGTTCCGTTAAGAGTGACGAGTTGGGTTCTGTCTGCAAGAAAGTCTTGAATCCAACCGCAGGTCTGGTCCGATACTTCGAAATCTCGCATTTGTTTCATTAAACGGCAGTGCGGGACGGTGTCAAATGCCTCACTGAAATCAAGGAACACGGCATCAGCCTGAGCGCCGTTGTCCACTGCGCTGTGGACCTCGTGGAGAAACAGGGCGAGCCGAGTTTCGCAGGTCTCTGTTGGCACTATCCATGTTGCCTTTTATAGAGGAGGTGTTCATTGTCCAAGAACGTCATAATTGCTGAGCAGAAAACATGTTCCATAATTCTACAACAGATTGACGTCAACGATATAGCTCTATAACTGTGTAGATCTGTCTTACGGCCTTTCCTAAAAACGGGAATGACCTGCGCTTTTTTTCTAGTCGTTAGGTACCTTTCGTTATTCAACGATCTACGATAAATTACCGCTAGAAGGGGAGCAAGTTCTTTCGCATTATCTTTATAGAATTTACAGATATATCATCTTGTCCTGAAGCCTTTCCACTATTAGCCTAAGCGATTGTAGGTGCTTTTCAATTCCGCGAACGGTTATTTCAATATCTGCGATTTCGGCGTTCGCACGACGATTGAAAGGAGGGACAATGTTACAATCTTCCGCTGTGAAACAACATCGGAAGACCGAATCCCGTATTTCGGCCTTCTCTCTGTTGTCTTCCGTTTCGGTGCTGGTGTGGTCGCTGAGAGAATAAAAGCACTCCGTCTTCAGGCCACAAGTGGCCCATCGGGACCATCCGACCGCCGTGTCACCCTCAGTTGAGGATGCGGATTGGAGGGGTGTTTGGTCAGCACACCGCTCTCCCGGTCGTTATGATGGTTTTCTTTGACCGGAGCCGCTACTATTCGGTCGAGTAGCTCCTCAATTGGCATCACGAGGCTGAGTGCACCCCGAAAAATGGCAACAGAATGAGTAGATGATTTTGACCCACTTACTGATTTTACATACGACCAAATCTCTTAGGGGTTTTACTCAGGTCGGTTGACAACGACTTACTTTCGAAATAATTGAACGCTTCTCTCGTTGCTCTCCTTGCGCTCATTTTCGCTTCGTTCAGCTTTTGTTTGTCAGCTAGCTTTCCACTTATTCTCCACATATTCGTCCGCATCACCGAATATTTGACGCTGAATGCTGAGATATGCTGAAATTTGTATCCGGTCAGCCTTGCTGAGCAAATATATCTTCCTACCTTTCTTAACATTCCTTGTAGGACCTGACGTCATAGATGCTGTCACAGCCTTATGATCACTGATACCTTCCACTACGTTAACTGATTCGATAAGTTCAGGTCTGATTATTTCCAGGAGGTCTAAGACGCTATCTTCAAGAGATAGTTCTCTATCTGCTCAAAGTAATAATCGGACAAGACATCCAGAACAATGCCACACGATTCCCTGTCTCTGGCACCAGTTTTGATGGCGTAACACTCTCAATCTATACCTGGCAAGTTGAAGTCACCCCCTATTACAACGGCATGATCAGGAAAATCATTGGGGAAAGTGGCAACAAAACGACTATTCACGTTGGTGTGTAGAATATATGAGTCTGGTGATATACTATCTGACTTCGGAAAAGCATCATCCACACAATTCCGAAGACGGCAAGAGCTGACAAGTGCGAGAATTATCGCACAATCAGCTTAACAGCTCACGCATCGAAGCTGCTTACAAGAATAATACACAGAAGAATGGAAAAGAAAATTGAGAATGCGCTAGGTGACGATCAGTTTGGCTCTAGGAAAAGTAAAGGGACGAGAGAGGCAATTCTGACGTTACGGTTAATAATGGAAGCAAGGCTAAAGAAAAATCAAGACACTTTCATAGGATTTGTCGACCTGGAAAAAGCGTTCGACAATATAAAATGGTGCAAGCCGTTCGAGATTCTGAAAAAAGTAGGGGTAAGCTACAGGGAGAGACGGGTCATATACAATATGTACAACAACCAAGAGGGAATAATGAGAGTGGACGATCAAGAACGAAGTGCTCGTATTAAGAAGTGTGTAAGACAAGGCTGTAGCCTTTCGCCCCTACTCTTCAATCTGTACATCGAGGAAGCAATGACGGAAATAAAAGAAAGGTTCAGGAGTGGAATTAAAATACAAGGTGAAAGGATATCAATGATACGATTCGCTGATGACATTGCTATCCTGAGTGAAAGTGAAGAAGAATTAAATGGTCTGCTGAACGGAATGTACAGTCTAATGAGAAGACAGTATGGTTTGAGAGTGAAAGACGAAGGTAATGAGAAATAGTAGAAATGAGAACAGCGAGAAACTTAACATCAGGATTGATGGTCACGAAGTCAATGGAGTTAAGGAATTCTGCTACCTAGGCAGTAAAATAACCAATGACGTACGGAGCAAGGAGGACATCAAAAGCAGACTCGCTATGGCAAGAAAGGCATTTCTGGCAAAGAGAAGTCTACTAATATCAAATACCGCCTTAATTTGAGGAAGAAATTTCTGAGGATGTACGTCTGGAGTACAGCATTATATGGTAGTGAAACATGGACTGTGGGAAAACCGGAACAGAAGAGAATCGAAGCATTTGAGATGTGGTGCTATAGACGAATGTTGAAAGTTAGGTGAACTGATAAGGTGAGGAATGAGGAGGTTCTACGCAGAATCGGAGAGGAAAGGAATATGTGGAAAACACTGATAAGGAGAAGGGACAGGATGATAGGACATCTGCTAAGACATGAGGGAATGACTTCCATGGTACTGGAGGGAGCTGTAGAGGGAAAAAACTGTATAGGAAGACAGAGATTGGAATACGTCTGTCCGCAGCTCGTGGTCGTGCGGTAGCGTTCTCGCTTCCCAAGCCCGGGTTCCCGGGTTCGATTCCCGGCGGGGTCAGGGATTTTCTCTGCCTCGTGATGACTGGGTGTTGTGTGATGTCCTTAGGTTAGTTAGGTTTAAATAGTTCTAAGTTCTAGGGGACTGATGACCATAGATGTTAAGTCCCATAGTGCTCAGAGCCATTTTTTTTGGAATACGTCAAGCAAATAATTGAGGACGTAGGTTGCAAGTGCTACTCTGAGATGAAGTGGTTAGCACAGGAAAGGTATTCGTGGCGGGCCGCATCAAACCAGTCAGTAGACTGATGAAAAAAAAAAAAAAAAAAAAAAAAAAAAAAAAAAAAAAAAAAAAAAAAAAAAAAAAAAAAAAAAAGGTCAGGAAAATTACTAATGATATTCTTAACTTAGTTAGCTGTAGGTGCTTGTGAGGCGCTGCAATCCTTGTGTACACATTTACCCGACAGATGGGCTGTTTACAGAGTTGGTGATGGAATGACTTGTAATTTTCACATGTTGGACGCTGCTGTTATGCGCATCTGTTTCCTTGTAGGATGTACCACCCGCTACTAACTATCATTTTTATATAGACCTGATGGAGTAATCGTATAATTTGTGACTCGTGATCGGATGTGATCAGTGGGCACTACACGTGTACGCAAGGCTATATTGCGCTCGTATCATACAAAGAAAATGTTTTACGATTGGGGAAAGATAGCTCAGCGTAGGGGAACCGGGAAGAGGAGGGACGTACGTCTGATAGGACGGAAAAGTAGGCGATCTAAGATTATCACGCGTTTTTAAGTGCGGAACGTTCTAGCCTTAGGACTGCGTGTGTTTATGTTCTCTCTCTCTCTCTCTCTCTCTCTCTTCTCTCTCTTACTAGAACCTTCGAGGCACCGATCCTAGACTCTAGAACAATACTTTACACATGATAGATTGGATGATTTACGTAAAAATGAGTAGAACTACGTTGCGTATAAATATCACTCCGTTCTTGTTCTTCTTAACTGTTCTATTACATTAAGGCACTTTGAAATCTGTTACTACAGCTCCAAGACTTGGTCACATATCGAGAAATGTAGTGCACTTGGAGGAGTTAGGACTAGGAAAGCTCTGTTCTGTCAAGAGAGGTGGAGTGTAACTGTATTCGTCTGCTCGATTGAGAATTAATTGGGTAGTGATGTTGCAGGGTAGGTTGGTCAATGACCAGGTGAGGATTGTCTTTTAATGTAAGATGGCGAGATTGCTTTGTGACTGCCGGCCTGAGTGGCCGTGCGGTTCTAGGCGCTACAGTCTGGAGCCAAGCGACCGCTACGGTCGCAGGTTCGAATCCTGCCTCGGTCATGGATGTGTGTGATGTCCTTAGGTTAGTTAGGTTTAGATAGTTCTAAGTTCTAGGCGACTGATGACCTCAGAAGTTAAGTCGCATAGTGCTCAGAGCCATTTGAACCATTTTGCTCTGTGACCGCCATACGCAGAGAGATTGATCGAGTACTATGCGCGATGTCTTAGAAATATGTATAGCATTGTCTTGTATACTTTCATGGTTTTTATCTGTTCGAGAATTAAGTGTGAATGGACGTACTGAGTAGTCATCTATCAATGCCCGCAATGATATTTGCAAATCAGATGAGGTATAGTTTACCTATGATGCTGAAATTAGGAAAACATGCTGTCACATGATTGGCCAGTGTTGACTACTGTAAAACTTTTCGCGATATCAGCTGTGATGGATAATATGACAGTAGGTCGGTGGTGTCTTCTCCATCCCATCCACGCATTGGGTACCACATAATGATTGAGTGACAATGCTTCTTTGAGTTGGGGAGCAAATTTTGGTTGATGGACCGCAAATTCTGGGGTTGCTAGCACCGAAAATCGTGATCCCATACTTGTGTGCAAAATGAGACATCACTAGAAATGGAATGCAGAGTTATCAACTATTCGGTCACTGTGACATATGAGTTTAAATGTAGAGGCCGTCAGTCACTTTGGGGGGTAGTTTGAAAAGTCGCCACAATGCCGCCAGGCTCTTCTAGTTTCCTTGTGTTGTAGCTGTCCTTTATTTAAAATCATTCACTGTTCTGCTATCGACCGTAAGAATATGATTTACAAGGTGCAATGTATAGCTTCCTGTTAGAGGCCGTGCATCAGTCCATGTTAATGTCTGTTTATGGCTCTGAGCACTATGGGACTTAACATCTATGGTCATCAGTCCCCTAGAACTTAGAACTACTTAAACCGAAGGACATCACACACATCCATCCCCGAGGCAGCATTCGAACCTGCGACCGTAGCGGCCACTCGGTTCCAGACTGAAGCGCCTAGAACCGCACGGCCACTACCGGCCGGCGATATCTGTTTAGAATCAGACACAGACGTCGAAGTCATGGCAGAAAGACGAAATGTTCTGCAATGTGCAGTAGTGTGTTAGAAAACAGTGTTTGAACAAGGGTCAGAGGTAGCTTCTCATTCGCTTAGAGTATGGGTGATCAAACTTTAAAGTGGTCTCTGCAGCGTCTGTATATTCAATATGATCTTGTCCACATAGGCAGCTGCAGTTTGAGGTGTCTGACTTGGTGAGCTGTTAGGGATTCTAAGATGGACGCATTCTGAGTTATTCCGGGAGAGTATTGTGAATTCCGTTTGTCCGCGCTGGAGGTGCATCGCATTGGTGCCTTTGTGACTTGTAAATAGGTTGAGCTTTTATAGTTGGTAAAGTTTTTTCACTGTTTGATGGTAGAGAATAAAGATGATAGGATGTTGAGGATCTGTTGTACTTGTATCTAGTTTGGGATGTACAACATTGTGCGCATTTCCAGCGAATGGTAAAAACAAGGTCCTGTTGCAGTAACTGAGGTCGTTCTGTTTCTAGACAGGTTGCTGAAGGTAAAGGATATTTCTTTCTCCGACTTAAATTGCAGGGATCAGATGCGCAACGATCTGGAAATGGGATCAGCTGAACAATGTGTAGGGTGTGGCTAAAGTCAAGTTGGAATTTTACTGCAGCATGCAGGTTTGGGAAAGGTGACACGTTTCGCACTGAGTGCAGCCATCTTGAATAACGGTAATTGCGTAATCAACTGACATGATGACAGAGTGCTAAGGTGGTTGTTCAAATGGTTCAAATAGCTCTGAGCACTATGGGACTCAACTGCTGAGGTCATTAGTCCCCTAGAACTTAGAACTAGTTAAACCTAACTAACTTAAGGACATCACAAACATCCATGCCCGAGGCAGGATTCGAACCTGCGACCATAGTGGTCTTGCGGTGCCAGACTGCAGCGCCTTTAACCGCACGGCCACTTTGGCCGGCCTAAGGTGGTTGTGATAGGAGCTAAACACAGTTGAACGTGGAGGCATTTTTGTTAGGTAAACGTATTGTATGATCTTCCGCCAAAATTCAAACTCCTCACCAAAATCGGCCATCTTGAATGACGTACTCTACTGGTGACAATGTGTACTAACCCATTTGGACTCCGGACATCGTGGCGAACACTCGCACACGATATAAATAATAATAAATAATAAATGATAGTAAATAATAATAAATGATAATAAATAACTGGAGCAGCTGTCAGATTGCAGAGACCTGTTGGAGTATAGCGATCTGTAAGAGTTAACTTTGCTGTCCTCTAGACGACCGAATAGCGAAGTAATAGTTTGTGTTTGGCGGCTTTGGTGATCAAGTCAGAATTTGAGAAGATGATCGATTTGGTTTGGAGTATTATTCGATGGGATGTAGATTGTTCGGTTGACTACTTTTGCACATTTGCTGCCTTTATTTAGTTGAGTGAAGATCGATTATGGTGTGTTGGATACATGATTGTCTGTCCTCTAGACCTGGGAAAGACCCTAGTTGGCGTGTAAATTATAGCGAAGATCTCGAATATGTTACATGACTGAGAACGGTATTCGAGAGTGGAAATATCAATTTCTGTATGTTTGTTTCTAGTTAGTCAGTGCTTTGCAGCATGCTGCACATAGATAAAGTTCAGGGTTCATAGAGAATTAATTTGCAACCTATATCTTGGGAATTATGATGAACTAGTGATTGGCAGGATGTAGCCTAATGCATGATATTAAGAAGTACAGCTAAAATGGTGTAATATTATGGAGAAAGTACATGTGTTCTTGCAGTCTATGAGTCTGGGGATGTTTGTAGAAAAGCGAACAGACAAGGAAGGACAGACAGTAAGGCATTTGTGCTGAGGGGAGACGATACCGAAATTGTAAAAAAGAGTTCTGAGGGTGACTTACGTCCGCTGATGTAAGAGGGAAGATTAGCTCTGAGTGTCCGGTCGGTAGAGAGAAAGAGCAGATTGACGGTGCTTTCCTAGGACTGGAGAGCATTGCGGTATATAGACGCTATAGGAATAGGATATTTTTTCGCATGCTGTAGAGATATACTGGATAAGTGCACTGTTTTGTGTCAAATGTGTATATACTGTATTGTAAAGTTACTGTGGTTTACATTGTGTAGCGTTTGTATGTTCTGCATTGCAACCAACCGACCGTTGTGAAGTCGGCATCGGCAGTTTCCAAACTGTCCAGCGAACAGCTTTGGCGCCAACTGGTCAGTGGGGGCAGACACCACTGTCCACGAAAACATGTTTACATCACTGGACGAGCGCGGGCCTGCGAAGCGAGTCGGCGCCAGTAGGCTGTGACGTGAGAGGCCGCTGGACCGGCAGCGTGCACGGATCGCAGCCGACGGCCGTCACGTGAGGCGACCGCTCGCTTGTCTGTGGCGTGCGGGACGGCGGCGACCAAATGAACTAATTTAGTTGGACTGGGGGCCTCGAGGCGACTGGACTGCGACCTCTAAGATGTGTACTAACTCTGTTGGAAAACAAGTGATGACGGTGCTGTTTGAAATAAAGACTTTAGTCCTTTTCCCACGAATTCACTGGTGACCCACGTTAGTAAAAGTGCACTTTCTTATTATCTGACGCGATTTTCATAGCTTAGGAATGAAACATAAGTGACCACAAAAAATTCAAACTTCGTAGGATGAGGTGGAAATATGTTAGTGCACATAGACCAATTGGTCTTTTTTTTCATAGGTGTGACAGATTATCGTGTTTGAAATTGAATTTGGGACAGATTTTTTGTTATGGGTGGAAGGGAATTGGCTTTCTTGCCACAAAAATCGGCCGTCTTGAATAAATAATAATAAATAGAAGTACGGTTTTCCAGACATCATGGCGTGTGAATTTGAATATGGTGCGATTTTCTATGTTAGTGGAGGTAGGCCAATAATAATAATAAATGATAATAAATAATAATAAACACAAGTACGGTTTTTCAGGGATTATCATGTTGGAATTTGATTTTGGTGCAAATTTTTTTCTGCAGGGTTAGGTTAGTGGACATAGCACAATTGACCTATTTTCCCGCCAAAATTCAAATGCTGCGCCAATTTTCTGAGGGTAAGGTTAGTGGAGGTAGCCCAACTGGCTTTTTTTCCACCAAAATCTGCCATCTTGAATGACGTCACACCGGCACTCTCTGGTGGCATGGGTATAAACTAACACAGTTGGACTCCGTACCTCGTAGCGAATGCACATTTATCGTATAAATAATAATAATAAATGATAATAAATAATAATAAATGATAATGAATAATAACAAATAATAATATAGACAAGTACGGTTTTGCAGCCGTTATCCTGGTGGAATTTGAATTTGGCGGCAATTTTTTCTGGAGGGTTAGGTTAGAGGACAAAGCACAATGGGGCTATTTTCCTGCCAAATTTCAAATTTCCCGCCATTTTTATGGGGGTTAGGTTAGTGGACATATCCCAATTGGCCTATTTTCCCGCCAAAATTCAAATTTCCTGCCATTTTTCTGGAGGGTTATGTTAGTGAACGTAGCCCAATTGACCTATTTTCCCGCCAAAATCCGCCATCTTGGATGACGTAATGCACTGTTAGCCAACTCTACACGCCGCCATCTTGGATAACGTCATCACCGCCATCTTCAATAAATTTGGCAACAATGCAGAGTGGCCTCATACACTGGTAGTCCCACTACTAACAATATGCCTCCATTGGTTTCTGTCCTGGTATAGCTTTTCTCTCTCCACTACATCCCATGCTACTCCTCTCATCTTGAGATCTTCCTTAACCTAGTCTGTCAATCTCTTTCTAGGCCACCAAACTGGTCTTCTTTCTGGTACCTCCATCTCCAAATACTGGCGTGGAGTTCGAGGTGTGTCCATTCGCTTCACATAACCGAACCACTTCAATCCCAAAGCACCCATCCTCTCCTCTGCAGTCAATGTCACCTGCAGGTATGTTCACACATAATCATTCCTGACTCTGTCTCTCCCTCTTTTTGTAGATTTGACCTAAGGAACTTCATTTCCCATGGTTGTATTTGACTCTGTTCTCTCTTATTTATGACACAGGCCTCTAGACTATACATCATGATTGCCAGGAGATATGTTTTATATGTGGTCCGTTGGCTCTTAGAGGGACTTCCTTGTCCCAGATTAGATTTCATATCTGCCGGCCGGAGTGGCCGAGCGGTTAAAGGCGCTACAGTGTGGAACAGCACGACCGCTACGGTCGCAGGTTCGAATCCTGCCTCGGGCATGGATGTGTGTGATGTCCTTAGGTTAGTTAGGTTTAAGTGGTGCTAAGTTCTAGGGGACTTATGACCAAAGCAGTTGAATCCCATAGTGCTCAGAGCCATTTGAACCATTTTTTTAGATTTCATATTTGGTGGAAGAAGCTAGATCCTTTTGTTATTCTGTTTAAAACTTCTAATTTGGAATTTCCATCACGTGACATGATGCTACCCAGATAATTAAAGCTTTTCACACGTTCTACCTTCTCCCTCTCCAGTACGATATTACAAAGTGTGCGTGTCCTGCTCATCTTCAATGCCAGTGTCTTGTTCCTACTCACAGTTAACTTGAATTTTGTTAAATTTTGTGTCCCAGTAATCTAGTCTCCTCTGAACCTCCATTTCCAACTGTGCACAAACGCGATGTTTTTGTGTTAGCAGAAGAGCCAACACCGTGTTACGAGTGGAGGCCGAAATGCACGCGTTTTAGCTCACGCAGGCTGGCGTGAGGAGGGAAGAACTATACTGACGTGAGGTCTGGAACAAGACAAGGAATGAGAATTCAGAAAGCGGACGTAATTAGTTTGATACTTAACTTTAATCCATTAATGATGAACGTCGCTCTTGACGGTACATGATTCACAATATTATCTGTTCAGAATACATTCTTGAAGTAATTATAATAACTGAATATGGCGCCTTGCTAGGTCGTAGCAAATGACGTAGCTGAAGGCTATGCTAAACTGTCGTCTCTGAAAATGAGAGCGTATGTAGACAGTGAACCATCGCTAGCAAAGTTGGTAGTACAACTGGGGCGAGTGCTAGGGAGTCTCTCTAGACGAAACTTGCCGTGTGGCGGCGCTCGGTCTGCCATCACTGATAGTGGTTACACGCGGGTCTGACGTATACTAACGGACCGCGGCCGATTAAAAAGCTATCACCTAGCAAGTGTGGTGTCTGGCGGTGACACCACAGATGTCATCACCAAAAACAAAAGCACTGAAATCTTCATTTTCTTCTTCCTTGATTTCTTTCATGATTGTGTCCATAAGTGTAATGAAGAGTAAAGGGGAGAGCGAACTGCCTTGCTGAACATCTCTCTTTGTCTTAAACCATTTTGATCTTCCACCTCCTACCTGTACACTGCTCTTACAACCATCGTACAGCATCTCGACTTTTCTAATTAATGAATCAGGAACATTATGTTTCCGCAAGCATTCCCATATTGTATCCCCTGGTACTCTGTCAAATGCTTTTCTCCAATTCTTCCCATTAAAACTGACAGAGGGAGAAAATGAGGTCTATTCTGAACCCACGCTGTTGTTCCTCTAATTGGTGTTCTAGAATTTTCCACGGTTTTTTTTTTCTATGACCTTTTCCATTATCTTAAGGCAGTGTGATGACAGTGTTATTCATTGGTAGTTGGTGCATTTCTATCTACTACCTTTCTTGAATGAAGGTATTATAATTCCTTTTTTCCATTCATCTGGCACTTTGTCTTCTTTCCATATCACCCTCCTCCCCCGAAGCACCTGGTGTAACCATTGTATTCCATGGATTCCAGTGGCTTTAATCGTTTCTGTTGTCAGCTCATTTACTCCAGCCACCTACCCACTTTTCATCTGTTTAGGGATTTATCAGCTTCTAACCAAGAAACTAGATCCTGCTCCTTCTCTAATTCAATGACTTCGGTGTCACTTTCTTGTGCACTTCCCCTATTCAGTAAGATTGGAAAATAATTCTTCTTCTCCTCTTTGATACCTTCCATGTCTCTGACAATATGCCCATCGTCTGCGTCAGTCGCCCTTATACCTTCTCTATCAGATCATTTACTTTTCAATAACCCATATAGCAGTTTTTGGTTCCCTTTTTACCCTGCTCTAGTTTCTCAGTGAATATTTCCCAACTCTTCTCCTTTTCTTCTTTCACAATTCTCTTAGCTTGGAGTTTCTTTTGTCGGTATTCCTTCTCCAGTGTTGTCACCTTGTGTTCATCTTTTGGCACCAGCCCCTCATTCTGATCCTTTTTTCAAACTCCATGTTTTTCTTTGCCGTATTACGTTTTTTTAATTGCGTCTTTTACTCTATCCTTCCAACAACTGGTTTCTTTGTCTTTCACTTAACCCTTTGTTTTGCTGCATATCTGCACAGTACTGGTAACCACTGATGTTTCAAATAGGTTCCACTCTTCCTCTACACTACCCCTTTCAGTTTTTGGCAATTCTTTTGCTACTAGATTTTGGAAACTTTTCTTATTTTCCTCTTCTTTTAACTTCCACTCCTTAATTTTTGGCGTTCTTTGTACAGCATTGAAGCTTTTCATCTTCTAATTTAGATCAGCTACTAGCAACCCGTGGTATGACTTTAGTGTCCCTTACCTTTCCTCCAATTAATTTGTCTGTTAATATATGGTCTATAACTGCCTTAGATTTGCCATCCCAGCCGTATCTAGTAATTTTATGGCTATCTTTATTCCTGAAGAACGAATTCTTCACTGAAAGATGATTCCTTACGCACAGATTTAGAATTTTTTCGCCCTCAACATTTCATCTTCTGTATCCAAAAGGACCCATCACCTCCTCATATCTATTTCCATCTGTGACGACCTGAGCATTCAGATCCCAAATTATCATAATGTTTCTTTGGATCAAAACAGATTATCAATAAGGATCTTACTCCATAGGGTCAAATGGAAGTGCAGAGCACTACTTGGTATATTTAAATCCTTTATGGGGGACGGTTCTTTGGCTCCAACACGAACACTGGAATCAAGGAGCATGATTGGACTTGTTGCATGACAATGCAACAGAGCACAGGAAGATCGTATGCGATTCCTTGGCTCAAAAATGTATTGCCTGACTTGCCCCCCAAAAACTTCTCATCAATTCCAAGACCGAATATGGGAATGAAAGGAAAGCGTTTCGACACGATTTCACATATCTAAAAGGCTACTATCACGGTTCTGCAGACAATGTGAAAGACTGATTACCATTTTACCAACGCTTCCAGTTACCTACTGGCTGAAAAGAAGCCTATTTTGAATAATAATTTACGTAAACTAAAAGTAAACACTGTCTTGTATTTTATTTCTCACGAGTCACGTTTGCTGCGGAACGGACTATGTATGTTTCTTAGCTTTCTAAATATAATTATTTGCAAACGAATATAAAATCAGAAACGCAGATGTCAGAAAAAAGCCCCAACCGGAATAGTTTTCGATTCATGGTAGTAACGGTATCACTGCAAACATTTGTCGTATTTGAAGCCTTTGTTATCGTCTCTTGATTCGCAGTCATTAGGTGACCTTCAACCCCTCCCGGTTTCGCGCGTTTTGCGTGTTTCTATTCTGATTTCGCATTCACAAAGAGCAGTGAAGAAGAAAAACGTCTCTTAGAAAATGATTTACAAAGTCCTTGAAGTATCTGAAAATCGTGGGAAGCAGATATTTGATGAAGGTTTGGATTACACGTTTTCACAGATTGCGTTGTTATGAAGGATTTTCCTAAAGTTAATTCAAAAAATCAATATGATTATATGACTCCAGTGATTGTAATGGTGGCCTATGTATCTGTCCATGTTCGTATTTGTATCGCACTGTACGCCACTATGAACGCTAAATTTAGCTTTATTCTAGTGTTTTATGTGTCCATTTTGATTTAACTGGGATACAACGGAATTTGAAGAGAAATGTGAATTGTTCGCCTGTCGGGGTTTTTGAATACGACAGCTGCTACTCAATTTTTTTCTGTAGTAATTACTATTGAATTAAAGTGTAATCTGTGGATTGAAATTTTACATTTGCAACGCCAAAATATCAGTCATTAAAGTACAAATTCCAATAAACCTAAAAAGGTTTAGAAATTTCTAGTACATGTTCGTGCACAAGATTTATAACTTCCGAAAAAGACACACTGCTTAGCCAGTCCACAGGTAATGACAGATACTTACAAGACCAGCACCGTAGGTAGTAATTAGTAGATGTAAACGCTTATGGTTTCGGAGATCCTTTTTTCTATGTCCATATTTTTTGCACCAAGACAATCAACATTTCGCAAACAGTACTTTTTTTACGTCCACTGCAGGCTAATTCAGTTATATACTAATTTCTGAATTAAAAATTGCGTTGCCACCTTAGATAATTGTGACTCAAACTTGAGTGACCACGTAGGGAGAGCAGAGAGGGAGACAAGCAGGGAAAAGTAACCCGCCCACCTTCCTCCTCCCCCCCCCCCCCCCACCACCACCACTCTTCACACTGTTGGACTCTGGAGTACAGATTTTTTTTATTCATTATTGAGTTCTCCTACTGTTTTTGAAATGACTGTGTATGATTCCGATTAATAACACGTTTAGGAAATTCCAGCGTAACCTGGCTGATCACAACGAGAAATGTTGTGGTTTAGCAGACGCTGTATTACTTAACGTTTCATTGGCTGTCCACCACTCACGGGAAATTCAAATTCTTTCGGCGCATCTGCAGTGTTCGCTGACTAGAAGCCAGACAGCGCCGAATCTTTGCTGAAAATTTCTGTAGCAGATTCTCCCTACGTTATTCTGTTGTTCTCCAGTAACCACTACCGTTGGATACAAACACGGCGCTTGGATACTATTCCTTTTTTACGCGGTACATCATTGGACTAGCACCGGAATTAAACGTTTGTCTTGCTTCAGCGGTAACAAAATCTTTGTGCAAATTTGTCTGAAAGGATAATACATATTTTGTGGAACAATAACACAGAAGCTTTTATTCGGCTCATACCACAAAATATTCAGAACATTCAGTTGTTTCAAGTGTTCAGAAAAATCTGACTTTTAATATTTTCTGTTAGTAATCGTATTTTGTGTTTGTTCCTCACTATTTCCAAGTCCATGATCAATATTCCTTCGCTTTATGTGGCTGTTTATACAGGCCAGTGAGAGCTGTAATATCATGACTTGAATAAACCAAGTATTGTATCATCGTCAGTCTTTCTTTGAAGTGCTGTAAATGGGCTTTAACAGGACATTCAAAAAAGTGTCTCTCTGTTTTATTACACAGTGGGTCCTTTGAGAATAACATATACATGTCAAATCAGAGAATACTGAGTGACCCCTACAACTTGTATTCATGACAGTGAAACCAAGGAAGGCGAGATATTTTCCTGGAACACCTGCCCACACTCGATTTCGTGCGGTTTCATACCCAGCTGTAGCTACAATACTGTCAGAGAGATCGAGAAATGTTGCCATGAAATTCTGTTCAGTGTCGGCTTGTATCTTCGCCCCAAAACTTTCCGCTTGGCGCTATACTAAGAAGTCGAGTGAGAAGTTACGTTGTGGCGGATTGGGTGAACAAGCTGGTCACAGATTTGACCTCTGCCCAGTCACAGTTTAGTATGCATTTGAAGTGTACAGTGTGACCAGGTGGAACGTTCAAGCTGGAATCTCATAGGTGTGCTAAGGTGTACTTCGCTAGGTACGACTAACACGGCGAGTACAACGACTGTTTAGAACGTAACTGAACATTTTAAATTACGCTACAAGGGAGGGTTTTTTTGTGATACATCGTTGGCTGCAGTGCCCTGTGCATTATCTTATTCATAACCTAGCGTTAGTTTTTATGATACTCTGATTTGAGTGCCACATGTTTGAGCGTTAGCAGAGATTTTTTAAACGTACGATTTTCTGGTGCATTGATGCAACGTAACATTTTGCATGTAACTAGGTAAAACATTTATAGACACGTTTCAAATTTTTAAACAAGCTTACAGAGTTGATGCTCTGGGTCGAAGGCAATGTTGGATATGGTTTTCAAGATTTAAAAGTGCTCGTCACTCAAATGAAGACCATACTCGACCAGGAAGGCCTTCCACTGCACTGATCTACATCTACATCCATACTCCGCAAGCCACCTGACAGTGTGTGGCGGAGGGTACTTTGAGTACCTCTATCGGTTCTTCCTTCTATTCCAGTCTCGTATTGTTCGTGGAAAGAAAGACTGTCGGTATTCCTCTGTGTGGGCTCTAATCTCTCTGATTTTACCCTCATGGTCTCTTCGCGAGATATACGTAGGAGGGAGCAATATACTGCTTGACTCCTCGGTGAAGGTATGTTCTCGAAACTTCAACAAAAGCCCGTACCGAGATACTGAGCGTCTCTCTTACAGAGTCTTCCACTGGAGTTTATCTATCATCTCCGTAACGCTTTCGCGAATACTAAATGATCCTGTAACGAAGCGCGCTGATCTCCGTTGGACCTTCTTTATGTCCTCTATCAACCCTATCTGGTACGGATCCCACACCGGTGAGCAATCTGCTTTACCGACGATTAATTTTATATAGGCATTCCTCTGGAACAGCGCGACCACTACGGTCGCAGGTTCGAATCCTGCCTCGGGCATGGATGTGTGCGATGTCCTTAGGTTGGTTAGGTTTAAGTAGTTCTAAGATCTAGGGGACTGATGCCCTAGAAGTTACGTCCCATAGTGCTCAGAGCCATTTGAATCATAGTCATCCATTTTAAATCATTCCTAATGCCTGCTCCCAGATAATTTATAGAATTAACTGCTTCCAGTTGCTGAGATGCTTTATTGTAGCTAAATGATAAAGGATCTTTCTTTCTATGTATTCGCAGCACATTACCCTTGTCTACATTGAGATTCAATTGCCATTTCTGCACCATGCGTCAATTAGTTGCAGATCCTCCTCCATTTCAGTACAATTTTCCATTGTTACAACCTCTCGATATACCACTGCATCATCCGCAAAAAGCCTCAGTGAACTTCCGATGTCATCCACAAGGTAATTTATGTATATTGTGAATAGCAACGGCCCTACGACACTCCCCTGCGGCACACCTGAAATCACTCTTACTTGGGAAGACTTCTCTCCATTCAGAATGACATGCTGCGTTCTGTCATCTAGGAACTCTTCAATCTAATCACACAATTGGTCTGATAGTCCATATGCTCTTACTTAGTTCATTAAACGACTGTGGGGAACTGTATCGAACGCCTCGCGGAAGTCAAGAAACACGGATCGACCTGTGAACCCGTGTCTGTGGCCCTCTGAGTCTCGTGGATGAATAGCGCTAGCTCGGTTTCACACGACCGTCTTTTTCGAAACCTACGCTGATTCCGACAGAGTAGATTTCTAGTCTCCAGAAAAGTCATTAAACTCGAACATAATACGTGTTCCAAAATTTTACAACTGATCGACGTTAGAGATATAGGTCTATAGTTCTGCACATCTGTTCGACGTCCCTTCTTGAAAACGGGGATGACCTCTGCCCTTTTCCAATCCTTTGGAACGCTACGCTCTTCTAGAGATCTACGGTACACCGCTGCAAGAAGGGGGGCAAGTTCCTTCGCGTACTCTGTGTAAAATCGAACCGGTATCCCATCATGTCCAGCGGCCTTTCCTCTTTTGAGCGATTTTAATTGTTTCTCTATCCCTCTGTCGTCTGTTTCGATATCTACCATTTTGTCACCTGTGCGACAATCTAGAGAAGGAACTAGAGTGCAGTCTTCCTCTGTGTAACAGCTCTGGAAAAATACATTTAGTATTTCGGCCTTTAGTCTGTCATCCTCTGTTTCAATACCATTTTGGTCACAGAGTGTCTAGACATTTTGTTTTGATCCACCTGCCGCTTTGACATAAGATCAAAATTTCTTATGATTTCTTGCCCAGTCAGTATATAGAACTTTACTTTAGAATTCATTGAACGCCTCTCGCATAGTCCTCGTCACACTACATTTCGCTTCGTATAATTATTGTTTGTCTGCAAGGCTTTGGCTATGTTTATGTTTGCTGTGAAGTTCCCTTTGTTTCCGTAGCAGTTTCCTAACTCGGTTTTTGTACCACGGTGGCTCTTTTCCATCTCTTGCGACCTTGCTTGGCACATACTCATCTAATGCATATTGTACGATGGTTTTGAACTTTGTCCACTGATCCTCAACACTGTCTCTACTTGGGACAAGACTTGTGTTGAGCCGTCAGGTACTCTGTAATCTGCTTCTTGTCACTTTTGCTAAACAGAATTTTTTAATCTTCCTATTTACGGCTGAAATCATCGATGCAGTAACCGCTTTATGATTGCTGATTCCCTGTTCTGCGTTAACTGTTTCAAATAGTTCGGGTCTGTCACCAGAAGGTCTAATATTTTATCGCCACGAGTCGGTTCTCTGTTTAACGGCTCAAGGTAGTTCTCAGGTAATGCACTTAAAAAAATTTCACTGGATACTTTGTCCCTGCCACCCATTATAAACGTTTGAGTCTCCCAGTCTACATCTGGTAAACTAAAATCTCCACCCAGAACTATAACATGGTCAGGAAATATACTCGAAATATTTTCCAAATTTTCCTTCAGGTGCTCTGCCACAACAGCTGCTGAGCCAGGGGGCCTATAGAGACATCCAATTACCATGTTTGAGCCTGCTTTAACCGTGACCTTCACCCAAATTATTTCACATTTCGTATCTCCGTCAATTTCCTTCGATACTATTGCACATTTTATCGCCATAAACACGCCTCCCCCTTCACTGACCAGCCTGTCTCTGCGGTGTACATTCGAATCTGTGTTTAGAATTTCATCACTGTTTACATCTGGTCCCTAGTACTGTGTGGGCATTGTGACCGTTTTAATTAATGAGAGCAGTTCTAGGACCTTTCTATAGAACCTCCTGCTGTTTACTATTAACACATTAATATTGTTATTACCTGTTGCGTATTCCTCACTACTACGTAGAGAGGGAATTCTCTAACCTAAAAAACCCACATGTGCACCCCACACGTACTCCGCTACCATTGTAACCGCTTCCGGGCGTGTAGTGACTCACAGGTTTGTAAAATCACCGATTTGGTGCCTGCTAATCGACGCCTGGCTGTCACAGGAGTTGCAGAAGAGGTTGGCGTCTCAGCTGGGTGATGCCATGGAATTCTGACGGAAAAACTGAACATGCGTCGAGTTGCAGGAAAATTATTTTCCTTGTTTGATGACAGAATACGCCAATGACGATGACGAATTGATCAAATTATGGAAAACGAAAGCTAGGTTAACGGCCACGAACTGAGACAAATGTCCAGTCATCACAGTGGACTGGCAAATGAACCCCACGAGCCAAGAAAGCACATCACGTGCTAACCAACGTAAAAGTTATGTTTATTGTTTTTTCCTGACATTACTGATAGTGTACTTTTAAATTTCTTGCCTCAACGTGAAACAGTGAGCCGCGTGTACTATAAAGGTATTTTGCAACGATTATGTGAAGAAATCGACAAAGAGACATCAGATTTGTGGCGAAACAACTCACCATACTTGCACCATGACACTGAGCCCGAACACTCAGCTTTGTCAGTTCGTCATCTTTGTGCCAAAAATCTAATAACTGTCCTCCCGCAGCGTCGTTACTCGACAGACCTGGGTCCTTGCGACTTCTTCTTGTTACCGAAATTAAACTTCAGTGTGGGCAGACCTTGAGGGCCAGGATCACATACCGATATAGAAACACCGCTGGGAATTTGAAGGAAAAATGACCAATAAATCTGTAAACTTAATAACAAAATTAAACGAAATATAGAGTTTGGCTATTTTCTGAAGAGATCTCGTGCGTCCCACGGGAAAAGAGGGTACATTATTGTAGCTACTCGGACAGGGAAAGTAGAGACGGACACGATAGACCTTTAACAATGGTCTGTTTAACTATTGCTGGTGCGTTAGTTTCCGTAGTAACTGACGGCAGAGGCAGCTAGAAACATGGCGGAGCTCAGCGCTGCGATTCGTTACCTGATGCTCGCACTGGCAGTTCTAGAAAGTGTAAGTTCTTTACGTGCTTAATAAGTAACGTTTGTCAAGAACTTCATTGCCATCAAGGATACTTGTGACTGAAGACGGTGACAATTACACCCCCTCCCCACCCACACCCCCCACCAGCCCAACCAGGGTCTAGTGAACCCGGGGGTACAACCCATCGGCTTTGACCAATGACGTCACACATTACTCATAGATAATAATATCTCCACTTTCAGTCATAGATAATAAAACAGTTCTGTGTTCCGGATAAGTGCTATCATTGTAGACTAAAAAAACTGGATACGATTTTAAAAGAGACCGCCAAATAGCTCAAAATATTCTTCGTGTGCATTTATTTAAATAATTGATTCTTTGCAATTCATTCGGTACTTAATTTCATTCTTACTGATATTGAGATAATTTGGACTATTAATTTTTTATTTTAGGTCATTTTTAGCATCTCATTTTCGTTTGTAGGTATGGATTTATCTGTTCCGATGAACTTGGATGATTTGAGAGAGGCTATGGGTGTAAAGATGTTGGTCACGATTTCTTTTTTACAAGTGTGTGGCCTCGACGAGTATTTTCGATGTCGTGAGTGTGGCGAATATATGCGCATCACAACTGTATCGCGTCGCCGTATTTATGACTTACTCGTATGCCGCTGCATCAAAGATCGGTTGTGCTGGCCCATTAGACGAGGGATGTGGTTCTAAAAATCTAATCTAGCCTTGAGAGACATTATGAAAATCACGTACTTTTGGTGTTTGAGGTATCCTGTGTAGCTGTGAGTCGATGAATGTCGCGTGGGTAAGCATACAGTTGTTGATTGGTTCTCTTTTTGTAGGGACGTTTGTGGGGAATACGTGTAATATAAGGGCCTTTGAGGGGCCCGTGTGTTATGGTCGAAATTGACGAGTCGCATTTTGGCAAAAAGAAGTACAACAGGGGGGAACCCCCGATGGGATTTTGGGTTTGGTGGGCAGTAGTTTCACGTTCAGAGTGCGACGATGTAGTGTATAAAGTAGTACCCAATCGAAGGAAGGAAGTTTTGGGCAGCTTCATTGTAGATCACGTTGCAGAAGGTTTCACTGTAATTTCAGATGGTTTTCTTCATATAGGGATTTAGGGGACAGCATTTCGTAGTTAATCACAATATTGAATTCAGATCATTATCCACGGGGGCTTGCACAAATAACATAGAGGGGTACTGGTCAGTTATGAAATCTCTTGTAGGAAAGGAGAAACGTTGGATTTCCAGACTTCAAAGTCACTTAGACGAATATTCATGGAGACATAGTATTCCCCAAACATACTGCCCATTCAAATGTTGTGTTAAATGTGTTGGGCAAATGAACTGTCCGAAATATGTTAGCTAATTTCACATTAGGTTAGGGGTTGGGGTAGGGGTGTGTGTGTGTGTGTGTGTGTGTGTGTGTGTGTGTGTGTGTCTGTGTCTGTGTGAGTTTTCGTAATGTTTTGTTTGTTGATTATGTGGGTATGTGATTTTTGTTGATGTCTTTCGAAGCCAGCTTCGGTTCTTTTAAGAAGTAACCGTGTGGTAAATTCAGTTTTCCAATTTCTTTCTTTTACTGCATTTGACTATTTCGACGCATTTCATTGTTGTATTACACCATTACGTTGGTTTTCTTGTATTCCAGTACGTAACAGAAATTTCGCAGCTGTCGTTCTTCTTTCGTTTGCTAGCACTTGTATCAGTACGATTTTTTCGAATCTGTACTAAATATTTTACAGGCGAAGCGCCCCACAACTAAAATTTGTATCCCGTCCTTCAGTTGCCCTTATCACTGACACTACCTATTCGAAAAAAACGACATACGTAACATTGATGAGGTTTACCTGTATATGTCAATTTTAGAGCAGGATAGAAATGTTCTGTACAGCTATATAGCTCAACTAAAGAATGGGATACTATTGTCACTGCTGTGATCCAAACTATAATTTCAGTCGATACTATTAGCATCGAAGGCGAAAAAAAAAAGTTCAACTGAGGTACAGGTTGTAAGTGTAACGTACGTCCATTTCCACAATTCCTTTTGTAGTGTACATACATATATAGGTCAGCGTAGGTATGGGATACAAATATTACACACGTAGCTCCTTCTGCCATCGGTAGTACTAGTATCTATGTACGACCTGGCTATTAGTGGTAGCGGAGGCGAAAGAAACAGCATGTGTAACATTTGTATCCCGTGCTTCAGTTGACCTATGTACTGTATTTCCCATGGAGTTCGAGATACAACCCATATACAGGGTGTTAGAAAAAGGTACGGCCAGACTTTCATGAAACATTCCTCACACACAAAGAAAGAAAATATGTTATGTGGGCATGTGTCCGGAAACGCTTAGTTTCCATGTTAGAGCTCATTTTAGTTCCTTCCACCTACGCTCAATGGAGCACATTATCATGATTTCATACGGGATACTCTACGTGTACTGCTAGACCATGTGCGTTTACAAGTACGACACAACCGAAGTGTTCGTACGCTTCTCAACAACAGATTCGGTGACCGATAGGGCATTTGGAAGCTCTTGTCTACGCAACCCCGGTACCAAATGTAGAGACTCTTCGTGCTCGAATTGTGGACGGCTGTGATACAATACGCCATTCTCCAGGGCTGCATCAGCGCATCAGGGATTCCATGCGACGGAGGGTGGATGCATGTATCCTCGCTAACGGAGGACATTTTGAACATTTCCTGTAACAAAGCGTTTGAAGTCACGCTGGTACGTTCTGTTGCTGTGTGTTTCCATTCCATGATTAATGTGATTTGAAGAGAAGTAATAAAATGAGCTCCAACATGGAAAGTAAGCGTTTCCGGACACATGTCCACATATCATATTTTCTTTCTTTGTGTGTGAGAAATTTTTCCTGAAAGTTTGGCCGTACCTTTTTGTAACACCCTGTATATGTGACATTAGGTATTCTATACTACCAATATTCCCATCCATTTTTCCCCTTCATTTTCCACACAGTTAATACGATACAAACACACGACATCTATAACGTGAAAATACTACTTGCCTTGATATATGTCAGCTATATTTTTCGTCTCTCGTATTCCTTTATTTCTGAACAGCCTTGTCAGCTCTTTCATCTGTGTAATAAATGCTCTCTGGCCAATTCTGACGCCAATGGTCAAGTCCGACGGGTTGTAACCTTTACTTCACTAGATCCCCCCAATCGTTTCCACAGTTTCCGTAACCTCCTCTGGAATCTGCAGTGCAGACTTTTTATTCCATACATCATTTTCATATATCTACATCTACATACTTAATTCAAAGGCCACTGTACAGTGCTTGGCGGAGAGTACCTTGTACCACTGCTAGATATTTCCTGTCTTGTTCCAGTGGCAAACAGAGAGAAGGAAAACTGACTGTCTAAAAGCCTACTTACCAGCGCTAATTTCTGGCCTCTTATCTTCGTTGTTCCTACGCGAAATGGACGTTGTCAACAGTAGAATCTTTCTGCAGTCGGCCTCTAATGCCGGTTATCCAAATTTCCGCAATAGTGCCTCGCGAAAAAAATTTCGTCTTCCCTCCACGGATTCTCATTTGAGTTCACCACCCATCGCCGTAATTCTTGCGTGCTGATCAAAACTACCTGTAACAAACCTACGATAGGAAGTGTCCCAGGGTGCGGACGCATTCGTTCTTAACTTTAAAGGCTCCTCCTGTCACATTACACGATGCGACAAATGCCATTTTCGATGACATGACATCATGCATTAATCATGTTACTTTACTTGACACGATTCAGTAAATAGTATGAGATGGGTGCTAATACGAAGCAGTCAATAAGCGCGAATGTGTCAAGATGTTTTCGTTTAAATGTCTTTGGAGCTGCCCGATAAGTCGAAAAGATAGTTTGCTTTCTTTATATCGATAACTCTGCCCAGAACATATTCTACTTTTTTGTGCTACGATAAGAGTACTTTTCATTCTAGTTGTAAAATGAACAGCAGATGCGTCTCACGTTTAAAACCAATTGTGCAAAAGCTTGTATTCACGATTCGAATAAACATATGCAGTCAGTCCCACAAGGAATGTGGTTTATTTTATATTCGCGTAATTACTAATGCGATCTGAGAACGGATGTATGAACTAATTAGCAATGAATCGTAAAACAACGGTTTCACTTGGTTTGCAAGGTATGGTGATGCTAAAGAGAGCATTGAAGACGATCCTCGTCCAGGAATATCACTGGCAGTTCGCGTCTAGGAGATTTACGTGGCGAATTTCTTGTGTAAATGATTAACGGATTTCTTACCACGTCTGATCTAAAGAAGGATTTCGTGATGATGCTGCAAGCTTCCAGGCATGAATGAGCGGGGTCAATGTAGCACTTTGAGATAAAAAACGACCAAGTGCAAAATTAAAAAGGAAATTTTTCGTACACCCCAACAGTGGATTAGATGTACCAGTACTGTACGATGATGCACTGATCAAATTACGGAAAACGAAAGCTGGGCTAACGGCCACGACACTGAGACAAATGTCCAGTCATCACAGTGGATTGGCAAATGAACCCCACGGGCCAAGAAAGCACATCACGTGCTAACCAACGTAAAAGTTAAGTTCATTGTTTTTTTCCGACATTAACAGAAGTGTGCTATTAAATTTCTTGCCTCAAGGTGAAAAACTGTACCATATGTACTAGAAAGGTAGTTTGCAACGATTATGTGAAGAAATCGGCATCCCGGGACCAGATTTGTGGCGAAACAACTCAGCATTATTGCACCACGACACTGAACGCGAACACTCAGCTTTGTCAGTTCGTCATCTTTGTGCCAAAAATCTAATAACTGTCCTCCCGCAGCGTCGTTACTCGACAGACCTGGGTCCTTGCGACTTCTTCTTATTACCGAAATTAAAGATCAGTGTGGGCAGACCGTGAGGGCCATAGAAATACCGCTCGCAAAACTATTTGATTATGGGACTTTGAAGGAAAAATGACCAATAATCTGTAAACTTAATAACAAAATTAAACGAAATAGAGTTTGGCTATTTTCTGAAGAGATCTCGTGCGTCCCACGGGAAAAGGGGGTACATTATTGTAGCTACTCGGACAGGGAAAGTAGAGACGGACACGATAGATCTTTAACAATGGTCTGTTTAACTATTGCTGGTGCGTTAGTTTCCGTAGTAACTGACGGCAGAGGCAGCTAGAAACATGGCGGAGCTCAGCGCTGCGATTCGTTACCTGATGCTCGCACTGGCAGTTCTAGAAAGTGTAAGTTCTTTACGTGCTTAATAAGTAACGTTTGTCAAGAACTTCATTGCCATCATGGATACTTGTGACTGAAGACGGTGACAATTACACCCCCTCCCCCCCCCCCCCCCCCCCACCAGCCCAACCAGGATCTAGTGAACCCGGGGGTACAACCCATCGGCTTTGACCAATGACGTCACACATTACTCATAGATAATAATATCTTCGTTTTCAGCCATAGACAATAAAACTGTTCTGTGTGCCGGACAAGTGCTATCATTGTACGTTAAAATAACTGAAAGTGGTTTTAAGAGACATCGCTACATTTTGCTCAAAATATTCTTCGTGTGCAATTATTTAAATAATTGATTCTTTGCAATTCATTCGGTACTTAATTTCATTTTTACTGATATTGAGGTAATTTGCACTATTAATTTTTTATTTTAGGTCAATTTTTAGCATCTCATTTTCAATTGTAGGTATGGATTTATCTGTTCCGATGAACTTAGATGATCTGAGAGAGGCTATGGGTGTAGACATGTTGGCCACGATTTCTTTTTTACAAATGTGTGGCCTCGTTGTCGAGTATTTTCGATGTCGTGAGTGTGGCGAAAATATGTGCCTCACAAGTGTATCTCGTCGCCGTACTTACGACTTACTCGTATGCCGCTGCATCAAACGTCGGTTGTGCCGGCCCATTAGACGAGTGATGTGGTTCTGTGTGTGTGTGTTGGGACTATGGGCGCTCAACATCGAGGTCATCAGCGCCCGATGTGGTTCTAAAAACCTAAGTTCGCCTTGAGAGACATTATGATAATCATGTACAGTTGGTGTTTGAGGTATCCTGTGTGACTGTGGGGTGACGAATGTCGTATGGGTAAGCATACAGTTGTCGATTGGTTCTCTTTTTGTATGGACGTTTGCGGGGAATACATGAAATATAAGGTGCCGTTGAGGCGGCCGTGTGTTATGGTCGGAACCGACGAGTCGCATTTTGGCAAAAAGAAGTACAACAGGGGGGAACCTTCGGTGGGATTTTTGATTTGGTGGGCTGTAATTTCAGGTTCAGAGTGCGACGATGTAGTGTTCAATGTAGTACCCAATCGAAGGAAGGAATTTTTGGTCAGCTTCATTGTAGATCACGTTCAAGAGGCTTCAACTGTAATTTCAGTTGGTTTTTCTTTTTGTAGGGATTTAGGGGACAGCATCTCATAGTTAATCACAATATTGAGTTCAGATCATTATCCACGGGGGCTTGCACAAATAACATAGAGGGGTACTGGTCAGCTGTGAAGTCTCTTGTAGGGAAGGGGAAACGTTGGATTTCCACACATCAAAGTCACTTAGACGAATATTCATGGAGACATAGTATTCCCCAAACATATTGCCCGTTCAAATGTTGTGTTAAATGTGTTAGGCAAATGAACCGTCCGAAATATGTTAACTAATTTCCCATTACGTTAGGGGTTGGGGTAGGGCGGGTGAGTGTGTGTGTGTGTGTGTGTGTGTGTGTGTGTGTGTGTGTGTGTGTTTTTGTGTATGTGTGTGTGAGAGAGAGAGAGAGTGAGTGAGTTTTCGTAATGTTTTGTTTGTTGATTATGTGAGTATGTGATTTTTGTTGATGTCTTTCGAAGCCAGCTTCGGTTCTTTTAAGATGTCCGTGTGGTAAATTCAGTTCTCCATTTTTTGTTCTTTTACTGCATTTGACTATTTCGACGCATTTCATTGTTGTATTACACCATTACGTTTGTTATCTTGTATTCCAGTACGTAACAGAAATTTCGCAGCTGTCGTTCTTCTTTCGTTTGCTAGCACTTGTATCAGTACGATTTTTTCGAATCTGTACTAAAAATATTACAGGCGAAGCGCCCGACAACTAAAATTTGTATCCCGTCCTTCAGTTGCTCTTATCACTGACACTACCTATTCGAAAAAAACGACATTTGTAACATTGATGAGGTTTACCTGTATATGTCAATTTGAGAGCAGGATACAAATGTTCTGTACAGCTATATAGCTCAACTACAGAATGGGATACTATTGTCACTGCTGTGATCCAAACTATAATTTCAGTCGATACTATTAGCATCGAAGGCGAAAAAAAAAAGTTCAATGAGGTACAGGTTGTAAGTGTAACGTACGTCCATTTCCACGATTTCTTTAGCAGTGTACATACATATATAGGTCAGCGTAAGTATGGGATACAAATATTACGTACGTAGCTCCTTCTGCCATCGGTAGTACTAGTATCTATGTACGAACTGGCTATTAGTGGTAGCGGAGGCGAAAGAAACAGTGTGTAAAATTTGTATCCCGTAGTTCAGTTGACCTATATAGTTCCGGTGAGTTTCGAGATACAACCCATACATATATGATATGAGGTATTTTATGCTACCAATATTTCCATCCAATTTTCCACTTCTTTTTCCACAGAGTTAATAGCTACCAATATTTCCATCCATTTTTTCCCTTCATTTTCCACACAGTTAATGCGACACAAACACGCGATATCCTTAACGTGAAAATACTGCTTGCCTTGATATATGCCAACTATATTTTTCGTCTCTCGTATTCCTTTGATTCTGAACAGCCTTGTCAGCTCTTTCATCTGTGTAATAAATGCTCTCTGGCCAAGTCTGACGCCAATGGTCAAATCCAATTGTTTCCACCGTTTCCGTAACCTCCTCTGGAATCTGCAGTGCAGACTTTTTATTCCATACATCATTCTCATATATCTACATCTACATACTTACTCCAAAGGCCACTGTACAGCGTTTGGCGGAGAGTACCTTATACCACTACTACATATTTCCTTTCTTGTCCAGCGCCAAACAGAGCGAGGGAAAACCGACTGTCTAAAAGCCTACTTACCAGCGCTAATTTCTGGCCTCTTATCTTCGTTGTTCCTACGCGAAATGGACGTTGTTGACACTAGAATCTTTCTGCAGTCGGCCTCTAATGCCGGTTATCCAAATTTCCGCAATAGTGCCTCGCGAAAAAAATTTCGTCTTCCCTCCACGGATTCTCATTTGAGTTCACCACCCATCGCCGTAATACTTGCGTGCTGATTGAAACTACCGGTAACAAACCTACGATAGGAAGTGTCCCAGGGTGGGGACGCATTCGTTCTACACTTTAAAGGCTCCTTCTGTCACATTACACGACGCAACAAATGCAATTTGGATGACATGATGGCATCTCGTCTTATGGGACATGACATCTTGCATCAATCATGTTACTTTACTTGACAAGATTCATTAAATAGTATGAGATGGGTGCTAATACGAAGAAGTCAATAAGCGCGAATGTGTCAAGATGTTTGCGTTTAAATGTCTTTGAAGCTGCCGGATAAGTCCAAACGGTAGTTTCCTTCTTTTGCATCGATAACTCTGCCCAGAACATCTTCCACTCTTTTGTGCTACGATAAGAGTATTTTTATTCTAGTTGTGAAATTAACAGCAAATGCGTCTCACGTTGAAAACCAATTGTGTAAAAGCTTGTATTCATGACGCGAGTAAACATATGCAGTCAGTCCAACAAGGAATGTGATTTATTTTATATTCGCGTAATTACTAATGCCATCTGTGAACAGACGTATGAACTAATTAGCAATGATTCGTAAAGCAACGGTTTCAATTGGTTTACAAGGTACGGTGATGCTAGAGAGAGCATTGAAGACCATCCCCGTCCAGGAATATCACTGCCTGTTCGCGTCGAGGAGATTTACGCGGCGAATTTCTTGTGTAAATGATTAACGGATTTCTTACCACGTCTGATTTAAAGAAGAATTTCGTGATGGTGGTGCAAGATTTCAGGCATGAAGGAGAGGGGTCAATGTATCACTTTGAGATTAAAAACGACCGAGTGCAAAATTAAAAAGGAAATTATTTCTGATACCCCAACAGTGGATTACATGTACCAATACTGTTGTTGCTAAAATTATAGGGTAGGCAACTTTCAGAGGTCGCTTTGTCAACCAAAAGAAGGAAAAATTTCTAGTAAACATGCGCCTTAAATTGCATACCTTAAAAGGTATGATCACTTGTTCATTTTCTATTACTTTCCCTTTGGGTTCCGTGCTTCGGAGCTGGTGTATGGGCAAAAAACAAGGAAAAAGTCCAGTGAAGTATGGCTCTAAGGTGCAAATCTTAAGACCTACGAAAACTTTTTCATATTCGCTTCTGTGGAACTCACGCTTTCAATTGATGAAGTGCCCATAGCTCTTAAGGAATGGATTTCGGAGACCGTATTTTATTTATTGGACATTGTTTTCCTTGTTTCGGTCCTTAGTATCTCCTCTAAAAAAAATTTGAAACAAAAGAGGAGGTAAGTTCCACAGTCTAGCTCATGAACAAGTGTTCACGGATCTTAAGGTATGCGTTTTGGAACACACGTGTACTGGACGTATTTTCCTTCTTTTGGTCGATAATATCTCCTCCAAAAATATGGACACCAAAGGTCTTGTAGTTTAGGAGAGATGTGTTTCACTGTAGCGAACATGAAGTAGTTCTCATAGCTCTTAATGCATTTTAGACCCAATGAGTACCATAATTTCTTCTAACCCATAATCTGAGCAACAACAGTACCGGTACACGTTTTCCTCTTTCAGAAGTATTATAACGATATCCGATTGCAAATTTTGACCTGGTTGTTTTCGGTTCGGGGTCCGTTACCTCAAATTTATACACTGACCCTTCTCCATCATCCATGAAACTTTAAAAAATCATCACGGATTCACCACGTATATGCAAACTCAAGCTGGCTAACTATATAGAATACCACACGGCCCACAGAAAACTACAGACGATGACTACAAAGTAAGTAGACAAAACCATGATATTAAATGCAAATCCGATGCCGCAAAAATTAAGGAAGCATTTATCCAATAGTTTATTGTAACATAAAAACTTACAGTCATTCTCGTAGTAGCCTCATCATGTGTTTTTTTCTATTATTGATAACGCAAATAGACTCGTCAGTGTCTTCTTTCCTGATTCCAGGGGGACGATGGGTATAAAATTGTGGTGCCTATGCCAGAACTTGAGAGCCCCTGGACGGCTCCGACGAGTGAGTTCGGTAAGTATTCGCTACTATACGCTGTGGCCTCTTGTTATCATGTGATGCGATCTTTTCCTAAATGTACATCGATGATTAAGCCACAGGTACCATATCCCGTCTTCAGAGATCTCTCTGCGGAAAAAGTTCACACATACACAATGCGGGTTTTCATGGCAGGAATAGCCCTTCCTATATTCCAAGGTATTTTTCTGCGCTTAATTTTTCGTCTCCTAATGCCCAGACGTCATCAGAGGGCATAAAGTTAAACGAGCTCAGCAAACCGAACTGTTAGTACCTTGCTGGCCATCAAAATGCAACACCACGAAGAACCAGAGATGTCACTGCCAAATGGATTTAGGAATAACAGGTTGTGCAAAGATCACATGATTGAAAATACAGCTGCATGTGAAGTGTGGAAGATGGTGAAATCAGTATTGAGTGTTGCCGCCATCAATTGCTATAACAGCTGCTACACACCTCGTCGCCGACTTCTGTGGCCGAGCGGTTCAAGGCGCTTCAGTCTGGAACCACGCAACTGCTACGGTCGAAGGTTCGAATCCTATCTCGGGCATGGATGTGTGTGATGTCCTTAGGTTAGTTAGGTTTAAGTAGTTCTAAGTCTAGGGGACTGATGACCTCAGACGTTAAGTCCACATTGTGCTTAGAGCCGTTTGAACCATTTGAACGCCTCGGCATTGAAACTAAGAGGCTCTGGATGCGTTTTGGAGTATAGCTGTCCATGCTTCTTCCACATATTGGCTAAGTTGGTCTGGTGTAACAGCGTGTGGTGTATCTCGCGCCAGTAGATCCGCAATCATAGACTTAACGTTTTTAGATAGATGAGAGATCAGGAGAACACACGAGGCCAAGGCACAAATGCAAGCCGATGGGCGAAGAAGAAGCCTTGAACATAGCGTAGCACATGTGGTCGCGCATTTTATATTCCAACGGGACCGTCGACAGGCTCCTAAGTTATGCGGGACAACAGGCTCCAACAGTCGCAAAACGTAACACTGGCTGGTACCGGATGCAGGACCAGTGTGGCGGTGCATAAGGCAACAGTTCTACAGTATCTCGACCCGAAGTCTCCACACTGTAATCCGACCATCGTGGCGGTGCAGGCAGAATCGGGATTCTGCTGGTAAAAAACAACGTCGTAGCACTCGGTTGTCCATGTCTGTCGCTCAGTGCTCCGTTGTAGCCGCGAACGCTTGTGGTAAATGCAGCAATAGACGCCTTGCGACATTCCACTGTGCTACAAACGACGACCAATGGTAGGCGCGGACACTTCTGGTTGCTCTACGGAAAGAATTTGATTGCGATATGGTTCGTGGCGTGGCAGAGAGGTCCATCGCTGGCGTGCGCACAATATAACAACGAGGTGAGTGCAACGTGGGTCCGTCGTACCATCCTGCACCCAGCATTACAGATCCGCATCACCGTTGCTTGGTTCCGTCACCGATTTCTCTGAAAGCTAAGCGCAATCCCTATGGCAACCAGTCATCCTATGCCGAACCCCAAAACCTGCTCGAAAAACGTTCGTTGTGTTCTACAAGGCTTCTTAGGCAAAACAACCGCGCATAAGAACAGTTCCAGTACGTCCACACGGCAGTGTGTTCCTCCTTTACATGGCACTTGCAAGCCACATTACAGTCGCCCGTGATGTGCGCCTGCGTAGAAATGCCAGTCATGTGTCTCTCTCGACGTCCCAAAGACACGCTGTAAATTTCACCTGAATTGGATTCTTCCTTCAGGTTGTTGCATTTTGGGTGGTCAGCAGCGTCTGTCCATCGCATCTTGCTATCCTGAAACAGTACTGGCTGCATGTTTTTGAAAACATACTACCACAGAGACAAGTTTGCTAGTTCACTGATACCAGCGCATGATCTGCTGCTTCCATTATATCCATGTAGAAAATATGACAGTTGGCCATGTGTTCCTTAAACTGCGTCGTAATGCTTCTTTTTGTAGTTCCTATGTGCGCTTTAGCAACAGATTTTATATGCTCCTGCTGTCGCGAGCAATAGGTGTAGGCCAGTTGCTGTATTCAAATCTTCACGCAGTTTTCGAATTGGTTTAAGCATAGTGTCAATGTCATGTCTTCTGAGTAACTTATTGACGCAATACATGACTGTTTCAAGGTACTGCGAGTAACCATTCATCTTAAGCTGGTTGTGTTTCAATAGAAGCCCCAGATTCTCTGCGATCCAGTGTCCTATAAATCTCATTATCATAGCAGCCGTTTCTTCTGGAAGCAGTTCTTGAATGATCGGACTCGTCCTCGAATTAAACTGGCTGACAAATTCTTTCATCCTGGTCCATGAGCTTGTAAGTAGCATTTTTGGTAAGGAATCTTTTAGTGTTAGTAGGCTACCTGTATACTTCGAGGCCTAGAGACAAGTCCGATGTTCTAACTACCTGTGCATTCAAAAATGAAATTTGATCTTCTCTCTCTTGATCCACGGCTTAATGCCCATAAAACAAAATTTACCAGGGATCACACATGAGCTGCTAATTATCATGATCACGTGAGCGTAAATACGACGCACTGAGCTAAGTGATTTAGAAGCGGAAACAATTTAAATATAACGATAGAGGGAGAGACAGTGAATTGGACGGTTTACGTAGCAGGTTCAGTACTGATTAGCTTCAGTAACTGGCTCCCCACCTAGAACCAATTTATTGCCGATCTTATGAGCAGCTGAACACCACGTTTCTTTGGCAAAAGGTTCTCAAATGAGAATAGAGCCGGCGATTGTTTTGGCCAAGGTAAGGGTTGGCACTGTAACACCTCGGTTCAGTTTACAGTGATAAAAGCTATAGAAAGAATAATTTAAAATTAAGAATAGAATTTTTCGAGGGAAAAATAGTGTAGAATCAGAGTTCGGTAAAGGCGGATCAAAATTATAGTGTATCAGCAAGTAGCTTAACGTCTAAGTACAGCAAAGCCATGGAAGCTCCGTCATGGAGAAGGCAGTGATGTTAAACTCTTGTGATGAAAAACCTATACAAAGGCCTGATCGTCATTATTGCCGCCTTTTTTCCTTGACTGTTTCGTTAGAGGGCGGGGAACCCGTGTCAGTCAGCGAGACAATAATTAGCTTGGACTTTATCGTGTTAAGATTCACGATAAACTGTTAGAATATTGCGGAGATTAGAAGCGAACGTTTACGTGTTCTACGGACTGCCTATTATGAACTTTTGTGACTCTTTGACGTCCCCACTCCCTCCGAAAGGTGGCGAACGCTGTCTTAATCATAAACGGGGAGAGTTTTAGCCGGGCAAATTACTAAATAAAAGCGATATTTACAAGACTCGCAGTAATAGCAAAACACAAGGCCCGCACCTCATAGGAGAGTCGTCGCTGTCACGCCGGGAAGTAAAGCCGGAAAACTTACCGACGATACGTATCTACGAGCAGACGTCGACGTGGAGTACCAAAAAGGGAACCACAAGAGCGCTGTCCATGGTCTCCAGATACGACTTCTCTGGTAATCGGAGCTCAGCTCGACGCGAGACTCTTCACTGAAGGCAGCTCCACTCCATGCAATTAGATTCCAGGGCGAAGATCTACCAGGAGGGGCCCCAGATAGTGGTGGGGAACTAACTTGGCTGTCACCCACCATATGACCAACAAGCGGGAATGATGTCTCAGGTGGCTGTTCTCTTCATAGCAGGACACCTTGGTTGTCATCCATAGCGGCATATCGACGATATTCTACGCCATGGGTTACCCATCATGCCCAGCTCTCCTGGGCTTAAATTTCACCAAGATAATGCCCACAGGTTTACGACGATAGTTTCTACTGCTTGTCTTCGTACTCGTCAAACCCCACCTCGATCATGAAGGTCTCCGGCTCTTTTCCCAATTTGGGATTGGAACGTTATGGGCAGGGCCCTGCAACCAGCTCAGGATTTACACGATTTAACGCTCCAATTGGACAAAATGTGGCACGATGTCCCTCAGTAGGGCATCCAAGAATCTTATGAGTCCACGCCAAGCAGGATAACTGCTTGCGTACCGGCCAGAGGAGGATCGAAGCGTTATTGACTCCCTCAATTTATAAAGCGCTGTCTCTTGAATAAACCACTAAATATTTCTGTAAGTGTGATGATCTTTTTTTTGTCTGTACATCTAGCAAATTTCCGTGCCATTAGATAATTGCTTCGTGGTGGCCTTTTTTTTATCTCAATGTAGCCAGCCGAAGTGGCCGTGAGGTTCTAGGCGCTACAGTCTGGAACTGAGCGACCGCTACGGTCGCAGGTTCGAATCCTACCTCGGGCATGGATGTGTGTGATGTCCTGAGGTTAGTTAGGTATGATTAGTTCAAAAATGGCTCTGAGCACTATGGGACTTAACAGCTGTGCTCATCAGTCCACTAGAACTTAGAACTACTTAAACCTAACTAACCTAAGGACATGACACACATTCATGTCCGAGGCAGGATTCGAACCTGCGACCGTAGCAGTCACACGGTTCCGGACTGCGCGCCTAGAATCGCAAGACCACCGCGGCCGGCTATGATTAGTTCTAAGTTCTAGGCGACTGATGACCTCAGAAGTTAAGTCGCTTAGTGCTAAGAGCCATTTAAACCATCTCAGAGTATTACTCTATTATTATGAACATGACTCGCTTTTTCTTTTTATTTCGAAATCGATCTCAGTATAACCGACAATTCGCTGAAACGGTTAGCATTCGAAGTACGCCATTGTATTGCTTGTTTCACTTTCTTTCAAGAATGCACAGATATCCAATATTAAAGATGCTCGGTAGAGAGTAAAACACGTGTGCTACATGGTTACTCATTGTTTAAGAATACACCACAGCTAATTGCACCGAAATAACCACTTTTAATAAGTTTGTTGCGATCTGCCTTATCCTTCTCTTCACCAACATGATGTTACCCAAGTATTTTGTGTATTTCTCTTACTACGTTAGTTCATTGTGGAAGTCGTCTTAAAACAAAACTGTTCCAACAAATCTACCAAGTACTGAGAATGAACTTTAAGACAGTGACGGAATTACAAAGTTTCAGTTTAGTATTATGCGCATTTTATGGTAAGATTAGTTTAGTCATTTTTACTCGAAGGGTATACTTCATTTTTGGAAGTATTTTTTTTACAGCAGAATGAGATCGACGGAATGTAAAAATGGTTTAAATGGCTCTGAGCACTTTGGGACTTTGCTTCTTAGGTCATCAGTCCCCTAGAACTTAGAACTACTTAAACCTAACTAACCTAAGGACATCACACACATCCATGTCCGAGGCAGGATTCGAACCTGCGACCGCAGCGGTCGCGCGGTTCCAGACTGTAGTGCCTAGAACCGCATTGCCACTCCGGCCGGCTGACGGAACGTAAATGCAGCAGAAACACACCCCACCTTTGAAAGAGCAAGAAAACTACCAGATTTGTAGAGCTTCAAGTATGCAGATAATCCTGACTCGCCAAAAAATTAGATTTGCCCAAGTGTCCTTAACGAATTATGTGACATTAATACAAATATTATCTGTCACAGGTACTTCAGAATACCCTAATCAGAGTGGTAATATGTCCGAAATGTCACACATTGTAAGTAAATTGAATTTACGAAAGTTATGGACGATCTAGTCTCCAATAATGCGTTTCCTGATGTTTGCAATACCGTAGTGTTTATCTGTATCGATTGCCAGGCGGGACAGTGTTACAAAAATGTACCTCATGGCACCAACTGAACAAAACCACATGACTGTACAGATAGGTTGTCAGAAAACCCACATGAAAACTTTGGCATGTAAGCCTAATAGAAATTGGGCCAAATACAGTCCAGTTCGTTCGGATACTTCTGTGCATAACAGTACGTTTATGTATTTCTCTTCAGTCTCAAGTATCATGTGCAAAGTGTTGTGGACAAAACGTGAGGTACGTGATCTACACTCAGGAAAGCAGAGACGTGAGTGCTAAGAAGAACGTGTTATGCTACAACATTACATAACGCCGGAACACGTATAACAGTGCGTCAGTGGCGCTGTTTCCCCACGAGCTGTGGTCAGCTGCAATTTTCCTGACGCTTGTTATCGAAATCCTCTCGAGGCCAACGAGGAAGACAAGCTGTGGCCTATACGTCACATCACAGATGTTTCGAGTGGCAGCAGTCGCCTCCGCTGGGGAACGAATAACTATTTCAGATCACTTTACTAATTCCTAAGTGCGCCTTTAAATGCACGCAAGCTTTCGACAGCACACGACACAGTTAACACCCACAGTGCAGGGCCGCCCACGGCTTGCCCAAACCTCACGCGTGCTGCGTGTGCGGGCGTGCCATGGCATGGCCCGTCACTCGGGTTTGCTCGGCCCTTCTCGAAAGTAGCCAGGAACAGCGCGACATTTGGTGCGGCATAATTGTCAGAATGTGGCATAATCGTGTCGTCAGTCCTGTTTACCCATCGCATTTTGTTCGTGGTATGTAGGATGTTCACACGTTAAGTGGCCGATTGCACTAAAAGAGGCAGTCTAGCGATCTATGACCACAATCCTCTAAAATGAATGGGAATGACAGAAGAGAGAGATGAGAATTCTCAGTTCGCAGAAGCGACGGGTACTGCTTATTTGTTATGAAACGACATTACAGCACCATGCAGAGAGAATTTAAACATTTAGATGACAATGAAAGAGAAGAAATTTACAGCGATCGGCGGACGGAATTCATTATTTTGTACATCAATAAGTAGTTTGCGCTAGATTTGCAGGCACTTACTTCAACAAATAGGTGGCACAAAAAGCAAAATCTGAAGTTGCACCCATTACACTTTCAAACCGTTTTCGGTGGGAATGACCGGAGAGTATGGGGACTTCATATATTACTGCAAAGTAAATTTTTTAAGCAAAGGGGCATGTTTGAAACTATATTTCAGTTTTAAACTCGCTGTTACTAACAGAAAAAGGAGTGTAACAACGAAAATTGGAACATCTGGAACAGATTGCAAACTTCCCAGTCTCAGTGGACTTGACTGTACACTGCTGGCAAAGAAATATCGCAAGAAAACTTCCTTCTGATTTAATGGGGATGCATTTAAAAAGAAAATCTAGTTGCAGAAGGGACACATTCTAACAAAGACAGTCCAGTTCGCTAAGGTGACTGGCGTTAAACAAGGCACAAGTTCTGAAAACTTCATGGTGGCCTTGCAAGAATTAAAAGAATAGCTTTTTAAAGGTTTATAGGACACTGTCAGTTTTACGTACTTCTTCGAGCTGTTTTCGAGACTGTTTGCTGTCTCTGTTGAGAACGTCCTGTGCATGTGCAGACGTCACTGACTGACCTGCAAGGTAACGCCATTTTCAATGACAAATCTTTTAACGATGAAACTGTCCAGGATGTCTACTTTGCTTTCTTCAGGCAGATTTTCCAAGTATTGATAATGACGTTGCAAAAGTGCTACAATACTTCGTTCGATATATTTGTCTAAATGGAATTATTTCGCATTTTCAACGTAAATAAGTCAAGATCGCGTCGCAACTTGAGTGCAAAACTCTGATATTTCTGTGTCTATCCGTATGCAAACAGTTTGTACCAGATAAAAATTGCATTATGTCTTCAGCGCGCCAAAATTAATTAATTACTACTGACAACTTGTTTTGCTTGTGATATACGTTGTTGAGAAATCATCTTCATCATCTCAGCCTTTTCCGACGTCATGTGGGGTCGCGGCGTTGCTTTGCTGGATGCTTCTCTTCCATAAATGTCTATCCAGTGATTCTTCTCTAAGACATCCTTTCTCCCATAGGTCCCCTGCTACCTTGTCCTTCCATCTCTGTTTCGGTCTTCCTCTTTTCCATGGTCCTTCTATTTCTAGATCTTCAGTTCTTCTTCCCACGAGGTACTCCCCTCTTCTCTGCACATGTCCATACCATCTTAGCCTACTCTCTTGGATCTTCTTCCCTATGGACCCCACTTTCACTGTTCCCCTGATGTACTCATTCCTTAGTCTATCCTTTCGTGTCACCCCCCTCATCCACCTTAACATTCTCATTTCTACCACTACCTTCTTTTTCTCTTGGGCTTTTGTAACTGGCCAAGTTTCTGCACTATACGGCATCGCAGGCCTCACCACATACTTGTAAAGCTTTCCTTTCATTCTGCACCTAACCTTATCACACAGTACTCAGCTCAGTTCCCTCCAGTTCATCTATCTACTATTTATCCTGTGCTGTATTTCGGCCTCCAGTCCTCCATCACTTTGCATGTAAGACCCGAGGTATTTAAATTTCTTGACCAGCGTCAGATGTTCTCCTTGCAGGTGAATATATAGGTTTTTGGCATCCTTTGTACACATATACTCTGTTTTCACCCTGCTAATTCTCATTCCCTTTTCCTCCAGAGCTTTTCTCCACTGTTCAAGCTAGTCTGGAAGTGCCCACTAGGTGGTTTCACAGATTAAATCATCATTGACAAACATCATGCTCCAAGGTGCCTCTTTTTTCACATCTTTGACTAGTACATCCATGACAAGGTCAAAGAGATATGGGCTGAGAGCAGATCCCTGATGTAGTCCTACTCTCACTGGAAATGCCTTTGTTGCACCTGCAGTGCTCCTGACTTGTGTCATAGCACCTTCATACATGTCTTCTACCACCCTGATATATTTTTCTGGCAGGTATTGCTTCTCAGACATCTCCATATTTCTTGCCTCGGCACTCTGTCACATGATCTTGAGATAGATCAGCAAAGGCCATATGCAGTTTGGCTTGTACTCCCTGTGCCTCGCCATCAGTTGCCTTAGTGCAAATACTGCGTCGGTTGTTCCTCTTCCCGGCATAAACCCAAACTTCTAAGAGCAACCTCTTCTCAATTATCCTTTCCCTTATCTTCATTGTGTGGGACATCAGTTTTATCCCTCTATAATTGCCACAGTTTTGGATATCCCTTTTCCCCTTATATATAGGAACCAGCATACTGCCCCTCCATGTATGTGGAATTCTCACTCCTTTCCAGATCTTCTGCATTACATATGTTGTTGAGAAATGTGAAATAAAAAAACCAAGCCGCTTGCAGCGCGACTGCACTGCCATTTAAGGATACAGGGTACTTGCTTGGCTCTGAGCACTATGGGACTTAACATCTATGGTCATCAGTCCCCTAGAACTTAGAACTACTTAAACCTAACTAACCTAAGGACATCACACACATCCATGCCCGAGGCAGGATTAGAACCTGCGACCGTAGCAGTCGCGCAGCTCCGGACTGAGCGCCTAGAACCGCTAGACCACCGCGGCCGGCATGCAGGGTACTCTTCCGGCTCAATATTTTGTAAATATCAAAACGTACTTCTTTCAGGCACTGTTTATAATCTATACGCTTTACAGATTTTTTGTTGATATCAGGTAATGCAGCACACTTTCTAAACAAATTAGAAGTATTCTGAATATTTTTAACCTGCTTAGGGTAATTAAAAAAATTACAAAGAAATCGATGCAACTTTTTTTTCCAAAATGCTCCCTCACACTGAGGTACCATTTAATCCAATGTTATACATTTGAAGGAGACCAAGTTTTTACCAGATATGCATGACATGATGGCTGAAGTACTAGATCTATTTAATTCCACCAATTATGTATATTACAAGGATAACAAATATCACGTCTTACATCTAATTTTTATAATTTTTTCCTAGTAAAAATGTTATTTTTTCTATATTTTAGTTGATTCTGCAATAAAGCTTAGGTCTACTACAAGTATGGACTATCGTGAGTTAAAGAAAAAAAAAAGAGCAATGCTATATAAACTTTAGAAAATGCTTGTACCTGAATTCTGAAAAATAAAACTTGCGGAAAATGTGAATGAAGACCTGAGTCCAATTAAACTGTGCCTCAGAACATTCCTGAAGCACAGTCTTCATCCTGCAGTATTTCTTCACCTTCAAGCTTGCTCTTGGCATTCCTTATAGCACTTCTAGCTTCCTTGGTAACTTTAAGAGCGAACCTTTCAGCTTCATGCACCCATTGTCTGCCATGCGCAAGCAACTGGTCTTCCGTATTAGAGTCCCATTTTATACCTAAATTTCTCAGGACTTCCAATCTTCCTGTCACTCCATCACTGAAACATATCACTGCATGTAGAACACCAACTTTGACTGTATTTAGTCCTACACAAACATTCTTGGATTATCTTTCCCATATGCAATGGTTGAAACTTTCATTTGTACTCTGGGTGCCCCCATGAAGACATTTCTAAGAAAAACAGGGTTACTGAGGTATCTAAAAATTGGTTTTATTTCATTCATAACAGGCTCAGGAAGAGAATGCTTATGATGGGATATTTGACCACTTTATATTGCTTTTTGGTAACCACACCAAGAATCTGCTCCTTTAGGGCAAAGGCCGTGATCAGGGTGGTCACCTGTGGGCAACTTATGAAAGTAGGTGGCCCATACAGCTTTTCTCATTGCTGTAACATCGTACAGAGGAGCAGTTTGTCTAATGGCCAGTCCATAATAACTCTGAAGGAGGTCTATTTCAGTTTCTGTCAATCTGCCTCGGCCAAACAGAGATTTTCCGTCATACAGCAACTTTACTTTCATTTCTCTTCGTAGCTTCCTCAATCTAGCACACATCCTCTTTTGCACATGTCCACGACACTCCAGTTTTGTTACCAAGGTATCAATAATCATCGTTGATTTTATTGAACGCTTTACAGTCCCCATCGCCTAGGTACTTCGTATATTATACGTTATAAACCGGCACCTACCTCTGAAATATTTTTAGAGCTCTATCACACTCCATACCTCCACTCTAACCATCATAATTCTTAGAACACTTATGTTCAATATGTCCCTCAGTGTTAGTATGGCAGGTGTGGCAGTACTTAGATAAGCACACAACATCAACGACGTTTCCATTCTCAAGAGAAGTAGCACTTACAACACCATTCAAGGAACGATGTTATCGATGTTGTCATTTCCCATCAAGTGCAACAGCAATGTCCCTGGTTCCACTAATATTTATAGTTTCTTCTACTGCACGTTTCATAGATGCTTTAGACACCACCGTCAAGGCACCTAAAAGTATTTTTGTGTACTTGCTGAACCTACTGTGAGGAGGAGGAAGGTCCATCAAACCACAAAACGTTTGAGCAGCCTTTTTTCCTTTTCCTATTGCACGCAATGCATACACTACAAATTCACATCATATGAATTATGCACAATGTTCGAAGTCATTTTCGAGGTAGATTTATTGCACGATCTACACACAACAACTGATTCTGACGCTAAGCCCTTCCTCCTACTTTGTAGTTCAGTTATTTCCAGGCAGCCTACACCTTCACATTGTTTACATTTCGCCAATTCCTTTATCAAAGAAAATAAGATGCCCACATCAGCAACAACAAATCCACTACTAACAGCGTCATTGTTAACACAAAAATTTGAATCACCAGGAGGCCTGACATGTCGCAGTTTCTTCCCTGAAGAACTGATACATAGGTTACTTTCAACAGTGTGGCTTGCTTTTTTTGTGAACTGGTTACCACGGTATTTCCTTTTATTGAATTACTTGATGCGTGGGATAGTTCGTATTTATTGCACACTGAAGGATATGTACTTCCACAAACATATGTAGCACTTGGGCAACAAACATTCAGTAACACGTGAACAAACTGCTTCAGCGAAGCAAAAGTAAATACTAGCGAAGATAATCATTTACAGATACTAGAAACCTCCTCTGTTACCAACATGCACAATGTACCACATGCATAATTGCTGGGGACAGTTCACAGTCCTTTTCGAAATAATACTGACTTCTGTAACAGAAATAAAGGGGACGTGGTGGCATACATAACTGCAATTTAAAATCTGATATATATATATATATATATATATATATATATATATATATATATAGGTCATTTTTTATTTGAAACCCTATAATGTATACATCAATGTAATCAGGAAAGACTAAAGAATTTAATAAAGTCATAAAATTTTTCGATTTTTCCACCATTTATAAGTACCCTGTATCGTTAAGTGTGTCGAGTTGACTGTTTTCGTCTCTCCCCCTCATCGCACTCATACAGTGTAGCTATTATGTCCAGGCATGGCTCAGGAAGCAAAATCTCGGCCACCCCTGCTATGGTGGGTACCTTCTCAAAGACGTACTGATTTTCCATGGGCACGGCACAAAGCTGACCCTAGCAAAGTATAGCGAGCAGGCCGATTAGTGTGACGTCACTAGTTTGAGGCCCATATTTCTCTCGTGAGACCCGCACTGTCTGCAAAGACGTTTCAGTTGAAGTGCTACTCAGATGCTGATAAACAGTAGGCGGACAACTGCATCTGTAAACAGCCCGCTACACCAGGTTACGACAGAATATATTTTAATTTATTGCACGTAGATGTGTTTCGTATATTCATCGAAAAAAGTTTCGTGAAGTGTTGGAATTCCCTTTCTTTTAAATTTTTAGTTTGAGGAGACTGCTCCATCATTAGGTTTTCCAAGACCCACAAGAGCCTTTTCTTCATCACATCGTGAAATAGGCGCACTTCAGGAACGTAATAATAATACCATGCGACTCGATGCCTTGGTGCAACTCTTTTAATTGGACACATTCCAGCGACTTCCATATTCTAATCCACCCCAGTTATCCACAGTTTGACGTGGAGTCTCGACCACGTTTCGTGTATGGCGACTCCGCGCATCGATGATGGGTGAAGACTAAGTTAAAATGCTGACGGAAATAATCGTGGTCCGATCGGTGTTCAACGCCACGACCTGTCGGTTTCCAGCCGCACTTTTAGCGCTGCAGCCCGATTTCAGAGACATTATTTTACTGAACAGATAAAACAACCGTATGTAAACAACAAACTACAATTCCACTGAATAGTTCCACACTGATACAATTCTTTGGTGGTAATCCACGATGAAATTCCACTAAATTCTTTGGTTGCCATGTTTGGTTTCCAGTGCATATAGGTCGTCAACAAATTGAACTATGAAAACATTGGAGAAACTATGCGAGTATATTTTAATATTACTACGAGAAATATAAGTCATAATGAAAAGTGATACAGATTATCTCTAGATCATTTGTCTGGTGAGCTGGAGTGTCCTAGACGTCTTTCCTGTTAAAAAAAAGAATGAAAGGGCGCCAGATGATGGACGACAGCGCAAAGGAGATAGCCCAATACCCAAACGAGAGATAAGATGTGTGAATTAGTAGTATCAAGCGACTGATTGCGGCCATAATAGATAGCTACATGACGTATCTTGAACAAACTTAACACACTTAAATACTGTGGATAATTTTACGCACTTTCTTTCATTTCAGCGACGGCTATCGCGATCGTGTCCTTGTGCGCAATTTCCCTGGCGATGAACGGGAATACGATATACGCATGTGCTGTGGTAAGTGAACTGAACCAAACAAAGTTTTAAAGACAAGTTGTCTCGTCAGTATAGATTGTAGCTACTATAATGTTTTCTTTAATATTTTCTGAATGCGATTAATTTAATAGTACCTTACAGACACTTTCTGTCTTGTAGCATTACGTGCGAGCTTCCGTACATATTTTGAACCACTGACGCTGGCGGATTATTATAACCGTGTTAAAACATTTTACTTAGTTTTTGTTTATCAATTACTTATATCCTAGGCATCTGTGTTCAGTTACAGGGTGCACTCAACCCTCTTGTGGCCAATTGAGGAGCTACTTGTTTGAGGAGTCCGATCACGAGATCTGACAACGGCGGGGAGAGCGGTGTGCTGATCGCATGTCCCTGCGTATCCGCATCCAGTGACGCCTATTGGCTGAGGATGATAGGGCGGTCGGTAGGCAGCGTTCGGCCTTCTTAGGCCTGTTCGGACGGAGTAGTAGTAGTAGTAGTAGTGGTGGTGGTGGTGGTGCTAGCAGTAGTTTTATGTTGAATGTGCAAGAGACTATGAGATGTACGGAGGAGGGGGCAAGGGGCAAGGTAAGATGTATGAACTGCCCCCACCCCCACCGCTGACGTAAAACGTGGATCTGTCCATTCCCAAACCCACTTTACAGGTTCTGGCAGAGAGTACTTCTGACAGCGTACCTTTTTCCATACTTCCCTGTTCCAGTCACGAATAATACGAGAGAGCAACTGTCGATAAAACTCTGTATATCTACATTTGAACATCTGCAACCGCAAAGGTAAATTTTATATGACAACCAGATGGGGCACCTCCGATTTACGGAGGTATCATGAAAGACTTTGTAAACGAAAACTTGGACGGATTGATTGACTGATGAGATACAATTGAAAGGCCTCCACCATCCCTATATATCACAGCCACGCATTTTTCAGTGGTTTGATTTTTATTCCATCAACATTTGTGATGTTGAGCATTTGAAGGAATGAATCTAGTCAGAATGTGAAATACTGCACCGTTGGAGGATTTGCTACAAAATTTGTAAATTAGTGTTTAAAAGATGCAAACTGTGCTTAGAACAGCATGGAAACATCTTTGAGCATCTTTCGCAGGTTCACTGAACACGTATTTCTGTGTTGATAATAATTTCGTATCTTTAATTTGTTTTTTATTAGGGTCTACTACACCAAACACATTTTTGACGATTCATTTATCGTCCACCTGTAAATGTTAGGGAAATATTTTCAAAATATTGACTGGAATACTCTCTTTCAAATTCTGAAGCTAGCAGGAATGAAAGGTATAGTAAACTGCGAAAGGCCAGTCATCTGCGGAAATGTTTACCTCTGTCAGGCCAATCCTGAGCAATTCTGTACCACCTAATCAGCACGGACGCGTACTGTCTGTATAGTTATGACCCCAACAGAAAGGGGGAAGCGCACAGCGGAACCACACGGATTCATCATCTGACGAAATCTCAAAACCAAGCGTCGCTTGAAGCCGACCAGCCGGGTGTTTTTTCTTTGCGACAGTGCCTGTCTCATTCTACACAGAACTTAGTCACCCATCCCACTTCGTTTTCTGAGTTTTTATAGGCGTGATGAGCTTTCAGTTGTTCAACTGACTTGATGTTTCCATGTTACGCACAGTCCTAGCAGAATAAAGGGCGTTCAGTCCTCCAACCCCCCAGCTCCTTTGGTTCCGTATCATCCTGCCCCTCTCTATCTCCTCCTGCCCCTACCTGCTGACCTTTTGCTTCCCACCCAATCTCCTCTGACCTCGTTCTCTTTCCATGTTACCCATGTTATTTCCTTCAACGCAATAGGGGGGAAGGGGTTCTCACCCTCACATTATTTCTTTCGTGACTGTAACTAATATGTGTTCCAAATCTGGGTGAAATCGTTTCAGGGATCTAGGATAAACTTTCTACCTTAGGCTTTGATCAAAAATATTCCGTGTATATGTAACATATTTCACACCTGACCTGTATCTCTAGCGAATTTCACCCTCGAGTTTTATTTTCACGCAGATCAAAATTTATTACGTATCTCCTGAACTATGTGCTGTACAATGGTATAATTTTGTAGGTACATCCGGTGACATACATACGTATGTGGCTACTGTCTGCAAAATGTGTTCTGAATGGAATTATTAGTAAAGAAAAAACAAATTATAACTTCTTCCACGATGTGCTAGTTTTTCACGTATATCTATATTCGATGTCATTTCTCCTGAACTATGTGACACAGAATAATTCAGCGTCAGATATCGATAATGTCTGCGAGAACTGTCTGTTGTGAAGAGAGAGAGTAGTAACGAAGCAATAAATTTAAATACCTTGCATGATGCTGCAACTTGTCATGCATCTGAATGTTTATGACGTCACATCTCCTGAATTATGTGTCGTACAATGACATAATTTATTTGGTACATTGATTAGTTAGAATTTGAATCCATATCTGAAAACGTACCGTTTCCGTGCTACATCATTTTGAAAACATGCTTGCTAGATAGGTATACATCAGGGAAGTCACAGTTTGGGGTGCTTACGTGGGATCGGTTGCTGTCATTCGACGTCTATCCTAACTCTCTGACGCAGTTCGAACCTCATTCACGTATCTATGGGTGTTAGAGCAACATGGTTGAGCACACGTTTGCAGAACACACTGACACGATTCTTCTCACGGCGAAGCTCACTGTAATGGAAGAGCTGCTGGTCGCCTACATCGATATCGCTGTCCACTACGTGCAACGTCATTGCAATGGACTGTTTCCTCTACTCGTAGGGTCGAATCAAGAATTTGTTTTATGCAACTCCTGTAGAGACAGATGAAGATCTGGTGGCATGAGTTGTGGTCTTAATGAGTTTGATTCTTAATGAGTGGAACTGTACAACAAGTTATGTACTGGGTCACTGCTAATAAATTACTTGTAAAAGTGGTCGCGTTATCAACATGTTTTAAAACAGTTGTAGCACAGAGACGGTACCTATCTGGACGTGGGTTCGAACGCAAAATATTATTTACTCAGTTTCCCCTTTAAGTCCTAGATGTTCGTAAGGAGAATTTTTGATCACCCTCCCTTTTGATAACGTGTTTGGATTCGATAACCGACCTGTCCACACGCTGCCTCTATAGGCTGTCAAAATTTGCCTAATACTGTATTTTCACGACACAGCATAGGGTGACTTTTTCCTCTTCCTCCAAATGAGGAATCATTGAGTGGCAGGGGGTTCCACCATGGCGATGACGTGACTCTCTTGCCGGAAGTCCCCCTCATATAGTCATCAGACACAAGACGTGCCCCACGAAATGTACGACATAAATGATCCCACACACCAGAAGACTGCAGCCTGCGGATATTTGCTGGTGGAGTCTTAGTGTTGGGGAAGGTGTCATCGTTGAGTGGCTGTAGGAGAATTTAAGATGACGTTTCTAGTTGGTACGATGAATAGCAGCTAGCTGTAAACGTAAGAAAAATTTAAGTTAATGGGATGAATAAGGAAAAAACCGGTAATTTTTAAATACAGCGTTAGCAGTGTGCTACTTAGCACACTCAAGTCAATTAAAAATCTAGTCGTAATGGTGCAAAGTGATATACAACACAAGTAGGTCAAATCAAAGAAAGACATTGAAAAGAATCTGGAAGCGAACTGATAGATTTTTATCGGTAGCTACGATACATACGCTCAAATAGGAACGCCTTGAGGGAAGAGGTCGTCTTTTTCGAGCAATTCTTTCGAGAAAATATAGGGAATTGGTATTTGAAACTGACTGCACAATGACCCCACTGGCGTCATCGTATATTTCACGCAAGGACCGCGTAGATAAGAGACTTGAGAGCCCGTACGAGGGGATATAGGTAGTCGTCCGTCTCTCGCTCCACTTGCGAGTGGAACAGACAGGGAAATGGCTAGTAGGTAGTGCTGCAATTCAGTCTCCGCGTCCAACTGTACGGTCGCTTGTGGAGTATAATCTAGATGTAGATGGAGAGTTCCTAAATTAATGTCTCTGCCAAGTCATCCATCTCTGGGAGAAGGATTAACATCGTCTAGAAGCTTCAGGGTCAGATTTTCGGTTTTTTTTTTTTTAAGCTGATACATAAAATTTTACTATTACCCTTGTCATATAAAACTGTTGGGAAAATTTCGAGTATCTGTGCAGAAGATTGCATGACCCTCCATTGTGCGAGTATCTCACGAAGGTATCCTGTGAATAGCATCACAAACATTAGGGGGTGTACATAGTATACGGACAGTAATTTTTATCCGGCTCTGTACCAGGATGGAAGAGGACATGTAAACGATAACATTGGTAATAAGTACCTTCTGCTGTGCACTGTATGGTGGCTATCAGAGTGTGTATGTAAATGTATTGTGTTTAATGCCTGTATAACCTACATTGATGAGCTGGAACATTATGAACACCAATTTACCAGATTGTTGGGTCACGTTTCTGATAGAATACATCACCGATTCTGCATGGCATGGAGTCGACATGTCCTTGGTAGATTTCTGGAGGTATGTGTTTCCTGATTACTATGCACAGGCTGAGCAATTCCTGTAGTTTACAGGCCGGTGGACTGCGAGTGTGCTGGTGGAGGTGAGATCGCAGAAGTGTTGCATGAATTTCACATTAGGTGAATATTTTGGCCAAGGAATTAGGTTAGTTTACTATCACTCCTCAAACCACTGTATCATCATTCTGCTGTTGCGATGTGGAGTGTTATCCTGCTGGAAGATGCTGTCGCTGTCAGAGAAGACATCAAGAACGAAGGAATACGGTTGGTCCACAATATCTTCACGTAGTCCACGTCTGTCATGGGGTCATCTGTTACCCCATAGGTTCCATGGGACCTCATGTAAATGTTTACCATATCACAATATGGCAATGTTACAGTGTGCATTTCAAGCAGCTGTTGCCCTGAATGACGCCGTATCTGGACACCACTGTCGACCTGGTGAAAAGGAAATGTGATTAATCCGACCAGGTAACATTTCCATCGATCAGTGGTATAATCACAGTGACCCCATACCCACTGCCAACATGACTGACGTTCTGAGCGAGATGGCACTGTGGTTAAGACACTGGACATGCAATCAGCAGGGTCACAGTTCAAATCCGTCAACCAGAGTCAGGTTTCCAATAATTTCCCTGTATCGCTATAGGCAAATGCTGGGAGCGTTTCTTTGAAAGCGACCTTCCGATTTTCTTCCCCATCTTTGTTTGAAGTATTCTGAGGAAAATTTGATGCAATTGTTCAGACTTTCGTAGAATTATGTTGACAGTTTGACGTGTTGGGTACTCTGCCGCATATTAGCGTCGTACTTGCACGATATTTCGACAAGTGACACGTTATGATCAGGTGCTGCCTGAGACGGCTCTTCGAGATTTTCTCTCTCTCTCTCTCTCTCTCTCTCTCTCTCTTTCTCTCTCTCTCTCTCTCTCTTTTTCCCCCGAACCTGAAGTGGAAGGGAAGGCCAAAGGCTGAGCAAGAGTTAGGCTCTTTGTGGCTATTGTTCTTAGTTTGTTCTGATTTGACATTTGTCACCGTTTATTACGGGATGCAGGACAGGACTGTCGGCCGGTGGGGGGCAGCATTTCACGATTCATAATTAGAGATTTTGAAGAGGACATTTTGGGGACAGCTCTGGCATTTGCCTTCGGGTTAAGAGGAAACCACCGAAAACCTGGGCCAAAACTGCTGCTATAAACATTTTAAGTACTATGCCAGATCTGACCGCTGCTGTTGTAGCTCTGGCGATAATACACGTCCTTACTGTTTGTTAAATTCTTCCAGATTTTGAGGGCTCAGCAGGACACTCAACCTATTGCATACCTCACAGTGAACCACCAAAAAACTATCTCGTCGAGTGGAACGGGTAGGGTAATGTGTTTATGGATACGCTCTTCCCGCTACATCGTTTTTTCCAGGTGTTCCGTCTGTGGTCCGGTCCCATTAGCAGCAGGGATGTCTAAGGGCACTGCCAGTGGGAGCGGACTGCTGACGTAACGCCCGGAACCGGCGATGGAGGGGGAAGAGCGTAGTTAATAAATGCTCCACCTGTTGCACTCGACGAGCTGTCTCAGATGGCGCCTGGTGGGGACAACGAGCCACATTGGCTAAATATTGTGCAAGAACGACATTGATCTCCGGTAAAATAAGCAACAGCTCAAGATGCCATCGGAAAATGTAGTGGTTGTATGCTGCAAAAAACCATGTTCAGCAATATCTCTCAGATTCGTCAGAGCGTGCCGCCCATCATGTGAGCCTCCAACTTCCGTGAACTGCGTTGGCGGTACACGTCCAACGTCTAGATGCCTTGTTGTACTTTCATCGTCCTTCAACAATTTTCCATAGGTACTCACGACATTGACACGTAAACAGTCAAGGAGTTTTGCCGTGTCCTTGATTGTCGTTCCCAAGCATCGCGCTTTACTAGTCTCCTCTTCGACAACGTCGCTTACTTCGGTGGATACCCCCATCAGCGGCTCCTACCGTAGATAGAATGACTCCCCCTTCGTTCACTGCTCCACTTATACAGGGTGTTACAAAAAGGTACGGCCAAACTTTCAGGAAACATTCCTCACACACAAATAAAGAAAAGATGTTATGTGGACATGTGTCCGGAAACGCTTAATTTCCATGTTAGAGCTCATTTTAGTTTCGTCAGTATGTACTGTACTTCCTCGATTCACCGGCAGTTGGCCCAATTGAAGGAAGGTAATGTTGACTTCGGTGCTTGTATTGACATGCGACTCATTGCTCTACAGGCAGGCATTGTTGGTGATGTCTTGATTGGGCCCATGTTCTTCCACCTACGCTCAATGGAGCACGTTATCATGATTTCATACGGCATTACCAGAGCTGCTAGAACATGTGCCTTTACAAGTACAACACAACATGTGGTTCATGCACGACGGAGCTCCTGCACATTTCAGTCGAAGTGTTCGTACGCTTCTCAACAACAGATTCGGTGACCGTTGGATTGGTAGAGGCGGACCAATTCCGTGGCCTCCACGCTCTCCTGACCTCAACCCTCTTGACTTTCATTTATGGGGGCATTTGAAAGCTCTTGTCTACGCAACTCCGGTACCAAATGTAGAGACTTTTCGTGCTCGTATTGTGGACGGCTGTGATACAATACGCCATTCTCCAGGGCTGCATCAGCGCATCAGGGATTCCATGCGACGGAGGGTGGATGCATGTATCCTCGCTAACGGAGGACATTTTGAACATTTCCTGTAACAAAGTGTTTGAAATCACGCTGGTACGTTCTGTTGCTGTGTGTTTCCATTCCATGATTAATGTGATTTGAAGAGAAGTAATAAAATGAGCTCTAACATGGAAAGTAAGCGTTTCCGGACACATGTCCACATAACATATTTTCTTTCTTTGTGTGTGAGGAATGTTTCCTGAAAGTTTGGCCGTACCTTTTTGTAACAACCTGTATACTTTCGTTACTGCGTCATGTACCCACAACACTACCACACTTCATTCAATCTCAGGGTGGGGAGTACTCACAATGTTATGGCTAATCAGCGTACTCAGACTACTAGAAATGAAGGGGTCAGATGGTACCTTTAATAAGAAACATTTTATCTCTTGCATATTTACGTACACAACGCGACGATATTCAACATTAAAAGATTTTTATTTCCATTTCGTGCTTTCGCAGGGATTGTGGGATTTGCTGCGCATAGTGGCGCCCTACTACGTGGTCTCACAGTTAATACAGCTAGCGGCACCGATCCGATACATCGTCGTAAAAGCGAAGGAAGGAGGCCTCGAAGCTCTCAAGAACCTACATGGGTACCACGCGATAGCCTCCATATGTAAGTCTACATGCATCTAGTGTCTGAATATCTATAAACTGAACGATATTGTAAGCACCCCAGCCTAAAAACTAAATCAGACCCAAGACTAATCATGCGGATTTCGTGAAACACTGGTCTTATTTTATGTATGTAGACTGAAGCGGCGAGTGAAAATTTGTACCAAGGCCCGGAATCGAACCCAGGTCTCCTGCTCACTAGGCAGGTACGTTAGCCACTAAGCCAGCCCTGGCATAGCGGTTCACAGAAATGCACAGATTACACTGGCATGCCTCTCTGCTCGATGCAAATTCTCACTCCCTCCCCAGTCTACTTTAAATACCCCCTTAACACACGAACACAGACCAGTAAAGTCTCTGAAATTGTGTCATTACATTTATACCACAGCCTATAGCCTTGATAATGACCTCAGTTCACCTGGGAATAGTGTCCACAAATTTCTTTTGGTATACCAAATGCATATGAACAAGTTACCTATAATTTGATGACACAGAGCTACCAAACTGTAGGGATGTTGACTGCTAGGTTTTGCACACTGTTCCTAACAGTCCCAGACATTTTTTGGTGTCCTATTAAGATAGCGTGATTTAACGGACCAGTCTAGGTGCGGTAGTGCGTCCGAGCTCCCTCAGCCCTACGTGTGCAGCTGTTTCCCAACATCACAGCGCACTTTCTGAGCAGGAGAAGAGGAACAAGGAGAAACTACGAACGCGCCGTATTTATATGTGAATGCAGTCCCATTGCAAATGACTTGATTCAATATTTTACATTTCTCAACAACAAAGACCACAAACAAAACAATATTAGCAATCATTTAATTATTTTTGGAGCGATGACGACACAGTTTTTATCCAGTACAAACTGTCAACAGGCTGACACATGCGGACTATTTCACAGTTTTCCCTGTCGTTGCATCAGCCAATCTCGTCTATCAATCCTACATGGTAAGTATAACAGTTTGATTAGTGATGCTCAAGATTCGGGAGAACGTGTTTCGTAAGTAACTTGTTTCGGGAATGAATTAAATTTCCTTAAGATTCTTTCTTCGAATGCCACTCAGGCATCGGCTTTTCCTGTAATACTGTCAGTCTTTTTCACGATCCATCAGTCTTCCGCAGGTCTTACTGCATTTCGCAACAGCCGTTTGATGTTGCCACCTTCTTACAAGCAACCACATTAGTTGCGCAAAACACACGGAATTACCGACATCTTCCACTACATGATATACATAGTTTAAACGGACCGGTTCTATTGCAATTCATGGGACACTCCTGAAATACCCTCTACATCGGTCGATATTGTTCCGTTAAGATCGACATGCTGGGATCTATATACAAGGATTTCTTGAATTCAATGACAAATCTGGCACGATAACCCGGTAATCTCTTTATTTTTTAACCAAACGGCAGTTCGGGAGTTTGTCAAATGGCTTCCTGAAGTCAAGGAACACAGCATCCATCTGCGGGCCAGTGTCTACAGTGCAGCGGATCTCATGGAGAAACAGAGTGAGCTGAGTTTCGCAAGATTTCCTTTGTTTGCGAACTCCTTCTTAATTTTTGTAGAGGACACTTATATTCTCCAAAAGTCATAATTCTACAACAGACTGAGGTAAGCGATGAAGCCCTATAGTTAACTGCATATATGCTACAACGCTTCTTGAAAGCGATAACGAGCTGGCCTCTTTTTTTCCCCAGTTGCTCGGTACCCTTCCCTGCGCCAGCTCGAAGGGGAGCTAGTTCTTCCGCTTAACCTTTCTTGCATTGTATTGTAGTGTATGTTAACCGGGGGCCTAGAAACGACGGAGCGGCTCCTTCCCCGCCGCAGCCGCAGTGGTCCACAGCCCCACGACGACCACCGCATTCCACTTCACCCCTCCGCCACCCAACACCGAACCCAGGGTTACTGTGCGGTTCGGCCCTCGGTTGGAGCGGGTTAACCTCTCTTACAGGTATCCTACCAGGTCCTGATCGATTTCCACCGCTGAGCAAATGATGTTGGTTTTCTGTTTCACGATCATCTACCTCGCTATCTGCCATTTCGACATACGTGCGATGATCGAAAGGAGAGACCGCGTTACGATCTTCCGAGGTGAAACAGCAGTTTCGGTATCGAAATCGGTACTTTAGCTTTGTCTCTGTCATCTATCTCTTCGGTGTCAATATGGTCCCTGAATGATGGAATACGTCATTTCGATTCGCTTAGTGATTTTTACCTAAAATGAAACATTCTTAGTGTTATTAGTTAGACCAATTGAGAAAATTTTACTTTAAAAAATCATTGGACGCTTCTCTCGTTGCTCTCATTTTCGCTTCACTTAGCTTTTGTTTGTCAGCTAGGTTTTGGATTGTCTTAAATCTGTGATGAAGCTTTCATTGTTTACGTAACAGTTTGCAATACGGCTATTAAAGCACGATGCGTCTTTACCATCTCACTTAACCTTGGTGGAACATACTTGTCCAAGCTGTATTGAACGATGTGCTCCACATCTTCGGCTTAAGATCTGAATATTTGAAGTCAGCCACACAGTTACTCTTAATTGTTCAACAGTTCCTCCTGCTAAACAAAAATATTTTCCTACAGGATGACAATTATTGAGCTATATCAAAAAACGTGAATTACTTACAAACTACGGCGTGCTGACACTTTATTCAACACGTAAACGTCACTACAGATATTCAGATTCAGGTTATGACACGATCCATAGGTCTGCCATCATTGGTGATCATGTGACACAGACGAATAGCCAAATTCTGAGTGACCCGCTGAAGTATCGGAAGTTCTATGATGTCGATGACCTCTTGAATGGCTTTCAGCCCAGCATTGGTTTAGGGGCTATTGCTGTACACCTTGTCTTTAATATAGCCCCACAAAACGGAGTCGCTTGTGATCTGATCCGGAGAATATGATAGCCAACCGAGGCCCATGTCAGTGGGCTCTTGGTACCCCAGAGCCAGGACGTGGTCCCCAAAGTGCTCCTCCGGGACATCAAACACTCTCCTGCTTTGATGGGGTCGAACTAGGTCTTGCATGAACCACATTTTATTGAAACAAGGGTCACTTTGGATAATGGAAATGAAATCATCATCCAAAACCTTCACGTACCGTTCGGTAGTCACCGTGCCGTCAAGGAATATCGCACCGATTATTCCGTGACCCGACATTGCACTCCAGTCACCCGTTGAGAATGAAGAGACTTCTCGATCGCGAAATGCGGATTCTCAGTCCTTCAAATACGCCAATTTTGCTTACTGACGTACCCATCCAAATGAAAGTGGGCTTCGTCGCTAAACCAAACAATAATGCGCATACTCATTCCCATCATTTCCCGCAGCCAACTAAGCCGTTTGAACGCCCTAACGCAAACCTTTCAGCAGTTATGACGATTTTATTTCACAGGGTTCAATAATTGTCACCCTGTATCTTTCTTAACTTTCCTTGTAACACACATAGTCACTGACGCTATCACAGCCTGGTGATCATTATTACCCTCCTCTGCACTACTGATTCGGAAGAGTCAAGTCTGTTCGTTTCTAGGTGGTCAAGACGTTACTCCCAAGAGGTGGGTCTGTATAACCACGTACTCGAAGTAATTTCCGGACTGGACATTCAGAAAAATCCCTGTCCCAGGCACCAGTCGCATTGCTCTCCTATTCTATAGCTGACACGCTGAACACTGCAATTTTTACAACAGTGAGAGCAGGGAATTTATTCAGGAAATTCTGCAGGTTCTGTCTGAAGCGATTATGATGCATTTGTTCGTAGGCACACTCGACTCTTGCATCATTACATGGTCTTATGGACCAGTCTTGCGAAATACTTTTGTTCGCTTTCGTCCGCAAACTATATTCAGAGAAATACCGCCATTATCATCGAGTTTCTTTATTCTAAAACATGCAATAATACCATCGTTACGAAGCATCACGAAAAACGTTGTTAAATGTATACTGTTTACTTCCGGGTACAGTATTGTGTGAATAGCTTTTAATACTGTACTTTTTGCTTTAGAATCTTTTCATGATTTATACCCTAGCTGGCTTTTCCCTGGAATGCAGTACATCATATGCGAGGTCGTACAATAATTCACAAACGAACGCTGCACTACTCTATGGGTTGCCAGGTTGCGCCATTGCAGTTTGTAAGTTCGCAATTTCATACCGGCTGCTATTAAGAAATATGAAAATGTGAATTTACAAACTGGAATGCCGCAAGCTGACAACCCTTGTTCCAGCAGCACCATGGGGTAGTGCAGCGTTCGTTTGTGAATTATTGTACGAGCATCAGTGTAGCCCCAGCTGCTGAAGGGACTCGCCTGCAGTTTGTCACTTTAACCCAGTTTCTATTTCTCAGGTATTTCTGATAGGAAGTGAATTAAAACTGTATATGTTACTCCGCAAACTATTGTTTACTAACTTATTCCAAGTTTTTTGCGTAAATTTTAGTGCATATCTTTTGTGTGGGGCATGTTTCTCGGTTAGCTTCCTCCCACGAGAAGCGCCATGTCACGAGAATCAGTTTCAATCTAGTTTTAGCATACAACGTATAGTTTAGATTGGTTCTTTAGAGTTTGCGTATTTATTTCCTGCAGTAGCTTTTGTGGGAGCAGAGTTTCAGGTAAAAAGTAGCTGTTAATAATCCATTTTCAGTTGAGAAATTTATTTCTGTTCTAAGAGCTTGTGGATCTACCGTTCATAGGCTATAGTGAGAACTCTGCATCACAGAGTTTAGTACCCTGGTAACCTGAATGTATTTTCACTCTGTAGTGGCATGTGCCCTGATCTGCAGATTAAAACTGTGTGTCAGACCGAGACTCGAGCTCGGCATCTGTGCCTTTCGCAACGTAGAGCACTTGCCCACGATAGGCAAACGTGCTAAGTTCCAGTCTCAGTTCGCCACTAAATTTTAATCTGCTGGAAAGTTTCCCTGAGGACTTGGTTCTCACTCCCTCTTGCGATACGCAAGATCTGACCATTTCATCTCTACTAGAGAGTGATGGCAGACAGTGTTGGGTTCGCATGTCACCGGGCATGAGACAAAAGAGGTAATGGGGTGCACGGTTGGCTACTCACACCTTAGCTAAAGGTCCGATATGCTACCCAGTGTTGATAATACTTTTGAGTCTTCACGAGATGCCTCTCCTGTTAGACCAGCAACCGATGTTCTAACCCAGTCCGGAAAAGTGCTGAGGAGTGGGTGGGTGGATGGGTGGGGGGGAGGGGGGAGGTGTATGCTGTGTCATTGGGAGCTCCTACACAAGGCGGATGGTGGAGCCCCTCAGGGAAATAGGTTGCAGGGCGGGAAATAATGCCAGTGTCCACTTGGTATGTTAGCCTTAGGGTCTCTCCAAGTCTCGGCGGCTGTCGAGTGTACTGAACGCAACAGGAGGCAAATAGTGGCAATGGTTGGCACAAATGACTCCTGCTGTTTGGGTTCTGAGGTTCACTTCAGATCCTTTCGGTAGATAGCTGATTTGGTGAAGTCAACAAGAGTTGCATGTAGCGTGCAGACTATGCTCTCTCTTTCTAACATCGTATCTAGAGTTGATCGCCGTCATCTGGTTTGAAGCCGAGTGTAAGATCGAAAACCAGAGGTTAAGAATTTGTTCGACAGTAATGGTTACGAAATTCTCGACCTTCGCTAACCGGTGCAGAACTGTAGGGTTCTCATTAATAGCCAAGTAGTGAAATACACGCACGAGACGTCTACTAGCAAAGCGGATTGCGTGCGATCTACACATGGTTTTTTTTATGGTATGGGTAACATCCCTCGGGATCAGAGACGAATTCCCTGCCAAAATCGAGTATACATCATCCACAATATTCTCAATAATCGAATATAGAAATGATTAATATTGTTTTAGTAAACTGCACGAGCACCCAAGGAAAGATCCCAGAATTAGCATCACTTATTGAAGATTACAATGCCCAGACAGTATTAGGAACAGAAAGTTGGTTCGAAACGAGAAGTGAACAAAACAAAATCCTGAGATCAGATTTGAATATTTAACGTAAGGATAGATTAGTTGCCATTAATAGTGGTGGTGTATTTATTACGGTAAAGAATTCGACAATATCTAGCGATATTACCATAGACTTAGAATTTGAATTAATGTGGATGAAGTTTAAGCATCAAACGTCCGTCAAAAATGGTAATCAGATGCTTTTATAGACCACCTGAGTCGGGAGCTGTACTGGCCCAGCGCTTCACAGAGAACTTACAGAATATCGTTAGTAACTTTCCTGTTCATACTGTTGTAATATGGGGTGATTTCAGTTTGCCCGGTATAGATTTCGAAGGTCCTGCTATCAAAATTGGTGCCAGAGAAAGGGATTCGTGTAATACTATTTTGAATGACTTGTCCGGAAATCCCCTAGCAACAAACTAATCTGAGCTTACAGAATCAGTTAACGTAGAGGAAGCTATCAGTGATCATAAGGCTGAGAAAGGAACTATGACTGCACGTTCTACAAGGAGTGTTAAGGGAGATAGGAAACAATTTTGCTTAGCAAGACTGACAGGGCACAGTTCGCAAAGTTTCTGACTATTCAACATCAAATAACCAGTGTTGAGGACGAAGATGTGGAGAGCAAATGGAAAAAGATTCAAAAGCATCGTTCAATATAACTTAGACAAGTGTGTTCCGTGCAATCCATTAAGGGATGGGAAAGACCCACAGTAGCTTGACAGCCCTCTTAGAAAACTGCTACGTAAAGAAAGAGAGCTTCATTACAAATTTAAGAGAAGTCCAAACCTAGCTGACAAAGAAAAGGTAAAAGAAGTGAAAACGAAATAAAGAAAGGTGATGTTAGAATCGTTCATTTACTTTGGGAAAAAAAGAGTTGTCAACCGATCGGAATAAAAGTCCTAAGAGATTTAGATCTTATGTGAAATCAGTAAGCGGTTGGAAATCATCTGTTTAATCAATCACTGACCATACCGGCACCGAAATTAAGATAACAGAGGGAAGGCAGATATATGAAATCGATCTTCGAAATTGTTTCACCGGGGAAGATCGCAATACGCTTCCTCCTTTCAATCACGGTACGAACGTTGAAATGGCACATACTGAGATAACAGATCGCAGAACAGAAACGCAATTACAAACGCTTAGTAGTGGAAGGCCATCAGGACCAGATGAGATACCTATAAGACACTACAGAGATCATGCCAAAGAACTAGCTCCTCCTTTTGCAGCCGTTTATCCTAAGTCGCTGGACTAGCGAAGGGTACCTAACAAATGGTAAAAAGTGTAGCAATTCTCGTTTCAAGATGGGTACTACGACAGATGCACATAATTACAGTCCTATATCGCTGACGTCATCTGTTGTAGAATTAAGGAACATATTCTATCCTCAAGAATTATGATGTTTTAGGAGAATGAAAATCTGCTCTGTAAATATCAACACTGATTCCTCAAACCAGAGACCTTGCGAAACTAAGCTCTTTGTCGTCCTCAATCAGATCCACAGTGCTGTAGACGATGGAGCTCAAGTTCATGCAACATTCCTTAAATACACGAAGACATCTGACACCGTCCCACACTGCAGTTTAGTGAAAAAATACGAGTTTAAAGAGCATCGGACCAGATTTCCTATTGGATTCAAGCCTTCCTTGCAGACCGAGCGCAACAATTCGCTCTTAACGGGAAAAAAAGAAAAAGAAGAATCGACAGATTTAAAGGTAATTTCCAAGGTACCCCAAGAAAGTGTAAGGACTGTTACCTTTTACATTCTGTACGTAAATGATCTGGCACCAAGCGTTAAGACTGTTCGCAGATTATGCTGTTATCTATAATAAAGCAGCAACGCCTGCAGGTAGTCTAAGTTAACGGAATGATTGACAAAGGGTTGATGAATGGTATAGGCTCTGGCAGTTGGCTTTCAGCGTAAATTAATGAAACATAATGCGTATCCACAGAAAATGAAATCCACTACTGCACAATTACGCCATTGCAGACAAATTCCTGGAAACAGTAACTAGCGTAGAATACCTAGAGGTAACTAAGCAGAGGACCTTAAGTAGAGACTCTACATAAAAAATAGTAGGAAAAACAGATGCCAGACAGATTCATAGGAAGAATCTTAAGGAAATATAACTTTTCTACGAAAGAAATCGCTTACAAGCGGCTTGTTTGACAGATTCTTGAGTATTTCTCATCAATCTGGGACCATTACCAGGTAGAACGGATGGAAGAGATAGAGAAGATCCAACGAATAGCGAGGTGTTTCGTCACGGGATCGTTCGTTCGGCGCGAGAGCGCTACAGAGACCTTCAACGAACTCCAAGGGCAGACGCAACAATAGAGGCGTTATGCGTCATGGAGAGGTACACAACCGATATTTCGAGAGAGTACTTTCGGGAAGAGTCTGACAAGATATTACTTTCTCCCACATACATCTCTCGAATGGACCACGACGAGAAAAATGCAGATATTAGAGTTAACACGGTACCTTACGGCCATCATTCTTCCCATGCACCATTCGCGAGTGGATTAGGAAAGGGAGAATCTGTTAGTGGTACCATAAATACCCTCTGCCAATCACCAACAGTTGGTTTGAGGAGTATTGATGTGAATGTACGAGGGTGAGCCAAATGAAAACCTTAAATATTTTTAAAATATTATTTATTCTGTAGAAGTGGTACAAAGCTGTATCACTTTTCAACATAATCTCCCCCACGCTCAATGCAAGTCCTCCAGCGCTTAAAAAGTGCATAAATTCCTTTAGAAAAAAATTATTTTGGTAGTCCGCGCAACCACTCATGCACCGCGTGGCGTACCTCTTCATCAGAACGGAATTTCTTTCCTCCCATTGCGTCTTTGAGTGGTCCAAACATGGAAATCACGTGGGGCAAGGTCTGGTGAGTATGGTGGATGAGGAAGTGGTTGGTAGAAGTGAACCCAGGTTTCGTCCTCAGTAACGATTCTTGCAAGGTAGCCACCACCTTCTCGTTCAAAGCACCGAAGAAGTTCTTCACAAGCATCAACAAGTCGTTCTCTCATTTCAGGAGTCAGCTGCCGTGGCACCCATCTTGCAGACACTTTGTGAAACTGGAGCACATCATGCACAATGTGGTGTGCTGACCCATGACTAATCTGTAAACATGCTGCAATGTCATTCAGTGTCACTCGGCGGTTTTCCTTCACCATGGCTTCAACTGCTGCAATGTTCTGTGGAGTCACAATTCGCTGTGCCTGACCTGGACGTGGAGCATCTATCATCGAAGTCACATCATTTGCGAACTTCCAACTCCATTCGTAGACTTGCTGCTGTGACAAACATGCATCACCGTACTGAACCTTCATTCGTCGATGAATTTCAGTAGGTTTCACACCTTCACTACGCAAAAACCTAATAACAGAACGCTGTTCTTCCCTGGTGCAAGTCGCAAGTGGGGCGGCCATCTTTATAGGGTAAACCTTGGTAATTTCGTGAGGATTTCTGTATTAAGTTAATTTAAAGTACATAAAAAATATTTTGAAAGCCTGCTCAATTACATATATAAGCCTGTCCTTAAATGCATTACTCAATATGCTCAATGTTAGGATTGGTTGATTCTACATTCTCTCCCTTATGATATCGTCAACTACCAATTTTGAAGGTTATTACGTGATACCCCTTGGTAAGTTCGTGACATTACTTGCGTAATTTCGTGATAATGCGTTAATTAAATAATGAAAGATTTGTATTTCTATAAAAGATTTTATTTTTACATTATACGACATTGAGGCTTATTTATGATACCAATGATAAAGTACTGACGAATTAATGAGCAAAACCACTGAATAAATTTACTGATTGAATTAAAGCCTCATTTTAGTCTTCATCAGAGAGGTTTTGACACTTTTTGCACACAAAAACGTCCTCACTCTCTTGAAAAGTATGTTGACACTTCGAATGGTACCACGTTAAACAAAAAATACACTGAATTCGTAGAGCACCTAATTTTTTCCTCACATCTTCTAAATAACTGTCGCCACAGGATCCACATTTATAGTCATCCTTTGTCCTCTTCTTTGTCACTCCAGAGGCGCTGGGTTGTGGATTTAATGTATCTTCCTTTCGATACCTATCTGTAAATCAATAAATTTCATTAAAATGTATAAACAACAACTCAAAGGAACAACTGTCAACTCTGTTAATGAAGCACGTGAGATAGTATTTTAGAAAATGCATAGGCCTACCTCTGGTTATTTTGGGAGCTGCTTCTTGAATTGGAGTCAGACATTTTGCCTTGCTATCTGTCTTTCTCCTCCGCTTGCATTTGTTCCCATCATCTGTTAAGACAGGAAGAGCAAGAAGTTCGTTCACCTCTGAATGACTTTCTGAATCATCTAATGCTGGTTCCAGATTCTCTTCTGCAGGATTTTCTGTCAACTTTGATATTGCTATTGCCTCATCAGTCACAGCGGCAGGATTAAAAGGATATATCCCAGTCTTCCTAAAAGCTGATATGATGGTCTTAGGACTGAAAGCACTGTAGTAAGCAGGTCTCAACAATTTGTGGAAATCAGATCTGTTGGGTCTGAGACCTGGATTCTTGACCATGTAGCAATTTAACGATCTTCCCCATGATCTTTTAAGTTGTCTATATACCCCTACATCCAATGGTTGCAGAACGTCAGTAGTGTGAGAAGGAAATTTCAGAAGAAAGATCTGGTTCTTCCTGGCCAGATCAATGACCTCCTCTGAAATATGGGATCCATGGGAATCCATTACTAAAATTATAGGTTTTGCAGGAGGTATACATTGTATGAAATGGTTGAACCGTTCCAGAAAAAGTTCTCCATTTATCCACCCTTTTGGTGATAGTTTCACAATGGCGCCAGAAATTACGTCTTTAAAAGATTTCCTGACATTCGAACACCCTTAAATATCACCATAGGTGGTATCCAGTGACCACTAGCATTGACACAGGCAAGCAATGTGTGATTTTCATCTCGATCAGCAAATGTTCTGCTATATACATACTTTTTGCCAATTGCTGTAACGATCTTGGATGCTTTCACCACGTATGAGAGCCCTGTCTCATCGCAATTCCGTACTAGATCTGGACGGTCTTGAACTCCTAGATCTGTGACTAATGCTTCCAATTTTTGATAAAAGTAATTATTGACCTATTTCTCAGTGAAGATCAATAAGCAGCTATATTTTCAGGCACTCTTAAGGTAAGCCCATAACGTGTTTTAAAATCTTTCCACCAACAGTCCCTTGCAGCTTGTTCTTCTTGATTGAAGTGATTTTTCCTACCAGTTGCTGTAGCTAGCTTATATGCCAGTTTTCGAATCTGAATAAAAGTCAATCCGAATCCTAATTCCTGCATGGAAAGTATGTAATAGCATATTCTTTGTTCCATTTGTACAGGTAGAGCAAACGGTTTCCTTAATTTAGGTAGGCCTACACATTCACCTTCAGTCTTTGAGGGTAGACCGTAGCCCTTCACATTGCTTTGATGCCTTGTAAATTGAGTACTTCTCCTCTTTTACCAACCTTGCTGCTGGAATAATATTTTGGTTGGCGTATTTGCGATATTTTGAGAGGAGTCTAACATGCAGAAGAAATAAACTGGTTAAGTTCGTGATAGCTTGGTTAATTCGTGATACGTAAATTTAATATATTATCTGGTTTAAAATGAAGTGCTCTATCTATACCACGGACCTGCTACTACAAATAATTAAATATCCGATTTTAAATACATTTATTACCCAGTAATTGTGAAGACTGTCTAGGGTGGCGCAAGATGGCAGTTGAAGTGCTAAGATTTTTACTAGCGCAGCTAGGGCTATTACGTCTTAACTAACGAACGCAAAAACCCAAACCTTAATCAGAAAAATTTATTTATATCACACAAACAACTGTGCAAAATCAAAAAAAGTTACGTTGTTAATATGAGGAGTAATCGGCACTTTGAAAATACGTGGGATTCTGCAGCGCGAAAGCGGAAGACAACTACCCCCAACGGAAGAAAACAACTCACTGGGCTGCCAAGGCCGCTGGTAGCGCGGCGTGAAATGCTGCTGCAGGTAGGGGACATGTGCTGCTATATGTGGGTCAGCGACTGCATTTCTAGCGTGGTTGATAAATCCGTGACGAGGAATCAACGAAGTATCACGAAATAAGCAATGCCACGAACTTACCAAGGTTTACCCTACTGATACTGCGACGGTATGTGTGCATCTACACTACGCTGCCAACCACCTACAGGCCGTTGTGCACGCTGTTTGTAGCACGATTACCAACTTACAGTATAACGGCGCGAAATTTCGATTTATTATTACAAATTTAACCTTTAATTTGACTCACCCTCGTAGATGTGTTATTACAAATATGATTTTGGTGGGTGCTAGGGTTTAACGTAATCATGTCATGTAGTCAAGTTAGTTGGTCGGCTTTTAGTGGTTGTAAGATCATAGAACGTAACTTTAACCATGGTAGTACTTCAAAATATTACGCCAACTTACTGTTGACCTGTATCGTGTGATACATCTCATATCGCGAGAAGATTTTGAGAGCTATAGCGAGAGGAGTTCTAAAGACTTTTGTATACTTAGGACTCTGTGTATGATTGTTGGAGGGGGGTGGGGGATGGGGGGTAACCATGCTTTTATATATATATATATATATATATATATATATATATATATATATATATATATATATATATATGTGTGTGTGTGTGTGTGTGTGTGTGTGTGTGTGTGTGTGTGTGTTATCACTGTTCCGTCCTGAGCCAGTTCCTTTAAAGCACTAAAGAGTGTGCTGTTGCAAAGTGTTGTGTTTCCATTTATTACTTTTTTGCCTTCCACTATAGCCTTTTATTTGTAATAATGTACTTCCAGCGTTAACTGACGATGTAAACTGGTGTTGTGTTTCACCGTGTGTGGAGAACCTCAGGTATTTGTAGGGTAGTCGTTTCCATTTCTTAAGCGTTCTGCGAAAGTTGTGTGTAGTATGCAGCCACTGTTCAGATCTCCCAAGTGTTCTGCGCACCTCGTTCGCATGTTTCTCTACGTTTGTCCTATAAATCGGAATTGGCAGGAATTGTATGTGAGTTGGGGATATTGCTGAATCACTGGATTTATCTGGAGTTCTTGTGTCTAATCTCAGTTTTTCTTGAACTGTGCTGTTTGTTCTGAGTGCTACCGGGATTCCCTGCTTCTTCACTATGTTTCAAATTCTGTGGACTATTTTATTGTTAAATTTTAATTTAGCAAATGTGTGGAACTGGCATGTTTATGGGCTGTTGGATGGCTGGATGTATCATGGACACGGAACTTGTGGATGTAGAATTATCTGTAGATGAAAATTCATGCTGGTTCTTGTTTCTTGTTTTTGTGAGGTACAGGATATTTAGCTTCATCTTTTCTTCAGTTTCAGTTTTGATATGCATTTGTGGACCCACTTTGTTGATGTTATTGTGTAGCACTTCCATCTGTCAGAGGGGACTGATACAGGACGCAGAACAGAAAACACACACACGAACCCACTGTTAATCCCCCATCACACATAGAGACCTGAGCAAGTAACATCAGTCGTGACAATTCATGCCACAACCCTGCAAATCTCGCTTTATGCAAAACAACAAGATGGCGCAATGTTTTGAAATACTGCCAAGATGGAATGTTATCTTGTTCTGTGTTTTTAGAGCAACTAAAATCTGGCCACCTAACATGGGTAAACGACATGGTCACGTTACACTCTAACGTCTACCAAAATTGATTTGACAACACTACCGCAAGTTCGAACAGTATAACAATGCCATTTGTAAGTTCATATTTTCATATTTGCTAATAACAGCTGCTTACACATAGCAGACAGCAAGTTCCATGCCGAACAGAAGGCAACAATCATAGGAATCAGGCAAAGATCCTAAGGTAAAAATAACATAAAACTCTTTACATAATAATGTACCTGGAAGCAAACTACACGCGTAATAACGTTTTCTGTAATGTTTTGTAATGATGGTATTATCGTATGTTTTAGAATAAAGGAATCCACTGATAATGGGGTATTTCGCTTAAATCAATTTTATAAAGAAAATAACAATGTTTTGTTTGAAGGCGGGCCTACAATCCCGTATTGTTTTCGCAGTTCACTTCGCGTGTGTCGCTCAGAAACTGGGGGCAGCAACAATTCGTATCGGGTTTGACACAATATTGTCAGTAACACTTGCCTCCAGTGCATTTAGGTTTCGATCTTATTACGGCCACTGTTCTCACGCTGTGTTATGTGGCTGTGAGAGGAGCGCCATTTCTTGTAGACTCTCTGGACAGTCGGCGTTGATACTTCGACCAAGTGCATAACTTTATTTATGGCGTAGTCACAGGCAGGTCCAAACAACGATACCTCCTTTCTACCATTATGACACATTTCTACGATGACGTGTGTTTTTACGGTGATTCCATATGGCTGACTGATATATTCACATCACTTCACTCCCACGACTTCCTTCAGCAGTGGAATGTTACACGACCGTCAGGTACGTTCTACACCAGGTAACGCATTCCAAAGGTAGAAGATTGCTCTTCTAAGGTGAAGAGACTAATATTTTTTACATTGTGTTGCATATCAAGGTGTGACTCCAAGGGAACGTCATGACACCTTCAGGCTGCATTCATAATCGAGACTCGCAGAAGGACCCTTGCCCTAGTCGGAAACAAAATACTTCAGCCAGTGCTATTCAGGCAGAAGTCGCAACCTGCAGTAATATTTCTATCAATACATACCCCATGACCTAGTTACCAAATTTACCACCTTGATGTGTAAGAACGGATGTGAATGGCTTAGCCATGGTCAAATAGTTGAATGCATAAATCCGCGGCTCGTGGTGTTGCGGTAGCGTTCTCGCTTCCCGCGCACGGGGTCCCGGGTTCGATTCCCGGCGGGGTCAGGGATTTTCTCTGCCTCGAGGTGACTGGGTGTTGTGTGTCTTTCATCATCATTTCATCCTCATTCACTAGCAAGTCGCCGTACTGGCGTTAAAGTACTTGTGGAGCTGCGGCCGAACCGCCCCGCGAGGGGTCTCCCGGCCACCAATGCCATACGCTCATTACATTACATTCTGCAAAAGGAATAATCTGTGCTTTAACAACACTTCCTGGCAAATGTAACTGAACGCCCATTCAGAAACTGAAAAAGAACTTCTTGCTTTCGCGGCTGCTTTCCGATCAATTCATCCACACAAGCGCTTTTCGCCACTGGATTTATAGCTGCAATTAATTATTCTGCACGTCGGGCGAGTAGGTTATACCTGTTCCCGTCTCTATCGGTACGCTGCGAAAGGTTCCTTGTTTGTCCTCAGTGGCGTGTGAGTCGTTGTGAGCGTCACAATTGTTTGTCTCTCGGCGTCTCGTGTTTGTGATTCCATTTTGACGCGGCGGTGTCTAGCACCGTGATGTCCACGGTTCCCAGGAACATTCCACGCACAGGTACCGTCAGGGGAATGGGCTCAGTATTGAGAGACTTTAATTTTAGTGGCCATTAACGGTCTAACAGCAGCTGTGGGGCTTCCAGTCTCCCGTTCTCTGTATGCAGACGACTTTTGCATTTTCTATTGCTCTTCCAGTACTGGTTTTGCTGAGCGGGAGTCCTCCATAAGGTGCAGTCATGGGCTCTAACCCACAGCTTCCAGTTTCCAGCCGCGAAGTCGTGCGTCATTCACTTTTGTCGGAGTCACACCATTCACCCGGAACCATAATTTTTACCTTGATGACGCTCCACTCCCTGTAGTGGAAACATATCGGTTATTAGGACTGGTGTTTGCCGCCCGATTGACTTGGTTTCCTCATCTTCGTCAGCTCAAGCGAAAGTGCTGGCAGCACCTTAATGCCTTCCGTTGCCTGAGCAACACCAACTGGGGTTCACATCGCTCTACACTCCTGCGTCTATACAAAACACTTCTTCAGTCCCCGCTTGACCGCGGGAGTCTCGTTGGTGGTTTGGTGGCGCCCTCAGCGTTGCGGTTACCAAACCCAGTCCAACACTGTGGGGTTCGACAAGCAACAGGATCTTTTAGGACGAGTCTGGTGATCGGCATACTGACGGAGGCTGCAGTCCCTCCGCTGCAGATAAGGTGCCGACAATTGCTCGCCGGTTAACTCGCGCACAATCGTAGCTCTCCTGAGCATCCAAGTTACCACCTTCTTTTCCCAACTACGGCGGCATATCTCCCGCATCGGCGGCTCGGGCCAGGGATTATTATCACTGTTAGTGTCCAATGCCTTCTGTCTGATCTAGAGTCCTTTCCTTCATCACCTCTGCACCGGGTCCATTCACGTACACCTCCATAGGTGTATACCTAGGCTGCAGCTTCATCGGCGGCTCAGGTCAGGGATTAATATCACTGTTTGTGTCCAATGCCTTCTGTCTGAACTAGAGTCCTTTCCTTAATGAACTCTGCACTGGGTCCATTCACGTACACCTCAATAGGTGTATACCTAGGCCACAGCTTCATCGGCGGCTCGGGTCAGGGATTATTATCACTTTTTGTGTCCAATGCCTTCTGTCTGAACTAGAGTCCTTTCCATTATGAACTCTGCACTGGGTCCATTCACGTACACCTCCATAGGTGTATACCTAGGCCACAGCTTCATCGGCGACTCGGGTCAGGGATTATTATCACTTTTTGTGTCCAATGCCTTCAGTCTGAACTAGAGTCCTTTCCTTCATCACCTCTGCACCGGGTCCATTCACGTACCCCTCAATAGGTGTATACCTAGGCTGCAGCTTCATCGGCGGCTCAGGTCAGGGATTATTATCACTGTTTGTGTCCAATGCTTTCTGTCTGAACTAGAGTCCTTTCCTTTATGAACTCTGCACTGGGTCCATTCACGTACACCTCCATAGGTGTATACCTAGGCTGCAGCTTCATCGGCAGCTCAGGTCAGGGATTATTATCACTGTTTGTGTCCAATGCCTTCTGTCTGAACTAGAGTCCTTTCCTTTATGAACTCTGCACTGGGTCCATTCACGTACACCTCAATAGGTGTATACCTAGGCCACAGCTTCATCGGCGGCTCGGGTCAGGGATTATTATCACTTTTTGTGTCCAATGCCTTCAGTCTGAACTAGAGTCCTTTCCTTCATCACCTCTGCACCGGGTCCATTCACGTACCCCTCAATAGGCTGCAGCTTCATCGGCGGCTCAGGTCAGGGATTATTATCACTGTTTGTGTCCAATGCTTTCTGTCTGAACTAGAGTCCTTTCCTTTATGAACTCTGCACTCGGTCCATTCACGTACACCTCCATAGGTGTATACCTAGGCTGCAGCTTCATCGGCGGCTCAGGTCAGGGATTATTATCACTGTTTGTGTCCAATGCCTTCTGTCTGAACTAGAGTCCTTTCCTTTATGAACCCTGCACTGGGTCCATTCACGTACACCTCAATAGGTGTATACCTAGGCCACAGCTTCATCGGCGGCTCGGGTCAGGGATTATTATCACTTTTTGTGTCCAATGCCTTCAGTCTGAACTAGAGTCCTTTCCTTCATCACCTCTGCACCGGGTCCATTCACGTACCCCTCAATAGGTGTATACCTAGGCTGCAGCTTCATCGGCGGCTCAGGTCAGGGATTATTATCACTGTTTGTGTCCAATGCTTTCTGTCTGAACTAGAGTCCTTTCCTTTATGAACTCTGCACTGGGTCCATTCACGTACACCTCCATAGGTGTATACCTAGGCCACAGCTTCATCGGCGGCTCGGGTCAGGGATTATTATCACTGTTTGTGTCCAATGCCTTCTGTCTGAACTAGAGTCCTTTCCTTTATCACCTCTGCACCGGGTCCATTCACGTACACCTCCATAGGTGTATACCTAGCCTGCAGCTTCATCGGCGGCTCAGGTCAGGGATTATTATCACTGTTTGTGTCCAATGCCTTCGGTCTGAACTAGAGTCCTTTCCTTCATCACCTCTGCACCGGGTCCATTCACGTACCCCTCAATAGGTGTATACCTAGGCTGCAGCTTCATCGGCGGCTCAGGTCAGGGATTATTATCACTGTTTGTGTCCAATGCCTTCTGTCTGAACTAGAGTCCTTTCCTTCATCATCTCTGCACCGGGTCCATTCACGTACCCCTCAATAGGTGTATACCTAGGCTGCAGCTTCATCGGCGGCTCAGGTCAGGGATTATTATCACTGTTTGTGTCCAATGCCTTCTGTCTGAACTAGAGTCCTTTCCTTCATCATCTCTGCACCGGGTCCATTCACGTACCCCTCAATAGGTGTATACCTAGGCTGCAGCTTCATCGGCGGCTCAGGTCAGGGATTATTATCACTGTTTGTGTCCAATGCCTTCTGTCTGAACTAGAGTCCTTTCCTTCATCACCTCTGCACCGGGTCCATTCACGTACCCCTCAATAGGTGTATACCTAGGCTGCAGCTTCATCGGCGGCTCAGGTCAGGGATTATTATCACTGTTTGTGTCCAATGCCTTCTGTCTGAACTAGAGTCCTTTCCTTCATCACCTCTGCACCGGGTCCATTCACGTACCCCTCAATAGGTGTATACCTAGGCTGCAGCTTCATCGGCGGCTCAGGTCAGGGATTATTATCACTGTTTGTGTCCAATGCCTTCGGTCTGAACTAGAGTCCTTTCCTTCATCACCTCTGCACCGGGTCCATTCACGTACACCTCAATAGGTGTATACCTAGGCCAAAGCTTCATCGGCGGCTCAGGTCAGGGATTATTATCACTGTTTGTGTCCAATGCCTTCTGTCTGAACTAGAGTCATTTCCTTTATGAACTCTGCACTGGCTCCATTCACGTACACCTCCATAGGTGTATACCTAGGCCACAGCTTCATCGGCGGCTCAGGTCAGGGATTATTATCACTGTTTGTGTCCAATGCCTTCTGTCTGAACTAGAGTCCTTTCCTTCATCATCTCTGCACCGGGTCCATTCACGTACCCCTCAATAGGTGTATACCTAGGCTGCAGCTTCATCGGCGGCACAGGTCAGGGATTATTATCACTGTTTGTGTCCAATGCCTTCTGTCTGAACTAGAGTCATTTCCTTTATGAACTCTGCACTGGCTCCATTCACGTACACCTCCATAGGTGTATACCTAGGCCACAGCTTCATCGGCGGCTCAGGTCAGGGATTATTATCACTGTTTGTGTCCAATGCATTCTGTCTGAACTAGAGTCCTTTCCTTCATCATCTCTGCACCGGGTCCATTCACGTACCCCTCAATAGGTGTATACCTAGGCTGCAGCTTCATCGGCGGCTCAGGTCAGGGATTATTATCACTGTTTGTGTCCAATGCCTTCTGTCTGAACTAGAGTCCTTTCCTTCATCACCTCTGCACCGGGTCCATTCACGTACCCCTCAATAGGTGTATACCTAGGCTGCAGCTTCATCGGCGGCTCAGGTCAGGGATTATTATCACTGTTTGTGTCCAATGCCTTCTGTCTGAACTAGAGTCCTTTCCTTCATCATCTCTGCACCGGGTCCATTCACGTACCCCTCAATAGGTGTATACCTAGGCTGCAGCTTCATCGGCGGCTCAGGTCAGGGATTATAATCACTGTTTGTGTCCAATGCCTTCTGTCTGAACTAGATTCCTTTCCTTTATCACCTCTGCAGTGGCTGCACTCACGTACTTCTCCATGGTGTATACCTAGGCCGCAGCTTCATCGGCGGCTTGGGTCAGGGATTATTATCACTGTTTGTGTCCAGTGCCTTCTGTCTGAACTAGAGTCCTTTCCTTTATCACCTCTGCACCGCGTCCATTCACGTACACCTCCATAGGTGTATACCTAGGCCACAGCTTCATCGGCGGCTTGGGTCAGGGATTATTATCACTGTTTTTGTCCAATGCCTTCTGTCTGAACTAGAGTCCTTTCCTTCATCACCTCTGCACCGAGTCCATTCATGTACACCTCAATAGGTGTATACCTAGGCCGAAGCTTCATCGGCAGCTCAAGTCAGGGATTATTATCACTGTTTGTGTCTAATGCCTTCTGTCTGAACTAGAGTCCTTTCCTTTATCACCTCTGCAATGGCTGCATTCACGTACATCTCCATGGTGTATACCTAGGCCGCAGCTTCATCGGCGACTTGGGTCAGGGATTATTATCACTGTTTGTGTCCAATGCCTTCTGTTTGAACTAGAGTCCTTTCCTTCATCACCTCTGCACCGGGTCCATTCACGTACCCCTCAATAGGTGTATACCTAGGCTGTAGCTTCATCGGCGGCTCAGGTCAGGGATTATTATCACTTTTTGTGTCCAATACCTTCTGTCTGAACTAGATTCCTTTCCTTTATCACCTCTGCAGTGGCTGCACTCACGTACTTCTCCATGGTGTATACCTAGGCCGCAGCTTCATCGGCGACTTGGGTCAGGGATTATTATCACTGTTTGTGTTTAATGCCTTCTGTCTGAACTAGAGTCCTTTCCTTTATCACCTCTGCACCGCGTCCATTCACGTACACCTCCATAGGTGTATACCTAGGCCACAGCTTCATCGGCGGCTTGGGTCAGGGATTATTATCACTGTTTTTGTCCAATGCCTTCTGTCTGAACTAGAGTCCTTTCCTTTATCACCTCTGCACCGAGTCCATTCATGTACACCTCAATAGGTGTATACCTAGGCCGAAGCTTCATCGGCAGCTCAAGTCAGGGATTATTATCACTGTTTGTGTCTAATGCCTTCTGTCTGAACTAGAGTCCTTTCCTTTATCACCTCTGCAATGGCTGCATTCACGTACATCTCCATGGTGTATACCTAGGCCGCAGCTTCATCGGCGACTTGGGTCAGGGATTATTATCACTGTTTGTGTCCAATGCCTTCTGTATGAACTAGAGTCCTTTCCTTCATCACCTCTGCACCGAGTCCATTCATGTACACCTCAATAGGTGTATACCTAGGCCGAAGCTTCATCGGCAGCTCAAGTCAGGGATTATTATCACTGTTTGTGTCTAATGCCTTCTGTCTGAACTAGAGTCCTTTCCTTTATCACCTCTGCAATGGCTGCATTCACGTACATCTCCATGGTGTATACCTAGGCCACAGCTTCATCGGCGACTTGGGTCAGGGATTATTATCACTGTTTGTGTCCAATGCCTTCTGTCTGAACTAGAGTCATTTCCTTTATGAACTCTGCACTGGCTCCATTCACGTACACCTCCATAGGTGTATACCTAGGCCACAGCTTCATCAGCGGCTCGGGTCAGGGATTATTATCACTTTTTGTGTCCAATACCTTCTGTCTGAACTAGAGTTCTTTCCTTTATCACCTCTGCACAGGGTCCATTCATGTACACCTCCATAGGAGTATACCTAGGCCGCAGCTTCATCGGTGGCTTGGGTCAGGGATTATTATCACTGTTTGTGTCCAATGCCTTCTGTCTGAACTAGAGTCCTTTCCTTTATCACCTCTGCACCGGGTCCATTCACGTACACATCCATAGGTGTATACCTAGGACGCAGCTACATCGGCGGCTCGACCTTTCGCATAGCCCTAAGAACACAGTTCCTTCTAAGGCTCTTCGCCATTACTTTCTCTCGATTCTTGACGTGTCGCAGGACTCTGAAATAGTCTACACTGACGGATCATGCAGGATGTACTGAACAGCGCTCCTTGCTGGATGGCTGCAGTTATGACACTGCAGAGCTGGTGGCCATATCCCATGCTCTTGAGCACATCCAGTCCTGGCCTGGTGTGTCCTTACTTGCCTGTAGTGACTCTTGAGCAGCTTACCGGCTGCTGACCAGTGCTACCCTCGCCATCCTTTGGCAGCAACCTATCTATGACCTGGAATGGTGTTTCTCTGGACTCTGGAGCATATTGGAATCCCAGGAAATGAGCTTGCTCACAAGCTAGCCAGGCTACTCGGAAACAGTTTCTGGAGACGGCCATCCCTGAAACTGACCTGCACTCGATATTACGCCACAACGTTTTTCGAATTTGGGATATGGGGTGGAATAATATAGGTATACCCAATAAACTGCATACCATAAAGGTGACTGGGTGTGGAAGGCCTCTCACAGTGACTCAGTGGTCCTCTGCTAACGCCGCCTCAGCCATGCTTGGCTAATCTACGGCTACCTACTCCACCGTGAAGAACCGCCCAAGTGTCAGCGCGGTAGCCGGTTGATGGTGGCCCTCATTCTGTTGCAGTGTCCTATTTTGGCTGCTCTGTGACGGAATCTTCAGTTACTGGAATCGTTACCTTTACTTTTAGGTGACAACGGCTGATCGGCTGATTCAGTTTTACGTTTTATACGTGAGGGTGGTTTTTATCGTTCTAAGTTTTAGTATATGTCCTTTATATATCTCTGTTCTCTACCCTAGTGCTTTTAGGCTGGAGGTTTTAATGTGTAGCAGAGAAACTGGCTTATCTTTTTTTTATTCTCGTGGTCAGCCAGCCATGGGCATCTGCTCTCTTGTTTTAATCATTTCAACCTGTTTCTTGCGTCTCTCTGTGGTTTCCTTGTCTAATTCTGTCAATTTTTGTGTTTGTTGCCCTTCTGTAGTTCTTGTGGTTTCTCTTTTGTGCAGGTTTTGTGCTGTAAGTTTTTTTTATTCTTTCCCTCGTGGTCTTGTTATATAAGAACAAGTGACCGATGACCAAGCGGTTTGGTTCCCCCCCCTTAAACCAACCACTAAAACTTGAGTGGTGTCTAACGGCTGTAGGTTGGAAGAGCGACGCGATTGCTTCTTCTTACCGGACTCCCTCCGAACTTCAAGTTCTGCAAATGCACGGCAATTCTTCCCATTGTGGTCTGTAACCATCGATGTCCGGTGACGGTAGATACGTCGTGGCGGCAAAATTCGGCATCGACTCCTCAAAAAAAAGCTCCAATGCATGTCTGTCATCTTCTGTCTTGAAGCTAGTATTTGTCGCTGCTGCCCATTTCACAGTAGTTGACTGCTACGTGGCATATGATCTGTCAGCTACTTGCAGTAATTTATCCAACGGTTGTCCTTCATACGCGATTCATGTCAACTGTACTTGAGACGAAAGCTATAGTCGCCAGGCGTATAGCAGCAGCTCATTAGATATCACGCTACAGTGCACTATCGCTCGCAAATATCAGAAATTTCCAACGCGTTTCTGTCCCCACGTTTCTCCCGGTAAAGCACTGGTGAAAGCCCATGCTCAGGTAATTTCGTGCAGCGAGTTATTAGCGAGGTCTTTAGCGCGACGTATGCTTGTTGATCAGGTGGGAGTAGAATCACATAGCAAACTATTTCGTCGCTCTCTGGTCCAAATTGCTAATTGCGAGCGTAAATTGTTCACGGTCTTCTGCGATCCGTTGTTGTGCGAAAATGTTTTCCAAGATTGCAAACCATATGTACGACTGTGCCGACGTAAATGGAGATGAGCGCAATTTTAGGCGCTGCGCAGTTGACAGTAACGAATTGGCATGCGGAAAATTTTCAGCTTGGGTGTGCACTCGCGATGCGGCCGTTGTCTTGCTGTCGTTTCTCTGCGTTGACAGTTCAAAAACTTCAATCTCTTGTTGCAGCTGCCCGATCCCGTCACCATTGGTTTGCAAAAAAATATTTGCGCCGTCCATGCTTAAGGGATGTAATCCGAAAAACGTTATTGCGACTTAAACCGTTCTTGTTTTCGGCGTCACCTATCATGTAGGTCAGAAATCAGACCCACATAATCTTTGTGGCATTTGTTTGGTAGGCTTAGAATTGGAAGCAACTGTTCTAAAGAAAAATAAAGACTAAACATCCAACACTCAAAATCAGTTACTCTTCCAAGAAATAAAAAAAATGCACTTCATTGGTCGGTCTCTTGTTCCCACAGAAGCATCGAACAACAGGGTCAGCTGGATGAATACCAGATGGTAAACTTAGCGAAATGGGTGGACGGATGGATGGTTGGAAGAGAAAGGTGGGGAAAAAGAGAGAGAGAGATTTTAATCTCTCAGCCAAGAAACGACAGCACACAGCAGGCAAAAGTCTACATTGGCAGCTATAAACGATTACTCTGGACTTCCCCCTTCCCCCAATACACTCACCTATATTCAAATTTGCTTGTAATGCATGGGCTGTCAGTGTACTTGGTAATTACCATTCGATGCTAATTCGACATTCACTCACTGTCGATACTCTATTTGCAGGCATTAGAATTTTGACCATCAGCATAGCATTTACGGCATGGTGGCAGCTGGCATCGTCATAAGGATGGAACGCCGAGTACAGCGACCAACTGCAGCTACTCACATCATCTCCTGAGCTCCTGCCCACAGTAAATTCTTACAGTTCCTCTGAACACAAATTCTGATGTAAATTTTTATCAAAATTATACAGATATTCGGCTAATCATTTTCAGCATTTCATTTCTTTCTGTGTTTCTATGTATGTGAAAGAAGTTTCAACAAATGTAATAGGCCACTATAAGAAGCTTCATTCTGATGTTTGTAATGCTGATTTGGATACAAAAAATTACCAGGTATCTGTCATAAGGCGTCACGTAATTTTAGGCATACGACTGCCTTCATCTAAATTATATTTCTTGTTTCTACTATCTGCTTGGCCCTCAGAGCAGTTATCGGAATCGGTTTATAATCAACATCCTCATTACAGATTCTGAAAAATGCAATTTACAAGAGGTTTCAGTCTAGCGTTTTATAGGGAAAGAAGCAGATTCCATTAGATCGACAAATACGGCGGTAATTGTTAGTTTCTGATTTACTTAGACAACAACATCCTTTCTAGGGTTTTACTCTCACGTTAAAATTACTGTTCCTTATGTAGTGTCGTGTGTGCAAACTTAGCTTACCAGTCAGCGCGCAAATGGACAAAACATCTGAACTGTCTCCTGAAGCCCAGGGTGTCAAACAGACATTCTAGATAAATATGATCTTGGACCTGTATGGCAGGTGCGGATCGTAACAAAAATCATTAGAAATGCTGCTGTCACATACCTGGAATGCACGAATTAATAAAATTGAATCTTTGGGGTCTATTCTAGAAAGATAACACAGCTATTCCCCTCTTTTTCCACATAATTTATCAACTGTTGCTTTCAGGGGTCAAGTGATAACAATAATGTTCAATTACTTTTGACACTTAATAACAAAATACTGGGGTTGGAACTTAAATAATAAATTATTCACAACCGATACAAAAAAAGAGTGTGAATTCCTAAGGGACCAAACTGCTGAGGTAATCGGTCCCTAGACTTACACACTACTTTAACTTAAATATGCTAGGAACAACACACTCACCCATGCCGAAGGGAGGACTCGAACCTCCGGTTGGAGGGGCCGCACAATCCGTGACATGGCGACTTAAACCGCGCGGCCATTCTGCGCAGTCCGATACAAAAGAGTTACATGTTTGCACCTGTTACTGTCCTTCAAAGTAGTCATCAGCATTATGTAGAACCCGTTGCCAGCGATGTGGAAGGCATAGTATACCGTTAGAAGAGCCTGTTCTGTTGATGGTGCGAATGGAGCGGTCTAAAGATATGGTGATTCTCGTGTACGACGGTGATGGTGTTCTCCTAACGCATTACGTTCCTCCACGGCAGACCGTCAGTGCACAGTACTACTGTTCGTTTTTGGGGCATCACCTGGGACCAGCGTTTCGATAGAAGCAGCGACAGTTTCTGTGCAACACACTCATCATTTTGCACGGACGCATACAGTGCAAGCTGTGGCTCCTGTGTTCGGTCATTGGGACTGGGGAGTACTGTACCATCCACCATACTCCCCAGTCTTAAGTCCTTATGACTTTGATTTGATTCTGAAATAGAGGAACCATATCGTGGCATTCGCTTCAGAACTGTTCCAGAGATTCGACGGGCAGTAGACTGCTCCATCCGCACCATCAACAGAACAGGCTCTGCTAACGGTATACTACGCCTTCCACATCGCTGGCAACGGGTTCTACATAACGCTGCTGACTACTTTGAAGGACAGTAACAGGCGCAAACATGTAACCCTTTTGCATCTGTTGTGAATAAACAGATGCCACTATTTAAGTTCCAATCATCGTATTTAAATCTTGGAAATAGTGAAATGACGATTATTAAAATCTTTATCTCTACACATGACAATTTTTTATCACAGGAAAGAATGATCATCAAAAAATCCTCATTAGCTTATATAAATCTACGTTGTCGTAGCTGGTCAATGCACTGAGTTGGTGGAGAATAAATTTACTTTTTGAAGCAATGAAAAAAACTCATGTACTCAATGTGAGGGTAGGTTAGTTCCCTTGCTTTTGACATTCAATGGTCGAAGTGTATACAAGTTGGAGTGAGCAAAATCTAGACTCAACATTCACGGTGGCCTAATGCACGATGGTACTTTAGCAAGCGACATCTGCAAAGGCGTTGCCTCTGTGCTGGATCTGAAATGCTAATTCCCTACTTTGGCCTTGACTGACTTCACTCAGTCTCAACTTTCCTGCATTCCGTTGAACTTTTATCTTTTCCTACTCAAAATAATGTCTACTGCACACTCGCTATGAGTCGGAGCGACATGCACAATTTCTTTGCCCGCAAAAATTCCCGCACGAGTAATTAACTACCACTTTGGTATCTGTCGCCACGATACTGAAGCGTATCGTCCTCACTCCGCCTAAAGCAAAGCTCTCAACGCCCTCGCTTATTTCCACACACTTGTGCGGTCCGCCACGAGACGAGAGAGAGAGAGAGAGAACCTTAATTTTAGGTCTCAAAATGCTTTTATATTATAGGGACCTTACCACCGTGTAGCGTCTGCGTCCCCAAGTATGGCTTCAGCCAATCACCGTCTCGCAAGAGGTGAATACATTTTTATTTTTCTTGCTGGGTCACAGCCTAGCCCTGTTAATGACGTGCAGCCACTTACCTTCGGTCCCACCCTTATTTACGTTAAAAGACATAATGTATTGTTCTGGCCTTATCCCTTACTGTGCTGAAGCTCGCCGTTCTCTTGCTAAATGGGATTTCTATGATATCATTAAAAATCTGCTCGTTTCGTTTCCAAAATGCGTTTTACTTTAAATTGTTTGTTCATGCCAGCCCATATATTGGTAGATATTGTTTTGTTAGTTTTCGGTACATGAGATTAACTGCAACTGCCTTTTGTTAATATAATACAATTATTATTTTTTGAGGATCTCATACTGTATCGTCCTGTCGTTATGGATCAAGATCTTGTAAGATCCTTAAAATCCAAACGCCTTACACCAGTTTCTGTCCAAGGAACTTACCTACACTTAGTGCTTACACAGTACAAGCACCTCATGATCGGCGTTTCTAACATGGTTTCCAGAGATGGCAACCTAAATATTTTGAGACTTTGATTCCTTACTAGAACAGTCAGATGATAATTTGTGTTCTTACATGGCTCCATACGCGATAAAGCAGAAATAATGAGTACATAAATAATATGATCACTCAATGATTGGTGTTTCTTACATTCTTTGTATACATGATTTTCTACTGAGGTTGAGTAATCGTATTACACGGTCACCCAATGATTAATGTTTCTTAAAATGTTCCCATACATGATATACTGCTTATACTAAGTGATCACATAGTACGATCACCTGAAGAGCAGAGTTTCCATACACCGTGGACCATTTATACAGGGTGTTACAAAAAGGTACGGCCAAACTTTCAGGAAACATTCCTCACACACAAATAAAGAAAATATGTTATGTGGACATGTGTCCGGAAACGCTTAATTTCCATGTTAGAGCTCATATTAGTTTCGTCAGTATGTACCGTACTTCCTCGATTCACCGCCAGTTGGCCCAATTGAAGGAAGGTAAGTTGACTTCGGTGCTTGTGTTGACATGCGACTCATTGCTCTACAGTACTAGCATCAAGCGCATCAGTACGTAGCGTGCAATGTTTACAAATGCAGAGTTGGCAGATGCCCATTTGATGTATGGATTAGCACGGTACAATAGCCGTGGCGCGGTACGTTTGTATCGAGACAGAATTCCAGAACGAAGGTGTCCAGAGAGGAAGACGTTCGAAGCAATTGATCGGCGTCTTAGGAGGCACGGAACATTCCAGCCTATGACTCTCGACTGGGGAAGCGCTGAACGACGAGGACACTTGCAATGGACGAGGCAATTCTTCGTGCAGTGGACGATAACCCTAATGTCAGTGTCAGAGAAGTTGCTGCTGTACAAGGTAACGTTGACCACGTCACTGTATGGAGAGTGCTACGGGAGAACCAGTTGTTTCCGTACCATGTACAGCGTGTGCAGGCACTATCAGCAGCAGATTGGCCTCCAAGGGTACACTTCTGCGAATGGTTCATCCAACAATGTGTCAATCCTCATTTCAGCGCAAATGTTCTCTTTACGGGTGAGGCTTCATTCCCACGTGATCAGATTGTAAATTTTCACAATCAACATGTGTGGGCTGGTGACAATCCGCACGCAATTGTGCAATCACGTCATCAACACAGATTTTCTGTAAACGTTTGGGCAGGCATTGTTGATGATGTCTTGATTGGGCCCCATGTTCTTCCACCTACGCTCAATGGAGCACGTTATCATGATTTCATACGGGATACTATACCTGTGCTGCTAGAACGTGTGCCTTTACAAGTACGACACAACATGTGGCTCATGCACGATGGAGCTCCTGCACATTTCAGTCGAAGTGTTCGTACGCTACTCAACAACAGATTCGGTGACCGATGGATTGGTAGAGGCGGACAAATTCCATGGCCTCCACGCTCTCCTGACCTCAAGCCTCTTGACTTTCATTTATGGGGGCATTTGAAAGCTCTTGTTTACGCAACCCCGGTACCAAATGTAGAGACTCTTCGTGATCTTATTGTGGACGGCTGTGATACAATACGCCATTCTCCAGGGCTGCATCAGCGCATCAGGGATTCCATGCGACGGAGGGTGGATGCATGTATCCTCGCTAACGGAGGACATTTTGAACATTCCCTGTAACAAAGTGTTTGAAGTCACGCTGGTACGTTCTGTTGCTGTGTGTTTCCATTCCATGATTAATGTGATTTGAAGAGAAGTAATAAAATGAGCTCTAACATGGAAAGTAAGCGTTTCCGGACACATGTCCACATAACATATTTTCTTCCTTTGTGTGTGAGGAACGTTTTCTGAAAGTTTGGCCGTACCTTTTTGTAACACCCTGTATAGAGGATGTAAATAATACGATCACCTAATAGAGCTTCTGACATGGTTAACGTGCACAGATCACCAGCAATGTGTGGTTACGTAGTGTGATGATTATTAGCGTTTCCTATATCGTTTCCATACATAGCAGGCTACATATATTGAGTGCTCCTTACTGTTATACTTAACAGATAGTGTTTTTCACACACTTCCTGGGTCTAGTGAAGCAGGGGATACAACCCGTCGGCTTTGACCAATGACGTCATACGTTAGTCATAGATAGTAATGTCTTCACTTCGAGGCATAGATAATAAAACAGTTCTGTGTTCCGGATAAGCGCTATCACTGTACATTAAAATTATTCGCAATGATATTGAGGTAATTTGGAGTATTAGTTTGTTATTGTAGAACAATTTATACTGTCCTATTTTCGTTCATAGGAATGGATTTGTCTGTTTGTGGGTATGTATTTTTCGTTACTGTCTGTCTAGGCGAGCTTCGGTTATTCCTTGATATTTCCGTGCGGTAAGTTCACGTTTCCATTTGCTTCTTTCACTGTATTTCACTATTTTGACATTACGTAATAGAAATTTCTCAGCTGTCGATACTCTTTCGTTTCCCAGCACTAGTATCAGTACGACACTTTCGAATGTGTATTTACTATATCACAGGCGAAACCCCTGTCACAACTGAAATTTGTATCCCCTCCCTCACTTCGCCTTTACACTCACGACACAACTAAAATTTGTATCCCGTCCTTCACTTCGCCTTTACACTGACGACAGAGCTAAAATCTGTATCCCGTCCTTCACTTCGCCTTTACACCGACACTATATATGTCAATTGGCGAACAAGATACAAATGTTGCGTACAGCTATATAGCTCAAGTAACGAGTGGGATCCTATTAGCGTCCAAGGCAACAAGAAAACTGTACCCCATAGTGAAGAACGGGTTACAAATTCTTAATGTGTCGTCTTCTTGTCTCCGTGTAGTTCAGTTGTGGTACAGATTGCAAATGTAACTTACGTCTATTTCCACATTTTCGTTACCAGTGTAAATATATAGAGGTCAACGGAAGTCTGGTATACATATTTACATACGTAGGCCCTTCTGTCATCAGTAGTACTGATATGTACGTAAGAAAGGACTGTTAGTAATAGCGGAGACCAAATAAACAACACATCTACAATTTGTATCCCGTGTTACACTTACAGTTTACTGAAGCGGAGCACACATCGTTCAAGTGAAGAACAGGACAGCAATGCTAGTGAAAACGAAGAACTCGACTTACGACAAACTCGTATTCCGTACTGTACTTAAGCAACACACTTCGAGTGAGCTTTTAATTTGTATCCGTTGTTTCATTTACGGTTTAGTGAAGCAGGGGATACATCGTTCAAGTGAACAACAGGACAGCAATGCTAGTTGAAACTAAGAAATCGACGACGCTGAACTTTATTGCTTAAGTGCAGTACGGGGTACAAGTAATAATAATAGTAATAATAATAATAGTAATAATTATAATAATAATTATTATTATTACCTGCCCGCATCTCGTGGTCGTGCGGTAGCGTTCTCGCTTCCCACGCCCGGGTTCCCAGGTTCGATTCCCGGCGGGGTCAGGGATTTTCTCTGCCTCGTGATGCCTGGGTGTTGTGTGCTGTCCTTAGGTTAGTTAGGTTTAAGTAGTTCTAAGTTCTAGGGGACTGGTGACCATAGATGTTAAGTCCCATAGTGCTCAGAGCCATTTGAACCATTTTTGTATCCCGTACTGCACTTAAGCATTAAAGTTCTAAAGAGTTTCGAGATACAACTGACATACATGTAACGTGTTGTATTATTTGCTAGTAATATATTTCATTCATTTCTTTCCATTGTATTTTGCGGAGAAATACTAAGATACAAACACGCGATATCGTTAACGTGAAAATGCTTCTGGCCCTTATATATGTAAAGTACAGTTTTTCTCTCTTGCATTCCTTTGTTTCTGAACATTCTTCTCAGCTCTTTCATCTTTGTAATACATGCACTCTGGCCAATTCTGACGTCATTGGTCAAAGCTGACGGGTTGTATCCCCTGCTAAACTAGACCCCAGTTCCTGTACAAGGCAGACTACCTATATCGAGTGCTTAGGCAGTACATGCGCTTGATGATTAGTGCTTCTTCTGTGCTTTCCTCAGATGGAAGACCAACTATATTGAGTGTTTGCATAGTACTATCACATAACGAATAGTGTCTCTTAAGAAGTTTCCACGCAACAATCATATTTTTCCAGGTGCAGCACATTTATATTTGGAAAAATGTATGACACAGTGATGTCCTGTAAGAATTATTTATTAGGACCAGTTTGGGTCATTGCTATCTTCATAGTACTGTAATGAGAAACCGGAAGGAAAACGCAATGTAACATTGAAAAAGAATACAAAACACAATGAGATTGCACACTCATCTTCAAATACTTAGGAAAAAATTGCAGTCACAACATTACATGTCATACATGTCTCAATATACGAAGAAAAACATGATTACAGTAAAAATGTGTGAAACAGGTAACATAATTTTCCAGTACTAAAGAAATATAGTTCGATGCACTGGCTGTCAAGTATGCACTCAACAAGACAAAAGACCGAAAAATCATACAGACCAAGTTGGTACATGTGGATGGTAGCACAGAACCATTTTTACCTAATACTAGGTCCCACGTTGGTATAAAATTACAAGAGTAAAATGGCCATGTTCAACGTAGGGATTGTTTTTCCCATGACCAAAATATATGTACAAGGCGAAAATATTCCTTATTTATAAGTCATTCAACCATATTATAGAAAACTGTGCACAAACCCAAGAATAAGGTATAAGACACAAACTGAAGCTGCATCACATTCCAGATACACAAGAAGTACAGTAAATAGATTCAATATTCCATGCCAAGTCACTGAAAATATAATTCAAGAAATAATGAAGAGGAAAATTATAATGAAATTAAATGTGAAAGATGTCCTTTGTTCTTATGTTGAAAGTCAAGATGTCAAACCAAGCTTCATGGAAGTGAAAATAAACCTCATACGTCATAAGTAGCTCAATAATTGAACATAATAAGTCACGTGAAGGAATACAGCAACACATCAATCTCCAATACTTCTACAGTACATAACATTACAAGAGACTGCAGTACTTCAGCTCTTAAGTACTTTGTCAAATAAATAATCATCCAGAAGTACAGTAAGTGATAAAAGTATCCAGACACCCACAAAAGCATACTTGTTCATATTAGGTGCATTGTGCTGCCACCTACTGCCAGGTACCCCATATCAGCGATCTCAGTAGTCATTAGACATTGTGAGAGTGCAGAAGGGGGCGCTCCGCGGAACTCAAATGGTTCAAATGGCTCTGAGCACTATGGGACTCAACTGCTGTGGCAACTGCTGTGGTCATCAGTCCCCTAGAACTTAGAACTAATTAAACCTAACTAACCTACGGACATCACACACATCCATGCCCGAGGCAGGATTCGAACCTGCGACCGTAGCAGCAGCGCGACTCCGGACTGGAGCGCTTAGAACCGCACGACCACCACGGTCGGCGCGGAACTCACAGACTTCGTACGTGGTCAGGTGATTGGGTGTCATTTGCGTCATACATCTGTACGCGAGATTTCCACACTCCTAAACATCCGTAGGTCCACTGTTTCCGATGTGATGGTGAAGTGGAAACGCCAAGGGGCACATACAGCACAAAAGCGTACAGGCTGACCTCTCCTGCTGACTGACACAGACCTCCAACAGTTGAAGAGGGTCGTAATGTGTAATAGGACATCTATCCATACCACCACACAGGGACTCCAAATTGCATCAGCGTCCACTGCAAGTACTATGATAGTTAGGTGGGAAGCGAGAAAACTTGGACTTAATGGTCGAGTGAAAGCTCATAAGCCACACATCTCGCCGGTAAATGCCAAACGACGCCTCGTTTGGAGTAAGGAACGTAAACACTGGACAATTGAACAGTGGAAAAATGTTGTGTGGAGTGACGAATCACAATACACAATGTGGAGATCCAGTGGCAGCGTGTGGGTATGGCGAATGCTCGGTGAACGTCATCTGCCAGCGTGTTTAGTGCCAAGAGTAAAATCCGGAGGTGGTGGTGTTAGCGTGTGGTCGCGTTTTTCGTGGAGTGGGCTTGCACCCTTTGTTGTTCTGCGAGGCACTGTCGCAACACACAGCTACATTGATGTTTTAAGCACCTTCTTGCTTCCCACTGTTGAAGAGCAATTCGGGGATGGCGATTGCATCTTTCAACACGATCGAGGGCCTGTTCATAATGCACGGCCTGTGGCGGAGTGGTCACGCAACAGTAACATCCCTCTAATGGAATGGCCTACACAGAATTCTGACCTGAATGCTATAGAACACCTTTGGGATGTTTTTGAACGCCGACGTGAAAGTGCTGCTGCCCCTCTTCAGGAACCACACGTTTGTCTGGCCTCTCAACAGATACCCCTCCGTTGTGGTTGCACCTATGGTACGGCTATCTGTATCGCTGAGGTACGCAAGCCTCCCCACCAATGGCAAGGTGCATGGTTCAAAAAAATGGTTCAAATGGCTCTGAGCACTATGGGACTTAACATCTATGGTCATCAGTCCCCTAGAACTTAGAACTACTTAAACCTAACCAACCTAAGGACATCACAGAACACCCAGTCATCACGAGGCAGAGAAAATCCCTGACCCCGCCGGGAATCGAACCCGGGAACCTGGGCGCGGGAAGCGAGAATCCTACCGCACGACCACGAGCTGCGGACCGTGCATGGTTCATGCATGGGACGGGGAGTCGCCACGTATAAAGTGCCAAACATTTGTGAAAACGAAGAAGACTAATTTTGTTGCTGCTCATTTGAGTCGAGCAATCTAAGCTCTCCTCTTAGGGTTCTCATTATCTACATACTCGGAAATCGCTAAATATTTATTTCATCCTTTGTTCTGTAATTAGAATTGTAAATAGCATCGAATATTGCTGAACATACTTGTATCTTTCATAAGAAAAAATAACACTTACATCAGAAAAAATAACTCTAACATGAGAAAAAATTGCATATGAGGAGATGGGAACTTACAATTTTGCACTGCAGAACCCACGAAATTGTCTACTTTTTTATTTCTAAATTCTTTCATTGTACTAAAACAGGATGAATTAAAGTGTAATACAAAAGTTTATACAAACTCAGTCACCGCCAAACCATTCTTCAAACTGTTACATTAATGAAAGAATTAATTATCCAAAATAAAATAAACAATAAAACAGGGGGAAAAGGGTCAGTATTCATATGTGCAGTATTATCTGATTGTAAGATCTTCTTGAAGAACATATTCACTATTGTATGTTGATGTATTGCTCTAGCTACTTTTAGATGTAAATTAGGGAACAGAATTTAAAAAATATTGCCAAAGAACCTATCTCATAACTTTCTTTTTAAGGTTGTTGTTATCATATGCCGTTTCTTTCAAAACTAATTTCAAGCATGCTCCCATTATTTCATCTCAGTACTTGATAATTTTGTGTAATTTGCACTTCATATACATTTGAAATTTCATCATGTGAAATTTGTCGCGTGTCTTGGTCATCGTAGATTCTCTTGAAGGCTACCGTGCTTGATGCATTAATTATCAATTGATATTTAATTATAATGGAGACGTGTTTGTGGCAAAATTTCAAAATTCTCTTATCTTGAAATCGCATACTGTAAATTTTCATACAAGCGTGTTCCACGTTTAATTTGTAAACTATTGATGATAACAACTCACTCCTGAGATAGCTCTCTTGTATGAAGCCATAACCGACGATAAGTCACTACATGACGTTTAGTTACAATAATAATTATAACAAATCACTCCAAGAATGACGTGTTTTTATTGGTATCACATATGCGTGCATGAACTCCTGTGAGTAGTACATATTGAACACTAACGCAAGTCGATTAGCAGTTCCTGCTGTCATCGTTATTACGCGCGATTTGAAAATGACGTCACGTATGCGGGAAATGTTGTGAAATGAGTGTTACCTGCCTAAACATATCTATGATACGCTACTCTTTGGTTACCAGAGGTAGCAGTAGAGGAGAGGATGACAGAGCCGAGAGTCGGCTGCAAAGATAGTGTATTGAATCGTCGGTGACTGAGGACCTTTGGTGGCGGACGTTCTGAATTGACAATGAATTTTATTTGAGATACTCCTTAGTGTGAGTGGGAACAGAGGATAATTTTTGAGATGGTTTCATAGACAGACGGGAGGGACATTTAGAAAAAGGTAACAAAAAAATAGATTCATTATTTGCTGCAAGCACTGCTCGAATAATTATTGTAATGTAAAGATTCCACTTTCGTTCAACAATAATTACGTTTTCGTGCCCAGGGCCAAACTGAAATTTTGATACCGTGGCTGCGTGCAAAATGCAGGCCGATTCTTTCAAAGAAAAACGCAGCATTAGGGCTATTTATTTAAATAAATAGCGCCATAGCCTGCTTCCAGCAAAAAGGTTGATCTTCAGACGGCACCTTTGCTTGTAGTTAACAAAAGCTTTCAGTTCTGTATTACCACTTACGGTGAAAGATTCTTGGGATGGTGGTGCCGTCGAAAATCCCACAATTTTGGTGGATTTTTTTTTTTTATCTTATGGGACTTAACTGCTAAGGTCATCAATCCCTAAGCTTACAGACTACTTAACCTAAATTATCCTAAGGACTAAAACACACACCCATGACCGAGGGAGGACTCGAACCTCCGCCGCCAGGACCAGCCGTAGAGTCCATGACTGCAGCGCCCCAGACCGTGCGGCTAATCCCGCGCGGCGGAATGTTATTAACTGCTACGCGAGAAATACTGTAGAATATATGCAGCATTTATATAGACAGTTTCGAAATACCCGTTAGAAACTTCTAGGACCTGTAGAGGACGAGAGACTACGTAACACACTGAAAGGAACCTATGTCCAGAAACGTTATCCAACGACGCAACAGAGTGTCTAATTTACAGGAGGCAGCTGTAATTTTTTCCACCGTGCACAAGCTCTAGAGATTCATCGATGAGAGGTTACGGAACAAAAACGTCTAATGAGCTTATGTCCGGAAATGCAAGGTTTGCATGGTTTCCATACTAGGGACCATTTATTCCATCGTACTTTGTTACAGAGACTGGTCCAATACGTGCTGTACCATGCAGCTACAGTTACAGTATGCATAGTTTCCTCCTAGACGGTGGTACTGTTCCTCATACGTCATGCCCCAGCACACCCTCCTGCCATACTAATTGGTAACGTTATGCTCGATTCATTTCCCTTGCTGACTCACCTTGTAGTGGATGTGATGCTGCATTGTACACAACGGTTCCGTATTCGAATCGAGAGCTTGCCAAGATGGTGTCTCCTTACGGAAAGGCACATGGCACTGGGAGGTGGGCAGCAAGGTCGTATCAGGAGACCTAGACCCACAAACAATAACCACAGCATTCAGTGTCTCCAACAGCGTTTCGCCTTTTGTCTTGAGACAGGTTCGTTTCAGGAAGCAAGAAATCATCGAGGACTTACCCGACATTTTCGGGCATCAGACTTGGAGGAAGCTGTGATTAACACTGCGGAAGGCGACCGCCGTGTCGGTACCAGGCAGTTAGTTGACCTACCAGTACAGTGTACGCCAGACGACCGTGTTCACCATTTTGCATGATAATTGTTACTACCCTCATCACTTACAGCGTGTGCTGGGCTTACTAGCGACAGATTTTTCACATAGGGAGCAGTTTTGTCGCTGGTTTCTTCACCAGACAAACACGATTCCGGGACTTCTGTCGTCCATACTATTCACAGATCAGGCTACCTTTACGCTGAGTGGTATCTTAACTACCACAACAGCCCATCTGTGGGACAGTATGCAGAACCCCCATGGTATGGTGACAGCGAATCGTCAGCATCGGTGCAGCTGAAATGTGTGGTCCGGGATAATTGGCGACCGTATTTTGGGACAAGTAATCCAGCCACTTCGCCTAATAGGCCGGTGACTTTGCCTTCCGTACTGGAAGAAGTGTCATTGATGATTCGAAAAGTTATGTAGCTGCTACATGATGGTGCTCCAGCCCACTTCGACGTTAACGTCCAGACGCATCTGAATCGTCTTACCCAGCGGATGGATCGGACGGGGGAGTCCAGTTACGTGGCCTGCTCGTTCACCGGCGATTTCTGGTTATGGAGCCATCTCAAAACTATCGTGTATCCAGAGTCCATTCCAGGTGTGGAGACACTGGAGCAGCGTATTCATGCTGCCTTCGCCACTGTTGAGATGCAGCTTGGCCGATGTGAACGTGAGGCAGAACGTGCTACGGCGCGTACACGCATGCGTTGAGCCACGTGGAAACCATTTTCAACGCATAATCTAACTGTGGCGGCATGGTACAGCGCGTATTAGACCACAGTCTTTGTAACAATGTAGACTGAATAAATAGTCTCTAGCATGGAAACCATGCATTTCCGGTCATAAGTTCATTAGATCTTTTTCGTTCTGTGTCCTCTCATCACTCAATCCGTAGAGTTTGTACGCGGTGGAAAATAATCACCCTGTATGTACACGGTATTTCGTAACGATGTAACGAACTGTCAGGCATGATGGAAAAGGGATAAATGTATCAGTGTGATGTAAGGGTCCCTGTACCGGAAACGAACGAGTCGAAAGGTAGAAGCGAAATTCATTCTGATACCTGTGACAAAGGAAGACATGTACCGGTACTGTTGATGCTAAGAATGTAGTGTATGCAACTTTCTTGAGATGACAGTATGGACCAAAAAATGGAGAAATTTGGCAAGATCCCCTCGCTTCTAAACTGATACTGTTATTAGTCAGCTTAGTCGAGAGTCCGTAGAGGGTGGTATATGTGACGTACGGTATAACTGGTCAGCATTTCCACCCGGAATTTGCGAGTGTAAGTCGGACCTTCCTTTATCCTCCTTGGTCGGTCGTGTCGTCGGATTTCCTCCTACCTGTGCGCGGTGCAGCTCTCGTAAATGTCGTCCCATACAGATTCTTCATTGGCGCATTGGATGTCTCTGTCAGTGGAAGCTAATTATCTGAAATTGCTGTCGATCAACTTTGGGTTATCTATTTACTCGAAATTAACATTCAGAATGCCGTTATATCACTTTTATTCCTATTAGATCAATAATGAAAAACTCATGTCACAAACTACTCGTAACCGAGAGCATGGCTACCATCGAGCAAGAGAGGGAGAGCTCTTAACGCCGACTGCCGACTTTGGCGCGCAGTCTGTATCTCTTACTAGTTTCGTCACAGTTCGTGGATTTCCGATCAAGTTCGTACTGCTGTCGCGGCTAATCCGCACATCAGTAGCAGACAAATTGCACGAGAATCGGGATCTCAAAAACGTCGGTGTTCAGAATGCTACATCAACATCGATTGCACCCGTACCATATTTCTATGCACTAGGAATTGCATGGCGGCGACTTTGAAATCGTGTACAGTTCTGCCACTGGGCACAAGAGAAATTACGGGACGATAACAGATTTTTTGCACGCGTCCTATTTAGCGATGGAATTCCATTCACCAACAGCAGTAACGTAAACCGGCATAATATGCACTACTGGGCAACGGAAAATCCACGATGGCTGCGACAAGTGGAACATCAGCGACCTTGGCGGGTTAATGTATGGTGCGACATTATGGGAGGATGGATAATTGGCCCCCATTTTATAGATGGCAATCTAAATGGTGCAATGTATGCTGATTTCCTACGTAATGTTCTACCGATGTTACTACAAGATGTTTCACTGCATGACAATGGCAACGTACTTCCAACATGATAGATGTCCGGCACATAGCTCGCATGCGGTTGACGCGGTATTGAATAGCATATTTCATGACAGGTGGATTGGTCGTCGAAGCACCATACTATGATCAGAACGTTCACGGGATCTGACGTCCCCGGATTTCTTTCTGTGGGGAAAGTTGAAGGATACTTGCTATCGTGATCCACCGACGACGCCTGATAACATGCGTCAGCGCATTGTCAGTGCATGTGTAAGTAGGCTGTTTAGGTTTTTATGTTGGTAACGCCACGTAGCGCTCTGTATGAAAATCACTGGCAGTGCTGTGTGCAGTCTGTGGCTGGATTGCATTCTTGTTTCCTATTGTAGTGTTGGGCAGTTGGCTGTTAACAGCGCGTAGCGTTGCGCTAAAAATATTGTGTGTCAGTTTAGTGTTGATCAGAATAGGTAAAGAGCGAAATGTCTGAGTACGTTCAATTCTGCTCAGCTGTTTGAAAATCAAATAATGTAAGAGGTTTATCAGCACAGTTATTCATTAATTTTTCTAAGGGGACGTTACACATGTGCGAACATTACGGAAGGCGAACTACTCGCTGTTGAGAGGAATGTCGTTACACGTATTGCCAAGTGCACTGAGGTTGACGGACATCATTTTGAGCATTAATTGCATTAATATGGTATTTACAGGTAATCACGCTGTAACAGCATGCGTTCTCAGAAATGATAAGTTCACAAAGGTACATGTATCACATTGTAACACCCGAAATAAAATGTTCAAACGTACCTACGTTCTGTATTTTAATTTTAAAAACCTACCAGTTACCAACTGTTCGTCTAAAAGTGTGGGCCATATGTTCGTGACTATTAGAGCGCCATCTATCACAAAGCGAAGAAAGTGGTCCAACTAAAACATTCATATTTCTTTACGTACGACGCTAATATGTAATAAAAAGGGGGGGGGGGGTTCCTATTTTAAAAAAACGCAGTTGATATCCGTTTGACCTATGGCAGCGCCATCTAGCGGGCCAACCTTAGCGCCATCTGGTTTCCCCCTTCAAGGTAGACAAGTTTCGTTCTTTGTAGTTTTTTCATTTGACGCTTATTTCGTGAGATATTTGGCCCGGTCACGATCAATGGACCACCCTGTATAACCACATTGAGCAAAGTACCACACTAACTTAAAGAACTTTGTGCACCATGGTAAATGTACAGAAAAATGGCGATCTCACTAATACAACAATACTTACTATTCGTCACGTTCCATTTTTACTTAAAAGTAAATTATAAGAAAAGTGAAGAATTAATTTACAACTTAAATAAGGCTTGTCTGAAACAGTTTAAATTGCGTTCGACAAGGCCAAGGAAAGATCATAGTTTGATGCTGATGATGAGTTAGTAAAGTGACCTGAATACCTCTTCAATTTAAAATAAAATTTTCTTTCATTTTCAAAGATCTCACTAAGTTTATCATTTGAGTTGCAATTCAGATCGTAAGATTACTGTAGTTTCATATCTTGCACTAAATCGTGGTTAGATAACTGCATTTTTCGAAAGATATCAAAATTTTAATTTGCCAAAGTACATAAAATAAATACTGAGGCAGTTATCCCCACAATGATTTATTTCAAGATCATCCACTTCAGCACTTCCGCATTCTTACCGTTCATCAAGACGGAGTTACCCGTTGCAGGTAGGGCCTAAACGAACTTTCTGAGATGCAGATAGGAACTGTGTTAATTTGCAATTTTTTTCGTGATTCTGCAGACGTGTTATGTGACAGGGCACAGTTTCAAGACGCTACAGTTAGCCAGTGTGGTGCGATTGTTTGCTAGTGTATTACTGGTAATCATTCTCTGTATTCAGTTTCACTTGCAGACAGATTTATTTTACAGTAATCGGCGCCACCACGCATATCGAAAATAATTCACACAGTTATTGTTCGTGTTCAAAAGATGGGTAGCAAAGGTTATTGTAGATGGGAACATACGATCGACACTGGGATCGGATGCATCCCTGTAGAAACATTAAAACCGGAAGCTCATACTACTGGTAAAAGGTGTAAGGTATACAGTAATGGTTATCAGAAATATTTTTAGATAAGATGTTTTGTCACACACAGTTTCCAAGCTTCTCCTTATTAACTTTCAAGGTGACATGAATGTTTAGGCAAGGTACTAGGAGCTTTACCGCTTTCTGACTGAGGAAGCAGTTGTCGGAAGGAAGATAACCGCAGCTTAGATGCTAGCACTTGGAAAACGCCTGTCGATGGGTGCTATTTCGCAGGCGAGGCTTGTTGTTAGGACGGAGAATATTGAAAAAGTTCCAAAATCAGATCAAATAAAAGTATTGCAGTTTTGAATCGGGTGTAATAATTTTAAGTTACACAGAGATTAACCAAGACGACCTTCTGCTTTCCGTGCAAACAGGGGAAAAGATACATGAAGCTGAGCCAGTACCATAAATTCATAACGTAAAGACTAATAGTATTTTACTTACACTACAGATATTTACACACCATTATCTCGGAGCTTGGGAAGGTGTGGCTGCTGCTTTAAATTGTTTTATTAGAAAGTGAGTAAGCAAGACATTGCGGTATTTAACAAACCAAGAAAAGGGAAAGTCATCAAGAAAGGTAGGTGGACATTCTCGAAAGCTGTAGATCCAAAGAAAGGAGGAGGAGATTGTGGTGTCACCGCCAGACACCACACTTGCTAGGTGGTAGCTTTAAATCGGCCGCGGTCCGTTAGTACATGTCGGACCCGCGTGTCGCCACTGTCAGTGATAGCAGACCGAGCGCCACCACACGGCAGGTCTCGAGAGACTTACTAGCACTCGCCCCAGTTGTACGGACGACTTAGCTAGCGATGCAACACTGACGAAGCCTCGTTTATTTGCAGAGAAGATAGTTAGAATAGCCTTCAGCTAAGTCAATGGCTACGACCTAGCAAGGCGCCATAGCTATTGATAGTTATCGTATGAAGCATGTCTTATCAAGAACGATGTATACAAATGATGGATTAAAGTTAAGTATTCCAGCAGCTACGTACTTTTCTTTATAGCATTCATTCCGTATCCTGTTTCAGACCCCGCGCCAGCCTGCTTGAGTTTAACGCGTGCATTTCGGCCTTCTCTAGCTATACAACAAGTATCCCATTCTCGTCGCCACTTGTTGTATAGCTAGAGAAGGCCGAAATGCACGCGTTAAACTCAAGCAGGCTGGCGTGAGGTCTGAAACAGGATACGGAATGAATGCTATAAAGAAAAGTGCGTAGCTGCTGGAATACTTAACTTTAATCCATCATTTGTATACATCGTTCTTGATGAGCCATGCTTCATACGCTAACTATCAATTGCTATGGCGCCTTGCTAGGTCGTAGCCATTGACTTAGCTGAAGGCTACTCTAACTATCTTCTCTGCAAATAAACGAGGCTTCGTCAGTGTTGCATCGCTAGCTAAGTCGTCCGTACAACTGGGGCGAGTGCTAGTAAGTCTCTCGAGACCTGCCGTGTGGTGGCGCTCGGTCTGCTATCACTGACAGTGGCGACACGCGGGTCCGACATGTACTAATGGACCGCGGCCGATTTAAAGCTACCACCTAGCAAGTGTGGTGTCTGGCGGTGACACCACAGAGATTATTAGCGTTTAACGTACCGTCGACAATGAGGTCATTAGAGAAGGAGCACAAACTAGGATTATGAAAATCGCCCGTACCCATTCAAAGGATGCATCTCGGCATTTGCCTTACGTAATGTAGGGAAATCACAGAAAACCTAAATCTGTCAAAGAAACAAAAACTGAAAATAAACAGCTTCGTTCATCTAAAAACACTAAGATAATCGATCTGGTTACTGTAGATGTTGGGTTGGGTTGGGTTGTTGTGGAGGAGGAGACCAGACAGCGAGGTCAACGGTCTCATCGGATTAGGGCCGGACGGGGAGGGAAGTCGGCCGTGCCCTTTCTAGGATCCATCCCGGTATTTGCCTGGAGCGATTTAGGAAAATCACGGAAAACCTAAATCAGAATGGCCCGACGCGGGATACTGTAGATGTTAAAAGATTTCAAAACTGAAGCTATCTGTTAGGCTCCAAAAAAGAAACGTCGCTTGGTTATACTATATGATGTTCTTAGCAGCATGCCAAACGAAGAGCTCATGACAAACATCTACGAACAAAACCTTGACAGAGAAATGAGTTGAGAGTTATTTAATATGGAATTTTCTTTTAAATTTAACAAAGGATCTAGGGGTAAAACCACGTAATGTTATTTGACACAAGTTTCTTCTGGCAAGAGAAATACTGGTGGAAGCTGTACATTGGATTCCCTGCAGTATATGTTAAAGATAACTCGGCGCTAATCACAGTGTGACAATTATTGAATTATATGAATAAAACATAAATTAGTTACAAACTATGGCGTACACACACTTTATTAAACGTGTAAACGTCACTAAAGATATTGGGATTTAGGCTAAGACGTGTTCGATATGCCTGCCATCATTAGTGGTGTGGCGCAGGCGAATAGCCAAATTCTGCGTGACGCGCTGAAGTGTCGAAAGAGCGTTGCTCTCGATGACCTCCTGAATGCCTGATTTTGAGCTCTACGGAATATCAGACCAGCTGTGTGGCTGGATTGAAGAGTTTCTAGCAAACAGAACACAGCATGTTGTTATCAATGGAGAGACGTCTACAGACGTTAAAGTAACCTCTGGAGTGCCACAGGGGAGTGTTATGGGACCATTGCTTTTCACAATATATATAAATGACCTAGTAGATAGTGACGGAAGTTCCATGCGGCTTTTCACGGATGATGCTGTAGTATACAGAGAAGTTGCAGCATTAGAAAATTGTAGCGAAATGCAGGAAGATCTGCAGCATATAGGCACTTGGTGCAGGGAGTGGCAACTGTCCCTTAACATAGACAAATGTAATGTATTGCGAATACATAGAAAGAAGGATCCTTTATTGTATGATTATATGATAGCGGAACAAACACTGGTAGCAGTTACTTCTGTAAAATATCTGGGAGTATGCGTGCGGAACGATTTGAAGTGGAATGATCATATAAAATTAATTGTTGGTAAGGCGGGTACCAGGTTGAGATTCATTGGGAGAGTGCTTAGAAAATGTAGTCCATCAACAAAGGAGGTGGCTTACAAAACACTCGTTCGACCTATACTTGAGTATTGCTCATCAGTGTGGGATCCGTACCAGATCGGTTTGACGAAGGAGATAGAGAAGATCCAAAGAAGAGCGGCGCGTTTCGTCACAGGGTTATTTGGTAACCGAGATAGCGTTACGGAGATGTTTAATAAACTCAAGTGGCAGACTCTGCAAGAGAGGCGCTCTGCATCGCGGTGTAGATTGCTCGCCAGGTTTCGAGAGGGTGCGTTTCTGGATGAGGTATCGAATATATTGCTTCCCCCTACTTATACCTCCCGAGGAGATCACGAATGTAAAATTAGAGAGATTAGAGCGCGCACGGAGGCTCTCAGACAGTCGTTCTTCCCGCGAACCATACGCGACTGGAACAGGAAAGGGAGGTAATGACAGTGGCACGTAAAGTGCCCTCCGCCACACACCGTTGGGTGGCTTGCGGAGTATAAATGTAGATGTAGATGTAATGGTTTTGGGGTTATTCCTGTAATCTTTTCTTTAATACACTCCTACAAAAAGAAGTCGCATGTGTTCAGATCCGAAGAATATGGGGGCTAATCGAGGTTCATGCCAGTGGCCTCTGGGTACCCAGCCAGAATGCGTTCCCCAAAGTTCTCCTCCAGGACATCAAACACTCTCAATGGGGTCGAGCTCCGTCTTGCATGATCTCGTCGAAATCTGGGTAACTTTGGATAATGGGGACGAAATCATCATCCAAAACCTTCAAGTATACCGTTCGTTAGTCACCGTGCCATCAAGGAATGTAGCACCGATTATACCGTGACTGGAAATTGCACACCACACAGAGACTTCTCGAGAGACTTCTCGATCGCGAAATGTGGGTTCTCAGTCCCCCAAGTTAGCCAATGTTGCTTATTGACGAATCCATCCAAACGAAAGTGGGCTCCATCGCTAAAGCAAACCAAGCACGCTCATACAAAGTTCCATCAAGTCTCGAGGCCAACTGTGCATTTTGAAAGTCTTAACGCAAACGGTTCAGAAGTTAGAATGATTTTTTACCACGCAGATATCACAAGTGCTTTGATTATGGACACGTGCGTAAGTTTTGTGATTCAGAAGAGACAATACGTGGGCATTGTGCTAACTAGCAAAGCAGAAACGTAGACGTGATTCAGTTACTGTAAATTGTCAATCTGTGTTTGAAATAATCGCATACAAATTGAACATTTCCGGACATACCATGGCATTATGGTTCAATGAAAAAGATGTTGACTTCTGCTAAACCAATACTAAGCTTCCGAAGATGACACATTAAGTTGTCGAATCAGGTAAACCATAATAAAATTTACTACTGACGACTAAATTTTATCTTGAAAAAATTAAGACAATCTGAAATAAAGAAAACCTATGGCTCTCTTTCTGTCACAGTAAATGAAGCCACAACTGAGGGTTGACAGAAACGCCGCAGGAAAACCATAGGTAGGCGTCTAGATGTTAGAGTGATAGTAATAGAAATATTCATTTTTTGGAGCTGCTACTCTTGTCCTAGCTTTCCGCATTTGCCGTTAAATTCTAGGCAGAATGTATATCGTGTAAGTAGTAGAAATATAACGAAGACAAAGAAAAATAGTGTTATAGACAATCTAAACTTGACTCCAGTTCATAAGAGAAAAAAGTGATAAGAAAATGAGCAGATTATCGTGAATATTCACGCACAAGTAATTCTGCTCTTAACTGTCCATTTTTGTAATCGACATAGTAAAATGGTTCAAATGGCTCTGAGCACTATGGGACTTAGCATCTGAGGTCATCAGTCCCCTAGAACTTGCAACTACTTGAACCTAACTAACCTCAGGACAACACACACATCCATGCCCGAGGCAGGATTCGAACCTGCGACCGTAGCAGCCACGTGGTTTCGGACTGAAGCGCCTAGAACCGCTCGGTCACAGCGGCCGGCTGAAGCTATTTTCTTATTTTCCGTCAAATCCTCTTGAATGACAGGCTCACTCAAGACACGCTTTTGTCCACATCGTGACAGTGGGTGATGTTCTTCCACTTTCCTTGTATGCAGTATTTACATCTTCGAAACACCAACTTCGGAGTTTTCTGAAAGCTTTTTGTAACACCACGTATTTGTTCCTGAAGCCACAGTACTGTGTCGTATGTTTTGCGCCAGTGTTAGTCTCATGTCATTACATTCGTGTTAGGAGTGGGAGAAAAACTGTACAATTTTGTACACGTCCTAGTGTCTCTTGACATTTTCTCGTGGCCGTTGAGAGAGATACCCCACCGAAGAACCAGGTTACACTGCCAGAGACTTAGGGCGAATCTTTAATTTGTCAGTACAAGACAAACTGTACGTATGTTGAAAAACGTGCTATTCAGCAGACATGCAATTCTGATATTGAAGCCGGCCGGAGTGGCCCTGCGGTTCTAGGCGCTACAGTCTGGAACCAAGCGACCGCTACGGTCGCAGGTTCGAATGCTGCCTCGGGCATGGATGTGTGTGATGTCCTTAGGTTAGCTAGGTTTAATTAGTTCTAAGTTCTAGGCGACTGATGACCTCAGAAGTTAAGTCGCATAGTTCACAGAGCCATTTTTTTCTTATATTGAAGCAGAACACTTCGCACTCCTCCAGTTTCTGAAATGGATGCCCATCCTATTGGAGTGGCTCACTGATCATCATCTGTACTCACAGATCCACACGACTGCATGCTGTCCGTTGGTATACAGGCCATGGACTCACCTGCAACGAAAAAACAATGTAATTATCGCGAAAAGTGCTAACGTATCAACTAAAATTTTAGTGACACAATATGCACAAGTAGACAGAACGCTTATGGTTAAATAGAGTGGTAAACAGAGTGAGAGAATTAATTCACTAGTAGACAGAACTACTATGGTTAAATAGCGTGGTAAACAGAGTGAGAGAATTAATTCGTACTGGACAGTCTCCACAATTAGAATAATATATTAATACCTTCAGCTGCTGACGGGCGTTGATATATATATCAACGGGGACAGGTGAAAATGTGTGCCCTGACCGGGACTCGAATCCGGGATCTCCTGCTTACATGGCAGACGGTCTAGCCATCTGAGCCAGCGAGGGCACGGAGGATAGTGCGACTACAGGGACTATCTCCCTCACGGGAGTGGTATCCCTATTCTGACACTCACCTAAATGGCGTCATTGAAGCCACAGATTATACCCTGTCGTGGCATCATCAATATCTGTCGGTCTTGCAGTTGTATCCTTATTTGGTAGTACACGTCAGATTTTTGGCTGTTCAAATGTAACATAGTCTCAATCAACGTTACAGCGATTTCAGCGACAGAAATTGTATCAGGCTATGATCGCAACCATTTTTTCTCCTTAATTTGGTTACTAGTTCCGATATAGAAGAGATGAAAAGATTTACCGTCTTGCACCGCTATCACTTGTTATATTTATGCACTTTTTTTTTTTTTTACCTCTTAGCCCGAACTGAAGACTGATACAACTTCTATACTTCCATTATTCTTGCCACGGAGTGACTTAAGTGATGAGCGAGAACAATGTGACCACTCTCTAATGCTAGAACGAAAGCCGCTTGGTTACGTACGGGGCACGCGACTCAGCAAGTGAAGTAGATGAGTGGAGAAGAGAAGAAGGGGGACTCGGCGTGTGTTACGTGCGTGATACGCTGTACTGTCCTCTCTTGAAAGTTGTATCATTTGTTTTTATGTTGTATATCGTCGTAGTTTGATTAGTAAAGGAATTAGGTGAGAGTATAACACCCCCCTGCTTCCCAGGATTTGCGAAATTACAAGTTGACAATGTCCGTGAATTATGGATTTTGACCCGCGTCGGGATAAGGCATCCGAATCCGAAGTAAATAATGATTATTCTACGGGAAACAGGAGACGTTATAACTTGATCGTTATTGAATGAGTAATTTCATTCAATAACGATCGGTAAATGAAATAATGGAAATAATTTGGAAATACATTTTGCCAGTGGAAATTTTGCCGAAAGAAATGATTAAGTTGTAAAAGCAATTAAAAAATCGGTCGCAAGCTCAGCTAATGAGCGACAGTACTGTTAAGTACGTGAATAATTGTGTCAATAAAAAAGTTTACCTGTTTGTAGCGCAGCAGGTGGAACGGGAACTTTTACGTAAGTGCTGTGTCAGGCTCAGTAGTCATATAAAACAATGTCATAACACTCTAGCTACACTTATTTTGTTCATAATTTGTCAGCTAAGTACAATGCTGACAACACAGATAATTATCTATCGAGATTTTGGATAATAGACTGTCTTTAAAATTAGGTACTTAGCACAGTTTAATCTACTGATAATGAAATATATTGCCAATAATTGATTAACTATGTTTTGACTGAAAATAATTCATTAATTGAGGGATTGTCAGGTGGAATAAGCTTTATAGTTTCATGAAATACACTTGAATTAAATTCAGCTGAATATGCATTGAAATAAATCTTAATAATCAAATTTATTACTTCAGTCTTGGCGTAAGCTTATTAAGTGCAACAATTAACTACGATAAACAATCGTTCAAAACAGTCTGAAATTTACTCTTCACCGTCTATGCAAATAATTTGATAATTAACATATTTTCTCTTGATAATGGCGTGACACACTCGGTTCAATAAGGTAAGGATTGGAAGGAACCTACTTGGTGTTATTGTCGGGTGGAATGTAACTGTAACACTTCGATTATAAAGTGCTTGTTATTAACTGTTCGACTTCAGAGAAAAGCACAGTCATTGGCAAGCATTCTACAATTTTATCCTATGAAAATTACGTAGATCTTACTTCCCTCGTTGTCGGTGGATCGACGGAAGTCCACGGCAGCGACACAACGTGGCATCGGGCTTTTACTGTTGCGACTTGGGCCCACAGTGCGCTTCACATTTAAGTCCTCGTTTCTTCAGCACTATGCCCATTAATCCATAATAACTTGCCCGGCCAAGCTTCCAGATATGCCGACCATTACTTTCCCGTCGTACTTACATCCACACACTAGCCGTTAGATGTAACACAGCTAGGACTAGCAGCACTCGACTGTACTTCTTACTCCCAGCACGGCGTCACTGCTACTACTACCCGCTGGCGCGCTCCCGCGCCCAGAGGCGCGACAAAACAATCTCTCTGACTTCAACGTTAACTAGATATGCCCTGACTTGCCAGTGATAAATATTACATAATTTGAACATAGTATTTACAATACATATTTACACTAGACAATACACCGTATACAAACAGTTTCACGTGTTAAGTAAGCGAAAAAATTCATAGCAAGGACTGCGTTGTAGCGTCACAAGAGGGGTAGCCTTTTTAATAGAAAATTATAAACTTTTCTCAATCTGAAATTTGCAGTTGAAGTCTTTGCTAGCCAGACCTAATATTTCTGAAGTTACGGTCATTGCAATAAGAAAGTGGAATCATTACCCCTGATCGCTATCTCGTTTAGATGACCTTTCTGATGACGAGTAAAAGCAATACGAAAAGTGACTGTGGAAATCACATATATAGTCTGCATTCATATGAAAGGCGGGCAACGTTACCAAAAGATAAAAACAAGAAAGAAATTCCGTCCGAACAGGTCTTTAAGGGCTATCGGTACCGACCGGTTGCCGTGCCATCTCCACGCCTTTGGCGTCACCGGACGTGGATACGGTGCGACGTACGGTCATCACACCGCTCTCTCGGCCGTTGTCACTTTTCGTGACCTGTGCCGCTACTTCTCAGTCAAGTAGTTCCACTTAATTGGTCTCAAAAGGGCTGAGTGCGCCCCGCCTGCCAACACCACTCGGCAGACACGGACTGTGACCCATCGAAATGCTAGCCAAGGTGTACAGCGCTTAACTTCGGTGATCTGACGGGAACCGGTATTACCACTGCGACAAGGCTCGATTTTAATACTAAAGTGGTTCGTGAGAGAGCGACTATTGTTCGGTGGCAGCATCATTAGATAAATTAACAAATGAATCGTCATTCCTCAATGAATTGCAAGACATCTTTCAACTCAAAGCAGATGGTGAAAGGAATCAATTAACACAAATAAAAAAAAGTTCGTGAACATTGAATTAGTGTTCTAATTCCTCTTCTGCTTTCGCTACTGCCTTTATCCCGCATTGTGCGCGGGGTCGGCAGGTTTAAGTACGGAATTAGCACGGTTAATTTTTTAAGGGGTGGCCGGATGACCTTCCTGCCGCCACCCCATACCCCCTGGGACGGAACTAGTGTACCCCAGCTGTCTGCGTCTAGTGTAAATCGTGAAACAGCGTGGATGTGTTCCAAATGTCTGCGAGTCGTGTAAATGAGGTGGGACGTGGGGACCAGCCCGGTATTCACCTAGTAGGATGTGGAAAACCGCCTAAAAACCACATTCAGGATGGCCAGCACACCGGCCGTCGTCGTTAATCCGCCGGGCGGATTCGATCCGGGGTCGGCGCGCCTACCCGAGTCCAGGAAGCAGCGCGTTAGCGCTCTCGGCTACCCTGGGGGTAATTAGTGTTCTAATTATGAGAGATAAAAACAATAAAAATTGCAATATGGCGTCAAAATGTGCAGATGAAACTTAAATGATTACAACCAGGCGTCTCGGTAAGTAAAAACAATGTAAAGTCAGCATCACGACTATTTAACACGATGTGAAGATACAGTGCAGCCTCATAGACAATGATCTCTCAGACTAGATGCATCTCAGTACTATCGCTGAAGTTGTAAGCTGTGCTGCGTAATCAATTCCGATTCTATAACGCTACTTGTATGAAACAGGAACATCTCATAGTGCCCTACTGTCCGGTGCCTGGATGTGAAACTAGGCTGTGGTGTCACCGCCAGACACCACACTTGCTAGGTGGTAGCCTTTAAATCGGCCGCGGTCCGTTAGTATACGTCGGACTCGCGTGTCGCCACTGTCTGATTGCAGACCGAGCGCCGCCACACGGCAGGTCTAGAGAGACTTCCTAGCACTCGCCCCAGTTGTACAGCCGACTTTGCTAGCGATGGTTCACTGACAAATTACGCTCTCATTTGCCGAGACGATAGTTAGCATAGCCTTCAGCTACGTCATTTGCTACGACCTAGCAAGGCGCCATTATCATTTGCTATTAATCTTGTGATGCATGTACCGGCAGACCGATGTTCACCAATTATGGATTAAAGTATTCAAGAAGCTACGTACTTTACTTGCTAGTATAATTACTTTACCTGTTCCAGACCTCACGCCAGCCTGCGTGAGCTTTAACGCGTGCCTTTCGGCTTCACCTCATAGTGACTTGGCTGTCTTGCCAAGCCACAACATAGGCAAGCATCTGTTCTTCCACAAACATGTGGAACGCTGGAGTTAAAATCTTCTGGGTTATTAGGCACGTCATATTTCCTCTAAAATAATCGACTTTTCGACCCCTGTTCTGGGATCTGGGATCTCCCTAAGGATCTTCTGCGGTCCCCTAATGCTAGAAGACTTATTAACAAAAACGTTCGCAGTGGCAAAGAAACACACCCCCCTTTTCCTGAGCAGTGAGCTAAAAGTCTCGACCAAATTTGGACTAGGCGATATTACGGTAGTATCTAAGATAATCTGTGGCAGTACGCTCTGAGTAAAATACGTCTCAACGAAATGCAAATAGTCCAAGATGCATTTTGAAAGTAAACAGCTATTCGAGACTCACAGACCTGCGCCACAACTCCCACGTGATTATGATACAGATAATAATTCAGAAGCGATCTACCAAACTTCATAGCAAGATCGGCCATGGCCGTGACACAACTGGAATACACGGGTACACCGAATTAATGTCCCGGCACCGGTTCGTATTTATTAAGACGTTAACCACATAGCGTAAAAGGAGTTTTAAAATGAAATTATAGCAGGCAGGCTCATGACACCCTGTTGGTTGAATGGGGTGGGAGCAGGTTCCAGGAGCCTCTTTCACAGTCGCCTATTCCTCATACTCTGATAGCTGCATGTTTAGCATTTAAAGGCTGGTGTGTGGCATATGGTCCCTCAGCTGAGCACCAACTCTGCCTGAAACCTTACGAACTAAAGGCGGTGCAACGATCGATCAGTTCAAATACTGTCGCTCGACACCAGCTGATACAACTCATGCCTGACGGAGAGCTTGATCTTGAAATGCTTCTTACCTGTGATGAAGCATGGCTTCATTTATCGGGTCATGTCAAGACACAAAACAGTCTACTTTCGAGTTTTGCAAATGCTCACCAGTTGGTGTCGTGTATAATTACTGCAACTCCATTCATAGAACCGAAACTTTTTTTTTCCCCACCGAATCATAATTTATGTCAGGCACGTGAGTAATTTCTACAACTGCATAGAACCAGCAACCAACTAAAATACACACATGTATTTAACGCAGAATAGTATTACAGCGCAACACTTTCCACTCATCTACGGCTGTATTACGAGGAGCGTTAGAATAATCAGAAACGCCTAGTGTATGCTGGGACCGGGATTTGCCTCCCCGCTATTGTTTCCCATGAAAAGCCGGAGACTGTTGAACACTACCTGTACTATTTTGTCTATTTTATTGGATGCCTAATCTAAAGTTCTTCGAACAATTCAAGATTACACGCTGCTTCCACAATTCCTTAATATTTTGTCCATCAATGTGTGTGTGTGTGAAATCTTAAGGGACTTAACTGCTAAGGTCATCAGTCCCTAAGCTTACACACTACTTAAGCTAAATTATCCTAAGGACGAACACACACAGCCATGCCCGAGGGAGGACTCGAACCTCCGCCGGGACCAGCCTGTCCATCAATGGCGCTGATTTACTTATTCTCCACCGAGCAACATAATCAACGAAAGGGCAGTCTCTGTTACTTCTGATACCTGACGGTGATTTCCACCGAGGCTATAGCGTTTCGCTGCATCTTTTCACCCGTACGGCGTCTGTGTCGTGGTTATAGCGTCTCAGACAAAATTAAAGGCATTTCCCCCTGTTTTTTTTTTATTCAAATCAGTAATGTTGTCATGAAAGCTTAATGTACGCCTACCCATGAAGTGAAATAATAATTAATGTATAAAATATCTGCCGCCTGTGCAAGGCCAATTATCATTAGAGACATTGTACTAACATCAGTTTAAGGAAATCAAAGATTCTCATGTATGATGCGTTGTCAGTGACCTCTATACTCACAGACATACAATGCTAGACTGGCAATACCATATACAATATCAATGGTGTCACGGAAGCCAGCAGTTTAAAACATCAATATGGCGTCGAGCGCAAAAGACGTGTAAACAGCTTTTTATTTACTGATTAAACACTACTCATAAATTGGAATAAAGTGATGTAACCATGGTACCTTTAGAGTTTTGACACTGTGGTCAATACATGCTTAATGTTTGGCTGTAATTTGTCGTATGACAAACGGAAGATACAGGGAAAGGAATAGGTCTCAGTCCAAGCATAATTAGAAACATCTTACGTATATTTGCTTCCGTACTGTATATAAGCCTAAATAACTAAATTACCATTTGTCTTATCCGAAATACTAGTAGTTTATGTATATTTTAGGGGTTTTAATAATGTAGTATTAACATACTTAGTTTAATGATATGCTTTTAACCAGTTTTGATCGAGATCGGCTTTTCTTCGAATAGTATGGTCGTTATGAAAGTGCTCCTTTAAGTAGAACGTGCTACTTGTAGTTCGTAACAAGTGTCTTTATTCATTTGAGTGTTCTTAAGAAAACTATAGTCTGCTTTAAACGTGTATGTATGTAACTTGACGCTCTTCTCATAACACAATTCTACACTGTAGGTGTTAAACTCAACTAGTATACAGATATTTGCTCAAGTGCAGAAATTCTTTAAACCAGCTAGTAAAACTTACAAAGCCATTTACTTTCAGAAAATCGTGTTGCGACCACTCATAAACTTGCTGACGCCGCCATCTTACATCAACAAACGTCAGGCTTCAGTAAAGACTACTTCTTTGCCAGTCTAGTAGTAATGTATGTCTGTGTGTATACCACCTGGATGTAGATCTCTGATCTCAGAGCGTGGATCTCCGATGTGAGTACAGATTCATGTTATCTTTCTACTCTGCCAAGTTGTAGTTAGGCAAAAAAAATTCCACCGGTCTGTACGTGATATAGAGTTATTTACTTATTTTTGGCTTTGAACTTTATATCAATATGCGATGTAATGGGCTGATATGGGAGCAGAATCTAAAAGTATATTCATTTTGCTTTCTCCTGATATTTCGTGGCAGTCATGTAATAATTTCAAAAGAAACGAAATACGCGCATCTATGCAGGTTCAGACAGAGTTTGACATTTAGATAGTTTAGAGATCACTGTGTATTATATAAAGACAAGACAATGGCGAAATCGGCCGTTGGTATATTGCCTCGCCATTACATTCTCTCTCTCAATTGATTTTTCTTTGCTGTGGAGGTTGCTAATTCATGTCAGCTATTGCACATTATCGTGTACGTCAATATTTGAAATAATTAAAGTGAAAGGTTAACTATGTCCTGATTATTCCTTTAACATTCCCCATACCTAAGAAAGCATCTACTATGGACTGTGAAAACCATCGAACACTCAGTCTTCTTTCACACGCATCAAAAATTCTAATAAGAATAATTTTGAAAAGAGTTGAAAACCAATTGAATAGCACTCTAAGTGAAGACCAATTCGGTTTTAGAAGCGGTGTAGGGACGAGGGAAGCAATCTTATCTTTAAGACTAATAATTGAGAAACAAATTTCCAAAAACAAACAAGTATTTATAGCCTTCGTAGACCTCGAAAAGGCATTTGACAATGTTGTATGGCCAGAAATGTTTAGAATTCTGAAGAAGGCTGGTCTGAAATATAATGATAGAAGGATAATCTTTAAAATATACCAAAATGAAACAGCCTTAGTTAAGAAGGAAAACAAAGAAGAAACAGCAAGAATAAGGAAAGGAGTGAGACAGGGATGCCCACTATCTCCAGTAATTTTCAACGCATATATCCAAGAAGCAATAGACAAAATAAGAGAGAATATTGAAGTAGGAATAAAACTTAACGGAATGAAAATAGATATGTTGCGATATGCAGATGATATCGCCATAATTACAGAAAGGAAAGAAGATTTAGAAGCCGCACTCAATGAAATGGAAAACACCTTAAAAGAACAGTATGGAATGAAAATAAATAAGAAAAAGACTAAAGTGATGGTGAGTGGCGCCCTGAACTACAATGAACCCATACGAATAACAATAAAGGGAGAGAAACTAGGGCAGGTTACAGAATTTAACTACTTAGGTAGCAAAATAACAGCAGATGGAAGGAGCAAAAGTGACATTAAAAACAGAATACAACTTGCCAAAATAGCATTCAATGGAAAAAGAAACTTACTGACGAGTAGAAATGTTAGTTTAGACGTAAGAAAGAGAGTCATGAAAACCTATGTGTGGAGTACAGCCCTTTACGGATGTGAAACTTGGACTAGTGGAAAAGAAGAAAAGAGAAGATTAGAGGCATTCGAAATGTGGTGCTACCGGAGAATGGAAAAAATCAGCTGGCGAGACAAGGCTACAAACGAAGATGTCCTCAGAAGAGTGAAAGAAAACAGATCTCTTTGGCGAAATATACAGAAAAGAAGAATAACCTTCATAGGTCACATTTTACGGCATAACAATTTCATTAAGAGAATATTAGAAGGAATCATTGAAGGAAGAACTCGCCGAGGACGACCTAGATTAAGCTACATTCAACAAGTAATAAATGACATCGGGTGCCAGACCTATGCAGATATGAAGAAGAAAGTTGACAAAAGAACGGAATGGCGTGCTGCTGCCAACCAACCTGTGGGTTGATAACCGAAGAAGAAGAAGAAGATTCATTAGCTTCCATTTTATTGAAGAGGAAAGTTCGTAAGAGGGATAAAACGTGAAATATTTAAATACGGAAGCTTATCGTTTGGTACAAAACTAATTTCAGTTGCCAAGCTCGAAAATTGCAATAGGACCTGCAATCACTTTCCTTTTTTTCTGAAGTCTGATAGTTTTTTCCAGCTTTATGATTTACAGAGTTAAAATCAATACTACGCCGTCGGATAATCAAACCAAAAGAATTGTTTCCAAATAAACTGTGGGCCGTTGCTATCATGTAAATAATAATAACGAAAAGCCTTGGGATTTTCAGTAATTCTGCATTTTCATTGAAGGCAGAATTTAATAACTGAGTTAAAGATATGTTCTGGCCCAAATTATTGTCGCCACAACACCAGCGACTAGTACGAAATAATATCTTACGTACTGGCTAATAACTGAATTTATTAAATCACGAACAAAGAAAGCATGTAAAACCTCAATTTCCATGTGGCGACGGAAAACCATGATGCGTTGCGACTTTCAAAATTTGTAAGAGAATGACTTTGGTATGTACCATACTTAGTAAAGAAATCTTTTTTTTTATATCTCTCTTTTATCCAGCGTTGCGTCTACTGCTGAAGTCAGTCAGCATTGACGAAAACTTACAGTATACACGGAATCGGCATTATTAGATCACATAACGTGGTGTTTGCGACGAATCGTGGCAAACACTAATAGGTTCCGCTGTTTGACTCCAAGCAAGTAGGAACATGTGTCATAATTATAGATTTTATAGCAATTTTTCTACTGAAAATGACCGTTTTGTATTTCTTTCATGACTCAGTACTGTTCTGACGATGCGGCAGCTGGTGTTGTGTGCGTTACTGGAGTCCAACAGACAGCTGGCGGGCGGCAGACGACCTGTAAGACAATGTCGAGACTGAATTTTAGTTATCAAAAATGTCTTGTTACTACACGAAATGAGAGATTTTATTCACTATTATATCTAATGTCCGAATCAACATTAAAAGTTGTATTCTACCCGATATGTGTCTGTTGATGATTCATTATACGTAAGAAGTACTCAGAAGAAATATTCATATGTCTCAACTCGAATACTTGATACAAAGATATTTAACTTCGAGGATTTCGAACTGCAGGAAGTGGTGATAGGTTACATTAATGGACACTTTCATATTTCGAAGGAAGTTGGTGCCAATTTAAATTGAATTTTAAAGGGCAATCAATATTCTTACGCACTGCGTAGGATCGGAGGTATAACAGTATCTCTGACGGTTAATAGTGGGAAGATTTTTACTGATTATTTTACACTTCAATATTCAGGCACGTACTGAATTTTGATGAAACTTTACGAACTGTTAGTGCTCACCTAACATTACGAACTGTTGTCTCATTCTTAAGCAACGTAAATAGTGAACTGATACTTGAATGGAAATCAAAGAACTTTATTATGAGAGTTGCGAATTCAGTGCACATGGGCTAGTACAAGTGAGCTAAATAGACGTATTAAAGACAATTAGGCGTTGTTAATGAACATACACGATCCAGTTGATTGGTTATATATTTACCGGCCTCTTACAAGCCAATTACAATGAATATCGAAGGGACACTTCATCATGCCTTATACAGATTCTTGGTTAGGGTATTATCTCTGATTGCAATTCATAGCTGACGTGAGCGTTGAGATTCAAACTAGATTAACAAACTGCAGTTAGAGATATCAGCTAAGACAGTTGTTCAAACGCTTATGTACTTAAGAAAGAAATACCGTAAGATACTTTTATTATAAAATTATATGAAGGAAGATATTAATGCCGGAGATCACGGAATTGTTAGAACATCGATATATTGAGACTTCGTTTGTTTCACTATATTGCAAAGTTTTCCCCAAGAACGGAACTCAACATTCTAGGTCCAGATCATTCGGGTCCAGATCATTCGTGCTTGTAGTCCTTGTTAGTGAACAGGATCTGCTATTGAAGAGTCGTATTTATATAGAAGAAATGACTTTTAGAATATGCGCGTTTCTTCTGATTCCTGGTTATATTACGGTTTGCAGCTGTGGCGTGGCGACATACTGTCAGGACAGCAGCTATACGAGAAACAAAAGGTCTTATCCATTAATTAATTCGTCGCAGGTAGCCTGTAGTCGACATCAGGAGAGGAGGGACAGTGCACTATAACAGACAATATTCTTGACCTGACTTTAGTAAGACGTATGTTTCAGGCGAAAACGTTTGAAGTCCAACAGTTCAACCAGTAGTTTCACAACTTTTGGAGGCCCCAACTCGACAACGTTACGTTCGGTGTACGTTGTATCTAAAGGCCGCCGCTGCACAGCCCTAACGCCGATATCGTTATTACTTTGAACTGAAATTCATGAGTATTCGTACCGAGCGAGGTGGCGTAGTGGTAGCACACTGGACTCGCATTCGGGAGGACGACGGTTCAATCCCGTCTCCAGCCATCCTGATTTAGGTTTTCCGTGATCTCCCTAAATCGTTTCAGGCAAATGCCGGGATAGTTCCTATGAAAGGGCACGGCCGATTTCCTTCCCAATCCTTCCCTAACCCGAGCTTGCGCTCCGTCTCTAATGACCTCGTTGTCGACGGGACGTTAAACACTAACCTAACCCATGAGTATTCGTAAACTCCTGTGTCTGATGTGTTTCACAATACGATCACCACTTATTACTATTAAACTGTACTTCTCTACCACTGTGGAGTCTCTTTAAGATTACAGAGACTTTCCTGAATTTTTGACTTCAAAATTGTGAACGTTTTGAAACACGATTATAATCCCATCGTTGACTTCTCACACGCTGGAACTATGGCACATGTTACGATCAGCACTTGCTTCTCTCAACGTATATTCCCACGAGAGCAATCTCTTACTCCAGGCAATGCTGCCTACCTCTACAATGGGAGCTGAAGCTGGTCTTGTGCTCGATTCTTGAACGTCTCGCTTGCTTGATTCAAACGTATAACTTCTAATAAAAATAAACGGAAAGGATCGTTTTCTTTATCATCACAAAAACACTCGAGTCGCACGTGGAATTCCTTGTATTCGAAGAGCACCTCTAGACATAAATCGGTCACCACTCAGTCTTCTGCTCTACTGTGATCTCCCATAGTTTTATTTGAGGCGTAAAGCTGTTGTCCTTTCTACTGAATTATGCTGTGTGTACGAAATTGCGACAATATAACAGCTGTGCAGCGACACACGATGATCAGTAGCGGCAGTATTGTCTTCTACAAATATCTTGACCAGAACAGACCGTTATATCAACTATTTTACTAGTTATTTGCAAAACTACATTTTTATTGGTCTGCTGTGAATGAAGTAACTGAATGGTACTACTAATACAGCCCACACATCCACAGTAGCAGAAAACCGCTGAAATTCATTCACTGTAACTGTTGCACTCATACTAGTTAACACTCGTTTGATAGGACACCCTAAAAGAGAAATGTGGCAACACAATAAGAAATAAGCAATAACTTTCATTGTAAGTATGTTGCAAATGGTACCTCTCTATGGTTCAATTTTATGGGTCGCACTTGATGTCCTATAACATATCTCAATGATATCGAAGTAACTTGGCTGTTTCTTGTCAATCCGTGTTTTTGCCATTACGACTGGCTGTAATATTGCAGGCCTTCTGGGTTTGTTCATGTTCCCCATAAACAGCGACAGCTAAGTCAGAAGTTTGTCTTCAGAGATCTAGTCCCTGAATTTCATTCCTATTATAGAACTCTGTGTGTGTGTGTGTGTGTGTGTGTGTGTGTGTGTGTGTGTGTGTGTGTGTGTGTGTGTGCGCACGCGCGCGCGCGCCCACGGTGCTTCGTGTTTTGGTGCCAGTACGCTGAAGGATTAGCGGACGCCAGTACAAAGCAGAAACGGAGTTGTCTGCAGTTAACAGCATACGCAGTGGCAGCTGCCCTCACTACTGGCGGACATATCCAACGCTCTGAAGGAACGGGTCCCGAAGCAGGAAGAGGTCCGGATTTGTAAGCACCATCTGAAGAGTGCTGAACAGAACCGAGATGCGCCAAGCAAGTGGTTGTGCTGGTGTGGTGGTGACATCTGATAGTATTTGTTGTGTACCTCTCGCTTGGTACACAACGTAGTCAATCATAACTTAGAAATTCTTTCTCTGTCAGCATTATTATGGACAAGGATCGTTTGACTAAATGTAAGACCAGTTGACAAAATACACTAACAAAAAAGTAGATCTGAGGTACACGCGCAGACAAACAAATGCATACAATTTCTGTAAATCTGGATGATTTATTCAAGAGAAAGAGCTTCACACATTGAGCAAGTCAATAACGTGTTGGTCCACCCCTGCCCCTTACGCAAGCAGCTACTCGGGTTGGCCTTAATACAAAGAGTTGGTGGATGTCTTAGGGATATAGTGCCAAATTGGTGCGTTACAATGCCAAAATCCAGAGCTGGTTGGAGAGCTCTGCTCGTAACGCACCAAACGTTCTAAATTGGGGAGTGATCTGGCGACCTTGGTGGCCAAGCACAAGCACAAACACAAGTCGTGGAAACTCTCACCGTGTGCGGGTGGGCACTGGTTTGCTGAAATGTAATCTGCGGCGGCGCGGTTCCTTCCGCCCCTTTACGACGTACCTGCACCTACCTGTGAACATTGTCTCAGCATATCATCAGTAGGGAAGTCGAAAGGTTGAAAATTTTGTCCTTAATATATTCTGAAACTTAAGTGAGCAAGTATCACTGCGAAGCCCGTGCTAGTCTGAACACAGTCACTCACAATACCTTTCAATCACGTTAGCAAGTTTGTGGTGTTGCATTTCCCGAAAACGTAATAGCTACAAAAATACATTTTGTTTTTGGTTGAGAATGCTCGCGAAATAGTAAGTCTGTCCGTACCTAATGCAGTCACAGTTTTTAGCCACCGACCTGCTCAATACGCCACGCGGAATTTATGTCTTTTCTCGTCACAAAATTCACTAAAAAATTCCGAAATTTCTACACACCCATCGGAATAATTATGCCGTCACTTTACAACACTTTTGATGTATGAAACACTTCTAGATCCGGCAACTTATCATTTCCATCGGAATTACTACTACACACGTCCGAACTGTTTCATGGCTAGGCTCCGACTCCTCCCTAGAATACTCGAAGACTTCTCTACCGCCGGCCGCGGTGGCCGAGCGGTTCTAGGCGCTTCAGTCCGGAACCGTGCGACTGCTACGGTCGCAGGTTCGAATCCTGCCTCGGGCATGGATGTGTGTGATGTCCTTAGGTTAGCTAGGTTTAAGCAGTTCTAAGTTCTATAGGACTGATGACCTCAGATGTTAAGTCCCATAGTGCTCAGAGCCATTTGAACCAGCCATCTTCTCTACCAGCAGAGAAAGGCGCGCGAAGAATATTGCTTTACCACTGGTCAGTTTATTCAACAGCCAATAGCAAAACAACATTCTGCCGCGTCAGTCCGCGCTTTTCATGAATAACCAATCGCAAAATAGTGAACCTAACGACTGCACTTTTTACCGACGTAATTATCTAATATACTGAAGTTTTGTTTATGCATAAAGTTATTTACTATTGTTATTTATACCTGAATTAACGTTTCCTTTATCATAAACTTACTTTACAAATCTATCCTACAAAAATCCTCTTTGTCCACATTCATACTTCGAAATGTTCCCACACTAAATCCCACTACATAACTCGTTAAACAATTATCTTCATATTAACCTTAAACCACACTCACGCATCATTCATACTGCTCAAAAACATGTATAACATTTTACCCACACAAAAAGACATAATAACACTTTATGAAAATACTAGAACAGCTTATGAAAAACATTCTATTACTTTAGTGCACTCTAGTGGGCACAATCGAAACTAAATTAGTCCCATATCCAATATTGTCCTCTATCGGCTGATACATAAACTGCGTGCGCGTCCAGTCTCGCGTCACCATCTGTCACCATCCAGCTCTGAGACACATCTCCCACTTAACCACCTCCAAGGCAGGATCGGTATACGGCGCTACGCCTCAAATCCTAGGACGGCTTCCCATCAAGCTCGACAAAACGTGGCGTAGAATATCGGAGTGTACAGCTGTGCTGCAAAGGTACCGCAGATGGCAACCAGAGGGCTCCTGCTACGAAAAGAAATGGCAACCCACCCCATCACTCCTGGTTATCGGGCCGTTTTGCAGGCGACGGTCACATTGGTACCCATCACTGTTTTGGGCGTCTCCGGACATGTCTGATGACCAGCGAAGAGGCGTCTGGAGACGCCCAAAACAGTGATGGGTGGATACCAACCTGACTCTCGCCTGCAAAACGGCCCGACAACCAGGAGTGTTGAGCTGGGGTGCCATTTCTTTCCTATCGTTGCCATTCGCACAGCGGTACGTCGACGATATTCTACGCCCTCACACGGCGGGAGTTTCTACTGCCTGTCTTCGTGTTTACCAAAACCGGCCTCGGCCAGCAAGATAGAGAATTTGGCACGATCAATCAGTGCCAAGCCGAATAACTGCTTGCATAAAAACCAGGGGAGGACCAACAAGTTATAGACTTGCTCAATGTGTGAAGCTCTTTCTCTTGAAAAAAAAAATCATCTAATTTTTTCTGAAAATTCTTCATGGTGCGTCGATTTTTGCTTAGAGTGTATTAGCCAGCTCCTTAAACATCTACACCGACATGATTATGCTGCAGTTCGCACTTAAGTGTTTGGCAGAGGATTCACAGGACCACTTTCAGACTGTATCACGGTCGCTAGTCTGTCGAAGAGCATGTGGGGGAAAATTAACACCTAAATACGTCAGTGGGAATTCTGATTTCTCTTGTTTTGTTACGAGGGTCAGTTCTCCCTTAATCTGGTCGGATTCAAGTAGTGCGTGAGGTGTTGCGTACAGGTTGTCACTGGCTGGCGTGCTCCAGATCTCCGTTTCAAAGCCAACTACTAGAAAATACAGTGTGTTCCGAAATTCCCGTTACACACTTTTGGAACATGTAAACGGACGTTAATTGCATCATATTCTAAATAGGAACGAGGGAAGGAAGGAAGGAATGCTTGGATTAACCCCCGCCGACATCGAGGTCATTAGAGACGGAGCACAAGCTCGTATTGTGTCAAGGACGAGGAACCCTTAAATCATCCGCTTCTGCTTGAGGCACTGAATTAGGCGTGACGCAGTACAAATTCGAAAGGTACCATAACGAAACACCCATATATCTAAAACAAAAAAGAACCGGTATGCTATACGTACAGAACAGCAGTGATGCATTGCAGCAGTGGCACGACGTTGTGACCAATAACGTTTTTACAGACATTGTGCCTGCGAAGCATGTTCTTACACACACCCCATTCCACCTGGTGTCTCTTCAGTTTCTAGTGCAGCGGCCAGAACGTTTGACAGCAATTCTTCCTCTGTCTCTACATAAGTCTCGTAAATTAAACTTTGTTTACGACCCTACAAGAAATAGTCCATAGAAGTTAAATCCGGACATCGCGGCGGCCACGCTGTTGGACCTCCTCGGCCTGCCTATGTTCCACCACATCGTCTGTTGAGATGCTTCCGAACTGTACGTGAGAAGTGAGCTGCTTTATCATCATGCTGAAACCACAATTCCTGATGGACGTTCAGTGGCACAGCTTCCAAGAACTCGTCTAATACGTTTCGTAGAAAGATCAAGTATTCAGGACCAGTTAGCTTGAGTGGAAGGAGGTATCGGCCAATCCCACGATCGTCCAGAATACCTGTCCACACGTTGATACCAAACCGATGCTGAAATCCCTGAACATGCGTAACAGGAGGGTTTTCGTCTGCCCAGACATGGCTCTTTCGCTACTTCAGAACACTGTCCCTAATGAACTTACTTTCGTCTGTGAACTAAACTCGACGTGAAGCAGGGGTGTGTCGATCCAGCAGTACAGAAACCACGTGCAGTAGGCAATGCCTTGTGGAAGATTGGCTGAACCCATAGCGTGAACCCCTAGTGGTACGAATGTAGTTGTCGCTCATGCAGGACATCCGAGACGGTGCTGTTACTTACAGCCACTGCACGCGCAATTGTTCGAGCACCCGTTGAAGGATTACCTTCATCGCGATGCAATACATCTTCTTCAAATTAGGACGTGCGGCTTTGTCGTGGAGCCCCACAGTCCTGCCTCCTCACGGTGACGGTACCTGTTTTCCGGAGCCGCTGCGTAACGAAAAAAATTTGTGCGATGGCATGCTACGTTGCGGGAAACGTTCGTGAAACAGCCGACTAGCACACAAGCTGTTACTTCGAGCTTCGCCAAACACAAGAAGCATGTCTGCGTATTCCGAAAACTTGTACCGAACCACGTTTACTGTATCGGAGACTCACAAGCATTGAATAGATTTCGCATCAAGGCAGACGTTAAGTAATATCACGTGACCATCTGACGTAGTAGATGTCATCCTGTCTACCCTAACGCATTCCACGACAGGCAACTTTGAGACTTTTCTCTTTCCCCTCAGCAGACGCGAACACGTCACACACCTGAACTGAACCGGTCGTAGAACGAAAATGGTACGTTTCCGGACGTGGGTTCCCATTCAGAATATTACGCCACTGCCCATTAAAATTGCCACACCACGAAGATGACGTGCTACAGACGCGAAATTTAACCGACAGGAAGAAGATGCTGTGATATGCAAATGATTAATTTTTCAGAGCATTCACACAATATTGGCGCCGGTGGTGACACCTACAACGTGCTGATATGAGGAAAGTTTCCAACTGATTTCTCATACACAAACAGCAGTTGACCGGCGTTTCCTGGTGAAACGTTGTTGTGATGCCTCCTGTAAGGAGGAGAAATGCGCACCATCACGTTTCCGTCTTTGATAAAGGTCGGACTGTAGCCTATCGCGATTGCGGTTTATCGTATCGCGACATTGCTGCTCGCGTTGGTCGAGAACCAATGACTGATTGCAGAATATGGAATCGGTGGGTTCAGGAGGGTAATACGGAACGCCATGCTGGATCCCAACGGCCTCGTATCACTAGCAGTCGAGATGACAGGCATCTTAAACCCATGGCTGTAACGGATCGTGCAGCCACGTCTCGACCCCTCAGTCAACAGAAGGGGCATTTGAAAGACAGCAACCATCTGCACGAACAGTTCGACGATATTTGCAGCAGCATGGACTATCAGCTCGGAGACCATGGCTGCGGTTACCCTTGACGCTGCATTACAGACAGGAGCGCCGGCGATGGTGTACTCAACGACGAACCAGGGTGTACGAACGGCAAAACGTAATTTTTTCTGATGAATCCAGGTTCTGTTTTGCAGCATCATGATGGTCGCGTCCGTGTTTGGCGACATCGCGGTGTATTCGTCATCGCCGTACTGGCGTATCACCCGTCTTGATGGTATGGGGTGCCATTGGTTACACGTCTCGGTCACTTCTTGTCCCCACTGACGGCATTTTGAACAGTGGACGTTACATTTCAGATGCGTTACGACCCGTCGCTCTACCCTTCATTCGATCCCTGTGAAACCCTACATTTCAGTAGGATAATGCACGACCGGATGTTGCAGGTCCTGTACGGGCCTTTCTGGATACAGAAAATGTTCGACTGCTGCCCTGGCCAGCACATTCTCCAAATCTCTCACCAATTGAAAACGTCTGGTCAATGGTGGCCGAGCAACTGGCTCGTCACAATACACCAGTCACTAATCTTGATGAACGGAGGTATCGCGTTGAAGCTGCTTGGGCAGCTGTACCTGTACATGCCATTCAAGTTATGTTTGACTCAATACCCAGGCGTCTCAAAGTCGTTATTACGGCCAGAGGTGGTTGTTCTGGGTAGTGATTTCTCAGGAGCTATGCACCCAAATTGCATGAAAATGTAATCACATGTCAGTTCTAGTATTATATATTTGTCCAATGAATACCCGTTTGTCATCTGCATTTCTTCTTGGTGTAGCAATTTTAATGGCCAGTAGTGTATGTACTCACTCCCTTCTACAATTCCTAGAATTTTGTAGCGGGAATTTGAGAACAGCTTGTATTTTTGGTTTAGTTTTTATTATTTCAGGAAGGTACTCGAAATTGCTTATATTTCTAATGTTTGTATATTCAGTGATATTCGATTTTTCTTTAAATTCTCCATCGAGGAGTTCAGTTCTCTTGCGGCTGTACTTCAGTGTTCACAGTATACGTGCTTTTATTGCTAAGTGTTGTACTCCACTGATGACCCTTCTTACAGATTTAAACTCGATTCTGGTTACGAACATCTACATCGTCGTGACTCCAATAAGGTTTCAAAAAGCCGTCGCCTATTTGAACAGTTACTAGAATACAAGCAGTACGTCACTGCGAACGTCCGTTTGTTCATAACATCAGTGAATTCCTAAACGGTAACAAGTCAGCTGCACACCAAGCATCGATCAGTGATTACCGGAGACACGTCAGGGTCCGTCAAAATGACTGAAAGGGTTCGACCGAGTAGCCAGATAAGGAAAGTGGGCCAACACGATGTGTTTGGCAAATATCTACTTTTACTTTGGGGGCACAGCCCGTCAGCGCATCGAGAACAACGGAGACAAGCTCCTCAGCTGGGATTAAATCCAAACCGAACTGAAGAAAACATTTGCAGACAATTAGCAATAATTATTCTAGCGGAAGAAGAATTGTAGAAAATGACCCACCGTTATGGGGAAACGCACAGTTCTACATACAAAATGTTTTGGCCCTATGCCTCATTGTAAATCCAAGTATACATAGAAACGACAAAATGCCACAGTTCGTGAAAGACCTCGCAGAAGATAAGTAGCAAGATCTTTTGGTAAGCCGGCCGCGATGGCCGAGCGGTTCTAGGCGCTTCAGTCCGAAACTGCTCGACTGCTACGGTCGCAAGTTCGAATCCTGCCTCGGGCATGGATGTGTATGATGTCCTTAGGTTAGTTAGGTTTAAGTAGTTCTAAGTTCTAGGGGACCGATGACCTCAGATGTTAAGTCCCATAGTGCTCAGAGCCATCTGAACCATCTTCTGGTAAAGGATTCAGCAAGCGGTGTCTGAGTATCTAGGATATCCAGCAGAAAGGGATCGGATGAAAGAAGTTATGACCGACTCCAGAATGTGGTCCCTATTGCAGTTGTGGAAGACCACCACGATTCCTCTCTGTCATAGGCCAGGCACTGAGAGAGGAGATACAGCAAGTTATGACCATCAGAAGTGCAGGACCGCATAAGCACGAGATAGCTGCCACAAATGTCGACCCGATACGTCAGGAGGTAACAATGACAGCTGAAGAAGATGTGTGTCGATCCCGTAGCACCCACCTTCGCACCAATCTAACGCGCAGGGTAGAATGGACACTGCCAACTTTCAACTACGCTATCGTTGTCAGTTACACTGATAAAATGTCTGTATGTTGTCGGTTGCAGTTTATTCCTTGGATGTTTTAGAGAGTAAGTCATGAATATGATGTTGTGAGCTGATTTAAGGTACGAATTGCTTTGCTTGTGGATTTCATGGCAAATATAGATACGATAGTGTGACTATACGCTGCATTATGGGTACTGTTACATTTGAAGAAGAATTTTAAAGTGAATTTCAAAGTGATGGGGTAGAATATTTATGTATTACTAGCATTATTTGTGTTCTCCTAAGTCCAATAGAATTTTGAGAGGTCAGTTTTGAAACAAACTATCCCACCTGCTTTCGGAGGTCTGTAGAGGAAGCAGATTAGGAAATTTTGTTAAGGAATTGCATATTTACGAACATATATACGACTTGTTTGGTTTAATTACTACTGGATGGAAGTAGGACGGGCGGTAATAAGTCAAAGTGTTTGCATGCTGCTACTCCACTTCCTCATCTTTTACTTCTGTGATGTCTGAGAACAATGGAGTCTATAATTATGGAACTGGAGAGCAGCCTTGGCTTCATTCAGGTGTTCACATTCGTTGGAAGAAAGACATAGATGTGGACTATGTGACTGGTCCCGGCGGAGGTTCGAGTCCTCCGTCGGGGATGGGTGTGTGTGTTTGTCCTTAGGATAATTTAGGTTAAGTAGAGTGAAGGTTAGGGACTGATGACCTTAGCAGTTAAGTCCCATACGATTTCACACACATTTGAAAGTTTTTTGAAAGACATAGATGTCAACAATCTGAAATGGCGGAGTTCGTCGAAATGAGTTGAAAGTGATGGTCAACGATGTTCTACAGTAACAATGCAGACACTCTGGTAGAATTTGTGGCTGCACGAGTAGACAAGTTCGTAGCTTCTAAAGCACAGGCTTTAGATTTCATTTGCACTGCTTTTTCCAGCCTTTATGCGCACCATCATCCCGCCGTCGCTTGGTCACACGTGACGTGGCCCAAGTTCGGATATCACATTATTCAAAATTTTAATCTTTCAGCAGTGAAATCCTCGCGTATTGTCTGATTTGTATTCGCGACTTCATTAGTCACTATGATTGTTTCAGATTTTTTCATATATGATGCAAACTTCTGATCGTAAAATGTGCGGCATGTATTTTTGTTTCACTTCAAGATTTCAATTTTGAAATGTCTATGCACATTGACTTCGACTAGAAGGATTACGAGTGATGAGCGGTACTATTTTACCGAACTGGGACAAAAAAGAAAGTGCCTCTACTGTCAGCAGATAATTTCCATAGCTTTTGGCTCATCATCAAACCCAGCCCATACGTGTCCTCAGGTTTTGGACAAAGTCCTGATCTATTTCCTTTTGTGATGCTCTCACTCCCAACTGCTTTTCATTAACAACGACCAATAAGTAAATGTTTTAATATTATAAAGCCGATCACATTAAAAATATGACTTTAGATGTACAGCTTTTAAAAATGATTTGCATAGGATACCTTCCTTTCTCTATAGTTGAAGACATTGAATTTTAAAAGTATCTATATTATATGCTTTGCCCAAATTTTAATTTACCAAGTCGAAAAACGTTGTCAAACCCTCTAATAGCTAGTTCGTATCATGTGTAATTCGATAAAATTAAAAATGATTTGGCCACCGTATAGGCAGTCTGCCTTACGTCTGATGCATGAAAAGGTGTAAACAACATTAGCTTCTATGCGCACACTGCACATTTCAACCGCGCGGGATTAGCCGAGCGGTCTTAGGCGCTGCAGTCATGGACTGTGCGGCTGGTCCCAGCGGAGGTTCGAGTCCTCCCTCGGGCATGGGTGTATGTGTTTGTCCTTTGAATAATTTAGGTTAAGTAGTGTGTAAGCTTAGGGACTGATGACCTTAGCAGTTAAGTCCCATAAGATTTCACACACATTTGAAAATTTTTGCACATTTCATAGATAAGAAAGTGAACTAAAGTCGTACCTTTTACAGTGCTCATAATTCGAAGACAGACCCACAGCAGAAAGAATATCAAACTGGGTGAAGTCTGTTATTGCCAAATACAATATCGACTCTAAATTCACCTCCATAATAACAGACAATGCGTCTAATATGAAATTAACTGCCATATTTTTCGAACTTCCACGTATCCCATGCTTGAACATTCTTTAAGTCTCACGGTGCAACACACAATTCAGAAGTCAATGCAGAAAACTGTTGACGAGGTCAAAAGAGTTGTTACGTGGCACGTGCAGTCCATCCTCTTTCAACTCTAGCGTGTGCCAAACGAACCGAAACTCGGAAATAGCCGCCAACAGTCCTGGGAATTTCACACCACTGTTTTTAAGCGCAGCGGATGTATCTCACATTTATTGGGCACTTTTGCGTTAACGGCTTGGATGTGTACGTATCGGATTCCGTTTAGTCCCAAATGTCGTTTGAAAAGTGAAAAGAAAAGTCTTTTTGTCGTGTGCGGTACACGATGAATTCTCATGACAGTGGAACGATTTCAAAGAAGTCCGTATTGTGCTACCACATCGCATCACGCCAGAAGACGTATCATAATGAATGGATGGTGCAGTTTCTCCTCGAGCTACGATAACTTGCACATTTAAATGTCGACTTAAATGCACACTGCTGTAAAAATACAGCCCTGGAAAAATACAGCGCTGGAAAAATAATTAGTAGATCCATTCAGATTTTTCTAAATCACTCAAGATTTATGTTTCAACAGCGTATATAGAGTACATGAAATGATTACATTTACAGATCAATAGTACAAGGGGTTCTCAGGATGTGCCAATCACTTTTTAACGTCTTTATCCAATTCCATTTCGAATTTTTGTCCATGTGATTTTAAATATTTTTATTCATCTATTGTAATATTTAAATGTTTTAAAATACTGATCATCGTTCAAAAAACAAAAGACAAAAATAAAATGTTTATATTGGCTTGAAATGGTGTCAAAAATTAATTTTTCGATACAAGACGAACGCTTTTTTGAACAGTAATTGTCAGACAAACAATTCGAATATAGATTCTTGTCGCACCATGGGCACAATATTCAAGATGAAAATTTAAACAAAAGGTTTTGTAAATAAAAGGAGATTCAACCAACGTAATAGAAATAATGACTGCAATGACATGGGCGAAAAGATAAAATGATGAAAAGGAATAAACTAAGTCGAAGTAAATATACAAATTAATTAAAAATCACTTGGACAAAGATTACAAATGAAAAAAGTAGGTAAAAATGAGAACAAATAATTAAAACTGAGAAAATTAAACTGAAGCCAATTAACTGAATAAAAATAATGAACGCAGCCGATAAAGACGTCAAACACAAAATATATATTTTTCATCCGGCAGGAAGCGAACCCATCGCTTCCAGCGTACCAGCCAATTAACATAACCGCTACGCAGTGGCATTTCGATAAATTTACTACTTTCAGTGCTTTAGTCAATCACAAGAAATTCTGAAATTCTTTTTTGTCGGTTACTCGCAAACGGGGACCCATCAGAGTGAATGGCTGCTAACCTACACCAGCATATAAGTGACTTCAAAGAAAGGATCCCACCACTGAACATCTCTCCTTGTAAGTTGTTCGTTCTTCGTTCTACATCTGCCGCCAAAAGACTGTAGTATGGAAACACTGGAGGAAGAAGATTGCTATCAAACTCTATCATTTCCTTTACACCGAGGTTTCTTGAAACAATACCTTGTCTGTCTCTTCGACGAGTATTTGATACAATTTCGTAATTTTGTGCGCGAAAATTTACAAATGTTATGAGATGTTCAGAAGACGTAGGATCATTGGGGCTTATTCAGTACTGTCAACCGTGTGTCAAATTTATAGCAGATGGACAGCTGCAGCTGATTTATTTGGTTATTGAAGGCGAAAATCTACAGACGCTCATAAAACCGCACTTTAAAATTTGTGCAGCTTTGACCAATGCAGAAGTCGCAGTTTTGGCAGTTAACTTCATAGAGCCCAAACTGCTCCAGATGTGTTTTGCGTTGCAAATAAGAATAATAAGACACTATTTAATGTCTCTTACTGAACGCGTACATTCAACACCTATAAGAATCTAAATAAAGGATAGTTTTTGTGTAATCGCTTTCAAAATTTGTATACTGCACTTAGATGTTAATAGAAAGGTGGTGTGAGAATCTCAGCTTTCTAGCGGGCATATTTTTGGAGATAGAAAAATTTACTTTAAAGTTAGAAAAACTACACTTAAGAAAGGAAATTCACCTGGGAACATTTATGACTTGTTTTCGCTTGTCAGTTGAAATACTCACCTGAAGTATCAGGGTATAGAATTATTTAATTTAATAATTTCAAATACCTTACAATGAAATCTAGAATAACTTCAGAAAGAACTACTATAATCAATATTTATTTATTATGTGTTATGTGAGCCTGTGAGTAAATGAGAGTGTGTATGTGGGACATTCGTCAAATTTCAATATTGCATTACATACCGTCTTAACTAACGTGCAAGAGTTACACAAGCCTGTCATTGGAAAAGTATCCTAGGGGATTTACCCACTTTGCTGATGACGTATGTCTAGGTGTGATAGCTATTATAACAGAGCAGCCAGAAAGTCAGCTGGAGTAAAATCTGTATCTAAAGAATATTTCCAGAATTATTGTCCTTTCGTTTTCATTTATTAAACATTGCTATAATATTTGTATGCCAGATTGACGCAAATGCGTCTGTGTATAAGGATTGATGCAGACCAGTTTTGGCGCTAGTATGATCACGGACGAGTATTTTGATTGGCAGTCAGTATATTCAAACAATCCGAATTGAGACATTTCCCACTCGTTACCTGATAGATATACAGGGCGTGAGGCTGGAAGAAGGAAGGCGCTCTCTAGCTTGAACGCGGATGGTCATGTTACTAGTGGCAGTAAAAATAATGTGTAAGATGAAGAATTACTTAGTGTTTGAGTTGGTGAGCTAAGTCGATAGCAGTTGTTGTTGAGGACTGCTTGGTGAAATTTCAGAGGTTTTGAATAAATCTGTTGGACAGATACTCGCGTGTGAAATATTGGCCTTCATAGAATCCGCGTGCATGTTTCAGTATTCACCTACTGAGCATTTTTTCGAGCAGTTTCTTTTTTAGAAATCCACAAGAAGGATCGAATGTAATAACTCATATTAGTGGTCAAATTAACGACTGTGAAAACGTTGTTTAATTTGGGTCGGGTTTGGAAAGATTTCTGGCTGCTGTGCGTGTGAAATGTGTGTATGAATCGTCAACTGGAAGGAAATAGCCCATAGTTTAAATGTGGACAGAATAGTACCTTTCTTTGGTTATCAAGGACAAAATAAACATTATAGTGTGGAATTTCGGACATTATTTTCCAAAAGCCATGCCATTTTCTTACTGCCTCACAAAATTGGATGACGGTATTTTTCCGAACTTTCTTTCATAACTAAAGTTGCACGGCCTCGGTAAATGTAGATATTAGGTGGTGTTTTTTTTTCAATGCTGCTTTTACATCATCTCGTAAGTATCTACATTGCCGAGTGAAGGTACATTGAGCAGACGCCGTTCTGAGGTAGGGGAATTTTAATTTGCAGCCTGCACAGTGACAACGACGAAGACACGCAAGAAGTTAAACCCCGACTGCTGCAGATGGACGAAAGCCCAGAGCAGTTAGTGCAGTATCGAAATGACCGATAGCAACATACGAATTACTAGGCTCACGTGACTGGATGCACCACCACCTAGGTGGTGGTGCTGGATGCCGTCATAGACACATAGGTACATATAATAGCAGTAAACAGCCTTAACACATTCAAACATTTTGCATGATTTTGTGTCGCCTTCCTGTGCCTTTATCGCAGACGTCGTCCGGAGCACGTATCTTATACTGTGTATATGTACCCTACTCGTCGACGGACTTGTTAACGTAAGCGAACTGAACAAATCAAAAGCTAAGAGCCGGTCGGTGTGGCCAAGCGGTTCTAGGCGCTACAGTGTGGAACCGCGCGACCGCTACGGTCGCAGGTTCGAATCCTGCCTCGGGCATGGATGTGTGTGATGTCCTGAGGTTAGTTAGATTTAAGTAGTTCTAAGTTTTAGGGGACTGATGACCTCAGAAGCTAAGTCCCATAGTGCTCAGAGCCAAAAAGCTAAGAAACACAGGTTAGTCTTCGGAGTATGTGTTGTAGCTACTAAATTGTTTTCTTTGCACTCTTTAAAATTCGAGTAATTTGTAGTGCCCACGTTCACTTTCTATATTGCAACAATATTTGCGACTTGCTACATTTATTTTTAATTTATTACTGTAATAAATTTTAAATTTTCGCTCAATTCGTGACCCAGTGCTACAATAATACTCAGAATGACTACATAAATACACTGACGGAAAAAAAATCACAACACCAGGAAGCAGTTGTGCTACATAAATGTTGTGCGACATACGCGTAGGTTACCTTTCAGATTGGGTATGGTGGGTTGATGTTCGTCAAGTATGTCTTCAAGTCGACAAACACGGCATTATCAATAGCGCACTGAGTCTGAACGAGGTCGTGCAGAAGGGCTTCGGGAAGCTGCATGTTCCTTCAGCGATATTTGCAGAAAGAATTGGCAGGAATGTAGCCACTGCACATGGTTGCTGGCAGCGGTGGTTACGAGAATGTACAATCGCAAGAAGATCGAGCCTGGGACGTGCACGTGGCACTTCCAAGAGGAACGACCCCGTCGCATCGTACTGCATCTTCAGCAGCAATTTAAGCAACATGTTACCCTTTTTGGGTGCACTGGTCTATAAAAAAAAATAACGGAAATCTTGGACACATACTGATAGGTATTTACATGCTTCCAGCTGTCATCCGTCGTTTCAGCGTACAGTAGCCCTACGGACCTTTCTCAGAAGAGCGTATGCTATCTCGGATACTGAGAAATTACCACAAGAACAGCAACATATTAAGGAAGTGTTCAATCACAACGGCTATACGGACAGACAGATTTGACGTGCTTTTGAGTCTGGACCACTACCTAAACCAGCTGAAGACGCTTTTCGTTCTATGACTTCCCTTCCATAAGCTGGAAACGTATCTGCCAAGGTAGGTAGGGTTTTGAAGAAAAATGAAATCAGATGTGTATTCCGTCTGCCACTTAAGATTACATCACTTCTTGGATCTGTTAAGTACATTTAGGTTTCAGGAAGCCTGGCGTTTACAAAATACCATGTGAGTGCGGTAAAATACACATTGGCCTAACTAATTTGTACGGTCAATGACAGAAGTGTTGGGCATCATCGGCATATGCGATTATTACAGCCTGACAAATCTGCAGTGAATGAGCACTGACTTACAGAGGGATGTGGGATGCTATAAACTGCGACACAAATGGTGCAAACGCCTCGCGTTACTGGTATTGCATCATTCTTTGTTTTTGGTTTTTTTTTTTTTTTAATCTGTTGAATTCGACTAACAATCATATGAGGGTCACTCCAAAAGAAATGCACACTGTTTTTTTTTTTAATCCATCTTTTATTCTACATGTTTGAAAGTTTTACAGTGTGTAGATACATCCTTTAGGAACAATATTTGCATTTCTCCACGTAATTTCCTTCCCTTTCAACTGCCTTACGCCATCTTGGAACCAGCGCCTGTATACCCGCACGGCAAAATTATGGACCAACATGTTGGAGCCACTGTTTGGCAGCGTGCACAAGGGAGTCATCATCTTCAAACCTTGTTCCACGAAGAGAGTCTTTCAGTTTTATCACCTGTCACAATTCTTCAAAGAAATTCATCTCCACCATTCTCGTACTGTTCCAAAGGTTCGCTGAATACCGTTTCTCTTGTTTCTTTGTGAGCCACTGTCAACATCCTGTGAACCCACCTGGCACAAACCTTTTCAACGCCAACACTTTCAGTATTCCACAAACACTTCCTTCTCCTATCCCAGCGCAGCGTGACAATTCGTTCACTGTGATGCGTCTGTCGGCAGTCTCTGCACATTGTCTGGAGAGTGTGCAGTACGAGGCGTGTCGCTGCGAGGAAAATCCTCAATATTGCCGTGCCCGCTTTCTCACGTAACCTGCTTCCCTACCGACTAACTGTACTGCGATCGACAGCAGCATCTCCATACACCTTTTTCAACCTCTTGTGGATGTTTCCCACTGTCTCGTTTTCACAGCACAGGAATTCTATGACAGCACGTTGCTTCTGACGAACGTCAAGTGCAGCAGCCATCTTGAAGACATACTGTGACGGCGCTACTCACGGGAACAGGTTGAACTAAGTTTTAAAACAAGCGGGAAGGATGGATCTACACACTGTAAAACTTTCACACATGCAGAATGAAAACTGTTTTTTTACAAAAATAGTGTGCGTTTCTTTTGGAGTGACCCTTGTATCATTAACAGTGATAATAGGTACCCACTAACAAGGGGAGGCCGCCAATTGTGAAATTCAGATTCGATTCATACTGCGCATAATAAAAGCTCATGGCCAGAGGTGTAATGTGGCAAAGCACCAAGATGCACTTCTCAGCCTTTGTCGAGAAAATCGACAGTTAAAAGAAACCGTTGCGGTGAAATACTCTCTACGATTATTAATTTTCTACAGCGTCGTGGCGCAGCGGTAAGCGCACGGGTTCGTAATCCGAAGGTCGCCGGATCGAAACTCGCGCCATGCAACCTTTTTTTTTTAGTATTTTTTTTTGCAATTCAAATGTACACACACAAACACACACACACACACACACACACACACACACACACACACACACACACACACACACATATATATATATATATATATATATATATGTATATATATATATATATAATTCCCGGCAATCAGTTGCAACAATGATGCATATAATAAGTTGTTGAAAGTCGTTTGTGGTGGAAAATCTGGCGACTTCGAACATGATTATGTTTTCCGCAAACAAATTTGTATTTCACAAATGTTATTAATTGTCTGCATAATGTTAACCACGTATAGTTAACGGAAGACGTAGAAACGATATTCCGAAACGAATACGTATAGCGTAAGTCAAACGTTCGAATTGGAATAGAGACCCCACGAACACAAATATGCTGTGGCAGGTACGAAATATAAACTCCGTTACTCGCTCGTTACACTTGAAGGACAGATGTTGAATGGGTCGAAACGAGCCGCCGCATAACAGCGTAGTTGCCTGCTAATTTCGAAAGAAGGTAGATGCGGTCCCTAGCTCAACTTATAACATCGTCGAAAATCAGTTCGGACTGGAGAGCTTTGGTACACCCTGTTAAACAAACGGAAACATGGAGGCGGTACAATTGGAGAGCGATCCGCCTTCAACAACATGCACAAACAATTCATTAATAGTTTATATATATATATATATATATATATATATATATATATATATATATATTTGAATTACAAAAAAAGTAATTAAAAAAATGCATGGCGCGAGATTCGATACGGCGACCTTCGGTTTACGAACCCGAACGCTTAACGCTACGCCACGACGCTGTAAACAATTATTAATTGTAGAGAGTATTTCACCGCAACGGCTTCTTTTAACTGTCGATTTTCTCGACAACAGCTGAGAAGTGCATCTCGGTGCTTTGCCACATTACACCTCTGGCCATGAGCTTTTATTATGCGCAGTATGAGTCGAATCAGAATTTCACAATTGGCGGCCTCCCCTTGTAAGTAAAACTTCGAATCCTGTTTTATCAGATATGAAGAAACAACGGCATCTGAACCCTCCGGCTATGAGTAATAATCTTCAACGGTATATCGTTTTCCAACAGTATTCACCACTGGAGGCGCTGTTTACTGTTCTTGCGCCAGGGAGCAGCAGCAACGATTAAGCACATGCGCATTTTACCTTGCGCATGCGCCCTCGTCTATCGGTGCATACGACGGTTCCGTCGTTCACTGTTTGAATCAGCTATCGATGAGAGGGGCTTAGCTTTTCTCACCTGATGATGGCAGCGAGGTGGCCCACGGACGAATTGTGTGCCGATGTCAGTTTTATCCTGCTGATGTCCCGACAAGAATCTGATCAGCTAATACGCCGGAAAGTCTACTTAGTCACACTATTAACCAACAGCGGAGAACTATTATGAAGAATGAACTTATTGTTTCAAAAGAAATTTCTTCCAATTTATCAAATCTGCGGTATATCACTCTAATTATTCGGATGTGCTGTTAACCTACCGAAATTGAAACCTGTTGAGTTGTGCTCGCCTTTCTGTAGAATGTTTAAATAAGTGTTGTCAAGGTGTAAGTTCAAGTTTTCTGGTCACTAGGTATCGTACTTACTACTGAATAAGTTCGTATTGTCCAACACGACTTTATTGCGGAAGTGTTGTGCAAGAATGGAAGAGCTACAAATTCGACATGTCTGAAGAACGGCTTATTTGAAGTCCGATAACGAATATCGCAGATGATACGTGACTACCCTTTAGCTGGCAGACAATGTTCTCTGTCAATGGACAAAGTTGCCCCAAAAATATCGATGTCGCTGAATATACCAGAGTGAAAGTATGCGAAAGAACCAAGCGTCCGCGTTTGAATGTCACAGACAATAGAGATTAATCTTACGGTAAAGATAGCTGAATGTAGTTTCTGTACATGGACCTGAATAATTTTCTTTCAATAGAGCTTATCAGTTTTTGAACCTGTTGTTGTTGTTGTTGTGGTCTTCAGTCCTGAGACTGGTTTGATGCAGCTCTCCATGCTACTCTATCCTGTGCAAGCTTCTTCATCTCCCAGTACCTACTACAACCTACATCCTTCTGAATCTGTTTAATGTATTCATCTCTTGGTCTCCCTCTACGATTTTTACCCTCCACGCTGCCCTCCAATACTACATTGGTGATCCCTTAATGCCTCAGAATATGTCCTATCAACCGATCCCTTCTTCTGGTCAAGTTGTGCCACAAACTTCTCTTCTCCCCAATCCTATTCAATACTTCCTTATTAGTTATGTGATCTACCCATCTAATCTTCAGCATTCTTCTGTAGCACCACATTTCGAAAGCTTCTATTCTCTTCTAGTCCAAACTATTTATCGTCCATGTTTCACTTCCATACATGGCTACACTCCATACAAATATTTTCAGAAATGACTTCCTGACACTTAAATCTATACTTGATGTTAACAAATTTCTCTTCTTCAGAAACGATTTCCTTGCCGTTGCCAGTCTACATTTTATATCCTGTCTACTTCGACCATCATCAGTTATTTTGCTCCCCAAATAGCAAAACTCCTTTACTACTTTAAGTGTCTCATTTCCTAATCTAATTCCCTCAGCATCACCCGACTTAATTCGACTACATTCCATTATCCTCGTTTTGCTTTTGTTGATGTTCATCTTATATCCTCCTTTCAAGACACTGTCCATTCCATTCAACTGCTCTTCCAAGTCCTTTGCTGTCTCTGAGAGAATTACAATGTCATCGGCGAACCTCAAAGTTTTTATTTCTTCTCCATGGATTTTAATACCTACTCCGAATTTTTCTTTTGTTTTCTTTACTGCTTGATGAATATACAGGTTGAATAACATCGGGGAAAGGCTACAACACTGTCTTACTCCCTTCCCAACCACTGCTTCCCTTTCATGTCCCTCGACTCTTATAACTGCCATCTGGTTTCTGTACAAATTGTAAATAGCCTTTCGCTCCCTGTATTTTACCCCTGCCACCTTTAGAATTTGAAAGAGAGTATTCCGGTCAACATTGTCAAAAGCTTTCTCTAAGTCTACAAATGCTAGAAACGTAGGTTTGCCTTTCCTTAATCTTTCTTCTAAGATAAGTCGTAAGGTCAATATTTTCTCACGTGTTCCAGTGTTTCTACGGAATCCAAACTGATCTTCCCCGAGGTCGGCTTCTACTAGTTTTTCCATTCGTCTGTAAAGAATTCGTGTTAATATTTTGCAGCTGTGGCTTATTAAACTGATTGTTCGGTAATTTTTGAACCTAAGAATCTGAATTATTCAACTTTACGGGTTATTTGACCACCTTGGAACAGTAAACATTCTCTCCTACAAAAACTGTATGCATTGCCTTGTAGCAATTACACGGCACTATAGAGTCTGGATTTGCAAGAGCTATTCGAAAAGTTGTGATATTCGTGGCTGTGGCCGCCAGTATTTTATCTTGCTAGAATCTCGACTTGATGCAGCTTGATACACATGAAGTAGCATATGGTACAAAAGTGGAGTGAGGTACAAGCAGCAGATGGTACAATGGCACAGTATGTACCATTCCCGTAGGAGAATCCGCCAATTGTACTGAACTTGCTTCTGATTGGTCAGCACATTCGGGTGTTAGGGGCCAAAACATCTAACTTCACTTATTAATTATGTATATACTTTTCATTGCATTTAACCCAGTTTTCTGCATGACAATTTCTCATGGTTACCCTACGAGTCTACCGTTTTTTGTTTATTAAATTCCACTAGTTTTAAAAAACATAAGAGTAACGGTATTACAACCGAATTGCTTCGGACACCTTCGGGTAGCTTTGGCGCGCCTGGGAGGTAAGGAACGAGGAGGTTCTCCATACGATCGGCGAAGAAGCGGACAGACTAAAAACACTGACAAGAAAAAGGGCACAGGGTGATAGGGCTTGTGTTAAGACGTCACGGAATAACCTCCATGGTACTAGGGCAATGGTCCCCAACATCCCTCAGACGATTACCCCTAAATGTAATCAGATATCAGCTAATTTCCCCCCATCCTCCTCCCCCCCTCCCAACATACGCGCACATTATCAACGTTGACACATAGCTAAGCTAATGAGAACGAATTTTCTTTGAAGACGTTAATTTTTACAACGATGAAAGTTAAATGACATTTACTTTTGCAGGTGTTTTATTACACCAAGAACTAGTGAGTAAATGAGACAAATAGTACTCTTCACTTCTAATAAACATTTTTTATAGAATGATGAAGCAATTCTCAGATCATCGCAACTGCCTCTCAGAAAAGAAATCTCACTAGAAACTTTTATTACAAAACATGACCTCCTCTGCACCACTCCTCTCCCTAACAACATTTTTTTCAGCTACACTCATGACCACATTCAAAATTAACCAAGATAAATATGTGAACTACACTTGCTGTTATTGTGGTCCTCAGTCCAGAGACTGGTTTGATGCAGCTCTCCATGCTACTCTTTTCAGTGCAAGCCTCTTCATCTCCGAATAACTACTGCGACCTACATCTTTCTCAATCTGCTTAGCGTACTCATCTACTGGTCTCCCTCAACGATTTTTACCCTCCACACTTCCCTCCAGTACTAAACTGGGGGTCCCTTGATGCCTCAGAACGTATCCTACCAACCGAGTCCTTCTTCTAGTCAAGTTGTGCCACAATTACCTCTTCTCCCCAATTATATTTAGTACCTACTCATGGTTGGGAAGGGAGTGAGACAGGGTTGTAGCCTCTCCCCGATGTTGTTCAATCTGTATATTGAGCAAGCAGTAAAGGAAACAAAAGAAATATTCAGAGTAGGTATTAAAATCCATGGAGAAGAAATAAAAACTTTGACAGAATTACAATGTCATCGGAGAACCTCAGAGACAGCAAAGGACTTGGAAGAGCAGTTGAACGGAATGGACAGTGTCTTGAAAGGAGGATAATGGAATGTAGTCGAATTAAGTCGGGTGATGCTGAGGGAATTAGATTAGGAAATGACACACTTAAAGTAGTAAAGGAGGTTTGCTATTTGGGAAGCAAAATAACTGATGATTGTCGAAGTAGAGAGGATATGAAATGTAGACTGGCAATGGCAAGGAAAGCGTTTCTGAAGAAGAGAAATTTGTTAAAATCGAGTATAGATTTAAGTGTCAGGAAGTCGTTTCTGAAAGTATTTGTATGGAGTGTAGACATGTATGGAAGTGAAACACGGACGATAACTAGTTTAGACAGGAAGAGAATAGCTTTCGAAATGTGGTGCTACAGGAGAATGCTGAAGATTAGATGGGTAGATCATATAACTAATGAGTGAGGCATCAAGGGATCACCAATTTAGTATTGGAGGGCAGCGTGCAGGGTAAAAATCGGATAGGGATACGAAGAGATGAATACACTAAACAGATTCAGAAGGATGTAGGTTGCAGTAGATACTGGGAGATGAAGAAGCTTGCACAGGATAGAGTAGCGTGGAGAGCTGTATCAAACCAGTCTCAGGACTGAAGACCACAACAACAACAACAACAACCTACTGATCAGTTACGTCATCTACCATTCTAATCTTTAGCATTCTTCTTTAGCACCACATTTCGAAAGCTTATATTCTCTTTTTGCCTAATCTGGTTACTGTCCATGTTTCACTTCCATACTCCATCCAAATACTTTCATAAAAGACTTCATGACACTTACATCTATACTCGATGTTAACAAATTTCTCTTCTTCAGAAACGCTTTCTTTGCCACAGCCAGTCCACGTTTTATATCCTCTCTACTCCGACCGTCATCTGTTATTTTGCTCCCCAAATAGGAAAACTCATTTATTACTTCAAGCATCGCATTTCCTAATCTAAACACTCTCAGTATGCTCCAAAGTGATCTTTGCGCATGTTTAGGCTGGTTTACTGTACATCATCGGTAAGCTTACATGTAGATTCAGAAACTCATGAACTATTATTTTAATATGTAAAGCAAGTGGGACCCAACTGCCGCATGCTTTAGCGTGCCACCTCCGGAATTCGGGTAGGCACGCCGGTTCTGCATCGATGAACGTGACGCCTGACTGGACACAATCAAGTAGGTGAATAACGGTCTGCTACCCAGACACCACCACCCCATCAAATGCACGATTCGCCAACATTTCGAATACGTTCTCACACTTTCACATCCGGGAAAATCCGATCGGAGGGTTTGCCATGGTGCGTGACGAAGGGTACCTTGTACCATTACTAGTAATTTCCTTTCCCATTCCACCCGCAAACAGATCGAGGGAATAACAACTGTCTATATGCCTCCGTAAGACTCCTAATTCTTCTTATTTTTGTGGTCCTTACGAAAAAGATTCATTGGCAGCAGTAGAATTGTTCTGCAGTCAGCTTCAAATGCCGGTTCCATAAATTTTCTCAATAGCGTTCCGTGCAAAGAATGTCGCCTTTCCTCCAGCGATTCCCGTTTCAGTTCCCAAAGCACATCCGTAACACTTACGTGCTGATAGAATTTGCCAGTAACATACTAGCACCCGTCTCCGAAATTCTTCGATGTCTCCTTTCAAATCGACCTGGTACGAATCCCAGAGACTCTGACAGTACTCAAGAATGCGTCGCACCAGCGTCGTATATGCAGTCTCCTTTAAATATGAACAACACTTTCCTAAAATTTTGCCAATTTACCGAAGTAGACCATTCGCCTTCCATAAGACAGTCCTTAAATGCTCGTTCCATTTCATATCGCTTTGGCAGTGTTTCACCTATATTACTGGATATAGGTTCCGCTTTTTATGCAAAAACATTGTTGTTTCTTTGTACCCAAACACGTTTCGGCACCTCTGTGACAGAATTACTGGATTTTGTTTTCAATACACAAAACACATTGATGATGGCACAGAGGTGCCGAAACGTGTTTGTGTAAAAAGAAAAAATAGTATTTTTGCATAAAAAGCGAAACCTATATCCCATAATTTAACTGCAAGCACCAAAAGAAAGACAAGAGCTGCAGATACAAAAAAAATTAACATTACGCCTAGATATTTAATAGACGTGACTGTGCCAACAAACTCAATACTAATGCTGTATCGAATATTACGGGATGGTTTTCTCTACTCTTCTGCATTAACAGCGCCAAATCAATATTAACATGCCGACCATGTTAAGGTACGGAATAAGAACAGGAAAAAGTAAAAAATACACGAAATAACTTAAAAGGACAATAAACAGCATGTGAACAAAAAAAAATTTGTTGTCTATCCTGCAACCTATTTCGCGTGAATGGCTTTACGAAAATGCAGGGTGTGGTGATATTACAGAACCTAAACATTTACCCAGTTCCGGTGTGGGACCGAGTCTCGGAAAGAATATTTACTGTGCTTCAGGCGCGAGAAACTTGTCGGTGTCTCGGCCGCGAGGCGTGCTCCATTCTTAATCCGCAGAGACAAGCCCAGCTCAGACCCCGCGCTAATAAGGCCCAGAGCGGATTCCACCGAGTGCCGCCATGTTTGTGTTGGCTGACACCAGCCTCCCTGGGCCGGCAGATAGGCGGCTTACGGCGGAGCCAGCGCCACTGACGCAGATATCGCCTCCCCTGCGCAGTGCAGATGCGCGAATGTGTACTTACGCATTTTTGTCCTACAGTACGTAAAGCAGTGCACCTTACAGGCACTGCACAAAATGGGTTTTATTCCGACGTGAAAACTCCTTAATATTTGTACCAGGTGACGTAAGACAGGTGAAAAACTTATCTCTCTTTGAACTTTTTTTAAGAAGTACGTCATCGTCTAGAATGGTGTTTAAAATTAAAGCAACAAATCACGATTTCCCCACCTGTGTCTCATTCACGATATAAGCTTAAAAACTGTCAACAGATGCCTATACGATCGTGTCACGCTTGGAGTGTGGCATTCTGGTCAACAGACAACCACCCCCACGATGACGTCAGCGCACCTACCAAAGGGTATAATGGTTACCGGGTAGTCTCACATCCACAATCGCTGAGTACACAGTCACAGAAGATACTTACCAGACACACTGCTGTGGAGGGCCTTAGGAAGAATGGAAGCAACACAGTCGCAAACTGGTGTGATCCGATAGATAATGTGAATATTTCTGTTGTTTCTCGTATGTGGGGACAGTTTACAGCCAGCTGCTGACGCCAAACGATTCTAGGCGCTTCAGTCTGGAACCGCGCTACAGCTACGGTCGCAGGTTCGAATCCTGCCTCGGGCATGGATGTGTGTGATGTCCTTAGGTTAGCTAGGTTTAAGTAGTTCTAATTTCTAGGGTACTGATGACCTCAGTTGTTAAGTCCCATAGTGCTTAGAGCCATATGACAGTTTATAGAGACTGAAACTGTACCCCGAAGACCAAGGCAGACGTGCGGTAGCGTTCTCGCTTCCCGCGCCCGGGTTCCCCGGTTCGATTCCCGGCGGGGTCAAGGATTTTCTCTACCTCGTGATGACTGGGTGTTGTGTGATGTCCTTAGGTTAGTTAGGTTTAAGTAGTTCTAAGTTCTAGGGGACTGATGACCAAAGATGTTAAGTCCCATAGTGCTCAGAGCCACCAAGGCAGAGCTGAGGTCATGTGACACCAGAAAGAGACTAGCGTTATTTGGTTGTAAGGGCAAGACGGTACAGCCTTAATACTGCATGGCACATGACATCTGACCTCGCAGCATCCGTAGACGTGTTGCAGTGAAACAAACGGTGTACAGAAGGCTACAGCAGTGTGGCCTGTATTGTTGGGGACCTGCTGTATGCGTAACTCTGAAGCTTCTTCACAGGAGGGGATGTCTAGAGGAGAGCCGTCAACCTGCCACCTGGACGGTCGAACAGTGAACCAAGGTTCTTTTCACAGATGAGTTCAGATTTGTTCTGGACAGTGATTCTCGACGGATTCGCATCTGGCGGTAACGTGTAACACGATTTCGAGACCCCAACCACTGTGGAAAAAGACTGATATCGAGGATGATCCGTAATGGCTTGGGCAGGGATTATGTTGACCATTCTAGCAAGTCTTCATGAAACTGTACGGTTAAATAGGCAACGTTTAACTGCTGTCAGGTATCGTGACGAGATCTTGGGATGTGCAGTTGTTGCGAGATGCTGTAGGCCCAGACTTCGTATTGATGGACGATAATGCTCGACCTCATAGAACCCGCGTGACTGACGTTTTCCTGGAAACAGGAAATACTGCACGCGTGACGTGGCCTGCTCGCTCTCCCGATCTGAATCTCACAGAACACGTCTGGGATGCACTAGAGAGACGGATTGCATCACGTTAGCATCCACCAACCGCACTCCAAGTCTTGCGAGCAGCGCTACGGGAAGAATGGACGTTATTGCCTCAACACGAGATTGATGCCATCATTCACAGCATGCCCCGCCGTTAGTTAGGCCTGTATTGCTGCCAGTGGAGGTCACACCCCATAGTGAGCACATTAAGCGGTTGTCAGAATGTGTGTGTAACCCCGTTAAGTTGGAAGAAACAAGAAACATTTTGTCTAGCGCTTTGAATGCTGCAGTTGTTTACGTTGTGTATTATTTATATTGTTTTTACTTTACTATCACGTGATTATGTGTTTTTGTGGCAAAATAAACGAAACCTTGCAGAATTTCAGTTTGTTGCTTTAATTCTGGGCACCAGTTTATCTTCATCCTCATTATCATCATCATCATCTGTCGGCCATCTTCAGATCCTGAGCGGAAGCAAGAGTTCAGGTACGATTATAGCGACGATGTGCGTCTTTCTGAATTGTGCAGGACAATAAAAAAAAGATCACAGGGAAAATGTCTGTTCTTTTATACTAGGTGGGTTGAACCATGGTTCGTAGTCCAAGTCAAAATGTAACTCCTCCTGTAACTTGCTGTTTAATGCCAGTTCAAAGGTTGCAGCAAGGCAACGGAATATCACGTGCCATATCACTACAATGCGTAATCAAGCACCGCAATGTTCAAACCACCCTTTAAGTTTAACACAGTTTCGTCTTTCAGTAGTAAAAAAGTGCCTTGATCTACAAGAGACTACGTCAACAAGTAGGTGCATTTTTGCTTAAAAATATCGAATTGTAGTTCCAGTGCAAGAGGTGTTCTCCTCGCTCTAGTACGCGCCAATAAAGAAGAGGTTATTAACACGAGGGGCGTTCGGTAAAAATGCAACACTTTTTTTGTCGGCCAATTTCGGTTGAAAAATGCGGAATTTGCTGTGGGACACTGAGGAATATTCCCACTTCAGCGCCTGTAGTTTCATGAAGTTCCGACAGGCGGCCGCGCTTTGCGTAGCGTTCAAAATGGCTTCAGTTACGGAGGTGCGTTTCAAGCAGAAAGCTGTCATTGAGTTTCTTTTGGCGGAAAATCAGGGCATTGCAGACATTCATAGGCGCTTGCAGAATGTTTACGGACACCGGGAAGTGAACAAAAGCCGGGAAGTGAACAAAAGCACGGTGAGTCGATGGGCGAGGCGTCTGTCATCATCGCAACGAGGTCGCGCAAACTAGAGACGGGCAAACTCGTTCATCCTTGGGAGCTAGTTCACTGCTGATCGCTCTTTTTTGGGAACCGTTCATTTTTTACTCGTTCACCGTTCATTTGTGCTTGGTATATGGTTCTTATGAAAAACTGAAAACTAGTAGTGTAGGTGACTGAAGGATGGAGGGCACCAAGAGGGGGCACTTGCCTCTCCCCTAGAGTATAGAGTTTTTATTTATTACTGAGTTCTTACACACTTTTAGAAGTAATTTCTGTGATTCTACAGAACCTCTCGTTTAGCCAACCGTAGCCTTGTGTGGCTGATCGCAGGGAAAAAAATATAAAGTGGCGCACGGAAAACCGGGCTCGAATACAGACTGCTCGCCAATTACGGACGATGTGTTGCCCGTTACGGGCAGATACAACAAACAGACAAACATGTAATAATTAGGCAGTGAAGAAATAAATAACAATCTAATGCAAGCAACAACTGCGAAACAATCGATGACGATGTGTAGAGTGCTGGAGAAGAGAACATGAAAATCTCACGCGACGCGCATGGGCTATAGCTAATGTCGTCTTGTAAACCTGTTGGTGGCTGTTTCCCAACTTAGTAGACCACAAGTGTCTCGTATAAAATTCTTCGTTTCGACTTCCACCACATAGATATGCTACGTTGTAAATAATAATCGTTTACACCCTATATATACTTCACGCTGTGTCTTCGTAGGCGAAGTAGAGACTTTATGGAAGCATAAAATAAAATGTGGTTCTCTCATACTTGCGTCATACGCTTAGTAAAAATTAAGTTTTTATGTTGCATTATTAAAGTTCATGCAGCAATAATAATAATAATTAAGTTCGCAGTAGTAAAGTTTTTGGTTTGAAAGTTCCTTCTGAACAAATGTTTTTGAGATAATAAGTAAATACGATTTTTGGCAATCTATGTCTTTTCAAATGGAGAGGCACAGCTTTTCCTACTGAGCCAAAATGACCAACAACCCCCCTTTTTTTTTTCAAAGAAACCTAACAAGCAGGTAATGCAAACTGGAAACAACCAAACTTAAAAATAATTAGAGCCTTCAAATGGTTCAAATGGCTCTGAGCACTATGGGACTCAACTGCTGTGGTCATAAGTCCCCTAGAACTTAGAACTACTTAAACCTAACTAACCTAAGGACATCACACACATCCATGCCCGAGGCAGGATTCGAACCTGCGACCGTAGCGGTCGTGCGGTTCCAGACTGTAGCGCCTTTAACCGCTCGGCCACTCCGGCCGGCTTAGAGCCTTCCTAAACGTAACGTTTTGTATATGAAAGATACACGAAAATCGTTTTATACGAATTATCTTACACTAAAAATTAAGCAAGTAATTGAAAGTTAGCTGCTAAGCCAAGTCGATGAAACCAAAAAATATATAACAAAAAAACTTGCCTTGTTATCAGTATGTCTTCTGCTGTTGATCGATATAATGAACTGAGCTGATATGCCCTTTTGTTACCTGAAAAGACGTACCTATTACATACAACATAGTTTTTATGTAATTCACGTAACTATAAAATACTTTTTGATTACCGCTCGTGGACGCTGAATAGCCAGAACAAAGTGCCAGAACAGTTTGCAATACATGTAAAATGGGCGAGGGCAGTGAACGAAACGAACAACTGGATACTGAACTAACTAGGAGCAGTCGACAGTGGAACTGAGATACGTGGTCATGCGAAGAACGAGGAGTGCGGCCGAGGGAGACCGAGACTGAGACGAGCACAAGACCGAGGCTGGAACGAGAACTGCCGGAGTGACCGCCGCAACCGAAGTAAACTATGAACCGATCGTTCCTCGTTCCCGGGAACTATAAGTAGACCGCCGCGACTGAAGTGAACTATGAACTGATCGTTCCTTGGAATTCGTTCCTCGGTCCTTTCGTTCATCTTGGTGAACCGTTCCTTTGCATCCGTTCGTTCGCGAACTACCCATCTCTAGCGCAAACCTGTGCGATCTCCTGCGAGGCGGCCGCCCGCACACAGCTGCGTCTCTTGCAGTGTTTGGACACTCCCATTCGAGGTGATCGACGGATCGCGAACACCTCGCTGCTTGACTGGACGTCTCTGTTGGTAGGAGTACGGGTTATTCTGTTTGCTGTCCTCTCTCTTGGTGCAACGATCAACTATGAACTGTATTGTGCTACTCTCAGGGAATTAAAGAAACTATTTCAGCGCGTTCGCCGCCACAAAAAAAGCAAAATAACTTCGTTCTCCGTGACCATGCAAGGCCTCAGAACGTCTGCGCACCCGAGTGCAGCTCGTTCAGCTGTTCTTCCTCATGCACCCTACGGCCCGGATCTCGCACGTTCCGACTTCATTTGTTTGGCCCAATGAAGGATGCTCTCCGCGACAAGCAGTACGTGGATGATTGGGAGGTTACTGCTGCATCAAGACTTTGGCTCCGTCGTTGACCAGTAGAGTTGTACCATACAGTCTTACAGGCCCTCTGAGTAAGGTGTCGTAGGCCCGTCTCATTGAACGGAGACTACATTGAAAATTAGGTTTCTGTAGCCAAAACAGTGGGGAATAATATGGTGTATTGGAATCCTGAAGAAAACCAACTTGCTTCCAGAAAAAATATTTCATGCCTTACTGAACGCCCCTCGTTGACGGAACAATGGGTTTTGTACGTTGTATGCAACCAATGTGTTACTGGCGCTGGCTTTGTGGCCAAAGTCTCGCGTATGTTGGCCGGAAATGCACAATTTCTAGGTCGCTCGTATACAATTTATGTCACTGATAAGGCTGAAAGGAGGTGAGAATCGGGTTGACTTAACTGCACTTACTTCTGCTTATAGTATGTCGCATCCAGACAGTCTGTTTGCATTGGGCGATTTTTGTGCTTCTATTTACGGTCCACTGCATCAGTAACGAGACAACAGTGTCAAGACGCTGCGTCACGTGTAGTTCTTGGCAAGAGGTTCAGCTGATCTATCAGCAATCTCATTTCCTTATATTATCATTATTCGTGTTGCGTAATATCAACTAATTCCTCAGAGGCAAATGAACATTGTCTGCAAATAGCCAGACGTCCACATGATGGGCTTTCGTAAATGGCGGGTATGTGATACCAAGGAATCTGGAGGGACGAAACTAAAACTTATATCGGCTTTTACCCTGTCAGAAAAGGAAGCATACCGGTATTTGTGTACAGTTTCGATAGCCAGTTTTAGCAGAGTGCATTCAAAAATTTCAGGGTGTAGTGTAGAGATGGAACACAGGAGATCTTGAAGGAGATGCGCCCGATGGGTGGCACACAAACTTCATAACGTCGTCATTGGTTTTCGAAAAAAGAGCGCTATGCGACGTGTAACTTTTACTATGTCAAGAAAAATTGTCATTATAGCACAAAAAAATGGTTTGTGCGCGCCTCTCTCTCTCTCTCTCTCTCTCTCTCTCTCTCGCTCTCTCTGTGTGTGTGTGTGTGTGTGTGTGTGTGTGAGGGGGGGAGGGAGGCAAATATCCATATATCTGCACGAAAACACATGAAATCTCATATATTTAGTTAAGAAACACCGAGAAGTCAAACTCCTGCAGTTGAAAATAATTGCAGCATCTATAGATACCGCAGAAGATGATAATACGTTTGATGTAACTACGTAGTAGCCGATGGTTCTCACCACACTGCATGTACACCAAGAAGTCACATTAGGTAGTGCACAGGGCAGGGTATCTCGCTTATGACAGACCAGTCTTTAGAGCATTAACCAAGATAACTGGGATACGGCCCCTGGTGAACACTTCGCGAATTGAAAGTTGAAATACATTGATTTATCTTTCTTTAAATAATGTTGAACTTCAAAAACTGCTCGGAGAAACTGAAGGAGTATTATAAGCACATCATAGGCGTACTAGATGCCAAATACATCACGTAGACACTTCTTATGTTTCTTCTTTGCACCTTGAAGAAGATCAGCCCAGAAGGTGGGACACAAAATCATCATTCATGTTGCGCCCGATAATTTTACACTTCAGCTACCTAGATCTACGGCAAAAAACACCCGCAACGCAGAGCTGTTATATTTGCACAAATATTGTCAGTGATCTGCACACAGCGGGTAAATTTAATCAGCAACCTAATCCTAGCATGCCGTCTAGAGTAACATGTATAAGGTATTGTAATTCTTTTAAGTAAATGTGACGTATAACGCATTAAAAGTTGTAATGCAGTCATATACGCGGTTAAATTATGCCGTAGTTTTCTTAATGTAATGGGGAAAATTTTAGGTGCCGAAATGAACTAAACTTCACTGACGGTGTCAGCGAATTTTGACGTTACATGCTGCTGTTGGAAATTCATGATCGTTAGTCGTAGCCAATCAGGATATGGTATTCGGTACCGGCAGCTAATAAAAATCGCTAAATGTTACAGTTCCGATTTTCACCGATATTTGGCTTTTTCCGTCTGTATCAATTCTTCCGAGGCAATGGAAATTGTAGTCTTGCTTATCACAAATGGGTGGTTCTTTTTACTGCATATATCGCGATTTTCGAGAATGTCGTTAGGCAGGTGCCTAATATCGCAGCTTAAATTCATAAGAGTGAAACAAAATCAGCTGATTAAATTGCTACTAGTGAAAGAAAGTAACGGCTCATTACATTGATAGTGGTCAACGCAAAATAACGGCTAACTTTACATGTGAAGCAACGGAAATTACCCGCGAGAATCTCATTGGCTATCTATACCTGACTACCTGACCCATGATTCGTTGTGCCGACTTCCCATCATTCACGAAACACGACAAGTGCACTTTTAACCTGAAATACACTTTCTTTCTTAGCATTAGATCAAGTTACCTTTATTTCCTTATGTGAGGGACGCAAGTTCGAATTGTGAATACGACTAACAATTAAAAATACATACGCATTATACGCAAACTTTGTTTTTTTCTCCATTGCCTTATGAAGTGACTATCACACTAGGAATATGTAATGTTACACATTGTAGAGAGTTCATATTATTTACGGGTCAGATTATTTTTTCATGTTAATGTGTGTCAGTTTAAAGAATGTAAAAGTAATTCGTGTGAAAACAAAAGTACGTATGTTCTATGTGTCTTACAACAATGTTACTATAACTCTTGGATAAATAATAGTGTACGATTCCGCCAGTGACATCCTACAGCACCGAGAAATGACCACACACACACACACACACACACACACACACACGCACACACACACACACGGAGAGAGGGGTGGGGGGGTGGGGGAGAGGGAGAGAGGGAGAGAGAGAGAGAGAGAGAGAGAGAGAGAGAGAGAGAGAGAGAGAGAGGAGGGGGGCGGAGGAGATTTCGAAACAATGACAATTATTCGTTAACAAACAAAGATGCAAAAGCCAAAGCCAATACATGACGGTCCCCTCCCCCCCCCCCCCTCTAAAAAAATCCAAACATACCGTAATTCTTTAGTCCAATCCACGAACAAAGGCGGTTCCCCCATGTCGAGGCACGGACGGAAATGGAACTGTTGACGATTCCAAGCGACAGTTACAGTATGCGCACGCTCACTTTCTTCCGCTGACAACTCGCAACAAATGAAATAGACATTCACTAAACAACTAGCTACGATCACATTTAATACTCGTACTGGCTACAGCATTCAAAGCAGAGCGCCCAGAACACTGCTGAATGTTCATTGGCTGTCTGAGTATGCGTGACGTAGGCGCGCAGAACAAGCCTATACTCAGCCCCCGTACTTCGTGACTCCAGGTACAGTACACCGAAATACCTTAAATTACAATTATAGTACAAGTGAATAACTGTTCGCCCAGAAACATACAGCAAATAAAATACAATAAAAATACACAGAAAGAAATAAACATACATCAAATAAATTATAATCATAATTTACACGAATAACTAAAACAACCACAGATTATCTTTAACGTCTACTACAATACCATCTATGACTACATTACTCCGCATCGGACACTCATGACATTAAAGAATCGCGGTAATTTTTAATAATAAATATTGAATCAAACGGGACTATCGAGAGAAAGTGGGGGTTTTGGGCAGGGACAAACCTAAATCCAACAACAACCGCAAAATCAAATAAATAGTTAAAAAGAGAAAACGCAAAAGACAGCGACTGGGAATAACGGAAATTTAATACAGAAATCTTAAAATAAATCTCACTACACACGCAACATAAATTCAAGAATAATAACGGAACTAGACTTCACCTATACGGTCAATTCTAGCGACGATTGCCGCGCTAGTTATTTTTCGCATTTTTGCAGTAGGTGTAAATTATGTTCTCTTACAGTATTTTCATTTTTGTTATAGCTCAGTGCCCTCGCAGATTCCTGCATCCTCTGAAATCGTGCCAGTATGACTGCTATTCTTTTCAATTGCACGAATTTAAGCTGTGCTCTTAGGTTCCTGCCAAACCATGCCAACTGAAATGGTGACATATTTCGAACAAACAGCTTAGTTTACGGCAATTAACTAAGGCCGGTATTACACTATCAAATTTCTTTGTCAGTTGTCTAAAATCTTTGTAAAAGATATTTGATGGTGCATAGGGAACTTTGTCAAATGTCGTCCAATATTTGATCGAATCTAGGGCCTCGCTGTAGATTTGATCAAAGAAGTCGCTTGTCTTCTGTTCACTGCTATGTGACATGTTACCACATGGAGCGCTAGCATCGCTGCAGCGTTCTGTCGTCTGTAGTGTTTTTATAAACATTGCCGGTAAATACAATTGGTGTGTACCGACAACTACAAAATTAATAGAGATGTATGAAGCTGATGAGGCGCTTTACAACGTGAGGCACCCTGAATACAAAAATAGATTAAGAAGATTGGATACCTGACCTAACCTAACCCAACCCAACCCAACCCAACCGTCTCCTGTAGCAAGGAATCGGAGTGTTACAGTGAGCCTGTCTCCTGCAGATGTAGCAGTTCTTAAGTGAGTATTGTGCTTTGTGATATGAGGATACACTTCACTGAGCACATACTGAAATGTATGCTCATCAATTCTTAAGTAATTGATGTACGACTTGACGTCCTCCACTATAAGCTCCCGTAACAAGTTTTGTTGAATACTTTTATCGTGTCATCGTAAAACCCACGGCTTCACCCAGGTATGTTTCCTTTTTTTCCCTCGCTTTTCTTCTGCATGTGCACACAGTGCAATTGTGGTACATGCAACTGCTGCGGTTAATAACAAGTTGTTGCTGTCAGACATCTTGAACTTTGACGAAAAATACGCTGACAGTGTAATACCCCTTCTAGCGATGCGTCAAATATCTTTGTCAAATATATTTGACGGAATATTTGATCACGTCTTTGATCAAATCTTTGAAGAAGAAATTTGATAGTGTAATGCCGGCCTAATGCAACCACAGATATCATTTAATAACAGGCCGTCTACATCCTTAGTTTCGTAAACTCACGATGTCACACATTGCGTCGTGGATCGAACCCGACTGACCTCATATCTTCACATCACAAGCACCAATTACAATCCTGTCCCACGTGTTGTTGCGCAACTATAGCACGAACAAATATTTGACTTACGCAACACGAACTGCCTCACAATGTGTCGGTGATTGCTTCTGAGAGGGCAATTCTGAATCTACTAAACGAGAGAGAAATTTATCGTTTTGCAGAACATAATTAAACTCAAAAGTCTTTATGTTTTATAGTAGACTGAGGAAGACATTTTTTGATGTCTGAAGTGATCTGTTGTAGGAGCAAAAAACTTCGAAAGATGAGGGACTGGCACAGAAGGTATCTTTAATGAATTGCAGAAAATGAGGCATATTTTTGCTGCTCTTTACTCATATCGCAGCTGAGGATTACGTCCTTCTGGAATGTAACGCCTGATCTGTAATCTATAATCAAGAGCTGGAGTTGCAGAAAATACAGGCCTTTTGAATAACAGCGGTAAGCTTAAATGTGTCGCCAAAACACAGCGACAGGCGTTCAGTGCGGACCTGTGGATTACCGGCGCTTGCAAACCGACTGAAGTGGAAAGACAGAATACATTGAACGATTGTGCTTATTCACGCCCGAGTTTTGCGTGTGGGACAATCGGCTCAACTGATTCTCAGCTGTTATTAGCATTAGCGCGATTTAGTGGGCTACCTAGGCTGAGGGCGCGAGAGCAGCTGACCGAAATCTACTGCAGCTGTCAACACGTACGTCAACGGTATGATAAACCAAGAGAAAGTTTTCAGAGAACAGATGTAATAGGGCACTGCTACATTTTTAGAAGTAAAAATCGATACCTACAAAGAGACTAGCCCCGCGACCACGCAGAAGTGCCACAACACGACGTGGCATGGACTCGAGTAATGTCTGAGGTAGTGCTGGAGGGAACAGAAACCATGAATCCTGCAGGGCTGTCCATAAATCCGTAAGAGTATAAGAGGATGGAAACACTTCCGAATAGCACGTTGCAAGGCATTCCAGATGTGCTCAATCATGTTCATGTCTGGCAATTTTGATGGCCAGCAGTAGAGTTTAAACACAGAAGAGTGTTCCTGGAACCACTCTGTGTGGGGTGTCGCATTGTCTTGCTGGAATTGCCTGAGTCCATCGGAAAGCGCAATGGACATGAATGGATGCAGGTGATCAGACAGGATGCTTACGTACGTGTCACCTGTCGGAGTTGTATCTATACCTATCAGGAGTCCCATATCACTCCAACTGCACGTGCACCACGCTATTGCAGAGTAACCCCCCCCCCCCCCAGCCCCAGTTCGAACAGTCCCCTGCTGACATGCAGGATCCATGGATTCATTAGGTTGTCTCCATAGCCGTACACGTCCATCCGCTCGATGCAATCTGAAACAAACTCGTCCGACCAGGCAACATGTTTCCAGTCATCAACACTCCAATGATGGACCCAGGCGAGGTGTAAAGCTTTGTGTCGTGCAATCGTCAAGTGTACTTGACTGGGCCTCCGGCTCCGAAAGACCATATCGATGATGTTTCGTTGAATGGTTGCCACGGTGACACTTTTAGATGGCCCAGCATTGAAATCCGTAACAATCTGCGGAAGGGTTGCACTTCTGTCACGATTCTCCTCAGTCGTCGTTGATCCCGTTCTTGCAGGATCTCTTTCCGGCCGCTGCGAGGTTAGAGATTTACCGGATTCCTGATATTCACGGTACACTCGTGAAATGGTCGTTCGGAAAAATCCCCACTTCATCGCTACCTCGGAGATCCTGTGTCCCACCGCTCGTGCGGCGACTATAACACACTCACTTAAATCTTGATAACCTTCAATTGTAGCAGCACTAATCGATCTAACAACTGCGCTTTTTTTTTCTTTATTGTCATTTTACACCCTACACAAGGTGAGCTGGCAGCATCAACGGTACACCGCTTTTCAGCCACAGGCAGTACAAGAGAAAACAATGGAGACACATAATGAACATTACATAACAGTGGACAAAAAACAGTAGACACAGTAACGAAAAGACACGAAGCCATACACACGCGATGAAAACCAAGGAAACTGTTAGCACTGTACACAAACACTGATGATTAAGACGACACACGTGAACGATGGAGCGTGGGCGGCGAAAAGCACTGAAGCACGAACACGACGGTACACAGACAAAACCGATGGCGATGATCTTCCGGCGCGCTAATGTTCACGTGATGTGTGCGAGTCGGGGTACCTGCTAAAAAGGGAAAAAGGTAGGGGAGGAGGGAGAGGGGAGAGTGGAGATGCCAGTGGCAGAGGAGATGGGGAGAGGAAAGAAGGTAGGGGGTAGGGGAACCCAGGACGAGGAGGGGGGAAAGGAGGAGGGAGAGAAAGGAGAGAGGGTGCCCTAAGGAAAAAACACAGGAAGTGGAAGGGGAGGATCAAAGTTGATAGGGATAGATGGAGGGGATGAGGGCATCATCAGGGAGGGGGAGCTGGTGGAAGCCACCTTGGGAGAGGGTAAGGAAAGTGGAGAGATGGAGAGCAGGTGGGACGTGGGAATACAGGCGCGGCAGCGGATGGGGGTGGGAGAGGATGGGAGAGACAAGCAGGTGAGGGGGATCAAGTTTACGGGAGGTGTGGAGGATCTGTATCCATTCGAGGAAAAGGAGGTGGTGTGGGAACAGAATAAGGTTGTACAGGATCCGCGTGGGGGAGGGGAGACAGATGCGATAGGCGAGGCGGAGAGCATGACATTCGAGGATTTGAAGGAATTTGTAAAAGGTAGGAGGGGCGGAGATCCAAGCAGGGTGGGCATAGCATAGGATAGGGTGGAGGAGGGACTTATACGTGTGGAGGATGATGGAGGGGTCCAGACCCCATGTGCGGCCAGAGAGGAGCTTGAGAAGATGGAGTCGGGAGCGTGCCTTGGCTTGGATTGTCCGGAGATTGGGGGTCCAGGAGAGACGACGGTCAAGGGTGACGTGCCTTGGCTTGGATTGTCCGGAGATTGGGGGTCCAGGAGAGACGACGGTCAAGGGCGACGCCAAGGTACTTAAGGGTGGGGGTGAGGGCACAACTGCGCCTGAACTTGTCGTCTTGTATTGGCGTTGCCGACCGCAGCGCCGTATTCTGTCTGTTTACATAACTCTGTTCACTGTATGTTCCATAAATTATTAGTGCGATATTTCTGTAAGATGCGGAACATATCAAACTGTAGATGAAATTATTCGAAAATGTCGGGTACGCCTGCAACCTCACAGTTACAGATGTTTTCACAAGGCGCAGCTCATGTGAAGACCTGCCCTACACAAGGAGCTGATTGTCCAGTTACTGTACTCACCGTTTTGTTGCGCCATATTCAACTCCGTAGATGTATGTAGTGCGTGCACTCACCTGGAATAAACCAAACATTTAATTAATGAAAAGCCTTACGGAATCAATCCATATATACTACAAAGATGGATGTACGTATACAAGTGTGTATTCACATTCCATGTCTCCTCCTAAGCCACTGGATCTATTTCAACCAAACAAGGTACGCATATACATTACCGTCAGGTGACAACAGCTGCCGGGGTAAGAACCACCTGCACTTAACGGGGTGGTGGTGGCGGTGAAAAACAAGCGTAGCCCGCGATGCGTGAATTACCTGAATTTATTCCTCCAGCATTTCAGAATGAGAGCCCTTAGTTACCAACAACGAACTTTACACAGAATTTAAAACCCTTACGAATTGTTGCTCACTGCCAACCCCTACAAAATGATGAAACGAAAAAAGAAAGTGTATCGTTTGCTACACGTTCACTGTTCATGCAGTGAAAGTTTCGGGTCAGACATGACGTTATTTTTTACCAATTCTTTACTACTAACTGTATTCTCGACTCACTTTACAGACAGTATGGGCATTTAGCACTGAATGTAAGTGCAAAATTATATCTCTGTACGTCAGAAAGGTCAGGAAATGTGACGTCATAAACAATGGCATGCTTGGAAAACTGCCGCATCATGCATGACGTTTAAATTGATTACTTGTTCGCTACTATGTTCCCCATAAACTGCGCATGTGGTATCCACATATGCCGTTTAATGTACCGACAATATTACATCATTGTACGACACATAGTTCAGGAGTATGACGTCATAGATAATGAGATGCGTGAGAAACTGCCACATCGTGCATGACATTTACATTTATTACTTCGTCGCTACTGACCCCATTCCCAACACATTTTGCAGCAAGTACGTCGCTGAATGTACCTACAAAATTATGTCACTGTACGACGCATAGTACAGCAGATATGACGTCATAAACATTAAACACAAGGCCAGACGCTACGTATAGGGGGCGGACTCACAGCTATAAACAAATACCGGCGAAACGCCGGCATTCTCCGTTAGTTACAGTACAATTTACACGTGAAGATGGTCCTCTGAAGGGTCTGAAAGCTGTTGAGTGACGTCAACACAAAAGTTTACATTTAATTTTGCGTTAAATGTGTAGTTCAAAGACAATTTACTGTAAATCGTACGCTTAATGAGTGCTTTTAGGAAAACAGTGGCAAGAAAAGGCGAATTGTACATGTCCGAACGTATAAAGAGAACAAAATGTACGATTTGATACGAGTGTGACGTGCTCATTAAACTTATCGTATTAACACAATACCGTGTACAGCGTTGAAGACAGTAATTGTGGATGCATACATAAAGTACAGCATGCGTAATTCTTAATTTACTGATCATAGCAGTTTTATTAAATCAGAGACAAAAATCAAGGAAATCAGATCAAAAGAGTGTGATACACACTTCTGCGGCGCGTACAATCAAGAATAAGTGACTAGCACTGCGGAATTATTCTGATTATAGCTTAGCCTGTTGGCATTTGACAACAAAGTTGTTCGTACCAATACTGCTGAACTTTACTCTTCTATACTATGACATTACAATATTCATCTGTAATTTAAGTAACATCATTGTGCTCTGAACAGACCAAGGATACCGTAAATAACTTCAATTATGTTTTATCATAAAGAAAAGAAAACTTCCTTCTGCAACTGATATTTATTCTTGAGTCCCAGACATATTTATCCTATTGAGTTAGGCATCTTCACTGGTCAGTAATATATATAAAATTACTTAGTGGTACAATTTCTGATGTGAATTTTGTAGTGATTCTTTTTTTTACTTAAGTAGAAGACAAAAACATATAAAACTGCCCAAGAAGCACCGAATCGTATCAAAATATGATAATTAACTAATTTTATATGTATTATAGACCACTGAAGATACCTAACATGAACAGGCGAAACGTGTCTGGTGCCTAAAAAAAATTGGAAAATACGTGATTTTTCTAATATTTATGATTAAACATAAATGAAATTATTAGCAACTGAGGAAAATGGCTGCAAATATTAACAATAATGCAGATCGTGAGGCTGATTCAAGATTTAGAGTGCTCCACGAAAAGAGTACCAGCGTCGTCGCTGACAATTTGCTGGGCAGTCATTGTGCTTTCAAGATGGTTGATCGGCCATAACAAACGAATCACGGGGTAGTGAACCTATGATTGGAAGTGAAAGGAGACGTTGCTTGCAAGGCACTGGAGAACAGTACGGTTACGGGTAGAGGTCTGCGCGGATAAGAAATGTGGTGTCACCGCCAGACACCACACTTGCTAGGTGGTAGCCTTTAAATCGGCCGCGGTCCGTTAGTATACATCAGACCCGCGTGTCGCCACTATCAGTGATTGCAGACCGAGCGCCGCCACACGGCAGGTCTAGAGAGACTTCCTAGCACTCGCCCCAGTTGTACAACCGACTTTGCTAGCAATGGTTCACTGACAAAATACGCTCTCATTTGCCGAGACGATAGTTTAGCATAGCCTTCAGCTACGTCATTTGCTACGACCTAGCAAGGCGCCGTATTCAGTTACCATTGATATTGTGAATCATGTACTGTCAAGACCGACGTTCATCATTAATGGATTAAAGTTAAGTATTCCACCAGCTACGTCCGTTTTTCTAAATTCTAATTTCCTTGTCCTGTTCCAGACCTCACGCCAGCCTGGGTGAGCTAAAACGAGTGCCTTTCGGCCTCCTCTAGTAACACGGTGTTGGCTCTCCTCCCAACCACAACATTGGCGATGAGGCAAAACCGCGTTCTTCTCTAAACTGCCCTGATTTACTTGTGTAATGGCTTCGCCACAATCTCCAGCTGTACTGTCCGAATTTTATCGCTTACAGAATCAGCAGACGCAGGCCTTACTGGATGCCTTTGGACAGCTCATCCAGGGTCAACGTGCAATGCAAAACGATGCGGCAGCAGCCGCTCCACCGCTAACGCAGCCACAACACGCATTTGCACCAACTTTTCGACCTTTTGATGCTGCACTGGAAAGCTGGACGGAGTGGTTTGGATTCCATCTCACCGCCTACAGAATTCAAGGTGACGAGCGGCAGCCTTTCTTGTTATCATCAGTCAGGGTGAACACCTACCGTGTGATAGTCAAATTATTTCCCCCGACACGACTTAGCAACTCTGTCCTACAAATAAATTTTTTCTGCATTAGATGCATATTTCAAAGAATCAGTCAATGTAGTTGCGAAACAGTATACCTTCTTTCGTACAAAACGTACGGCAGGTCAGACTAATCGGGAGTGGGTTGCAACATTGCAAGGCCTTACTAGGGATTGTGCTTTTGAGCGTCAATGTGGACTCCCTTACTCAGATACTATGGTACGTGATGCAATTGCACAGAACAATTCTGATGTTCGTATAAGGGAACAGATTTTGAAACTAGTCAATCCCTCCCTTCAACAAGTGATGGACATATTGGATCGGCAGGAGACACTTGACTTTGCTCAGGAATCATTTGAAACTTCACCAGCCGTGTGTCAGGTTAGTAAACAGCCCTAGCGCCCAGCCGCGCCGCTGCCGCCGGGCTCTCAGCCACATGTGCCACGCCACCAAGCAAATGCAGTGCTCAAATTCTGCCCGTGGTGCGCTACTAGACATTCGCGTGAGAATTGCCCGTCACGCCAAGCTATTTGCTTTTATTGTAATAAAAAAGGACATGTTCAGAGTGTTTGCCAGAAAAAGCTCACATGGGAAGCTCAAAACCATTCCAGGTCCTTTGCTTCGCGCCAGAATCGGAATCGAACCAAGGATACTCAGGCTCGCGAAACTTCGCCCATGGAAATTCATTCATTCCGCTTAGTGCCACTGTCTCTAACAGTGACTGTGTTCGTCCCACAAATAGTATGCGTCGACATCGCCGGAAATCCCGTCAAGTCGCAAGTGATTATGTACCACTGTCAGTTCACGTTGCACGAGACAGTCGCTCTTGTCATCAGCAGGACAATAACCTTTTTGTGGACTTGGACATTAACGGTAAAGTGATACCATTCCAGCTCGATACCGGGGCTGCAGTTTCACTGATCAATCAAGACACTTACAAACTGCTGGGCACACCTCCGTTGCGTGCCGCAAATGTTAACTAGCTATTCAGGTCAAGAGATCCCTGTGTTAGGACAGTGCAGCCTTCTTGCAACATACAAAGGACAAACAAAACTTGTGTCATTTTACGTCCTCCGTTCTTCTTCTGCAGTGAACTTGTTTGGTTTCGATTTATTTCAGTTGTTTAACTTGTCTATAATAAATCAGGTTCTATCAGTGAACCAGACTGTGCCTTCAGCCAGTGTTTCTCGTCTATGTGAAGAATTTGCAGACATTTTTGCACGGGGCCTCAGTTGCGCTAAGAACTATAAAGTACATTTAGAACTGAAAGTAAACGCGCAACCGAAATTTTTCAGAACGCGCAATGTTCCCCACGCATTGCGTGATAAGGTCACAAAAACATGGCACGATTTGGAATCACAAGGTGTAATTGAATGTGTGGAGGCTTCTCTCTGGGCATCACCCTTAGTAATTTTGCCAAAACCTTCGGTAAACTTTAGACTTTGTGTGGACTTCAAGGCAACAGTGAATCCACAACTAGTGATTGCAACTTTTCCTTTACCCCACTCGGAAGATCTTTTTGACAAACTGTGCTCGGGTAAATATTTTTCGAAGTTGGACCTTGCAGATGTGTACTTGCAAATTCCGGTGGACGAAGAATCCCAGTGTGTTTTGGTGGTTAACACGCATCTTGAATTGTATCAGTTCAAACGACTGCCATTCAGGTGTGCATCAGCCCCTGCATTGTTTCAGCAACATCTACAAACTGTTTGTGCGTCGGTCCCTACTGCAGCAAAATATCTGGACGATATTGTGATCTCCGGAAAGACGGAAGAAGAACATTTGGCCAATCTCAGAACATCATTTCAGGTCTTGCGACAAAATGGTCTTCGCTTGCGGAAGGACAAATGTGTGTTTTTTGCTCGTGATTTGCCATACCTGGGACATGTACTCAATGCCCAAGGCATACATCCCAGTCCCACGCAACTTCATGTCATACAAGACTTGCCTTCGCCGCAGAATTTGAAGCAGCTGGGAAAAATAAATTACTATAACAGATATGTGCCACATGCCTCTTCCATTTCAGCTCCGCTTCATCGCTTACGCCGTAACGGTGTTCCGTCTACATCTACATCTACATTTATACTCCGGAAACCACCCAACGGTGTGTGGCGGAGGGCACTTTACGTGCCACTGTCATTACCTCCCTTTCCTGTTCCAGTCGCGTATGGTTCGCAGGAAGAACGACTGTCTGAAAGCCTCCGTGCGCGCTCTAATCTCTCTAATTTTACATTCGTGATCTCCTCGGGAGGTATAAGTAGGGGGAAGCAATATATTCGATACCTCGTCCAGAAACGCACCCTCTCGAAACCTGGACAGCAAGCTACACCGCGATGCAGAGAGCCTCTCTTGCAGAATCTGCCACATGAGTTTGCTAAACATCTACGTAACGCTATCACGCCTACCAAACAACCCTGTGGCGAAACGCGCCGCTCTTCTTTGGATCATCTCTATCTCCTCCGTCAACCCGATCTGGTACGGATCCCACACTGATGAGCAATACTCAAGTATAGGTCGAACGAGTGTTTTGTAAGCCACCTCCTTTGTTGATGGACTGCATTTTCTAAGGACTCTCCCAATGAATCTCAACCTGGTACCCGCCTTACTAACAATTAATTTTATATGATCATTCCACTTCAAATCGTTCCGCACGCATACTCCCAGATATTTTACAGAAGTAACTGCTACCAGTGTTTGTTCCCTATCATATAATCATACAATAAAGGATCCTTCTTTCTATGTATTCGCAATACATTACATTTGTCCATGTTAAGGATCAGTTGCTACTCCCTGCACGAAGTGCCTATCCGCTGCAGATCTTCCTGCATTTCGCTACAATTTTCTAATGCTGCAACTTCTCTGTATACTACAACATCATCCACGAAAAGCCGCATGGGACTTCCGACACTATCTACTAGGTCATTTATATACATTGTGAAAAGCAATGGTCCCACAACACTCCCCTGTGGCACGCCAGAGGTTACTTTAACGTCTGTAGACGTCTCTCCATTGATAACAACATGCTGTGTTCTGTTTGCTAAAAACTCTTCAATCCAGCCAGACAGCTGGTCTGATATTCCGTAGGCTCTTACTTTGTTTATCAGGCTACAGTGCGGAACTGTATCGAACGCCTTCCGGAAGTCAAGAAAAATAGCATCTACCTGGGAGCCTGTATCTAATATTTTCTGGGTCTCATGAACAAATAAAGCGAGTTGGGTCTCACACGATCGCTGTTTCCGGAATCCATGTTGATTCCTACATAGTAGATTCTGGGTTTCCAAAAACGACATGATACTCGAGCAAAAAACATGTTCTAAAATTCTACAACAGATCGACGTCAGAGATATAGGTCTATAGTTTTGCGCATCTGCTCGACGACCCTTCTTGAAGACTGGGACTACCTGTGCTCTTTTCCAATCATTTGGAACCTTCCGTTCCTCTAGAGACTTGCGGTACACGGCTGTTAGAAGGGGGGCAAGTCTGGACGACGGAATGCGAACGCGCCTTTCGCCAGTTGAAATCGGCGTTGCTTTCCAATGCTTGCCTTGCGCCATTCGATCTCCAGAAGCCCCTTTTGTTGGTGGTGGATGCATCGGATTTCGGGATCGGTGCTGTGCTTGCGCAAAAAGATGGATCGCACGATCGCCCTATTGCCCTTGCGTCCAAATTGCTCTCGTCTGCGCAAAGAAATTATTCACAGATCGAGAAAAAAGCACTGGCTCTCGTATTTGGTGTTACAAAGTTTCATGATTTCTTGTATGGTCGTCACTTTACCATAATCACAGACCACAAAGCTTTGACATCGCTTTGTCATCCGACCAAGCCTGTACCTCCACGTACAGAGCAGAAATTCATTCGCTGGTCTATTTTCCTCTCGCAGTACCGCTACGATATCTTGTATCGGTCCACTGCTAAGTACGGAAACGCCGATGCGTTGTCCCGCTTGCCTGTTGCTGAGGATAGAGCATTCGATTCCTCCGAACTTGCTTGCATGTTCATTGATTCGGAAACCGGTGACGTGGTCGAATCGTTTCCGATTGATTTTCGTCGTGTAGCTAAAGCCACAGCTGGCGACCCTGTCCTTGCTACCGTTCTGCGTTTTGTTGCTACGCAATGGCCCTTGTGAAAGTCACGGGTCGGGAATTCGTTGGTTCGCCGATTTTTTGCTCACCAGGAGAGACTTTTTGTACGACGTGGTGTTTTGTTGTTGTGTTCTGATAATGATCAGTCCAGGGACGTGGTACCACTTCGTTAAAGTCCTCTGTCAGCTTCTCCACCAAGGACATTGGGGTATAGTGAGAACGAAACAACTTGCTCGTCAGCACTGTACTTGGTTCGGGATCGATGCCGCGATTACGAATATGTGCTCTTCTTGCATGGTGTGTGCTGAACACCAATCAGCACCACCGCGGAGATTCTTTGCATGGCCAAAAGCCACTTCCCCTTGGCAATGCTTACACATCGATTTTGCTGGTCCATTCTGGAATGCTCGATGGTTGGTTGTGGTAGATTTATTCAGTAATTTTCCTTTTGTTGTCCGGATGTCTTCCACGACGTCATCTGCCACCATCCGAGCGTTATCTGCTATCTTTTGCATTGAAGATCTTCCACAGACTATTGTTTCCGACAATGGCCCAAAATTCATGTCCGCAGAATTTCAGTCATTCTGCAAGGCCAATGGTATTCAACATCTGACGTCCGCGCCGTTTTCGCCACAGTCAAACGGTGCTGCTGAACGATTGGTCAGGACTTTCAAGTCACAGATGTTGAAGTTGAAAGAGGACGCGTTATTGCTCTTTTTGTCCTCGTATCGCTCTCAGCCTCGAGATGGTCGCTCGCCGGCTGAGTTGCTCCACGGTCGTCATCATCGAACCTTGATGTCTTTGCTACATCCGCCCCATCAGGTTCCTGTGCAGCGGCGGACACCTGCTTTTGCCCCAGGCGACGTTGTCTACTATCGCCACTATCGAGGTTCACGGCGCTGGCTCGAAGGGCGCATTCTTCGCTGCCTCGGTCGCGCTATGTATCTGGTTTTGGGGGCCTCTGGTGAGGTGCGTCGGCATCTCCATCAGCTGCGCCTCTGTCGTCGCACGGGATCTGCCGCTCCCCGTCTGCCATTTTGCCCCATGGCGACGCGCCGCCGCCACCGCCGCCGCCTGTTCTCCCGAGGGCGACGCCCGCTGTGGACGCGTCGCTGCAACCGCCGGGCGCCTCCCCGGGTCAGGCGCTGCCGATCGCTTCCCGTGACCAGTTGTCCTCCGACATGGAACTCTTGCCCGCTGCCCATATGTCGTCTTCGCCCGTCGGGCTTTCAATGAGTCATTAATAGTAATAGACAGTAGTACTTAGAATTATGGTATGTAATGACATATTTAGGGTGCCATTTCTGCGTCAACTTAACTACTTTTGACTTCTTAAATCACAGGAAATCCTCTATACCTACTCTAAAGCAGACCATTCCAAACAGGAAAGCATTATCGCTCCGGAGCACACACAGTAGCGACTCGGATCTCGTGAGATTCGCAACGCTATTTAAAAAATAAAATTCAATGTAATAGTATTAAATGATGAAAATACGTGTATAGAAACACTTATATTTCGCTGCTCTTGTGCCAAGGCAGCTGACAATGACGATGGTTTTAAACTGTTACTAGCACATTACATCATTTACCGACAGATTTTTTGTTCTCACTGCTTGTATATTACAAATTTTGAAGCCATTCATGTCAGCTGATGATTATATTACAGCTTACGCGTTCAGTCATCATTTCCAGGTGAAAATATTTAGAGTATTAGGCCTACACTGGAAAACGCTGGCGCACCTGTGAAAAAGTTAAACTGCCAGCAATAACTGATGTCGTCTGGAAGAAATAACTCGTCTTCCGAAGAGTGACAACAAAATCAGTGGTTATAGAAATTAGGAGTCCATTTTGCTTTAGCTAAAAATACGATTGAAATTTCGAACCTCACCTTTTGGCTGATTTATCGAATTAAGAAAATGGCTCTGAGCACTATGGGACTTAACTTCTAAGATCATCAGTCGCCTAGAATTTAGAACTAATTAAACCTAACTAACCTAAGGACATCACACACATCCATGCCCGAGGAAGGATTCGAATCTGCGACCGTAGCGGTCGCGCGGTTCCAGACTGTAGCGCCTTTAACCGCTTGGCCACAACAGCCGGCTATCGAATTAAGACCTAGCGATAATTGAAATGACTGTTTCATTCTCAACTAAACGAAGTTTTTCACACTTTAAAACATCCTCAACATCGGTCTAAATTACTAAGACAAAATTTGCAATAGATTTCCCAGTTAATACTTTCAATGTTAAAAAATAATTTTTTCCAGAGTTTAATGGAACTGGAAACGATTTCAAGATGTCTATATAAAAACCACTGTCCCATAACTTCAAATGTTAGGCACTGTTCCCTGTTAAGCAATACCGATTTACAGATAAAATGTTCAATTTTGTTACGAATTTCAGCTCTTATCTTTACTAATTGGCTGGCAAATTAAAAGACACATTATTATTTTAGATGATTTGAATATTTTGTAAGTTTTCAATGTGATAAGAATAATCTTTCATGGGCTATCGCAGTCACAGATTGTTTTAGGTCGTGAGCCGTAATTTGAAGTCCCACTTGTAATTAATTACAAGGCCCGCCGTGCCACCGCTCCGGCCGGGCTGTTTCACTGTTCACAAAGAGCGACAATGCTCGGCGGCTGCAAATGTTACTGTAGTGCACGCTAAAATTTAGGTAGACACTTATGAGACCATCATTACCTAGTTTAATAATATTGACGTGTTAGCTGTTGAATGTTCTTGTCGGGAAGTGTAAAAACTTAAAATTGAGCTCTTTAATATGAAAATTACAACAAAACAAATTGCTTGTTAAATATTTCCTTCTTTTACCTAATACTACTTAAATGCTCTTGTTGGGAATAGTAAAAATACTCAAAATACATAGAGGAAATTCTTTACTATAAATATTACAATAAAAACTCACAGGCTTCAGATTAAATATTTTCATCTTCTGCTTGCTTCTGATTCAAATTCTGTAAAAGAAACAATCGGATGAAAAAAAATTGTAACTAATTCAGATAAGCCCAAAAAGTACAGTGAAGTACGGGGCTATTACAAATGATTGAAGCGATTTCATAAATTCACTTGTAACACTACGCTCGGGCGCACGATACTCATTAAAGCCTGTACTATGGTAAGTTGACGGGCTTCACCTTAAGGGAAAGGATTTTTGTATAGATTTTGACCGCGTGTACCTGAATGGAGGCAAATCAGACTTACACCCACTCAGTAATAACAATGATACGTCAAGCAATTCCGGAGTGCAACCACACGTTAGGACGTACAAGAAACAACACAGCAGATGCTACCAAATTGTTAATAATACGGTCGCCAGCCTAATTAGGCATTAACTGAGTTTCTTCCCTGTACAAGTGGATGCACGTTCATACAAAACGTGATAACACTGCATAATATGGTAAATTTTAGAACCAGAAAATCTACTGAACTAAGAATTTTACTTTCTGTACTAACATGGACAAGCCATAAATACACAACAAAACACTATAATGTTTACTACAAACTTCGTACTGTCTATTGATCTGATTAAAATCGGTCATAGGTTACCCTAGAAATAGAACTTTCGAAACACACACACAATGTCAATTTTGAAAAAGGTAAAACACTGATAAATTTTGGTTTTATATTGACTTTAACTTTGCTGGTCAATCAGTTCAGTACACTTCTGAATTCAAATGAATAGAAAAGAAAAGGTGGGGGGGGGGGGGACCCTGAAACTGTTATGATCACTGTATTGAAATTATGATTATTGAAATCATTAAGTACTCAAGATTTCCAATATATGAGTTACTACTCTTTTTGTCTTATTTCCTGCTCATTTAACTACCATTATTTTTGTCTCAAATTAATTAAACTTCATTACTAAACCAATTTTAACATTATCCTCCAACTTTGTCAGACCTTTGTTATTTACTTATATATTCATTAACAACAAAGTTCTTTAAACATCATTCTAACAAACTTTGAATCTTCATTTCGGGACACTCGGATTGCACACATGAATCTTCATTTCGGGACACTCGGATTGCACAACATGTGGAAAGGACCTTGTCTAGGTTAGTTGTGAGGATAATTAACTGATAGGACAGTTCTGGTAAAATTTAAGTTGTTATTGAACAGTATGGAACAAAAGTAACACTGGTCCACACGACTACAGTACTAAAAGTTTCAACCTGTTTGTATCGATGCGGCGGTTGGCGGGCGGCGAGATGGCGAAGCACAGAGCACACATACAATCACAGCAATGGCTCTTGATGTATCGGCACTTTGCTTCTTCTTAGCGTCGCAATACTTTTCCGTTTAGTGCCTATGGAATATTGCCATGCTGTATAGGCGTAGGAAACGGCACATCCGAGGCTCAACGAAATTACGTTTCCCAGGAGAGCCTCCTCGATCCAGAACGTGTTTCTCAGACCGATGCCCCACTCCGACTACCACTGCTGAGCCCGTTATGCCGTGCAGCGCCCGTGTGCATTTTCCCGCGCTCGCCTGCCATCCACCTTTTACCGCTCCCCTACAGACAGGGTATTCACAAGAGGTTTTGCATTCTACATATCCCAATACATTGCCTACGTATGGACCAGACGCACAATTACAACTTCGACATCTTACAATAGTTTCAACGTTTCTTACATTTCAATCTTGTTATAATATTGCTTGAGATTTGACATAAATATTAATATTCACATCGAAAATTGTTTACAGTTTCTTTAACATAATGGCATGAAACAAAAAAGAAATGAAATCAGAACATCGATTACACTAATTTATCGAAAATTCAGAAGAAAAATTTTTATATGTACAATAGTATAGCGTTGGTGTTGTTACACACTGTAGCTCCATTCATTGACATATGGTCACGACACACTACAGATACGTAGAAAAACTCATAAAGTTTTGTTCGGCTGAAGCTGCACTTCAGGTTTCTGCCGCCAGAGCGCTTGAGAGCGCAGTGAGACAAAATGGCGCCAGGAGCCGAGAAAGCGTATGTCGTGCTTGAAATGCACTCACATCAGTCAGTCATAACAGTGCAACGACACTTCAGGACGAAGTTCAACGAAGATCCACCAACTGCTAACTTCATTCGGCGATGGTATGCGCAGTTTAAAGCTTCTGGATGCCTCTGTAAGGGGAAATCAACGGGTCGGCCAGCAGTGAGCGAAGAGACGGTTGAACGCGTGCGGGCAAGTTTCACGCGTAGCCCGCGGAAGTCGACGAATAAAGCAAGCACGGAGCTAAACGTACCACAGCCGACGGTTTGGAAAATCTTACGGAAAAGGCTAAAGCGGAAGCCTTACCGTTTACAATTGCTACAAGCCCTGACACCCGATGACAAAGTCAAACGCTTTGAATTTTCGGCGCGGTTGCAACAGCTCATGGAAGAGGATGCGTTCAGTACGAAACTTGTTTTCAGTGATGAAGCAACATTTTTTCTTAATGGTGAAGTGAACAGACACAATGTGCGAATATGGGCGGTAGAGAATCCTCACGCATTCGTGCAGCAAATTCGCAATTCACCAAAAGTTAACGTGTTTTGTGCAATCTCACGGTTTAAAGTTTACGGCCCCTTTTTCTTCTGCGAAAAAAACGTTACAGGACACGTGTATCTGGACACGCTGGAAAACTGGCTCATGCCACAACTGGAGACCGACAGCGCCGACTTCATCTTTCAACAGGATGGTGCTCCACCGCACTTCCATCATGATGTTCGGCATTTCTTAAACAGGAGATTGAAAAACCGATGGATCGGTCGTGGTGGAGATCATGAACAGCAATTCATGTCATGGCCTCCACGCTCTCCCGACTTAACCCCATGCGATTTCTTTCTGTGGGGTTATGTGAAAGATTCAGTGTTTAAACCTCCTCTACCAAGAAACGTGCCAGAACTGCGTGCTCGCAACAACGATGCTTTCGAACTCATTGATGGGGACGTGCTGCGCCGAGTGTGGGAGGAACTTGATTATCGGCTTCATGTCTGCCGAATCACTAAAGGGGCACATATCGAACATTTGTGAATGCCTAAAAAACGTTTTTAGTTTTTGTATGTGTGTGCAAAGCATTGTGAAAATATCTCAAATAATAAAGGTATTGTAGAGCTGTGAAATCGCTTCAATCATTTGTAATAACCCTGTAAGAGAAGCTGTACAAGTACCTATTACTATGCAGGAACATGATGTCATCAATAGTCTGTGGCTTCAAAGACGTGCATCGGTCCTGCAGTATTTGCCCCGCAGTAGAGAAGCTTCTCTCAGATGGACACTGGACACTGGAATGCAGTGCACGAAGATGGCGAGTTTGGAAAGACGCGGATAGACGTTTTCACATCCACGCCACCAAGCTATCAGGTCGATGCCTTCCGAAAATTGGACTTTATCATTCGTATATTTGAGAATTTCGTCTGACGTAAAGTCGAGATCTCTCGTCGATTCATCTTCTGAGGAATCTTCAAATTCATTAAAAAGTATGTCAGACTTCTGTTTTTTGCAGGAATTCCAGATGTTGTTTCCTCCTTATCTTTTAACTGTGGACAATTTCTCGCAACATAAATTTTCGCTTCCTTTACAACTTCATCTTTTGCAGCACTGCTTGGAAATTTTAGGTTTTTATATTTTGGATTCAAAAACGTTGCAAGTTTATGGGTTATTGTTATGTCCCATTTGCTGATTAAAATTGATTTGGCTGTACTCTTTACATCTATCAGAAATGGGTTATCGCCATCATTTTTTTCAAGGAAGGAGAGAAGTTTTAACTTCCACAACACACATAAATGAAGCGTAGGGGTTTTGGAAGGCTTCGAGATCACAAGAAGCTATTTTAAATGGTGTCAGAAAGGTTATTATCATCTTCCAACATCCTCTGGTCTATACAATCAATCAAATTATCTTGATTTTTCTCTGACGAAATTGACAGAACTTCAAACCATCGTGAATTAATAGACTCAAACATATCCAATTTACTGTTCCATCGTATGTCTATATCTGGTTTCAATGACTTCTGAAGGCGATTCTGAAGACCAGATCTTTTAAAGAAAGTTGTGACAGCTCAACAGGAATTTATTAGTCGCTGCACGTCACTCATCTCATCATTCGCGTCTCCTCGAGTCGTGTGCTCCAGCACAGTATTAAGAATGTGTGCTGAGCACGAGAACCTCTTGTATTGGCGAAGTGCTGCCACAATATTTGGACCTCTATCCGTAACGAACATGATGTTATTCACAGCACTGAATAAATCGAACGACCGTAGTATCTTAATTAATTCAAGTTTAATGTTTTCTCCTGTTTTTTTAAATCTCACTCTCAAAATTTCTGGTGCACAACATTCGATTCTCAAGTTTCACTTCTTCATAATTAACATAATGTGCAGTCACTCCCATATAGTTTATTTTACGGTACGAATCAGTCCATAAACCGACAGTTAGTGCTCCACCTATATCTCTGAATATATTCTCCACTTCTGCGGAGACAGTTTCACGCAGAAGATCGACCGTTTCCTTCAAATTTCTGGATATGGTGGTTGGATGAGGTAGCAGTTCCTTAGCAATCACTGTACCGTACTTGGCCCCCACATCAATAAGAAACTGTGCCGTCTCGAGAAACCCAGATCCACACGCAACTTCGAATGGTAAAATGTCTTTGCTGACAAGATTGATAAGTTTTTCTGTCGAGGCTGTCTTCAAATTTGGCGGAACTTCAGGATCTTTCACGTCTCTCTTGGTATTTAAATAAGTAATTATGCTACTTTGTCCAGCCTCACACGAATGTTTTAGCAAATTTGAAGTTCCACTTTTGTGTCCAGTGTAGGAATATACTTTTTTACATGCAAAACAAGCCACTATATCTTTTATCTTTTCGTTGCCATCAAGTACGTATCCGAATTTTTTCCAAATTGGCGATTTCAATTTGTTTTCCTTCACTAATGTAAAATCACCTTTTTTCACCTTACACGAAATTGTATCCATCGATATGGTGTTCATTTGAAGAAAGAACTCTCACTGATAGTTGTTACCCGGCCGTGGTGGCCAAGCGGTTCTAGGCGCTACAGCCTGGAACCGCGCGGCCGCTACGGTCGCAGGTTCGAATCCTGCCTAGGGCATGGATGTGTGTGATGTCCTTAGGTTAGTTAGGTTTAAGTAGTTCTAAGTTCTAGGGGACTGATGACCTTAGAAGTTAAGTCCCATAGTGCTCAGAGTAATTTTGAACCATTTGATAGTTGTTACGATGCACGTTGTCACTCGGTCACTACAAAGCGCGAACTGAAGGCAGCGGAAAATTGCAACGGGCACCTGTCTGATAGACAGTGGGCAGGTTTGCCACCCTGAGAGTACTTCACAGGCCACACAAAAGACACGGATTAGGCGCAAGTCTCTTGGGTACAGCTACGTCGGTCGTAGCTAGGGGCTGAGGACAACAGGCATCCGCTCTACCCCGGCCCTGCAAGATTCCAAGAATGTCAACAGACTTGAAGTTTTCAACTAACATTGCAACATACGTACTGGGCAGATGCCTTGCTCATTATCCGCAGATGACCCGCGTATATCCACGCCGGTCGCGATTTTATCTTCCAAGTAACAAATACCGCGGATATCCGCATCCGCGCAGACCTCTAGTTACGGGTTACGCGTTAATATGCTATCACTGAATAGGTCATTACAGATGGATCACACAGGGATGGGATAGGGCCTCACTCGATTGTGACCGAGAGAGTTGGCACAATGGTTGACACACTAGACTAGCAATCGGGAGGACAACGGTTCAAATCTGGGTCCAGCCATCCAGATTTAGGTTTTCCGTGATGTTCCTTAATGCCGGAATGGTTCGTTTCAAATGGTTCAAATGGCTCTGAGCACTATGGGACTTAACATCTAAGGTCATCAGCCCCTTAGAGCATAGAACTACTTAAACCTAACAAACCTAAGGACATCACACACATCCATGCCCGAGGCAGGATTTGAACCTGCGACCGTAGCGGTCTCACGGTTCCAGACTGTAGCGCCTAGAACCGCTCGGCCACCCCGGCCGCCAATATATCTGAATGAATGCATTTTACCAATGATCTCATTCTGAATTATGTAGTTTAGGTGATCTACATCTTTATTCTTAGCCGCCAAAATTGCTCGCTCACTCAACCGTTCATTACTTTTGTAGTTAGTAATGATGTTTGGGAATACTTTGTTGATACGTTTGTCCTTCGATGAGACAAATTTTACAGAAAATTATCTACATGTTGATCTCTGTTGTTCGCTCGACGATTTCGCATTGCCAACCGAGCCGTTTCACGGGCTGCCTCACTTTGCTCTTGTGACTGAGAAGCACGAAGTCGAGCCATACTAACGCGGCGCTCTTCACGGGCAATTTGTTTTTCTTCTTTAGTCCTTTCATTCGCAGTGTTTTGTATCCTTTTGCATTACGGCTTTGTCGAGAAATATTCGATCGTCTTGGTCGCGACATTATTAATGATGATTCGAAGAAAATAGAAATTATTTCTTTAAATTTTTAATTAATGATATATACTGATACTTAACCATAGACGTTTAGCTGTCATTTGCGTTTTGTTATTTCGCGCCAGATGCGTTTTTGTTATACCACGCCGGCCGGGGTGAACGAGCGGTTCTAGGCGCTACAGTCTGGAACCGCGTGACCGCTACGGTCGCAGGTTCGAATCCTGCTTCGGACATGGATGTGAGTGATGTCCTTAGGTTAGTTAGGTTTAAGTAGTTGTAAGTTCTAGTGGACTGATGACCTCAGCAGTTAAGTCCCATAGTGCTCAGAGCCATTTGAACCATTTTTTTGTTATACCACGTTTTATAGCTGTTGAACGGGATAAGAAAGTACCATATGTCCTTCTCCTGGTTCTAAACGACCTCTCCACCGATTTTCAGTCGAATCGGTGCAGCCGTTCTTGAGTTATAAATAGTGTAACTAACACGACTTTCTTTTATATATATAGATTAGCAGCGTAACACATTAGTCGGTTCGGTTATGTAAGACGTTCTTGCGCGGGGCGACAAAACGCTCTCGAAGCCAACAAAGGCAGCTTCCAGCGTAATAAGCTCGCACACATTGTGACACTATTCAGCAGTGCAAAGTCAGTCTGGTTCAACATGCCGAAAGTAAAGTGCTCCAACAGCTTGAAGTTGGAGAGATGTTATCTTGGAGAGATGTTCCTTAACACTGACAGAGAAATACTATTTTGTAAACTAGGTCACGTTAAAGCTAGCGCAGAAGAGCGCTTTAATGTGCAACAACACCGTAACACCAAACACAGCACCTCTCTAAAGAGAAGTGCTGAAAATGACAGCTCACAAACGCTGTTGCTTGAACAGGCAGGTCCAACTTCAAGTGTGCAAACACACTTCAACGACCTCTGTGAGGTGATGGTATCTTGCAATACCCACTTTAGAGAAGATGACGAACCCAAGTTTCACACAGTTTTGGAGAAGTAAGAACACATCCAGTTACAGGTGAATCTGAATTAACAAAGAAATATTTACCTGTGTGCTACAAGGAAGTGCTCAACAAAATTCGTATTAGTGTTGCAGACCAAAATATCTGGGTGTCCACAGATAAAACCACTGGTGAGGGTGGATGTGACGTTCCAAATGTGGTTGTTGGTGTTCTTGAAGTCGATGGGCGTGCTGAAACATTCCTCCTAACGTGTGAAGCTCTCCAGAGAGTAAAAAACTCGACAACTGCCAGTATTTACGTGACGACACTATGAATATTCTGTGGCCTGATTATGTGAACAGAGACAATGTTTTGGTGCTGCCAGCAGATGGTGCTTCACATATGGATAAAGCAACCACGGTGTTCACATTCTCTACGCCAATGTGTACATTGCTTGCCTTGCACATGCGTTGCACACAGATGCAGAACATCTGCAATCAAATTACCCTGATGTGAACAAATTAATATCCTGTGGAGAGAAAATATATGTGGAAACTCCGCTAGGGGTGCAGAAATTCAAGCAAAAGGCACCTTCACTGTCGTTCCCCCTACCCCCACCACAGCCTTTCTTCACGATGGAGTTGTGGGATTATTGCTGCACTGGTTGTTCTCTAACACGTGTCGAGTGGTCGAGATCGCAGTAATGTGGCTGACAAAGTGAACAATAAACTGCAAAGAGTTCTCCTGTGAAATCTTGGATTTTCTACATTGTGCAAAATTAGTGCTAGTCTTTCTCTTGTGTACTTGATAGCGATGAATCAAGCACTATCAAAATTGTGAAAGAAGTTTTTACAGGTACCATATCTGGAAAAATGGCATACATTAACACCAACTTTTCAGTGGTGCCAAAAGCCTTCGCACACCTGGAAGCTGATGGTATTCAACTTTGTGATGCACTGGATATTCTGCAACATGTGCAGAGTGGTCGAGATCGCAGTAATGTGGCTGACAAAGTGAACAATAAATTGCAAAAAGCTCTCCTGTGAAATCTTGGATTTTCTACATTGTGCAATATTAGTGCCAGTCTTTCTGAGAACGCCGCGATATCTGAAGTCAGTGAACCAAAGATAGCTTGCACTGGCGCCGCCGCCTTCACATACGCTCCTGTGATGTGGAGAGGAGCTTTCCCGGGTACAAAACTACCCTCAGCGACAGCCGCAGGTCTCTGAAAATAGAAAACTTGAAAATGCATCTTATGATCCAGTGGAACTCTGGAGAAACTGAAGAGTGACTTAAGTTCTGAGAATACTTTAAACAAGTACTGTGTTGTAGTGAAAACAAGGTTTTAGTTTTTGGATAAATGTTATTATTTTCACAGTATTTCGTGTTCTTTTTAACTTACACAAACGAAGACGTTTCAAACATTGCAAAATTATGCACCATACTCCCAGTTTCTTTAGAAGAGAATTTTGCATTACATGATATGGGTAGATCACATAACTAATGAGGAAGTACTGAATAGGATTGGAGAGAAGAGAGTTTGTGGCACAACTTGACCAGAAGAAGGGATCGATTGGTAGGACATATTCTGAGGCATCAAGGGATCACCAATTTAGTATTGGAGGGCAGCGTGGAGGGTAAAAATCGTAGAGGGAGACCAAGAGATGAATACACTGAGCAGATTCAGAAGGATGTAGGTTGCAGTAGGTACTGGGAGATGAAGAAGCTTGCACAGGGTAGAGTAGCATGGAGAGCTGCATCAAACCAGTCTCAGGACTGAAGACCACAACAACAACATGATATCCAAAAAGTCAGCAAAAATGTTTTTAAGTAAACTTGTATAAAGTAATATTTTATTTTTAGGGTCATATTTATATAAGTTTTTTTTTATTCCACAAAAACAGTAACGACAATGGTTCGTTTGCAATGAAATGACATAAATAAGGTGACAGATAACTGCAGTCATAAATTACAGCGTTCATAGAATGAGGAATGACATTCAGTCTTTAGCAGTAGCACACATTTATCATCTTCACTGTCACTTCAACTGGTGGGAGTTCATCATGCACATTTTTTTCTTCTGCAGCCTGAGGTTCCTCATCATCATTTCCCAGGCTCAAATTAATCATACAGTAAATCCTTGATGTGTGTTCCTTCCAGGGTAAATTACGTGGACAGAAGAGCAGTCCCGAACAGCAACATCGCAAAGTCCTTCACTGACTTGTTATTTTTGTCAGTTCCAGCCTTCTAAATGCATGCTTAGGGAGTTCAAGGTGTTCCTTTATAACAGACACCGGATGTTTGCCTACATATTCTTGTATCTGCCGTAATACTCATTTATTTTTCATGTGTGACTTGAGGTGAGGTTAGGGACGGGAACGTGACCCAACCCATTCCCTCTCTACGAGGAATCCAGTTCCTAACCTATACCCATTCTGTTGAAGACAATTCGTAGCATGTTACCACATTTCTTATTGTGATTCTGATATTTAAGTATTTTCTCGACTTCATTTTCCATATACATCTTGCATTCAATATGTCCATCGCTCCCAATATTGTTAAAAATGTAACTTGTATATTTGCCCATTCACCAAATCACTGCGTTATTTTTTGCCTGAGGGTACTAACTTTCTTGTGGTCTGAAGAAACTGATAGTCAGTACATTGTTTGCTGAAGTTCTTGTTATTTGAGCAATTTTCTCCATGGTTCACCTCCAGTTGATAATCCGATCTCCACATCTGTAACGATGAGGCACACTATCAACGAGGTTGCATTTTCTGCAGAGCTTAGTGTCACTTAAACCGATGGCAAAGAGACGTTCATTAGTGCTGATGATTTTATTGACTACCTTGTACCACGCTGTTCTCACGTCAGACGAAAGAACATCACTACTGATGTTTTTCCAGACCACATTCCATGCTATTACAGCATATTTAGTTTCTATGTTATTTTTTCTTTCATGTTTCCGTCTTTCAGCTAAAATCGCCTTTGCTGTAAATTTTTTGGAGTTTAAAAGCTTTTTGGTGAGGTAGCTTAGTTGAAGATAAAAACTCCCAATATGTTTTAGTTTAAAACTTATTTTTCTGGACTGACAATGTCGTATAGTTTTGCTGTAATGCGCCCTGGATCGTTACACATTATGCTCCATGTTCGTTTTGACATACAATCTCATCCCTTTAGACTTGATTTGGGTTAGTCCCATTCCTCCATTGCTTGGATCCAACACTGCTGTCGTCACCGGCACTCGAAACAATTCCCCTTTCCACAAGAACTTTGCTACGGTGGACATGATCGTCTTCACCACCAATGATGGGATGGGGAGAACCTGTGCTATGCAGTAGGCCTTGGATAAAATATACGTGTTGATAAACAGTATTCTCTAGAACTGGTCTATGCTACGTTGACAGTTTTCAGCCAAAGCTCCCTCGATTTTTCTTGCCACCTCCCGCCAATTTATTGCTATCATTTTTAAAAGGGAAGTTGTCAATGCTATTCCAAGAGCCTTGTGTTCATTAACATGGTTCGCCCACTCAATGCGCAAGTTAGCAAGCCGCTTTATACTTAGAAATTTTCTTTTATTTTCATTTACTGTCGCACCTGATGCGGAACAATATTTTGCAAGTATCATCTCTAGTTGTGTCACATTTGCTTACTATCAAAAACAGTCTTGATCACAATTCATTTATTAAGGCCGTCGGTTTCGACCACTACTATGGTCATCTTCAGACCAATGAGTAAGAACCTCCTTCTGGTGGTAATTATTTACCACCAGAAGGAGGTTCTTACTCATTGGTCTGAAGATGACCACAGTAGTGGTCGAAACCGGCCACCCTAATAAATGAATTGTGATCAAGATTGTTTTTGATACTAAATATTTGTAACACATTGATCACTGTTCACTCCCACAATGTATTCAAAAGTAATGTGTCACATGTGCTTGGTCTCTTGATGATTACGCCTACATCGTCCGCGTAAGCATCTACCATGGTCTTTGTTCCTTTAATGGTAATGCCTGTCAGCCTGTGCTGTAGCTGTCTCAGGAAAGGTTTCAGCGATATAACGAACAGGAGCATGAATAAGGGGCTTCCTTGGGTAACATCCTTTTTTATTTCAATTTGTTTTGTCAGTTCACGGTTAAGGGAGATTTGTGCAGTAACACCCATTGCCATATTCTTGATGATGTCGATGGATTTTGGCAGTAAGTCCATTCGGCGCATTGTCTATCAGGTATTTGTGATTAATTTGATCAAATGCCTTACGGAAGTCTATGAAAAAGAGTCCACATTTTATGTTACTTGCCTGTGTTAGCGCAATGACCTCGCGATACAAAGCCGCATTTTGTAAAATCGTCCTTCTAAAAGCACCAAGTTTGCTGTTGGGCTATGATGTCAGCGGTGCATGGTATAAAGCGCTTATTAATTACTCGGTCTATAATTTTATAACCCGAATTTAAAAGCGAGATCGGGCGTAGGTTGTTTATTTTTTTGCAGCCTCTGTTCTTCGAGATAAACACGATTTTGTATTGTTTGAACTCTGCAGCCGCTTGGCAAATAAGTTTAGGGCATAAATGGTTGCTATTTTCGATATTCTTAAAATAATTAAAACTCAACCTCTAATAATTATATACTTCACTGAGTCAGTCAGCCTTATCGTTGACTACCCAGGAAAATAATTCTAGTTTGTAATGTCTCGATCCAGCCTTTGGGTGCCAAAATAGCTCTTGGCGAAGACGTATCCGAAGAAGAACAACAGCCAGGGACTTCAGGGAAGAATCAGGAAACGTAAAAAAGTACACTATTTGCTATAGGGTGTATCCTAAGTCACTCCCTATTTTTAAACATGTATAATTTCTTTATTTCTGCACTGGATTTCTTAGAACTACTTTTTTTTTGGAAGCAGTACATCTTGAGGCCGTGTTTAACCTCATTTTTCCATTTTTTTCAGTTGGAAAATGCCGCCCTTGTTAACTGTGGAAGAACGGACCAAAATAGCAGCTCGTTACGACGTCTTGGGATCTGTGGTGGAAACACAAAGATATTGGAGGGCTGAATGAGGGACTCATGCTACAATGCATGCAAAAGCGGTTAAAAATGGCCATTCCAAATAACTAACAATAGGGATTGTTGCCTATGCGAAAAGATTAGGAAGACCAACTTCGAGAACACCAGATAATGTTGACAGGGTTCGCGAAATGTTCACGATAAGCCCTAATAAATCACTGCGTCAAGGCTCTCGAGAAAGTGGTTTTCCACGTAACGCAATTGCAACGATTCTTAAGAAAGATGTCACCTTTATGCCGTGTGAGCCACATTATGTCCAACAATTGTTTCATGATGACTGTGACAAAAGAACTGAATTCGGAGATATTTTCTTTGGTTGAAATGATGGTTGGCCTGAACTTTTTCATAACGTTATGTGGATTGATTAGTCAGTTTTCCACATTGGACGATTTGTAAACAGGCATAGCTGCCGTTACTGGACAGCCGAAAACCCACATGAATGTGTTGAAAAAAGCACATGGGCGTCCGAAAGTGATAGGATGGTGTGGCATCGCGACATCCGAAGTTATTGGTCTTTTCTTTCTGCGGATCACGATGAATGTGAAAGATACCTGGAAATGATGCAAGATCGTGTATGGCCAATAATTACATAACGGAGCAACTTACAGTGTAACTTCATACAAGACGGAGCACGTGCACATTTTCCAAATGATGTTCGCGAATGGCTGCATGATCGTTTCCCAGATCGTTGGACAAGCAGAGGTGGTCCACATGAATGGCTGTCCGCAGCTCAGATTTAACGCCTTGCGATTTTTTTCTCTGGGAGTGGGCTAAGCAGAAGATTTACAAGAGAAAAACATGGAACTTGGATGAATTGGAAGCAGTAATATCTGATGTGTTAGTCAGCGTTTCAGCTAACATATTGTAGGCAGCAGTATCGCACGTACCAATTCCTTTTTTAAAAAAGTGCGTAGAGAATGCTGGAGCTTATGTGGAGGTTTAAAATCATGTTAAACACAACCTCAATGGATGTCGTTTCTAAAAAAATTAGATCTAAGGAAATTGGTCCATAAATAAAGAAATTATAATTGTTTAAAAATAGAGAGTGACTTATCAGACACTCTTGGATACCTAGATATCTTGACCTTAGAATTTGAACTCTTTCACATTACCCTATTAATCCTCCTTTCGTAGAGAAGAAAGTAATATTTTTGTACAAGTATTTTTGAGCATTGTGTACAAATTTGCAACACATCCAAGTTCAATATCATTTGGGTAACTTGGTTATAACAACGATATTAGAAAGGGTTATTTCAAATATTTTTATTATGCAGTCATCTATTTTTATCCATTTTTCTCTTAAATGGGCAAAGACATGCACCGCGAGGCTTTATCTCATTTTCTGGGGCAATTTTTTTAGATAAATTGTAAACTTCTCTGTAATTAATAATCGGAATTGGAATGTGGCTGAGGTACAGGTAACAACGCAACCTATGACTTCAATATGAAATCGCTGGAAAATTTACACCTCGTTCACTACAATATTAGCAAAACTGTGAATTACGGGCCTTACCCCAACTACGCTACGCTGTTCGGTTTCCGTGTGGTCTCTGAACTCCCTAGGAAGAAGCACCGCAATAGCGCTGCCCTTTGTTTATTCTGGCTCGCTTCCATTGTCACTGCCCGTCCATCTGGCAGAAGCATGCTCTCTTCTGTTTTGCTTTTTCCACCCTCGTTAACGTTCGCAAGCATCAGATCCACGGCAAAACACACACGCTCCGAGAAGCAGGGCAGAGCTCTGCAGAGCGTAAAAATAACAATACGGCGTGCGATGTCTGAGAGTGCTGCTGTTACCACAGCAAGCGGGGTGGGGCTGCCAACACGGAGAGTCTTTGCTCACCGTTGATTGTTTTTCTGCGTTCCCACAGACCGTAAGCACGCCTCCACATCTGCGTCTGTACTCTGAGAATTTCCAAAACATGTCCACCAGACGGAAAGGTCTATTACACCAGTGTTGACTCTTCTTCACGTTGCACTCACCATTGAACTGCGGAAAGAAAAACAGTTTCAGGGTCTACAAGTACGACGGTTGTTCAATAAGTATTGCAACGCATTTTTTTCTCGGATAATCCCGGTAGAAAATATGTGGGATCTGTTGTGGTACATAGTGGAATATTCCAGCCTAGGGCCCTGTAGTTTCAAGAAGTTCCGATAGGTGGCGGAGCTATACGTTGCCTTAAAAATGGCATCAATAACGGAGGTGGGTTTCAGGCAGTGAGCTGTGACTGAGTTCCATTTGATGGAAAACCAGAGCATGGCAGATACACACAGGCGCTTGCAAAATGTCTGCGGAGACCTGGTAGTGAACATAAGATGTCTAGGGACACGAGGCATCTGTCATGATGGCAAAGTCAGGGCAAACCTCCCTGATCTACCACCGCAAGGCGTTCGATACAGTTCACCGCAGTCGTTTAATGAACAAAATAAGAGCTTATGGACTATCAGACCAACTGTGTGATTGGACTGAAGAGTTCCTAGATAACAGAACGCAGCGTGTCATTCTCAACTGGGAGAAGTCTTCCGAAGTAAGAGTGATTTCATGTGTGCCGCTGGGGAGTGTCGTAGGACCGTTGCTATTCACAATACACATAAATGACCTTGTGTATAACATCGGAAGTTCACTGAGGCTTTTTGCGGATGATGCTGTAGAATATCGAGAGGTTGTAACAATGGAAAACTGTACTGAAATGGAGGAGGATCTGCAACGAATTGACGCATGGTGCAGGGAATGGCAATTGAATCTCAGTGTAGACAAGTGTAATGTGCTGCGAATACATAGAAATAAAGATCCTTTATCATTTAGCTACAATATAGCAGCTCAGCAACTGGAAGCAGTTAATTCCATACATTATCTGGGAGTAGGCATTAGGAATGATTTAAAATGGATGACTATGGTTCAAATGGCTCTGAGCACTATGGGACTTAACTTCTGAGGTCATCAGTCCCCTAGATCTTAGAACTACTTAAAACTAACCAACATAAGGACATCACACACATCCATGCCCGAGGCAGGATTCGAACCTGCGACCGTAGTGGTCGCGCTGTTCCAGAGGAATGACTATATAAAATTAGTCGTCGGTATAGCAGATGCCAGATTGAGATTCATTGGAAGAATCCCAAGGAAATGCAATCCGAAAACAAAGGAAGTAGGTCACAGTACATTTGCTCGCCCACTGCTTGAATACTGCTCACCAGTGTGGGATCCATACCAGATAGGGCTGATAGAAGAGATAGAGAAGATCCAACGGAGAGCGCCGCGCTTCGTTACAGGATCATTTAGTAATCGCGAAAGCGTTACGGGGATGACAGATAAACTCCAGTGGAAGACTCTGCAGGAGAGACGCTCAGTAGCTCGGTACGGGCTTTTGTTGAAGTTTCGAGGACATATTTTCACCGAGGAGTCAAGCAGTATATTGCTCCTTCCTACGTATATCTCGCGAAGAGACCATGAGGATAAAATCAGAGAGATTAGAGCCCACATAGAGGCATACCGACAATGTTTCTTTCCACGAACAATACGAGACTGGAATAGAAGAGAGAACCGATAGAGGTACTCAAAATACCCTCCGCCACACACCGTCAGGTGGCTTGCGGGGTATGGATGTAGATGTAGATGAAGCCGGCTGATCTCATACAGCCGTGACTCCTACAATGTTGGAACGAGCGGACGCTCTCATCCGAAGTGATCGACGGATCACACCTCGCTGTTCAACTGGACCTCTGTTGGTAGCGCTGACACACTCGTCCACCAGTTGAGATACGCAGACGTTCGCGCCCGTTGGATTCCTCGCCACCTAACACATGACCATACAGAGCAACGAAGGACTATCTGTAAGGAATTTCTTGCATTTTACGAAGGTGATGATGGCAATTTTTTGATGAACATCGTCATAAGCGATGAAACACGGGCTCGTCGCTTCCAAACGGAAACAAAATGGCAATCATTGGAGTGGCGTCACACTACCTCTCCTGAGAAGAAAAAGTTCAAAGCTGCACCATCAACCAGTAAATGGTGATGGTACCAGGGACTCTGAGGGGGTTTCTCTCTTCGATGTCTTCCCTCAGGGAGCAACGATCAACTGTACCGTGCTACCCTCAACAAGCGGGAAACGATTTTAACGTGTTTGTTGCTACTTTTATGCAAATAAACTTCTACTTCGTGACCACGCAAGGCCCCACACGAGCCTTCTCACCCGAGAGGAACTCACATAGCTTCATTGGACTGCCTCGTCTACCCTACCGCTCGGACCTTCCATCTGCTGCCCAAACAGGACTGACACCCACTTGCTTTGCAATAATCGGTTCTACGGCCATTATCGTAGTTTTCGAGACGGCTGACGTACTTGGCCGGCATTTGCGTGCCCTACCTACCTTCGTTTATGGTCGAGCCTCTAAACCCACCATGTCCGTGGCCTCTGCCAACGATACCTCTTCGTTCATGAATGGCAAATATACGGGGTGATTTTGCTACATGGAAACAGACTGCTGGAAACGGTCCATGAGAGGATAAGAAGCGAGAAAGGTCATGCGGACGTATGACCGGAAATGGGTTCCAGTATGAAGATAAAAGGCTTTAACAGTGCTGGTTTCAATAGTCGAATGCACACATGAGAACGCACCAGGCAAGTGGGATTGTTATTTATGTATTAGTGTCTCAGCTCCACATTCATCAGTACAGTGAACTGGAGCACCACCATGCAATAGCGACACTACCCGTCGTACGACCAAAGGCACGTCTTTCAACAGGGGAGACAGAGTCAGTCGCAGGAAGCGTAGATATGGGTCGGCTACGAGGCGTTGTAGAAGTGTCAGTGGTCCCTTGAGGCGGTCGCTAATAATCCCCGCCCACACATTAAGGTGAACCGGTGCTGATGGTTCGCTTCCACCACACCACTAAAACCGTAGTACAGACAGAAAATTTCCGCTTGCCCGCTATGTTCTCTGGCGCGCTTTCAACCTTGAAAAGCTCCACCCTCAAGTTGGTGTACCTCTCTTGAAAGCATTTCCGACCATATATCCACATGACCTGCTTTGCTTCTTGTCAACGAAAGAATCATTTCCTGCACTTTCTCCCCATTTAGCAGAATCATCCTTCTGCAACGTGATGCCAAATGCAGGAGCCAGTAATCGGGAGCAGGTTGGGCAAAAAACGCAGACATTCCGCAGCTCAGCTGTCAGTGTGATGTGTCGCCATCGACAAGGACCGCCGCCTGTTGTGTGCCTGTGGATTACCGTCGTGTGCATACGGACTGTGGCGGAAAGACAAAACCGGAATAAATTAAAAGCCTGTGTCAATACACGGACGCGTTTTGTGAGCCGCACAATGGGCTAAGCTGATTTCCGGCGGTGATTGATTGCCATTAGCGTGACGTAATGGCTGGCCACGAGCCAGAGGCCCTATCTCTTCCCGTGGTGACGTCAGTTCTTCTGCACGACATCCAGTGGCGCCAGGCAGCGGCAGACTCCACAGACGTTGCGGAGATTCAGCGGAGCACACATTGTCCCCACTAACACGTCGGCCACGGCTTTTTAAAAGCACCGGAAAAGAAATGGTTTTGATGCGGCCCGCCACGAATTCCTCTACTCCTTCGCCAGTCTCTTCATCTCAGAGTAGCACTTGCAACCTATGTCTTCAGTTATTTGTTGGATGTATTCCAAACTCTGTTTTCCTTTACCCTCTACAGCTTCTTCTAGTACCATGGAAGTCATTCCCTGATGTCTTAACAGATGTCTTATCATCCTGTCCCTTCTCCTTGCAGTGTGCACCACATATTCCCTTCCTTTCCGATTCTGCACAGAACCTCCTCATTCCTCACCTTATCGTTGCACCTAATTTTCAACATTCGTCTGGGGCACCACATCTCAGATGCTTCGATTTTCTTCTGTTCCGTTTTTCCCACAGTCCATGTTTCACTACCACACAGCGCTGCGCTCCAAACGTACATTCGCTACAAACGTACATTCTCAGACATTTCTTCCTTAAATTAAGGCCTATGTTTGACACCAGCAGACTACTCTTGGCCAGGAATGCCCTTTTTGGTACTGCTAATTTGCTTTTGATGTCCTCCTTGCTCGCATGTCGTGGTCGTGCGGTAGCGTTCTCGCTTCCCACGCCCGGGTTCCCGGGTTCGATTTCCGGCGGGGTCAGGGATTTTCTCCGCCTCGTGATGGCTGGGTGTTGTGTGATGTCCTTAGGTTAGTTAGGTTTAAGTAGTTCTAAGTTCTAGGGGACTGATGACCATAGATGTTAAGTCCCATAGTGCTCAGAGCCATTTGAACCTCCTTGCTCCGTTCGTCATTGGTTATTTTGCTGCCTAGGTAGCAGAATTCCTTAACTTCATCTGCTTAGTGACCATCATTCGGATATTAAGTTTTTCGCTGTTCTCATTTCTGCTACTTCTCATTACTTTCGTCTTTCTTCGATTTACTCTCGGTCCATTTTCTGCACTCGTTAGATCGATCATTCCATTCAGTACACGTAATTCTTCTTCACTTTCACTCAGGATAGCAACGTCATCAGCAAATCGTATCATTGATATCGTTTCACCTTGAATTTTAATTCCACTGCGGAACCTTTCTTTTATTTCCATCATTGCTTCTTCGACGTACAGATTGAATAGTCGGGGAGAAAGACTACGTCCCTGTCTTACACCCTTTTTGATACGAGCACTTCGTTCTTGGTCTTCCACTCTTATTACTCCCTCTTGGCTCTCGTACGTTTTGTATATTACTCGTCTCTCCCAACATCTTACCCCTATTTTTTTCAGAATTTCAAACATCTTGCACCATTTTACATAGCAGAACGCTTTTTCCATGTCGACAAATCCTATGAAAGTGTCTTGAATTTTCTTTAGTCTTGCTTCTATAATCAACTGCAACATCAGAATTGCCTCTCTGGTGTCCGTACCTTTACTACAGTCAAACTGATCCTCATCTAACACATCCTCAATTTTCTTCTCCATTCTTCCGTAAATTATTCTTGTCGGCATCTTGGATGCATGAGCTGTTAGGCTAATACTGCAATAATTCTCGCACTTGTCTGGTCTTGTAGTCCTCGAAACTATGCGGATGGTATTTTTCCGAAAGTTAGCTGGTAGGACAACACAAACACCCAGTCCCCAAGCGAAGGAACTCTCCGACCCGACCGGGAATCGAACCCGTGACTAGGCGACCTAAAGGCATCGATGCTAGCCATTAGAGTACGACCTGCAGAAAAAAGCATCGACAAGTGTAAGAACGGGGTTCAGCCTATCGCTGCTGAAAAGTTTCAAGGTAATAGCGGAACATTTCACACTGTAACTAAAGGAAAATGTGTATGACCCAGCTGTTTTGGGCGCTGAAATAATTCAACAGCTGCACTTGAAATTTGTGACCGGACCGGAACTCGAACACGGATGCTCTGCTTCTCTAGAACGGTTGCCTTAACTGCCTCGGCCATGTAACTGTGTAGATATGCCTCGATGGGCATGCGACTAACTCAATGCGGGTGCATACCATCGTTTATCGCATTTCGGGAATACAGTGAGGCTGCGAGCAAGGAAGAAAATTGAGTGCGTCACAACATCGGTGGTGAGCAGCAGTTGGGAATTCGAGTCAGGCAGGAAGAACGTCTGGGTGGCCATGGTGGTTAAGTCAACCGTTCTAGGGAAGCGGAGCTTCGCTCAAGTCCCTGTACAATTGTCAAGTGCAGGTGTTGAATTATTTCAACGCCCAAAGCAGCTACGTCATGCAAATTTCCCTGTAGTTATGAATGTAAGGCCGCGTAACTCGATCTGTGTAAATGTATTTCACAATATATTGCCATGCACTACCATTACGTGTTGGCCGGCCGGTGTGGCCGTGCGGTTCTAGGGGCTTCAGTCTGGAACCGCGTGACCGCTACGGTCGCAGGTTCGAATCCTGCCTCGGGCATGGATGTATGTGATGTCCTTAGGTTAGTTAGGTTTAAGTAGTTCCAAGTTCTAGGGGACTGATGACCTCAGATGTTAAGTCCCATAGTGCTCAGAGCCATTTTAACCATTACGTGTTGGACAGAAGAAATTGATACTACAAGGAGTATTTAAAAAATAAGTGCATTTGCTTATACAAGGGCAAAAAAGAAAATGACCCGAAAAATACAGGGTGTATCAGAAAGAATCATCCGATTTTAAAAAACCGTAATTATTATGTTACTTGAGATACGTTCTTGAACAAAGTTCAAGAGCAAACTCTCAAATTTTACATGGTTCCCGCTAGATAGCAGCACTGTGTGACCACTTCATTTCTAGTAATAATGGTGTCGGGACAGCAGAAAGGGTTCTGTGTTCTATGTTTTGCGGAGTGCGGGTCTGTAATAACAGTTCCGCGTGACTTTCGTACTAGGTATGGTGTGGATCCTCCTACAGCACAGAGCATTAGACGATGACATGGACAATTCCGAGAAAGAGATTCTTTGTAAAAAAAGGCATATCACCGGGGCGTCCCCGAGTGTCTGACACAGACGCCGAACGCATCTGCCATAGTTTCAAAATGAGTCCGCAGAAATCCGTTCGCCGTGCAGCTCGACAGCTCAACATGCCGTCGATGTCCGTCTGGCGTTTGCTGCATCGACGTTTGCTCATGAAACCGTACAAAATTCAGCCACTGCATGCTTTTTGTGAAGGTGACAACAACAACGTGTGGAGTCCTGTAATTCAGTTCCTGGCAAGATGAAGGATGACATATTTCTTGCACGCTTAGTGTTTAGCGCCGAAGCAACATTCCATTTAGATAGAAAGATGAAGCGCCATGTTGTGAGAATCTGCGGTACGGAACAACCACATGAAGTTGTACACCATGAGAGGGACTCTCTAACAATTAATGTGTTTTGTGCAGTTTCACGGGAAAAGGTGAATGGCCCATTTTTCTTTGCCGAGAACACTGTTAACAATAACCACATAAAATCTCGATATGCTAGAAAATTTCTTTTCCCACAGTTGGATTCGGAAGCCTTCATTTACCAATAGGATGTGGCACCGCCACACTGGCATCTGGAAGTGCGGGAACTTTTAAATCGAAGGATTACTGAACGATAGATCGGTCGCACTGGACCAAATGATGCAGCCTTACATTACTGGCCTCCACGGTCACGGACCTAACTGTATTTGTTTATTTCTTGTGGGGGTTTATATAAAGACTCTGTTTATGTGCCTCCGTTACCAACAACAATGAATGAACTGAGACATCGCGCAATAGCATCTGTGGAAACTGTACCTCAAGACGTGCTCGCTACACCCGTGGGAACAATTTGAATACCGATTTGACATATGCCGCGCATCCTAAGGGGCCATATCGAACACCCATGAAAAGGTATGGAAAAAGGACTTTTGAGATTTCCGTTTATAAAAAACCAAAACTCGTTGTGCATTTTTATTAGTTTCAGAAATACAGACGTGTCAAATTGGGTGATTCTTTGTGATACCCCCTGTATTTAGCGAACTTTAAGATAGGGAATCCAGCTTACATCATCTGCCCCAGGTAAGGATGCTGTAAGTTGTGTTGCCTGTCGTAGCGTGCATGTAATGTTTTCCGAGCCGGTTTCGTTTTCTGCATCCTGTGTTTAAAAACTGGCAGCTCAGAAGGAAGTCACACGAATGCAGCGCCAGCTACTAATTACAAAACAACAGAAATCATTGTTTTGATTCCGGTGTACTCTGAGTGTGGGTGAAAGAAAAGAACGGTTGCTTTGGGAATCGTTGCCTTCGCCATTTTTATAGAGTATGTGCGTGTGCAAACGAATGGTGTTTGCGTATACGTCTGACTTCGAACCATGTATTCTGGGTGCTTCACTTTTTCTGTCAAGAAGTTGAAAGGTGTGTTGATATTTGTGCACTGCCAACTTTTCTTATAACTTGGATATACAGACGACGGCAGTCGCGCTTGCTTTGTTTCTCAGACAGCGCGCAATGTCATATGTGACACTGCGCGTCTGCAATAACACATCTGCTTCGGCTGCTAATCACGGGTACTGGACTCCAGACACATCCAGTTCGTATCGCATAAGCCTCAAATAACGCTATAACCGAGGGAGCATGAGAGGCATTATAGAAATTTACAGTAAATGAGGATACTGATTTAATATCATTGTTTTTTATATCCTTACTGCGAGAGAGAAAGATTTTTTTGACTGATTTGATGAAGACTTCATAATAAAGTAACAATTAATTTTCTTTGCTTTAACTGCGTGTGAACTGCTGCCAGAACACCTTTATAACAATTTAGTATTCAACATAGAACTTTCACCCTCTTCTTAATTAGGCAACATTAGCGACAATTCAGGAAAGGTCAACTCAATTAATGCAATCTTTCGTAACCTACGATGAATAATATATATTTCGTAATACTTCTTTGAACATGACGCTGTCGAACAAACAACTTTAAACCATTTTTACAGTTTGACATCCGCCTGCATAATTGAATGATAACGTGTTCTGCCTACCATACAGTGGGCCCGGGTTCGATTGCCGGCCGAGTTGGAGGTTTTCCCCGCTTTTGGACTGGGTTTGTGTTGTCCCCATTATCATTTCATCATCACCGACGCGCAAGTCACCCTGTGTGGCGTCACCTGAAATAAGAACTGCAACTCGGCGACTGATCTTCCCCGGTTGAGGACTCCCAGCCGACAATACCACATAATCCTTTTTTTTATTTTATTTTTTACAGTTTGTAATTTCTTTGCAGTTCTTGATTCTTGATTATAATCATGAATAATTTCGTAATTTATCACGTCATCATCCGTTTCCCACTCTTTTTCGTTCACTAGATAAAGTTCCACAACTGAAATTTAAAATGCGGAAACATGAGGTGGACCCATTGCCCACGGAATTCACCGGTACTTACTTTGCAGCCCAGTAAATGAGACTCGCCTTTTCGGTAGCTTTCAATAGCAGCAGCAGCAGCTGCAGTTTTCAGAGTGCAGCTGTCCGAGCGTTACTCGATGCCACAGGTAAGGCAAAAGAGAACTACAAAAAAATTACATTTCAGATTTCAAAGGAGTTCCTTTCGCACAACCAGAAAGCAGTCAAGACTTTGTCATAATTATATGTTAGATATGTAAGGAAGTATGAAACAGAGTGTTGCGATTTTTGAAGGGAACTTAGGTAGCATCTAGTTTTCTTTATAAGGCTAATCACTGGAAATCAAGCGGGCAGGCTAACTTGTGATTAGATTAATTGTTTGCCGGCCGAGCGGTTCTAGCCGCTTCAGTCTGGAACCGCGCGACTACTACGGTCGCTGGTTCGAATCCTGTCTCGGGCATAGATGTGTGGGATGTCCTTAGGTAAGTTAGGTTTATGTAGTTCCTAGTTCTCGGGGATTGATGACCACTGCAGTTAAGTCCCATAGTGCTCAGAGCCATTTGAACCTTTCTTGTTCGACTAGCAAATAGAGCGAGAGAAAAACGACTATCTGTATGCCTCCGTATGAGCCCTAATTTCTCGAATCTTCTCTTTGTGGTCCATGTATGTTAGCGGCAGTAGAATCGTTTGGCAGTCAACTTGAAATTTTCTCAGTAGTGTTTCTCGAAAAGAACGTCGCCTTCACTCCAGGGATTCCCATTTGAGTTCTCGAAGTATCTCCGTAACTCTTACTTGTTTTTCAAACCTACCGATAACAAGTCTAGCAGCCCATCTCTGGACTGCTTCGATGTCTTCCATTAATTCGATCTGGTACGGATGCCAAACAGTCGAACAGTATTTAGGAATGGGTCACACCACCCTTTCCTAAAATTCTCCCAGTAAAACAAAGTCGACCATTCACCTTCCCTATCACAAGTTTCACATGCTCGTTTCATTGCATATCGTTTTGCAACGTTTCGCGCAGTTATTTAAACGACTTGACTGTGTCAAACAGAACACTAGTTGTGCTGTATCCGAACATTAAAGGTTTGATCTTTCTACTCATCCCCATTAACGAACATTTTTCCACATTTAGAGCTAGCAGCCATTCATCACATCAACTCGAAATTTCTAGATCTCACGGTATATTTTCTATAACAGCCCAATTTTATAACAGACACTTTCAGCTGAGGGTGGATGGCTGAATGAAACAGAGTTCTGCAGTCCTACAACGGCCTCCACTCCCTCGAAAGCTGAGGGTGAAAAAACGTTCGGAAGGGGTTGGCCTTGGACCGTTAGATTGTCAAAACTACCCCTAATAAACACCTTAAGTTGTCTGGAGCCACAAACGATTGCACCCCATCCCCTAACATCAGACCCTCTCCAACACACCACAAAAAACAATTTATCTCACCGCTAACTGGTGTGCCTCCACAACCGATACGTTGGTGACTTCCCCTCAGGTAATACTGAGATTCGTGACTAATCATAATCTGTATCCATTCTGACTGTGTCAATAGCAGAATGGTACGACTCCGTATCAGTATTTATCTGCTCTGGAGTGCTGCTCCAGGTAGCTGTCGCGAAGGCTTGAGTCGAACTTCGAACCAGGCAAAAAGTTAAAACACTTTTTTTGTAGCAACAGACAACAACTGGGTCTTACAGTACATCAAAAATCTTTCAGCCACTACCGCCTGTACTTGTGCATGGACGGAGGTTATCTGGAGCAATTCTGGTATGACACATCTCATCTCAGAGACATACAATTGTTATCACTTAATTTCGCGAGTAACTTTCCAGCATCAGAATAACATTGCAAACAAATGAGAATTTCACTAAAGAGCAACAACGGTTGAGATGGCGAGGCAGCTTACACGCTGGACTCGTTTTCTGGAGTATCATGCTTCAGATTCAAATATTTCGTGGTTTTTCTAATTCGCCCAAACGAATGCCGCGACGGTTGCATTGAAAGTCGTAAGGACAGCTATAAGAGAAGCGTTCAATCATTGCCAAAGTTATATTTTGACAATCGATCTACCAAAAATCCTAAGAATATTTAGTCTTATTTTAAGCGGATCGATAGCAACTATTCAGTCGCTTATGGCCGTTCTGATACCGAAACGGAAGGCTGAAATAAAGATTAGTGTTCTCCGAAATCCTCTCTCTCATAGCAGGGACACTGAGACAGAAGATAACGAGATAAGTAATCGCAGAATGCAAAATAATCTGCAATCTCTCAACAGTGGAAAGGCGATTGCACAGGCTGAGGCACCTGTGAGATTGTACAAAGATAATGCGAAAAAACTTGCTCCCCTTTTTGCAGTAGTAGGTCGCTGGAGCAACGAAGAATACGTAGCGTCTGAAAGAAGAAAGACAGATGGTCGGACAACGGTACATAGTTTAGGTCACATATTTTAGGCTCAAGCATTACGAAGTTTTTGAAGAACGAAAATCTCGTCTACAGCAACATGGACTCTACGGACAGAGATCTCTTGAAACACCGTTCCTCTGTTCGTCTATGGGATTAAGAGTGGCGTGGACAAAGACGCCCAGGTTAACGCTGTGTTCTGGACTTCCGAAAGGCATTCGTTACACAGGTGGGTGGACAAGTATTCGGAAACATCAAACGCACAACACATTACTATGCCTAATACAATGAAGCCAAACCTATGGCATGCAAAACAGCTTCCAGTCGTCTCGGAGTGGATAAATACAGGTCCTCTATGGTTTTCAAGGGAATCTTGTGCCATTCTTCCTGCTAAATACTAGCAAGTTCAGGTAACAATCACGCACCCCTCTGTCTACAGTAGAGCACAAAACTGAGATCTGGTGACTGTGGCGACAGAGAGAGATGAAAGAATTATCTCTCATGATCGTAAAACCAGTCCTGGACGATGCGGTCTGTGTAAACAGGAGCCCTGCCGTCTTGGAACACAGAAACAAAATTGTGAAACGAAATTTTTTTTACCATGGGACGAGCCTGATCAACCAAAACGTTCACAGTAATGTGATCTTGCAGAGTACCCGTGGGGCTCACGGAATACCATGTTTCACTCTTTGCAACAAGTAGTCTGTGTCGTAGACTTGGGACGGCGTGCGGTAGACGTTAACTCGGCGAATAGTTGGGAACAGTGTGAAACGAAACTTATCCGACCAAATGTCTCTTCCATTGCTCCACAGTCCAGGTTTCATAGCTTCGGCACACGTTATCGGGCACTTTCATCACTGACGAGTGGTTTCAGAATTTCGAACCGCCCTGCAATTCCTTGCTTGTGGAGCTCCCTTCGCATTGTTATAGTGCTCACAGGTTTCCCGACTTGCGACAATCAGTTCTGCATGACTTGGTACTAAACACGCTGGCAGATGACGTTGACCGGGCTTTCGCAATATCCACACCCTGCCATCGGATCGCCACATTGTGTACCGTGATTCGACACTTCACACAACGTTTTTCCACTGTTCAATCGTTCAATGTTTACTCTCCTTACACCAAGAGACGCGTCGTTTGGCATTTACTGGCGTGATGTGTAGCTCATGAGCAGCCGCTCGACCAGGAAATCCAAGTATTCTCACCTTCCACCTAACTGTCATAGTACTTGCAGTAGATTCTGATGCAGTTTGGAATTCCTGTGTGATGGTCTGGATAGATATCTGCCTATTACACATTACGACCCTCTTCAGCTGTCAGCGGTCTCTGTCAGTCAACAGACAAGGTCGGCCTGTGCTTTTATGATGTACGTGTCCCTTCACGTTTCCACGTCACTGTCACATCAGAAACAGCGGACCTAGGGATGTTTAGGATTGTGGAAACTTCTCGTACAGACGTATGACACAACTGACACCCAGTCACCTGACCACGTTCGAAGTCCGTGAGTTCCACGAAGAACCCCATTCTGCTCTCTCACGACGTCTAATGACTACTGAGATCGCTGATATGGAGTACCTGGCAGTAGGTAGCAGCACAATGCACCTAATAAGAAAAACGTATGATTACGGGGTGTCCGGATACTTTTGATCACATAGTGCATCAGGAGCCATTGAGGACCCTGTACCTACTAGGCAATAAGGCACATGCTAAACCGAGCATTTCAGTCATGAAATTCTAGTCATTTCTGCTGACCATACTAATGTAATTGCCCTGTGAATATGAAGTCCTATCTGTAGTTGTTCAAGGTGTTCTGTTCTTTTCCTGAACACGAGAGTAGTTTTAGGGAATGATATCCAAAAGAAGTGGAAAAACCCGAGATTATCAGATATGAGGGACACTAAAAGCTCTTTAAGAAGTAAAGAATGGTTCTGCAGCAACTGACAAAACTAAATATATTTATTCTGACCAGTAATTTTCATCAACACAAAAGTAAGTACACGAGGTATATGGTACTGGAGTATATCTTATTTTTTATGACTGGACGCATTCAGATAACTTTCGTTTTTAATGCTGTCACATACATGATTCTTTCCAGAACATACCATAACACATGTGAAGGATGGTTGGTTGGTTGGTTTGGGGAAGGAGACCAGACAGCGTGGTCATCGGTCTCATCGGATTAGGGAAGGATGGGGAAGGATGGCGGCCGTGCCCTTTCAGAGGAACCATCTCGGCATTTGCCTGGAGTGATTTAGGGAAATCACGGAAAACCTAAATCATGATGGCCGGACGCGGGACTGAACCGTCGTCCTCCCGAATGCGAGTCCAGTGTCTAACCACTGCGCCAACCCGCTCGGTACATGTGAAGGAGATAGGACGATTAGACACGACTAAGCTGAAGGGGATTGTGATAAATTGGTAGTATGTTAGTAAGGGTGAACGAATCCCTTAAAAAACAAGAATTAGGAAGGTCCAAAATAAGACACAGACAAATTTTGTGATCCTTTACGCCGAAGCATCATCTGACGAGGATAAACTTCTTTATTATCTTTGGTAAAAGACTTGGCTGCTATTCCAGAACAGAGCAAGCTTCAGGCAAAATATGAAATAATGCAGGTGGTTCTAAATATAAACTACAGACTTCTACAACTGTGCATGAGCCAGGTTATGCATACTTTGCAGCACACATGGCGCAACAATGTGATGTTCGGCCAGTTGCTTTTCTGCCACCCCATCAGTTTTCCACAAAAGCCTTTGAAACGAATCGCGCAACTCCCCCTCCCCCTATCCTACCCCAGTCGTGGCAAATAGCAGTTGCACACAACATTCCCCTCAGACCACTCGAGAAATCTAAAACCAGTCTGATAGTTCGTCAATTCTGAAGCCACTGAAAAAACGTCTTGCTTCGTTAATGGTACATACAATACTTCAGTTGCCGTGCAGCTCGGAAAAACTTCCATGACTTCAGATTGTATCACGTTAATTACGTATTTGTGTCTGTGACAAATAACTTGTTACAGTTCTAATAAAATGTTCCTTGTTTACATAGCAAAGAAGCTTGTTTTACACCCTCCTCAGAACGACAGTCACCCTCTCTTCCAGTGTTACAAGCTTCCTCGTGTTGGTATCCACCTACCGAAAGAATGGTTTCAGTATTGCACACAGTTGATCAGATAAAGCTAATTACATATGACAGAAATTTCAAAGGATCCGCTCGCGTTGTCCCGTGAAAGCATTGAAAAGCTCCTTAGCTTAATCGAGAACTAATTATTGAGCGAGACCAATGCATTTTTTGCTGCACTTCGGGTTTATTCGTAACAACTGCAGCAGCAGCAACAGCTACTCCTTCCTCTACAGGAAACATCCTGTTACTGACTTGTTCCGGAAACAACAAGCCAGCAAGCAGCAGTTCTTTTTAGATATCACGTGACACCAGCAGCAGACGGATCCGAAGACAAGGTGCAGTGAGCCGGACTTGGCTCTGTGCACTGAAGACTGGCGGTGAAAAGCGGCTCACTGCATCTACAGTAAATGTGCGGCTTCCCGTGTGAAAGGGCCCTTACAGCTGATAGGATTAGATTTCTGCAGGCTACGGGCAAAGTTCTGTTAAATGCGCTGTGCGTCTCTAACTAGCACGTGTGGGCAGGCTGTGGGTTTCTCGTTGCGTAAACAACCAATATCACTGAAAATGGTGGTGGCATTGTATAATGCTTTTTTTCTATAGGAGGAGCAAATTATTGCTCGCTGTCGTATCCGAACGGCAGATGCTCAAACGAGAAAAGCCTTTTCTTTCTGCGTTATGGTCATATCGACTGGATAGACAGCGGTGATGAACGATCGAGGGAGGTAATCACAGTAGGGGGACCTTTACCGGCAACCGTACTCAAAAGCCCCTTTCGTCCGTCCTCGGGGCTTACGTGGCGCGGAGTCACACTGACTAGGGAACCTCCCCATCGCACCCCCCTCAGATTTAGTTATAAGTTGGCGCAGTGGATAGGCCTTGAAAAACTGAACACAGATCAATCGAAAAAACAGGAAGAAGTTGTGTGGAACTATGAAAAAAATAAGCAAAATATACAAACTGAGTAGTCCATGCTCCAGATATAAAACATTAAGGATAGTACTACCTCAGTAGCACCGTGGTCCTGTGGTTAGCGTGAGCAGCCGTGGAACCAGAGGTACTTGGCTCGAATCTTCCCCCGAGTGAAAATTTTAATTTTTTATTTTCAGACAATTATCAAAGTTCAAGCACACACACACAATCAACTTCTTCTCCAAAATTCCAGGACATGTTCAGATTTGCTTGGACATATGCAGGATTTGACGGTCTACACACGGAAAAATTTGATAACGTTAAAAACATATGTTTTGACAGAGCACAGGGAAAACTGTGCGACTGTTGCAGTCATTTGTTGCAGTTTATGTGACAAACTCTTAGGTTTTCATCACTTTTTTGGGAGTGATTATCACATCCACAAGAAAACCTAAATCGGGCAAGGTAGAAGAATCTTTTTACCTATTCGCCAAGTGTACAAGTTAGGTGGGTCGACAACATATTCCTGTCATGTGACGCACATGCCGTCACCAGTGTCGTATAGAATATATCAGACGTGTTTTCCTGTGGAGGAATCGGTTGACTTATGACCTTGCGATCAAATGTTTTCGGTTACTATTGGAGAGGCACGTTCTTTCGTCTACTAATCGCAAAACACAGACACTAAACTTATTACAGTGAACAAAGACGTCAATGAACGAACGGACAGATCATAACTGCGAAAACAAAGAAATTAAATTTTTCACTCGAGGGAGGACTTGATCCAAGGATCTCTCGTTCCATTGCTGCTCACGCTAACCACGGGACCACGGCGCCCCTGATCTCACACTGTCCTTGATGTTGCATATGTTGCACTTAGACTACTCAGTTTGTATATTTTGCTTATTTTTTTCACAGTTCCACACAACTTCTTCCTGTTTTCTCAATTGATCTGTGTTCAGTTTTTCAAGGCCTATCCACTGTGCCAACTTATAACTAAATCTGAGGGGGGTGCGATGGGGAGGTTCCCTTGTGAGAAGCGGCGAAAAATCAACGCACTCCTGGCGACGTGCAGTGCGCGAGACTAATTACGCCGCGTACGCTCCGCAGATTTAATTGGAAACCTTTATTGGCGGACTCTAATTGATTTTCTGCACTTCTGCATCACGACACTCATTTTGAAACCAGCATCGCTTTGACCAGCGAGACAGGGTTAAACTTCTCACTACTTCAAACAATTCATTCCTGTTGCTGTCTGGCTAATTTCAGGGAGAGTCTCAAGTTCAACAACTGGGCTGCAGCTTTACCCCAATTACAGTTCATACATAACCAACTACACTACTGGCCATTAAAATTGCTACACCACGAAGATGTGCTACAAACGCGAAATTTAACCGACACGAACAAGATGCAGTGATATGCAAATGATTAGCTTTTTAGAGCATTCACACAAGGTTGGCGCCGGTGGCGAAACCTACAACGTGCTGACATGAGGAAAGTTTCCAACCGATTTCTCATACACAAACAGCAGTTGACCGGCGTTTCCTGGTGAAACGTTGTTGTGATGCCTCGTGTAAGGAGGAGAAATGCGAACCATCACGTTTCCGTCTTTGATAAAGGTCGGATTGTAGCCTATCGCGATTGCGGTTTATCATATCGCGACATTGCTGCTCTCGTTGGTCGAGATCCAATAACTCTTAGCAGAAAATGGAATCGGTGGGTTCAGGAGGGTAATACGGAACGCCGTGCTGGATCCCAACGGCCTCGTATCACTAGCAGTCGAGATGACAGGCATCTTATCCGCATGGCTGTAACGGATCGTGCAGCCACGTCTCGATCCATGAGTCAACACATGGGGATGTTTTCAAGACAACCATCTGCACGAACAGTTCGACGACGTTTGCAGTAGCATGGACTATCAGCTCGGAGACCATGGATGCGGTTACCCTTGGCGCTGCATCACAGACAGGAGCGCCTCAACAACGAACCTGGGTGCACGAATGTAAAAACGTCATTTTTTCGGATGAATCCAGGTTCTGTTTACAGCATCATGATGGTTGCATCCGTGTTTGGCGACATCGCGGTGAACGCACATTGGAAGCGTGTATTCGTCATCGCCATACTGGCGTATCACCCGGCGTGATGGTAAGGGGAGCCATTGGTTACACGTCTCGGTCACCTCTTGTTCGCATTGACGCCACTTTCAACAGTGGACGTTACATTTCAGATGTGTTACGACCCGTGGCTCTACCCTTCATTCGATCCCTGCGGAACTCTACATTTCAGCTGGGCAATGCACGACCGCATGTTGCAGGTCCTGTTCGGGCCTTTCTGGATACCGAAAATGTTCGACTGCTGCCCTGGCCAGCACATTCTCCAGATCTCTCACCAATTGAAAACGTCTGGTCAATGGTGGCCGAGCAACTGGCTCGTCACAATACGCCAGTCACTACTCCTGATGAACTGTGGTATCGTGTTGAAGCTGCATGGGCAGCTGTACCTGTACACACCATCCAAGCTCTGACTCAATGCCCAGGCGTATCAAGGCCGTTATTACGGGCCAGAGGTGGTTGTTCTGGATACTGTTTTCTCAGGATCTATGCACCCAGATTGCGTGAAAATGTAATCACATGTCAGTTCTAGTATAATATATTTGTCCAATGAATACCCGTTTATTATCTGCATTTCTTCTTGGTATAGAAATTTTAATGGCCAGTAGTGTAGCTCTACGCGTCTTCCATCGTTAATCCTCACGATAAAATAGTAGGCGAGTATAAAGAAAACTGCTAGAAATGTATGCGTTAAAACGCCTTATATCAAGTTTCTACCTAGACAGATGGAATTTATTGGCTCGTATGAAATCTCGCCATTGCCGTCACTTCTGTCAAACACGACCTCCAGTTAACAACTCACTCTGCGCATGTGTACGAGGTCTCTACCTACGGACCACGTCCGTATCCCCCTGCACACCACTCTTTCTCCCACAACACGGAAAGCGGCAGGATATCAACCACACAAGGGACACGCGACACTTCTCCAGTTTACCGTACAGAAACAAATGTTCCGAGGAATGCTATAGACCACTAAATCTCCTAACCAGAAGTCGGTAATGCTCTAGAGTTGACACCTCGAACCTCCAGAGAGTCCACGACTCCAATACTCCACGACATGCCAACAATTTCATTTGCCACTCCTGATCATCTTAAACATCTACACTGTAAAATGGTGCCTCACTCCAGGACTTCTAGGACTAATGCTGGGGCATTTGGGAGGACGACGGTTCAATCCCGTCTCCAGCCATCCTGATTTAGATTTTCCGTGATTTCCCTAAATCGTTTCAGGCAAATGCCGGGATGGTTCCTTTGAAAGGGCACGGCCGATTTCCTTCCCAATCCTTCCCTAAACCGAGCTTGCGCTCCGTCTCTGGTTCAAATGGCTCTGAGCACTATGGGACTCAACTGCTGAGGTCATTAGTCCCCTAGAACTTAGAACTAGTTAAACCTAACTAACCTAAGGACATCACAAACATCCATGCCCGAGGCAGGATTCGAACCTGCGACCGTCGCGGTCTTGCGGTTCCAGACTGCAGCGCCTTTAACCGCACGGCCACTTCGGCCGGCTGCTCCGTCTCTAATGACCTCGTTGTCGACGGGACGTTAAACACTAACCACCACCACCACTAATGCTGGGAGACTCCGGACATCCTGGTAAAATCATTTGCCCTTCAGCCGGCCTCTTAGACTGCCAACGTAACCCATTTAGGAGGATTAGGGAAAGACCAGCCCATCACCTCCAGCTTAGATCAAACCTCATTCCGCCAGATATTGGACACGTTCTTTATCGTACGCGATAGCAGCAGTACGAACACACAAAGAGTGGTTTCAAAGTGATACGCTACAACACTAACCGATAACTGGTATCAAAGTTATAAGGTTTCTAGCTTATATGTGGCATTGAACGAAACTTACGCGAATTGTATTTTCGCTCGATGTGTCATATTTCGTATTTGTACACTGATTATTTTTCAAACAGAAGTTTTTCAGTACTGTATTTTACAGACTGTAAGACGCACATTTTCTTCGAAAAATTGCCTCCAAATTTCAAGCGCGTTCTATAATCGAAATTAATATAAAAATGTCCACTCTTTGATTTAAAATGTCCACCAGTCTTGAAAATGGCCATATATTCGATGCAGCGGGAAACCTATCTCTATGTGGCAACATTGGATTCAACTGGCTGCAGCAGCGCACCGATGCGACGAACATGGCTTGCGTGCCCTCATAAGCTTGCTGTCTCGCTCCCGCCCCACCATCACAAACCCAGAACACTGTCTAGCCTATGATGCGTCACTGTTGTCTACGGCGCCAGTTATGTTGAACTTAAAGTGATTTGTGTTATCAGAAACAGTACAATATTTTCGTTATTAGCCATTTTCGTAACAGAAGAATGTAAAAGGTACTGATATGACGCGGAGTAAAAAGTGAAAGTAATAGCACATACAAAAGAATAGGAAAAGAAAGCAGCTGAGCGACATTTCGGCCCTCCACCAACAAAAAAAACCATTCGTAACTGGGGGCTGGTAAAGAACAACTGATAAAAACGAGGAAGACTAAATGTGCAAATAGAGGACTGAATGCAAAATGGGCAAAACTAGGAGATGTATTGAAAGGGATTCAAGAACACCGCCAAATTGGCATCAGAATTAATACAAAAACTATTCACATTCACGCTCGTAAACTAGCGCTACAATGGAACTCAACAGACTTTAAGGGTGGAGTGCTACAGATTTACGAAGTGTCATTGACTTCGTACGCGAACTAAAACCAAATTATCTCAGAAAATGCCACAAGAATACGAAGAGAAAATATTATCTTTCCATCGCTTTATTATTCAGCATCAAAAGAAAACTAATGTGGAACTAAGGCAAATACCGAATATGGACGAAGCTCCTCTGACATTTGATGCGCCGTGTAGCAGAACTTTTGTCATGTAACGTGCTGAAACTGTAACTACAAAACTAGTGGACATGAGAAAATGCGCTACACGTTTGTTCTTTCACGCTGTGCTGTCGCTACTGAACTTAATCCAACGATCACTTTCAAGCGTAAAACAATGCCAAAACCTTCTGAAATACCACATGATAAGGGTTGGATGAACGAGGCTGGTATGAAATTATGGATTAACAGCGTGTAGGGGAGAAGGGAAGGTGCTTTATTGAAGAAGAGCCCTCTTCTTGTGCTAAATCATTTTAGTTGTCATTTGGAAAGTTCTGTGAAAGAGAAATTGAGACAGGGAAATACAGAGCTGCTGTTATTCCGCGAGGACTTACTTCACGATTTTCAGAGGTCAGATCGGTTTTATAAACTAAGGATATTTTATGTTAACTGAATCATCCGTCGGTTCTTGGTAGAACAACATTATAATAAATGAAAAGCGCTAGTTTGCTTTTGTTGTGCAGTATTACTTTTGTTGTGTTAACCAGTTTTCGGCTAACAAGGCCATCTCATCCTTGATATCCTGGATATTGACCCTGGGACGGTGTTGACGTCCGAGCTAGTCTACATCTACATCTACACGAATACTCTGCAAATCACATTTAAGTGCCTGGTAGAAGGTTCATCGAACCACCTTCCAATTCTCTATTGTTCCCGTCTCGTATAGCGCGTGGAAAGAACGAACACCTATATCTTTCCGTACGAGCTCTGATTTCCCTTACTCTATCGTGGTGATCGTTTCTACCTATGTAGATCGGTGTCAAAAAACATTTTCGCATCCGAAGGAGAAAGTAGGTGATTGGAATTTCGTGAGAAGATTCCGTCGCAACGGAAAACGCTTTCGTTTAATGATGTCCAGCCCAAACCCTGTATCATTTCTGTGACACTCTCTCTCATATTTCGCGATAATACAAAAGGTGCTGCCCTTCTTTGAACTTTTTCGATGTACTCTGTCAGTGCTATCTGATAAGGATCCCCCACCGCGCAGCAGTATGCTAAAAGAGGACGGACAAGCAGTGTAGGCAGTCTCCTTAGTAGATCTGTTATATTTTCCAAGTGTCCTGCCCATAAAACGCAGTCTTTGGTTAGCCTTCCCCACAACATTTTCTGTGTGTTCCCTCCAATTTAAGATGTTCGTAATTGTAATACCTAGGTATTTAGTTGAATTTACGGCTTTTAGATTAGACTGATTTATAACCGAAGTTTAACGAATTCCTTTTAGCACTCATGTGGATAACCTCACACTTTTCGTTATTTAGGGTCAACTGCCAATTTTCGCACCATTCAGATATCTTTTCTAAATCGTTTTGCAATTTGTTTTGATCTTCTGATGACTTTATTAGTCGATAAAAGACAGCGTCATCTGCAAACAGCCTAACACGTCTGCTCAGATTGTCTCCCAAATCGTTTATATAGATAAGGAACAGCAAAGGGCCTATAACACGACATTGTGGAACGCCAGAAATCGCTTCTGTTTTATTCGATGACTTTCCGTCAATTACTACGAACTGTGACCTCTCTGACAGGAAATCTCAAATCCAGTCATAACTGAGACGATTTTCTATAAGCACGCCATTTCACTACAAGCCGCTTGTGTGGTACAGTGTCAAAAGCCTCCTGGAAATCCAGAAATACTGAAGTGATCTGAAATCCCTTGTCAATAGCACTCAGCACTTCATGTGAATAAAGAGCTAGTTGTGTTTCACAAGAAGGATGTTTTCTAAACCCGAGTTGACTGTGTGTCAGTAGACCGTTTTCTTCGAAGAAATTCATAATGTTCGAACAGAAATATGTTCCAAAATCCTGCTGCATATCGACGTTACCGATATGGGCCTGTAATTTAGTGGATTACTCCTACTGCCTTTCTTGAAGATTGGTGTGACCTGTGTAATTTTCTAGTCTTTGGGTACGGATCTTTCGTCGAGCGAACGGTTGTATACGATTGTTAAGTATGGAGCTAATGCATCAGCATACTCCGAAAGTAACCTAATTGGTATACAGTCTGGACCAGAAGACTTGCTTTTATTAAGTGATTTAAGTTGTTTCAGTACTCCGAGGATGTTTACTTCTACGTTACTCATGTTGGCAGCTATTCTCGATTCGAATTCTGGAATATTTACTTCGTCTTGTTTTGTGAAGGCAGCACTGTCTGCAATAGTATCTCCATTGCTATTGCGCAGAGAAGGCATTGATTGTTTCTTACCGCTAATATACTTCACATACGACTAGAATCTGTTTGGATTTTCTGTCAGGTTTCGAGACAAAGTTTCGTTGTGGAAACTGTTACAAGCATCTCGCATTGAAGTCAGCGCTAAATTTCGAACTTCTTTAAAAGATCACTAATCTTGGGAATTTTCGTCTGTTTAAATTTGTCATGTTTGTTTCGTTATTTCTGCTATAGTGTTATAACCCGTTTTTTGTACCAAGGAGGATCAGCTCCGCCGTTTGTTAATTTATTTGGTATAAAGCTCTCAATTGCTGCCGATACTATTTCGTTGAATTCAAGTCACATCTGGTCTACACAAATATTAATTTGGAATGAGTGGAGATTGTCGGTCAGGAAGGCGTCAAGTTAGTTTTTGTCTGCTTGTTTGAATAGGTTTATTTTTCGCTTATTTTTGGAGGATTTAGGGATCAGTATTCAATCTCGCTACGACAACCCTGTGGTTACTATATGAAGATGGCAGCTGTTCTTTCGGACATGTCCGAAAGAACAGATAATATCTTCATATAGTTAAGGCTAACCGGCCATTGACCTTCTTCTTCGTGCTGGATGCACAAACATTGCCCGAACTCTTATGGGACTCGATAAGATTGTCTGCCGCGAGTAATGAGTGTAGTGGGCAGAGGAACTACGAATGTAGTGTGTGGACATTTAGTTGGGAATGTGGGTCTCACGGATAGCGTGCAAGAGATAAATCCCTGCAGTCGCACTATCCTCTGGGCCCTCTGTGGTTCAGATGGATAGAGCGTCTGCCATGTTAGCAGGAGATCCCGGGTTCGAGTCCCGGTCGGGGCACACATTTTCGACTGTCCCGGTACATGTATATCAACGCCTGTCGAGAGCTTAGGGTCTTGATTTAATTATCATTTCATTGTGTTTACTATTCCCTGTATTAGTTTTGATGCTCGTTATTAACTCAGGATTATTTGTTGCTAAGAGGTCGAGTGTGTTTTCACAACTGTTTACTATTCGCGTGGGCTCATGAACTAACTGCTCGAAATAATTTTCAGAAAATGCGTTTAGAACAATTTCAAATGATATTATATGCGCACCTCCGGAATTAAACACGTATCGAGGGTATAGTCGCCACCAACTATTACCGTATGAGCCGGGTACGTGTTTGAAATCAAATTCAAGTTTTCTTTGAACCTTTCAGCAACTGTATCATTTGAATTGGGAGGTCGGTAAAAGGATTCTATTATTGTTTTATTCCGGTTGCTAACAATGACCTCTGCCCATACTAACTCACAGGAAGTATCTACTTCAATTTCGCGACAAGTTAAACTACTTCTAATAGCAACAAACACGCCACCGTCAACCGTGTTTAGCCTGTCCTTTCGGAACACCGTTAGGTTCTTCGCAAAAATTTCGGCTGAGCTTATATCCGGCTTTAGCCAGTTTTCAGCGCCTATAACGGTTTGAGCATCAGTGCTTTCTATTAGCGCTTGGAGCTCTGGTACTTTCCGAACACAGCTACGACAGTTTACAACTGTTATACCAATGGTACCTGTATCTACGTTCTTCATGTTTTCGGGCTGCACCCATTGTGACTGTAGCCATCCTTGTGTTTTCCCGAGACCCTCTAACCTAGAAAACCGTCCACTCCACGTCACGCATGTTACATGGAGGACAGGTTGGGAATGTTTCTGGCCATGACATCAGGCAGATAGTTCGTAGACACACGTATCATGTGGGGACGAGCACTGTCCTGTTGAAGGTTGGCATCACTGTACAGTCACAAGAGAGGTAACACGTGAGGGAGCAGGATGTCCGTGGCGTACCGTTGTAACGTCATAGTTTCCTTAGTCTCTGACAGCAATGACCTGAAGACATGGCCGGCCGAAGTGGCCGTGCGGTTAAAGGCGCTGCAGTCTGGAACCGCAGGACCGCTACGGTCGCAGGTTCGAATCCTTCCTCGGGCATGGATGTTTGTGATGTCCTTAGGTTAGTTAGATGTAACTAGTTCTAAGTTCTAGGGGACTAGTGACCTCAGCAGTTGAGTCCCATAGTGCTCAGAGCCTGAAGACATACCAGATGGCTCCTCACATCATATCGCGGGGAGTAATACCGCTGTGCCTAGCCGAAACAGTGGAGGAGTGGCACTTCTCCATAGGCCACTGCTTTACTTGCCAAAGACGGTCATCAGGGCTAGTGCAAAACCGTGATCCTTCGCTGAACACAAGACGACGACATCCACCAACAGTGCATGCTTTCCAGCCATGGCAACACTTCAAACGCGGCCGTTTGTGTTGCTATGTGAACGGTAGCCTACGCATGAGACGGTAATACGCTAGTCTGGCTGCTGCTGTTCTGTGACCAATGGTGCGGGAGGTCCGCAGCTCGTGGTCTAGTAGCTAGCATTGCTGCCTCTGGATCACGCGGTCCCGTGTTCGATTCCCGGTCGGCTTGGGGATTTTCTCTGCCCGGAGACTGTCTGTTTGTATTGTCCTCATCATTTCATCATCATCATCATCATCATCATCATCATCATAATTCGTGACAGTGGCTATATTGGATTGTGTCAAAATTGGACTATGTAAAAATTGGAACTTTATACGGGCGCTGATACCGCGCAGTTGAGCGCCCCACAAACCTAACACCATCATCAATGGTGCGGGATGACAAACAGGGTTGCAGGGAGGGTATTACTTGTTCTCGGATTGCGGGCGCGGATGTGGAGGCGTTACGATGTGCCTCGTGCATGCGATCCTTTCTTGCAGTGGTCAGACGTGATTGGCCGGAAACTTGACAACGAGTATGCCTGCTCTCACATTCCGACGCAGTCCAACGTCAGGCCACTGTCGCACGTGCATCCACATCTAAATCTACAAAGGTACTACGCAAGCCACAGTACGGTGCGTGGCGGAGGGTACCCTGTACCACAGCCTGTCATTTCCTCTCCTGTTCCACTCGCAAATAGAGTGAGGGAGAAACGACTGTCTATAAGCCTACGTATGAGCCCTAATTCCTCGTAGCTTATCTTCGTGGTCCTTATGCGCAATGTATGCTGGCGGCAGCAGAATCGTTCGGCAGTCAGCTTCAAATTCCGGATCTCTAAATTTTCTCAGTAGTGTTGCTCTAGAAAAGAACTTCGCCTTCCATCCACGGATTCCCATTTTAGTTTGTTATTCGAACCTACCGGTAACAAATCTAGCAGCCTGCCTTTGAAATGGCTGGATTTCTTCCTTTAATCCTGGCTGGTTCAAAAATGGCTCTGAGCACTACGGGACTCAACTTCTGAGGTCATCAGTCCCCTAGAACTTAGAACCACTTAAACCTAACCAACCTAAGGACATCACACACATCCACGGCCGACGCAGGATTCGAACCTGCGACCGTAGCGGTCGCGCGGTTCCAGACTTTAGCGCCTAGAACCGCTCGGCCACTTCGGCCGGCTAATCCTAGCTGGTACAGATTGCCAATAGTCGATCAGTACTCAAGAGTAGGTCGCACCACCGTCCTATACACTGTCTCCTTTACGGGTGAACCACTCTTTCCTAAGATTCTCCCAATAAATTGAAGTCGATCAATCGCCTTCCCTACCAGTTCTCACATGCTCGTTCCATTCCATATCACTTTGCAACGTTACGCCCAGATATTTAAACGACTTGAGTGTGTCAAGCAGGACGCTAGTAATACTATATACGAACATTACGGGTTTGATCTTCCTATTCATCCGCACTGGCTTACATTTTTCAACATTTGGAGATAGTTGTCATTCATCATATCAACTGGAAATTTTGTTTAAGTAGTTCTGTATCAGCGTACAGTCACTCAACTTCGACACCTTAACGCATACCACGGCATCATCAGCAAACAACAGCAGACTGCTGCCCACTCTGTCACCCACATCGTCTGTGTGTATAGAGAACAACTGAGGTCCTATCACACTTCCCTGGAGCAATCCTGACGATACTCTTGTCTCTAATGAACACTTGTCGTCGAGGACAACGTACTGGGTTCTATCACTTAAGAAGTCTTCTAGACACAGGCATATCTTGAACTTACTTCATATCGTCGTACCTTCGTTAACAGCCTGAAATAAGGCACCGTGTCCAATGCTCTTAGGAAATCTAGAAATATGGAATCTGCCTGTTGCCCTTCATCCATAGTTCGTAGTATATCCTGTGAGAGAAGGCCAAGCTGAGTTTCGCACAAGCGTTGCTTTCTAAAACCATGCTGATTCGTGGGCATATGCTTCTCAGTGTCAAGAAAACTTGTTACACTACTGGCCATTAAAACTGCTACACCAAGAAGAAATGCAGGTGATAAACTGGTATTCATTGGACAAATATATTATACTAGAACTGACATATAATTACATTTTCACGCAATTTGAGTGCATAGATCCTGAGAAGTCAGTACCCAGAACAACCACCTCCGGCTGTAATAACGGCCTTGATACGCCTGGGCATTGAGTCAAACAGAGCTTGAATGGCGTGTACAGGTACAGCTGCCCATGCAGCTTCAACACGATACCACAGATCATCAAGAGTAGTGCCTGGCGTATTGTGACGAGCCAGTTGCTCGGCCGCCATTGACCAGACGTTTTCGATTGGTGAGAGATCTGGAAAATGTGCTGGCGAGGGCAGCAGTCGAACATTTTCTGTATCCAGAAAGGCCCGAACAGGACCTGCAACATTCGGTCGTGCATTGCCCAGCTGAAATGTAGGGTACCGCAGGGATCGAATAAAGGGTAGAGTCACGGGTCGTAACACATCTGAAATGTAACGTCCATTGTTCAAAGTACCGTCAATGCGAACAAGAGGTAAGCGAGACGTGTAACCAATGGCATCCCATGCAATCACGCTGGCTGATACGCCAGTATGGCGATGACGAATATACGCTTCCAATGTGCGTTCACCGCGACGTCGCCAAACTCGGATGCGACCATTGTGATGCTGTAAACAGAACCTGGATTCATACGGAGAAATGACGTTTTGCCATTCGTGCGCCCAGGTTCGTCGTTGAGTACACCATCGCAGGCGCTCCTGTCTGTGATGCAGCGACAAGGGTAACCGTAGCCATGGTCTCCGAGCTGATAGTCCATGCTACTGGAAACCTCGTCGAACAGTTCGTGGAGATGATTGTTGTCTTGCAAAGGCCCCATGTGTTGACTCATGGATCGAGACGTGGCTGCACGATCCGTCACAGCCATGCGGATAAGATGCCTGTCATCTCGACTGCTAGTGATACGAGGCCGTTGGGATCCAGCACGGCGTTCCGAATTACCCTCCTGAACCCACAGATTCCTTATTCTGCTAACAGTCATTGTATCTCGACCAACGCGACCAGCAATGTCGCGATACGATAAACCGCAATCGCGATAGGCTACAGTCCGATCTTTATCAAAGTCGGAGACGTGATGGTACGCATTTCTCCTCCTTACACGAGGCATCACAACAACGTTTCCCTAGGCAACGCCGGTCAACTGCTGTTTGTGTATGAGAAATCGGTTGGAACCTTTCCTGATGTCAGCACGTTGTAGGTGTCGCCACCGGCGCCAACCTTGTGTGAATGCTCTGAAAAGCTAATCATTTGCATATCACAGCATCTGCTTCCTGTCGGTTAAATTTCGCGTTTGTAGCGCGTCATCTTCGTGGTGTAGCAATTTTAATCGCCAGTAGTGTATATTCGAACTGAGTATATGCTCAAGGATTCTGTAGCAAACAGAATTGAGGGATATTGCCTCGTAAATCTGGATATTGCACGATTCGACCAGGCGAGAAAATGGAGAACCACAGTGACTGTCCTTTCATACTCTGTCAGGTACTGACGTCGCTGTCTCGCACGCGCACAGTCTTTGCAAACGACCACTCAACATCTGACAATTTTCACGCCCATTATGTGCGATGCCAGGCCTGGCAACAACACTAAACACGGACAGCAGGAATGTGCTCTGGTGACCTTGCCGGCCGGTGTGGCCGTGCGGTTAAAGGCGCTCCAGTCTGGAACCGCGTGACCGCTACGGTCGCAGGTTCGAATCCTGCCTCGGGCATGGATGTGTGTGATGTCCTTAGGTTAGTTAGGTTTAATTAGTTCTAAGTTCTAGGCGACTGATGACCTCAGATGTTGAGTCGCATTGTGCTCAGAGCCGTTCGTTCTGGTGACCTTTCTACCTGCCACAGAGACCTGCATCTGTTATCGTTCACTTACTCGCTGATGGTGTGTACGTGAACGATATTAGACTGACGTCCCACGATGTCTTCAGGGTGCTTCCCTTTTCTTGTCAGGCAACGTAAATAAATGAATGAATAAATAAAATTATCAACCCTAACAATTTTTTTTGTGTGGCCATCCCCTGCAGCAAGCATATAAATACTTATTTTGTAAATAAAACTGCCTTTTCCTGTTGCTAGTTACCTCATTTATCCCATACACGTTTCGCCTTCTCCTGTTCTAAGGCATCATCAGTGAGATCTGTAACGATACAGTTTTATTAGCTTTAGACTATTAAACAGTTCACTTCGCTATTTTTTTTATAAAAAAAAGTAGATACTTACGATTTGCTGATCTGCGTTTCCTCAGATCTGGTCTGGAGGTCCCACTACCACTTTTATCACTGCCATATAATCACATCTTTGTGTTCTTTGTGTTATATGGCTGCAATAAAAGTGGTAGGGCGACCTCCAGACCAGATACGAGGAAACGCAATCAGCAAATCGTAAGTAATTACTTTTTTTACAAAAAAATCGCGAAGTGAACTGTTTAATAATCTAAACTGTATCGTTACAGATCTCACTGTTGATGCCTTAGAACAGGAGAAGGCGAAACGCGTATGGGATAAATAAGGTAACTAGCAGCAGGAAAAGGCAGTTTTATTTACAAAATAAGTATTTATATCAATGCTATTTCGATTCCCAGACTGACGAGCAAGTACTGATCGAATGAGTGTTTTGAAAGCTGTCTCCTGTCTCTGTGGACTACACTTGCTGAGGATTCTTCCAATCAATCTGTCTGGCATGCGCTTTGCGGTACTTCCGATTACTACGAGAGGGTTTCGTATAAAAGGGATAGATGCACATTTTTATATAAAGGATGACGGTCATAAATTTACAAGTGCAGGGTGTGGCGTTTAAATTCGGAGAAATGAGACTTACTTTTTTCAAAGCAAATTTATTAAAACAAAATACAAATGAAAATGAAAATCCTTTTACATATAAGTAGTGGTATCTTTCAAGAGAAGTATTACTCGATGTAACCCCCTTCACCCGCAATAACCGGCTCGAATCATGTGCTGAAGCGATCGCACGCACTCTTTAAAACAGCACTGTCCATATTCGTGAATGCTGTTTCGATAGCTGTGCGTAGAGATGCGACATTAGGGTGCCTCGCCTTAATAATAACTCTGTCGACTACGCTCCAAACATAATATTCGAGGTGGTTCAAATCCGGGCTATTCGGGGGCCAGAACTCCTTTGACCACAACATGTCAACGTTATCGGAGAGTCGGTTTTGGACTAAATGTCTCGTATGAGGTCCTCCTCTGCCATCAGACGCATTGTTCGCTCGCTGACATTCAGTACTGACGCCAATTTCCTCAGCGATTGTCCCGAGTTCTCCGTAATCAGCGCCTCTTCAATGACTGCCGCAGTTCGTGACACGCGTTTCCTCGAATGAGGTTTCCTCGCCTGGTTAGCGGAACCTTCCCCAGACTTCTCCGAGGCACTATACTTGGCCACAATATTGTAAGCAGTCGTTCTCGGGTACACGAAGAATCGAACTATTTCGGTGGACCTACGACCAGCGCGAAGACTTTCGAAAATCGCGGCTCTTCGGTTGTACTCCGCACTCGTCCGTAACATCTCTGCCATTTTCAGGTTCAGACTGTTTACTAGATCTCTAAGGCCTTCAAGAACACCAATCGCAACCTCCGGCGAAATTACGATACGACGGAAAATTCAAATTAAAATTATATATACTAAGATGGTATCTGTTCTTTCGGACATGTCCGAAAGAACAGATACCATCTTAGTATATATATAGTTAAGGCTCACCGGCCACTTGACCACTTCTTCTTCTGTGCGAATGTACAAACAGTGCCCGAACTCTTACGGGAATCGGCAACGCGCCGCGAGTAATGAGTATAATGGGCGGGGGCACTACAAATGTAGTGAGGGACAATACGTTGAGAATGTGGGTTTCGCGGGAGGCGTGCCAGAGATAAATCCCTGCAGTCGCGCTATCCTCCGTGTCTCAGATGGATAGAGCGTCTGCCATGTTAGCAGGAGGTCCCGGGTTCGAGTCCCGGTCGGGGCACACATTTTGATCTGTCCCCGTTGACGTATGTCAACGCCTGTACGCAGCTAAGGCTGTTCATTTCATTGTAATTTCAAATTAAAATTTGTCCGCATTTAACCGCCGCATCCCATATAGGAGTATTCGCTTGAAAATCGCATCGTGGTGTAAAACGTCAGTGACAGTATAACAGCCAGTTTGGAAAACGGAATTGTCTACTTCCAGTTAATTTTACGTGGCCGTTCCACTCAATCGTTTTGAAACAGCCTGCAGTGTAGTGTAGTGAGCGCGACTGCATAGACTCAGTCCCCGGCCTCCAGACCGGCGGCAGCACTGGGCTGCTGGAGCGTCGTGATAAGGACGGCGCGCATTCCAGCACTGGAGGCGGAGGTGGTTGGCCGACCGCAGGACGTCGCCCTGGAGGAACGACACGAGACGAGATAGGGGGCGCTGCCTGCTATGGGAGCGGAATGTGACGCCACACAGTGGCATTCTGGGCGGCGGGCCGACACGTCATCACTTCTGACATTGCAGCGCCCGCCTATCATATCGCAGCGCGCGCCACGGCGGCCTTCTCTGCTAGGGACACTTGCCGCAGTCGTAGAGATTGGGACACGTCAGTTACTCTCTCTCCTCCGGCCCGTGAGAGATATCTCCCGCCCCCATCCCCCGCCTCCTACACACACTATGAATGCTACTCTCCAACTTGTACGACAGCGTGTCTCAGATAAATGGTAGGTTACAATCTGAAATAGTGTGCCCGTTTAACAGTATTGCAATACAACGAAAGCGCCACTGTGCTACTTTGCTCTACTAGGCATTCGACTTTTTGACGCAGAACAACCTTGATACAGTACAAGGAACATAGAACGGGAATATTACGATATTTAGTAAATCTACACTGGCTTCAGTTGGCAAATACAGACAGAGGAGAGTATGTATTTCATTAACGCCAACCTGTTAACTCCCTTAATTCGCTATTTATTAAACATATACTTACGAATATGTACGTATTTCAAAACGACAATAGGAAGTTTTGTGAAATAAATAAATGAATTACGTATGCATACTGATCCGTTAAAAAAAGTGTTCCATATCTTCAGAGGTGGTAGTATGGAACATGACAACAAAACCTGTCCCATAAACATCGGCTCTGAAACGCTAACATTAAGAACTATGAGCACTTGCTCACGTTAGCTAATTTGAAACAATTTCACTACAAGTTCTTTGCTATTACGAACGACATACATAATGCAGTAAGCAAATGAAGAAACAAATGAGGCCACATTCTTATGTTACCGAAACAGCTACGCTTCTAATGCAGCAAACTGCGTTAGATATGGTGCGAACGGAAAGATCAGTCTACGCTACAGATCAGTTTGTTACTACATCCTTTGCCGGCCGAAGTGGCCGTGCGGTTAAAGGCGCTGCAGTCTGGAACCGCAAGGCCGCTACGGTCGCAGGTTCGAATCCTGCCTCGGGCATGGTTGTTTGTGATGTCCTTAGGTTAGTTAGGTTTAACTAGTTCTAAGTTCTAGGGGACTAATGACCTCAGCAGTTGAGTCCCATAGTGCTCAGAGCCATTTTACTACATCCTTTGTTTCACATTCACATTCGTTGGTCTCTCCAACTGACAGTAATAGAGGAATGTCTCCTCATTTGTTTACTGCATTCTGAAGTTCGTTCACACCTGCGAAGAGCTTGCAGTGAAAGAGATGTTTTTATCAGTACCGAATGTGTACAAATGCTCAAATTCCTAAGAGCCCATTTTAGAACCCATGTTTTCTGAATATTTTTGTCCTGTTTTGGTCCATACAGCCACCTCTCAAAATATGGAATACTCTCTTTTAACAACTTGTAAATACACGGTATATATTTATAAAACTCATTCTATGTGTGTATGTATGTACGCTTCGTCTCCGCCTAAGCTACAGGAACGATTCACACCAAGCTTGGTACACATCATTTACTGTCCACAAAAATCACTGTCGTGGTAAGAAGCACCTACGTTCTCTACGGGAGACGGTGAGAAAATGGTGACAGAGGAGCATAACTGAGGAATATATGGAGAAATTCCAGCCAAATTTTGTGTACACATGACGTAATTTCTATTGCTTGTATTAAAATGATGTGGGATGGCGGTGGACTGAGAATATGTGACATAAAATATTCAGTAATAATCGAATTAGCATCGAATGTATACTTTTCGCCTGCCACTATGGCCAAGCGGTTCTAGGCGCTTCAATCCTGAACCGCGCTGCTGCTGCGGTCCCAGGTTCGAATCATGCCTCGGGCATAGATGTGTGTGATGTCTTTAGGTTAATTAGGTTTAAGTAGTTCTATGTCTAGGGGACTGATGACCTCAGATGTTAAGTCCCATAGTGCTTAGAGCCATTTGAACCATTTGAGCATACTTTTCGATGTCGCTACGCTCATTGCTGATTGCTGATTTGGAGGGGGCGGGGGGGGGGGGGGGAGCAGCTTGGTGTGACATATCAGCATACACTCCTGGAAATTGAAATAAGAACACCGTGAATTCATTGTCCCAGGAAGGGGAAACTTTATTGACACATTCCTGGGGTCAGATACATCACATGATCACACTGACAGAACCACAGGCACATAGACACAGGCAACAGAGCATGCACAATGTCGGCACTAGTACAGTGTACATCCACCTTTCGCAGCAATGCAGGCTGCTTTTCTCCCATGGAGACGATCGTAGAGATGCTGGATGTAGTCCTGTGGAACGGCTTGCCATGCCATTTCCACCTGGCGCCTCAGTTGGACCAGCGTTCGTGCTGGACGTGCAGACCGCGTGACACGACGCTTCATCCAGTCCCAAACATGCTCAATGGGGGACAGATCCGGAGATCTTGCTGGCCAGAGTAGTTGGCTTACACCTTCTAGAGCACGTTGGGTGGCACGGGATACATGCGGACGTGCATTGTCCTGTTGGAACAGCAAGTTCCCTTGCCGGTCTAGGAATGGTAGAACGATGGGTTCGATGACGGTTTGGATGTACCGTGCACTATTCAGTGTCCCCTCGACGATCACCAGTGGTGTACGGCCAGTGTAGGAGATCGCTCCCCACACCATGATGCCGGGTGTTGGCCCTGTGTGCCTCGGTCGTATGCAGTCCTGATTGTGGCGCTCACCTGCACGGCGCCAAACACGCATACGACCATCATTGGCACCAAGGCAGAAGCGACTCTCATCGCTGAAGACGACACGTCTCCATTCGTCCCTCCATTGACGCCTGTCGCGACACCACTGGAGGCGGGCTGCACGATGTTGGGGCGTGAGCGGAAGACGGCCTAACGGTGTGCGGGACCGTAGCCCAGCTTCATGGAGACGGTTGCGAATGGTCCTCGCCGATACCCCAGGAGCAACAGTGTCCCTAATTTGCTGGGAAGTGGCGGTGCGGTCCCCTACGGCACTGCGTAGGATCCTACGGTCTTGGCGTGCATCCGTGCGTCGCTGCGGTCTGGTCCCAGGTCGACGGGCACGTGCACCTTCCGCCGACCACTGGCGACAACATCGATGTACTGTGGAGACCTCACGCCCCACGTGTTGAGCAATTCGGCGGTACGTCCACCCGGCCTCCCGCATGCCCACTATACGCCCTCGCTCAAAGTCCGTCAACTGCACATACGGTTCACGTCCACGCTGTCGCGGCATGCTACCAGTGTTAAAGACTGCGATGGAGCTCCGTATGCCACGGCAAACTGGCTGACACTGACGGCGGCGGTGCACAAATGCTGCGCAGCTAGCGCCATTCGACGGCCAACACCGTGGTTCCTGGTGTGTCCGCTGTGCCGTGCGTGTGATCATTGCTTGTACAGCCCTCTCGCAGTGTCCGGAGCAAGTATGGTCGGTCTGACACACCAGTGTCAATGTGTTCTTTTTTCCATTTCCAGGAGTGTATTTATGTAACACGTATGGAGCAGTTTCTACCGGACTTTGCACACGTGTCTCTTGCTACACGATAACTCCGGAACGCCTGGAGCAAATTCAACCAAAAATTGTGTGTGTTTGTAAAAGTAAGTGTGAGTACCATCTGCTTACTCGGTCGGCCGACTTTTCCATCGTCTTCGGGACATAAGTTCTCGAGCACCCTCGATTCTTAACTGTGCAAGGCCTATCCCAATCCGCACGCCTGTGATGGAGGAACGTGCGCTGCATTTACTGGACGAATACCCTGAAACCAGAATGCGACGGCTAGCAGAAAGGGGAAGCATGAGTCATCCTCTTGCCTGGGCGACTGGTATTTCACGAGCAAAAACTGATACACTTGAAAGCGTACGTCATGTTGAGCACCTCCGTCGCAAAAGAATCATAAATTAGCTTTATGTCAAGCTCCTACTATGAACAAGTAATGACACCTAAGAAGAAATGCGTTTCCCATGGTTACTGGACTTTTTGGCCAAATACACCGCAGTTATAAGTCTAGTAATGAAGGTTATTATTTCGAATACGCCTCTTAGCGATGATGAGGCTTAGTTGGACTTTGTTGTACCTACCGTACGATGGAAGGTTTCGCGATGATGTTTGAAATTTATGAAAATAATAGAATAACGTAACTTCCGAGTTAATATATTATTGGAAACATTTCTGACATTGTGAAAGTTCTGACATTTTGTATGAAAGTGCTCCATCCACTTGGACAATGGTATTAGTTTCGTCGCTATTACGCATTTTGACGTCTATGATGGTGTTTCAAAATACAACTGGCACAAGGTTTTTCAGTTTATTGATTATTAAATTGATTGGTTGGTTACAGATCGGCACCTCTCGTGCATCTGATAAAGGGGCATCCACTGCGACAAAATTTGTCATGCTGTGGTACACAGGGAAGAGAACACATTCTCATGCGATAAAGTTAGCTGCACGCATGCAATCAACGCGTCTTAATTGTAAGCCGAATATTCACATTTGGTTTTGAGTTATTAAATGCGTATTGGAACAAAAATATTGATTTGACGTATTCGTAAATTACTAAGTATTTGAGCACAGGTCCTTGTAACTGTGAAGGTTAGGATCATTTCATTGTATTTTTGGTGTAATACTATTATTTAACTGCAGTACTATCAAATGTGTGAAAATAAATGCTTCTGGAACTGTTCTGAAATTTTAAGAAGTATGACGCTTCCTGTGCTGGTATATTAGCTGCTTCTCACAAACGGACAACGAAATTAGTGGTCACAACCACACATTTTCATGTGAAAGGTTTTCAGAACTTTGTTTACGCTGTCTGTTTTTGTTTTTTACCGCTACAAATCATTATTTTTTCGGCTGGTCAGTCGTCTGCTATCTTCTTTTCTTATACTTTTTGGAGCAGATTTCCAACATAATGGTTTTCGTTGTGGACGTACATCGCGAAGAGAAACACACTACAAAACTACGTAATCTCATGCACGTCGTAAACGGAATGATCGCTCTGGCATGTTCTCACATCATCTTCAACCTGACTGGTAGAAAAAATCCTTCCTTTGGTGGATATGCTCTCTTTCAGCACGTCTGCTAACATGCATATAAAACATGGAGATTATTAATGTAGCTGACGGCAATGTATTTCTTGACTAATCGTTACTTTAGGGAAATCTGTTACAAAAACATGAGCAGGCCTTCCTAACGCCCGCTCAGTTCAACATCCACCATGAGAAGACACATCTACCCTTTTTTAAACATTTATTTTAACAAAACTGAAAATGTCTCGGAGGCAGAGAAGAAGAACATTGCTCGAGTCAGCGCCTAAGCAACAATAAAGGATGATTAAAGATGATACTACCGAGGACTGCTAGAACCTACACGCCCTTTGGCGTGACTCTTCCATTTTCCACACAATGCGCATGTGCAAAACGCATGCCGTGCGTCCGCTCTTGAATGCGTCAAGCGCATACACCGGATGGACCGGAGACAGACATCGTGTGTGGTGTAGACAGTGTACGCACCTGGGAGGTCCACGTAGGTGTGGCACCGTTGCCCACAGCCGTGCGATCCCTCGACACGCCAGGTAGTTGGACCGTTATACCTTGGGACACAGCGCTACAGGGGAAAGAAAGGGTGTTGAGGCCGAAAATTACAGCGGCCGGGAACAATGGGAGAAGGAGCTCCACAGCCGATTCACGTTAGGCCTCCACGAAATTTACAAGGATCGGAACGGCACGCGAATTCACAGTCAAATGATGGTGCGCTCACATCAGACGAATTAGAATTCAACTTTGTTTCACTTGGCGTAGAACCGAGCGCTGAACAAACGTTGTCAGACACGTTCTTGCAGATCTCCAAATAAACCGATTAGGTTCCTTTCAGATTACGCTGATACAATAGCTCCCTACTTAGCAATCATATACAACCGCTCGCTCACCGATAGATCTGTACCTACAGATTGGAAAATTGCGCAGGTCGCACCAGTGTTTAAGAAGGGTAGTAGGAGTAATCCATCGAACTACAGATCTATATCATTGACGTCGGTTTGCAGTAGGGTTTTGGAGCATATACTGTATTCAAACATTATGAATCCGCTACGGTCGCAGGTTCGAATCTTGCCTCGGGCATGGATGTGTGTGATGGCCTTAGGTTAGTTAGGTTTAATTAGTTTTAAGTTCTAGGCGACTGATGACCTCAGAAGTTGAGTCGCATAGTGCTCAGAGCCATTTGAACATTATGAATCACCTCGAAGGGAACGATCTATTGATACGTAATCAGCATGGTTTCAGAAAACATCGTTCTTGTGCAACGCAGCTAGCTCTTTATTCGCACGCAGTAATGGCCGCTATCGACAGGGGATCTCAAGTTGATTCCGTATTTCTAGATTTCCGGAAAGCTTTTGACACCGTTCCTCACAAGCGACTTCTAATCAAGCTGCGGGCCTATGGGGTATCGTCTCAGTTGTGCGACTAGATTCGTGATTTCCTGTCAGGAAGGTCGCAGTTCGTAGTAATAGACGGCAAATCATCGAGTAAAACTGAAGTGATATCAGGTGTTCCCCAGGGAAGCGTCCTGGGACCTCTGCTGTTCCTGATCTATATAAATGACCTGGATGACAATCTGAGCAGTTCTCTTAGGTTGTTCGCAGATGATGCTACAATTTACCGTCTAGTAAGGTCATCCGAAGACCAGTATCAGTTGCAAAGCGATTTAGAAAAGATTGCTGTATGGTGTGGCAGGTGGCAGTTGACACTAAATAACGAAAAGTGTGAGGTGATCCACAGGAGTTCCAAAAGAAACCCGTTGGAATTCGATTACTCAATAAATAGTACAATTCTCAAGGCTGTCAATTCAACTAAGTACCTGGGTGTCAAAATTACGAACAACTTCAGTTGGAGAGATCACATAGATAATATTGTGGGGAAGGCGAGCCAAAGGTTGCGTTTCATTGGCAGGACACTTAGAAGACGCAACAAGTCCACTAAAGAGACAGCTTACAGCTACACTCGTTCGTCCTCTGTTCAAATATTGTTGCGCGGTGTGGGATCCTTACCAGGTGGGATTGACGGAGGACATCGAAAGGGTGCAAAAAAGGGCAGCTCGTTTTGTACTATCACGTAATAGGAGAGAGAGTGTGGCAGATATGATACACGAGTTGAGATGGAAGTCATTAAAGCAAAGACGTTTTTCGTCGCGGCGAGATCTATTTACGAAATTTCAGTCACCAACTTTCTCTTCCGAATGCGACAATATTTTGTTGAGCCCAACCTACATAGGTAAGAATGATCATCAAAATAAAATAAGAGAAATCAGAGCTCGAACAGAAAGGTTTAGGTGTTCGTTTTTCTGGAGTGGAATGGTAGAGAGATATAGTATGATTGTGGTTCGATGAACCCTCTGCCAAGCACTTAAATGTGAATTGCACAGTAATCATGTAGATGTAGATGTCGATGTAGAATGCGTAAAAGTTATTATGACATTCTTAGTACAAGGCGACAGAAGTGTGTTACGTGTACATATGATTAAATTTCAACAGGAATTAATTACAGACTATTACAACCAGTATATTAAACAATTCGCCTGAGGGAAAGTAACCCATTTCAATGAAATTTACATATGCTATTTGACTGCAAAACAAATGACTCAGGTTAAAATGTTGGCCCTGAATATTATTAGTCTTTATCTCAGTCTTGCAAACAACGACTGTAGCAGAACTGTTAATTTAGTTATACAGCATCTGACTTCCTGATAAAACTGCCTGAAAACTCATTCACACGACAGCACTTCACTGAGATCTTCTACTTACATCAAGCCTCTGAACTAATATATTATTTTCAAAAATAACACTCTGGCAATCACTGTGCCTTACAACGCACATGAAATTTGATGATAATGATGGAACGGTCGTCTGTTCTGCAACCTGTTACTGTTAAGATAATGATGAAGCTGTAAAAAATGAAATTTCTTTTTCCGTACTTGCGATGTGCAATGCAAGATGTTATCACTTTTCGTAATAATGCTTTTGCAGCGCACAACTCGCGATGTGAAGCGCGAGTATACAAAACACATTCAAAAATATAAAGAATGAAGAATGAGGAACTCAACGACTGATAAATGAGACAAGACTCCAAGTTAAACTACGCTGCATTGAGCCAGAACAACAACACACATTTTCATTAAGTCCTCACAAATAGGCACAGTAGCAAATATTTCTTAATAATTTTGCTGTGTACAATTACTTTCCTTGATACTTATTTCTATTATAAGACAAAACTATATACTGCATTATAAAATTCCTATAGCAAACTTCAATCATACGCAATGTTCTAACAATAAGAAACTATACAGTTACAAATATAAAAAAAATTGGATTACATTACACGTTGGCTTCCATAATTCCTACATTAACACAATGCCACTTACTCAGTATTTTTCATCAAAACATGTTACTGCAAAGTCCTTCCTAAATACTGTTGTCTCCACTGCACGGCAGGCGAGCTTGCATCCTTTTCAAACCAAGTACATTGCCAGACTGGCCAACAAACACTGCCTATTACTCCTTTCAAAATAAGTAATCTCTCTGACCGACATCTGTGGTCTCAGGAATAGACTTACAAAGAATGTGATTATATCGACACTACGGAGGTTGAGTACATTTATCAAATTCACAACTTCATTCACATTCATGGCCCAATCTTTTTGAAAATCGCCATGGCAAATAGGGCAGTCCTCTTTCAGTGTGGCTGAAGGATGGAAAAGACACTCCACGGTTTAATAATCAAATTCAAAGAAGGCTGGGGAAACAGAGATTGTTGCACTTTCGGTTCAAAAAAAGCAACGCGCGAATGTCGGCAGGCAAAAGTCAGTATAAATCCGTGCGCCGGTAAGAAGATCAATGCGTGAAGCATAGAATTTCCACCTTAATACCTTAGCGAAAGATCTTGCCGAGAAGCGGAGAGAATTCTGGTCAACGCAAGATCACTAAGCTGATCGAAGGCCTCTAGACAGTCAGTCATCGATCAGTCTCTTGTGACAATATATCATAGCAAAAGGAAAGTTGAAGTATTAAATTTCGCTTTTAATAAGTAAGAACAGAAACATATCTAAAATTTCATAAAGTTATGTCAGTACCAACATTACTATATGGAAGTGAAACTTGGGTAATAAAAAAGAAAGATAAAATAAGATTACAAGCCAATGAAATGTAATTCCTCAGGTACATAGTAGGATGCACCAAGACAGACTACAAAAGAAATTAAAAAAAAAAAATTACAGGTATCGGGAAGGAATTATATATTTTCGATATAAGCAGTAAGGTTGACGAATACCGACAAAAATGGATATCCCATGTGTTAACGAATGGACAAATCAAGATTACCACTACATTTTTGGCGATATACTCCGCAAGGTAAAAGATGCATTGGAAGACCTGCAAAACGATAGAAGGACCAGGTGTAGCTGCAACAGGCCGAGTGAAAGCCTAATGCATGACGGAAGAAGAAGAAGAAGTCATTCACGCAAGAGGATCGTACAATCATACCATTGTTCGACTGTCACACAGACACCCGCATGAGGGACATAGAAATAGATATCCCGTGTGCAGAGAAGCAACTCAAAGAATTGAAAACAAGTAAGTCGCCGAGACCAGACAGAAGCCCAATTCGGTTTTAGAAAGAGTATTCTGCGGAACTAGACCCTTAGCTTCATTTACCGCGAATCTCTCGCCCAGCGCCAAGACCCAAATGACTAAAAAAACAGCGCAGCCGACTCCTGTCCACAGGAAGGGTGTAAGAACAGATTCACATAATTAGATATCAATATCCAGTTTGCAGCAGATTTCTTCAACACATTCCAAGTCCGAATATCATAAATTTCTGTCCACAGATCAGCCCACATTGAGAAAAGCATCGTCTTTGCAAAATCAGCTAGCGCTTTTCTCACATGCTGTACAAACCATGGATGGAGGGCAACAGGCACATTCCACATTCCTGGATTTCGGAGAAGTCTTTAACACGGGGCCACACTGCAGACTGTTGACGAAGGACCGAGTATAGGGATTAGGTTCCCAGCTATGTGAGAGGCTCGAATTCATTTTAGGTGATACAACCCATTATGTTGTCCTCGACGCGAGTGTTCATGAGAGACAAACGGTATCGTGAGAAATGCCCCAGGGAAGTGTGATAGGACCGCTGTTACTTTATATATATATATATAAATGACACGGCAGACAGGGGGAACAGCAGTTTACGGCTAATGATACTGTGGTGTACGGAAAGGAGTCGTTCTTGAATGGCTGTAGGGGGTGAAAAGATGAGACATAATTTCTAGTTGATGTCATCAGAGGCAGCTTACTCTGAATGTAGAAAGGTAAGTTAATGCCGCTGAATAGGAAATATAATCCTGTGACGTTCGAATATATCATCAATAATATGCTGCTTGACACAGCCACATCGACTAAAGGTCCAGGCGTAACGTTGCAAGGCGATATGAAATGGAATGAGCACGTCAGGTTGGCAGTCGGGAAAGCGAATGCTCGACTTATTTTTATTAGGAGACTTTTGTGGAAAATGTTGTTCATCTATAAAAGAGACATCGTATAGAACTCTAGTTCGACCCATTTTTGAGTACTGCTCGAGTGTTTGGGATCCCTACAAGTTCGGATCAAATGAAGACGACAAAGTAATTGAGAGTGGGGCTGGTACACCTGTTTGAGGTAGGATCTACCAGCATGCAAGTGTTACGGACATGCTTTGCGAAATGAAATGGGAATCCCTAGAGCGAATACCACCCTCTTTTCGCGAGATTATGTGGAGGAAATTTAGAGAACAGGCATTTGAGGCCGACAGGACATTGATTCTACTGCCGTCAACGTCCATTTCGCGTAAAGAGTACAAAAATAAGATGAGAGAAATAGGGCTCATACCGAGGTTTATAGACATTTGTTTTTCCGTTGCTCCATTTGCGGGTGGAACAGCAAAGGAAGTTACTGGTAGGGGTACAGGGTACCCTGCGCCATGCACCGTGCGATGGCTTCCGAAGTGTGTATGTAGATGTGTATGTAAAACGTATTTATTGCCAAAGAAAAATTCGAAAGGGATGTCACTAATGTAGTGTGTACGGCAAACTGCTAAGAACTGAAGTAACAGGAAGAGTGTCGTCAGAATACTTCAGAACATCGACGTTTGTCAGCGAAAGTATATAAACACAGAAAAGTCAATCAATATATATGTGGCAATACAGAAAGTGTATTTAGCTTGTACATTCTTTCCTCCAAGTGAGAAAAAACAAAAAAAGAACGGTATTTTTCTCCTTCAAAATAACTGACTTTTTCAGTGCGTGAAAAGGTTTGTGAGTTAACGAGCATTTCGCTCTCATTAAAGTATACGGCCGAAAGAGTCAGCCTTCAGGAATTGTGAAACGAACCCTGTCGTCCAAGACCGGATGCCACAAAGAGCGCAGATTCATCAGGAAATGGGGAAACTCACAGGCGTCTATTGTTTATTGAGGCCTAAGCGCTGTACTGTGCGAGTGAGACAGACGAGAACCTACGTCCTAGGGAAACCCAGTAAAGGGCTTTTGTGGCCAAAGAGACGTAGCAGTGTTAAATATGGCGGACCTAAGATCGGCCATAAAGAGAAATATTTTGAAAACTATTTAATTCTGTAGTAGTGCAGGGAATCAAGCCACAGTAATTTTAATCTGATATCCTCCATAAATTTTCATGGTGATCCCAGCAAAACTTGAATATTGATCATACCTTAAATAGTTTAGGATTTACTGTTAAAGTGAAAGTTTTGTAACAAAGACCTGAATGCTAAAATATGAACGCTTTGGTAAATCTTAACGATCGATATATGGAAGCGCATCATTAAAATGACAAACGTTGTAAATATCAACTCAGTAACTTTATTTGTTTAAAAGATAGAGTAAATTTAAATTATCAGTATTTTCAGTTAAGCATCAGATCATCATTTCCTCCACACAAAACACATTCAGCGATGACAGCATGACACCTTATTGAATCATTAGGTAAATAGAATACTTGTTGTAAGATTTGTAAGTAGGCTGTTTAGGTTTTTATGTTGGTAACGCCACGTAGCGCTCTGTGTGAAAATCACTGACTGTGCTGTGTGCAGTATGTGTCTGGTTTGCATTGTTGGAATATTTGTTATTGTAGTGTTGGGCAGTAAGCTGCTAACAGCGCGTCGCGTTGCGCAGTTGGAGGTGAGCCGCCAGCAGTGGTGGATGTGGGGAGAGATGGCGAAGTTTTGAGAGCGGATGTTCTGGACGTGTGTCCATCAGAGACTGTAAATTTGTAAGACTGGATGTCATGAACTGATGTATATATATATATATATATATATATATATATATATATATATATATATAAAATGACTTTTGAACACTATTAAGGTAAATACATTGTTTGTTCTCTATCAAAATCTCTGATTTGCTAAGTATGCCTATCAGTGGTTAGTGCCTTCAGTAGTTAGAATCCTTTATTTAGCTGGCAGTGTTGGCGCTCGCTGTATTGCAGTAGTTCGAGTAACGAAGATTTTTGTGAGGTAAGTGATTCATGAAAGGTATAGGTTATTGTTAGTCAGGGTCATTCTTTTGTCGGGATTATTGAAAGTCAGATTGCGTTGCGCTAAAAAAATAGTGTCAGTTTAGTGTTGATCAGAATAAGTAAAGAGAGTAATGTCTGAGTACGTTCAGTTTTGCTCAGCTGTTTGAAAATCAAATAACGTAGAGGTTTATCAGCACAGTAATTCATTAATTTTTCTAAGGGGACGTTTCATAGGTTTAGTGCATAATAATTACTTTTGTTCTTTAATTAATCATCAGAAAACACATTCGTGCAAGGCTACTGGCCGTGACATTCAGGGTTAAGAAGGAAATGGTGTTGGTTTTATGTAAAATAATTTAACTTTTATTATGTATTGTATTTTATTGTATTGTATGTTAACCGGAGGACTAGAGACGACGGAGAGTCTCCGTCCCCGCCGTAAGTGCAGTGGTCCACCACCCCACGACACTTCACCCCTCCGCCGCCCCACACCGAACTACTTTTTCATGGTTGGTGTGCGGTTCCGCCCCCGGCGGACCCCACCCCCAGGGAATGTCTCACACCAGACGAGTGTAACCCCTATGTTTGCGTGGTAGAGTAATGGTGGTGTACGCGTACGTGGAGAACTTGTTTGAGCAGCAATCGCCGGCAAAGTGTAGCTGAGGCGGAATAAGGGGAACCAGTCAACATTCGCCGACGCAGATGGAAAACCGCCTAAAGACCATCCACAGACTGGCCGGCTCACCGGACCTCGACACACGTCCGCCGGGCGGATTCGTGCCGGGGACTAGACGCTCCTTCCCAATCCAGAAAGCTGTGCAGGCTTACGTTTGTTATGTAATGGATATTATTGTTATTTTATTTAGAACATGAAAGTGGTCAAGTTTTGATTATTTAAATATTTTAAAATGTAAAGTAATGTAGAATAAGCTGTAGCCAATCAGATGGATGGCTTCAGAAAAGGAAACTGCACTAGTCAGTGAGCGAAGATGTTCGGCGCGCGGGACACGCGGCCGGGGACGGGCAGAAGGGAAAGCGGACGGTTCGGCTGGATACCACAAAGTGGACGGTTCTGGTCTGGACTGCAAAGGGTACAGTTCGGATTGGGACGCGAAAGCGGACAGTCGGTCTTTAGACAGCTAGGAAGTGAAACGACTTAGAAAATTTCGCGTTGTGTGGTATCGAGGGACTTTGTCTCTGAGAAGTGAGCAGTCGCGCGCATGGTATGAAATCAAACTTTTCGAGGTGGAGTATTGGACTTGTTTCGCGATGAGATTGTGAATGATTGAACTGCGTCAAATGGATATGCGCTCGATTGTAACAGTAACTCTAAATACGACCACTTTCGCTGCTAGTTTGCTTTCTGAACAAACATTGTTCTAACCAAATCGGAACTGTGTAGCCTACATCACTTATGGGTCGTTAATTTAGTTCCCGATATTATTATTACGATTATTATATGTTATATTAACTGTGTATTTCGCAAACTTGCAATCAGCCAGACAGTTTAACCAAAGGGTCACAAGTGTCTAATCTAGGGCGTGCAATGCGACACGGGCCAGTCAATAGACGAGTTTGAGCGAATGATTTTCGACAAAGAGGAACCGCATGTGAGCCCGAACATCTATGGGATGTTGGCTCGCAGGTTATTTAATGAAAACTGTTTTATCAATTCATGTTCCCATTCATGCACATGGTAGACATTTTCTCCATCCTGATGATGCGAAGCCTGGATCATTCTCCACTTTCAAGTATGGGAGCTCTCTTGTTGAAGAACGCTCAGTGCGAAAAAAAAAAAAAAAAAAAAAGGGAATGCAAATCACGGAACATTTTCAATGTGTTACGAAAGTAAAACAGAATAATAAACTAAAGACCAAAAAGACTCAAACACACAAAGTCCACTACTATAATATGGCCGAGCGCGTTGAAAAGAAGTTAATTTCCGATGTTAGAAGACTACTACTACGTTCCCGGCATCGACGGCAAAACTTTCTTCCCGAGAAACCTTGAAGTCCCGTTGACGTCCTATATGAATGCAGCCATTTGAATGTTATGGCATCTTGAACGCTGAGTTCTGTCCAGTGTGAATCGACCTGCATATGTACTCCACAAACGATCTAACGATGTTTGGTCGATAGTATTTCGTGTACGGCTTTCACGAACTCCACTTCTCGTTTCACTCACGAATGGTGCACGCGCATAACGACTGGTCCGTATGCCTGCTTATGAGCTTGAATGTCTCCAGTTTTACATCACGATCTTTTCGGAAGATATTACGTACGAGCAGAGGAGCAACAAGTAGTGTGTGGAAGCTGGGGCGCATGCCCTGGACGATGTTACAGCGATGACAGAATTATTTGACAGGAGGAAAGAAGAGGACAAAAGGAAAGTGGAAGAGGGAGGGCGTAGTAGTAGTAGTAGTAGTAGCCAGAAGAAGAAGAAGAAGAAAAAGAGGAAGAACAAGTGTCCGCCTCCGTAGTTACGCGGTGAGCGCAGGGGATTGCTAAGGAAAAGGGGCACGGATTCCCGGCCGAGTCGAACATTTTCTCCTGTCCTTGCATTCGTATAATTGACATTACGCTGTTCAGATAGCTAAATGGGTACGGCCTGAAACCCAATAAATTGAGAAAAAACAGCAAGGGAAAGGATTGGAGGGCAGTAAAACCGAAAAGGGATGGATGCATATGAAACAAGATTCAGATTGGAATGCTCTGAGCAACAGTTTCGTAAAAAACGCACTAGAAGGCATTCGGCGCCATACCTCATGGGCTCAGCATGACCGAAGTGACAAGGCGGCGTACGGCTTGTTTCAGGTCGCTAACAACCTTCGCCCGGAACACATGACAGAGAGCGCTGGCGCTGGGGTTTATTTCTAGCGTCTGCTTATCACGTCTGCATTCGTGTACGAAAGCAGACGACGTACTGAACTCAGGGCTGTCTGCTAACGCAATTAGAATAGGCTGGCGGCGCAGGAGACTAGTCAGTGCCGTTCGAGTACCTTCGATTTTCTTCAGAATCCACACGAGTGTCGCCAGGGAGCTGGGTGTACCTTTGTGCCGGGTGGTTGTGATTAAAGTGCAACAACCCACAGTGATCCAGTGTGGGCTGTAATTATCATATGGCCACAAACTCGGTAGATGCGGAACCGATTTACTCTGTAAAAATATTAGTTCCAGATTTGGCCACCAGGTGAAAATCTGGTGCTGTGAATCCAAAGAAGACGTATAGAAATGTTTCCATACATAACGTATGAGGGACGCCTCGTAGGCAGAAAATGTAAAGCAAGTGAGAAAGGCGTACGTAATGTTGATTTTATTATTAACCACCGCTTACACAATTTGTTCGATACGAGCACCGGAGACGTCATCGAGATGCTGTACACGGCCAGATCTACAACAGGTGACCGAAACTGGAACTTATTTTTTTCCATCGCAAATCGGTTCCTCTGCCATACGATAATTTCGCCGGCCGCTGTGGCCGAGCGGTTCTAGGTGCTTCAGTCTGGAACCGCGCTGCTGCTACGGTCGCAGGTTCAAAGCCTGCCTCGGGCATGGATGTGTGTGTTGTCCTTAGGTTAGTTAGGTTTAAGTAGTTCTAAGTCTAGGGGACTGATGACCTCAAATGTTAAGTCCCATAGTGCTCAGAGCCATTTGAACCATTTGAATGATAATTTCAGCCCACACTGAACCTCAGAGAGTAGCTGCCCTTTATATACAACCATTGGGTACGTAGAAACTTGTTTCTGCCTTCCTGTGATTAGAAACCGTGTTCCAGGACGAATAGTAATTACTTTAGGAGGTGATCATGAAAACTAATTCGAATAAAACATTGCACATAATATCTACTCACCAGTAAAATTTTTGTTTACCAATAAAAGTTCGATCGATATTATGCGCGCCGGCCGGAGTGGCCGTGCGGTTCTAGGCGCTACAGTCTGGAACCGAGCGACCTCTACAGTCGCAGGTTCGAATCCTGCCTCGGGCATGGATGTGTGTGATGTTCTTAGGTTAGTTAGGTTTAATTAGTTCTCCGTTCTAGGCGACTGATGACCTCAGAAGTTAAGTCGCATAGTGCTCAGAGCTATTTGAACCATTTTTTTGATATTATGAGAAACGTTTAACTGGAATTAGTTTATATAATCACCCCCTAAAATAATTACTGTTCATTCTGAAACACGGTTTGTATAAAGAATATTGGTTTAACGTCCCGTTGACATCGAGGTCATTAGAGACGGGCTCTTATTAGTTGCGGAGACACACCTGGTTGCAGAGGTGTTGGTACATCAGCTGCTGTTTGGTTTATTTATCGAGTGTCATTTTTGTTTTGAAGTTCAGATTGTGAATTTTTGCTTCATTTTAAATAGCGGAATTTTTTCAGTTGTCATTGTGATTTGTTGGCTAATTCTATTGTATCACATAATCATACTGCAGGTATGAACAAATGCTGGGTATGCCGATATGGCATCTGTAAATGGTTTTGTAATGGAAAAGCTGCTGCTGCTTTTAGAGATGATTCGTGTTTTCTTAGAATTGCGTGTGTCTGCTGCAATGATCAGTAGTCTTATTTAGTATGATTGACGCACAAGAGATTAAGTCCTTCAGGGAGCACACGCAGAGTTTCCACATGTCTCTGTGCTCCAAGTACAATAACATGGCGTACATTACGCAAGCATGGCCTCTAGTCTCACCATTTACAGCGGACTGAACCCTTCCCGAAGGTGATCAAGGTAGACGAGTGGAATTTTATCGTTGGCTGGTTGCAAATCGCCGAGTAATTCCATTAGTACTGTTTCGTGACTTAGCATCTTTCACTCTTTACGGTATCTTAAATACTCGTAACTGATGACTTTGGACCGACGAAACCCAAATGCCTTTGTGCAAAAACACATACAGCCACCTTCTCTCAAATGTGTGGTGTGGTATGATGAACGACCAGTTGATTGAGCCTGTTGCGTTACCACATTATATTACAAGTACATGTTGTACAGACTTTCTTGAAAGCGAGCTTCCATCATTATTATAAAAAGGTTCTTTGACTACAACAGCGGTATGTTCTTCTAACACCGCGGAGCCCCAGCACGTTGAAGTGATCGGGTGGCTGATGGACCATCTAAACCTAACATTTCTACGAAGATGCATCAGTAGAATTGGTCACGTTTCTTGGCCACGAAGGTCCACGGACCTTACCACTTCCGATTTTTATCTCTGAGGATGACTGGAAGGTGAAATACACAAAGAGAAAGTTAACACAGCAGGTTTGTTGATCGTTCGTACGATGAATAGCGCTTCCCACTTAAAAGAACGCCAAGATGACCTCAGAAGAGAATTCGAAACTGCATCAGAGCCGCAGAAGAAATTTATGTAAATCAGCTCTGAACTTAATCATTTGCCTTTGCTTAAAACCTTCTGTGTGATTTTGTTCGGGTTACATTGCCATCGTGGCATCTCTGAAATCGATAAAAATTCGATACATACTTGTTATACGGAACGTTTTATTCTAGTTAGTCTGTCCTAACGCCTGCTAATATATCTGTTATTCCTCGTGAAACATCCTGAGACGCTCTCGTGATGCCAAATGAGCTCTCGTAACAGCAGTGTCAAGATAATATGTTGCTTAATAGTTCCTAGTCAGTTAATTCTGTTCCTTTAATCCTTTGTACGATAAATCTTAATGACGTGGAATGAATCATTTTACATTCACATAACAAATTAATGTGCAAATACGGCTACATGATAACCATTTGCAAGAGTATTCTTTTAATTTCTTTTTTTCTGTTTTAATTATACAGATGTGAGTTAGTAACTCCTACCTCCCACCGTTTACAAGTCACAATAATGGAAATTCTTCTCCAGAATAGAAGGAGTTGTCAAGGGAAACTTTTTCAGTTTGTTTTCATATTTTACTTTGCTGTCTGATAGACATTTTGTAGCACTGGATGAGGGACTAAAAATTTTGTTGCAACACTGTGCATCCTGTTTTTTGAGCTAAGGACAACCTTAATGTGGAATAATGAATGTCATTTTTTCTTCTGGTATAGGGATTATGTACAGTGTTATTACTTTTAAGCTGCAATGGATTGTTTAGAACTAGCTTTTTACAGTTTGTTTCCGAATAATGAAGACTTTCTTTCTCCTAGACGATCTACTCCCGAACATTATTCCATACAGCATTCCTGGATGAAAATATGCAAAATACGTCCAGTTAATGACCTTCTGAAGGAGGATAGAACAGCAATCAGTCACAATCCCGTAGGTTTCTTTTATTATACTTGCATATCCAAATTTCAGCTACAAACAGCCATCTTCAGTGCTAAAATACAAAGAAATTTCATAATCAGATTTGATTTACGACTGTCAATCATTAGCCGGCCGATGTGACCGAGAGGTTCTAGGCGCTTCAGTCTGGAACCGCGCGACCGCTACGGTCGCAGGTTCGAATCCTGCCTCGGGCATGGATGTGTGTGATGTCCTTAGGTTAGTTAGGCTTAAGTGGTTCCAAGTTCTGGGGGACTGATGACCTCAGAACCATTTTTTTTTGTTTGTCAATCATTAAATTAAATCTAAGTTATCCGATACCAGCCATCCATTCTAGTCAACTTACTATTTGGGTTACAGTCCAACAAACTTGCAGCTGTTCATGACACCATATTACTTTTCTAGAAACTGAGGTGGTTGTTTATTAATGTACTGCAACCTCAGTTTCCCGCCACTTAGTGTCAGTAACGCCCTCTACAATACGAAAATAACTAACCATATTTCATTCCAATATAGTAGTTCAAACTCATTTTTCTAATGAATAAAATCAGCAAGTATATTTGCATATCACTTTTAAATACATCGGGAATACCGACTTCTAATGTGTTTGTTGATACATTACCGATGAAGCGATCCACTAAATCTTATGCAGCAGAGGAATAATATGTCCTTACAACTGTCCTATACAGAATTGTTGCTTCACATTAGAAATTAAAATTAAAATTTTCGTTCAAGATCGTCTTGATTAAATAGAATGTTACTACTTTTTATTCACCAGTCTTCTGACTGGTTTGATGTGCCTCGCCACGAATTTCTCTCCTGTGCCAACCTGTTCAATCTCGGAGTAGCACTCGCAACCTACAACCTCGGTTATTTGCTAGATGTATTCCAGTCTCTGTCTTCCTGTATAATTTTTACCCTCTACAGCTCCCTCTAGTATCATGGAAGTTATTCCCTGATGTCTTAACTTATGTCCTACCATCCTGCCTATTCTTCTTGTCAGTGTTTTCCATATGTTACTTTCCTCGATGATTCTGCGGAAAACCTTATCATTCCTTATCTTACATCCGGTTTTTAATTCGTCAATAGCTAGAAATTCGTGTAGTCGATCGTATCATAGTGGTTAATTGATCTACTAAATAATTATGAAGATCGTATCTGTTCCTTCTGACAGATATCATTGGTGATCCTGCAGCTTTCGAAGAATGGAATTGCAATGAATTTAGGCCTTTGGCTGCTTACAGACGTTGATAAATATCAACGGGGACAGTTGAAAATGTGTGCCCCGACCGGGACTCGCACCCATAATCTCGTGCTTACGTAGCACACGCTCTATCCGACTGAGCCACCGAGGAGACAGAGGATAGCGCGACTGCAGGAATTTATCTCTGCCGCGCTCCCCGTGAGACCCACATCCCCAACTTACTGTCCATACACTACATTTGTAAGGCCCCTGCCCACTATATTCATTACTCGCGGCAGTCAACTACCGATTCCCGTAAAAGTTTGATCGATGTCAGTACACCCGCACTGAAGAAGTTAATTGGCCCGTAAGCCTCATGATTTTCTGGAATTTCCTGAGTAATTCGGTGTACAATTTCTTAAATTTGGTTCACTAGAAGTATGTATAACTTAATTTAAATAGTTTCATAGGACGTTTTTAGGATTGCTCAGATAAAAATTATTATCTCAACAACCATAAGGTCTAGAAGGCCGCGGTATTATTTAAATTCTAGTGACAACCTTGTTGCATACGCTGGTGGGCGATGTAAGTTGGTAGGTAGCATAGTTATGATTCTTGGTTACGGTGTGCATGCTGCGATATTATTGCTATGAGGGAGGAAGCAGAGCTATTGAAAACACCACTGTCAGGCGGCAAGACTATTGGGAGTCATCTGCTAGACAATAACATCAGTTAACTATCAGAATGCAACGGTCAACCCAGAAGAAGCAACGAAAATAACCTAGATGGTATGAAAGAGACTGTGTAGGAAACTACTTTCCATAAAATATCAACGGATGACAAGCCGAATCACATCCTTTTTTTCAGGCGAGTGGTGTAAATATAAAAAAAGCTGAATCACCTGGACTTTAGTTGAGTTTACCCACAAGAACTCTTTTCCTGATGCTACTACAGTTTACAGAGATTCACTAAATCCAGATCTACTACAGAAACGGCTGACAGGGAAAATGTGAATGAGTCATTCAACAATGTAGTTTGGAGAAGAGTATCTAAAAATGTATTTGTGAGGTTTCGTGTGTATGATGGTGTCGCCGTATTTGATGATGGTAATACTGTTAGACTGAAAGTCTTGGATCTGGTTGGAATGCACGAGCCGTACTGGAGGAACCGGACAAAGAGAGAGTCGTCAAAGCTGAGCTACAAGCCCAGAGGAAAGTGTCCAAGGAGGCAGAATCGTTGGAGAAAGAGGATACATTCATACAATGTGTAAGGTGATTGAGACCATAGTGCTGCTGCGTTTTGACTGTTGTACCTACTAAAATGTGAGTTTTAATTAAAATTAATATGTAACTACAGTTTCTAAAAAACGAAATTTTCTCAGACAAATGAATCTTTTTATCAGGAACAATAGATGATAGACTCTTGACTTTTTTGCAGTTAAACGGCCGAGATCGCCTGTGAATTTTCAACAAAATGCACAAAAAATTTAGGAAAAAAGTAACACAAAAGATGTAACAGAAAAAAATCTATCCTTTTAACTCCTTTTAACCAAACTTGAGGAGTAAGTACCGGGTGATCAAAAAGTCAATATAAATTTGAAAACTTAATAAACCACGGAATAATGTAGATAGAGAGGCAAAAATTGACACACATGCTTGGAATGACATGGGGTCTTATTAGGACGGCGCTCCACTCCCTATTGCTAGATGCGTGAAAGATCTCTTGTGCACGTCGTTTGGTGATGGTCCCCAGACCTCAGTCCGTGCAATTATCGGCTTTGGGGTTACCTGAAGTAGCAAGTGTATCGTGATCGACCGACATGTCTAGGGATGCTGAAAGGCAACATCCGACGCCAATGCCTCACCATAACTCCGGACATGCTTTACAGTGCTGTTCACAACATTATTCCTCGACTACAGCTATTGTTGAGGAATGATGGTGGACATATTGAGCAATTCCTGTAAAGAACATAATCTTTGCTTTGTCTTACTTTGTTATGCTAATTATTGCTATTCTGATCAGATGAAGCGCCATCTGTCGGACATTTTTTTTGAACTTTTGCATTATTTTGGTTCTAATAAAACCCCATGTCATTCCAAGCATGTGTGTCAATATGTACCTCTCTATCTACATTATTCCGTGATTTGTTCAGTTTTCAAATTTATACTGACCTTTTGATCACCCGGGATATGAAGCATGTATAACTAATCTGCAAAAGTTTATAGAGAGCGAAACTGTATTCCGAAGTCCAGGGCAGTGCCGACCACGTGTGACATCAGAAAGAGAGGGCCGTTATTTGGTAAGGGCACGACGGCACCGCCTTCGTAGCAACTGGCATCTGACCTCGCAGCATCCACTGGACGTGTTGCATTGAGGCAAACGGTGTACAGAGAAGGCTTCGACAGATTGGCTTCCATTCTCGGAGACCTGCCGTATGTGTGCCTCCGAAGCTTCTTCACACAAGGGAACGTCTAGAATGGAGTCTTCGACATGCCACCTGGGCGTTCGAAGAGTGGGCCAACGTTCTTTTCACAGATGAGTCCCGATTTAGTCTGGAGAGTAATTATGGACGCCTTTGCATCTAAAGCCGGTGTGGAACACGATTTCGAGACCCGAACATTGTGGAAAGAGACCGATATCGAATAGGATCGCTAATGGTGTGGGCAGGGATTATGTTGACCACTCGAACACCTCTTCATGAAATTGTACGGGTGAATCGGAAAGGTTTAACTGCAGAGAGGTACCTTGACGAGGTTTTACGACCTCATCTACCATTGTTGCACCAGCCGGTGTGGTCGAGCGGTTCTAGGCGCTACAGTCTGGAACCCCGCGACCGCTTCGGTCACAGGTTCGAATCCTGCCTCGGCCATGGATGTGTGTGATGTCTTTAGGTTTTTAGGTTTAATTAGTTCTAAGTTCTAGGGGACTGATGACCTCAGGTGTTAAGTCCCATAGTGCTCAGAGACATTTGAACCATTTTTCACCATTGTTGCGAGGTGCTGTGCACCCAGACTTCGTAGTGATGAACGATAATACTCGACCTGACAGAGCACGAGCGGTTGACGTACGCGTGGTGTGGCCTGTTCCCTCTCCCGATTTGAACAGCGAAGAGCATGTCTCGCATGTACTAGGGAGACAGGTTACATCACGTCAGCATCCACCAACCACTCTCAAGACCTGCCAGCAGATCAGAGTGGGCGTTGTTGCCTCGCCATAACACTGATGACGTTATTCACTTCATGTTCCGTCGTTGTCAGGCCTCTATTGCTGCCAGAGAGAGTCACACACCATAGTGAGCACATTAACCAGTTACACAAAGTGTGTGCAAATGTGTTAAGTTGGAAAAAACGAATAACATTTCCGTCTACTGTTCTGCATGTTGCACTTTTTTACCTTCTGTATTCTTTACATTGTTTCTACTTTGCTATCACCTGTTTTTTACTGTTTTGTGGAAAAATAAACGCAACCCTTGCGAAATTTCCGTTTGTTGTTTTAATTTTGGATACCAGTGTAGTTATTTCGCATTGGCGCGATGGGCCACTCATCCGCCCCGTAAGTCACCGAGGCAAAATTTGCTGAATATAAATTAGTGCAATGAGCTAAGTCCCTCTGCTAACAGAGACGCACCTCCTCTAAAAAGGAGCAGCAGCAGCTGTCAAAAAGAAGTACCTGGCGCGGTGCTTGCTTGAAGTAGCTGAAGCCACTTGCAACGGGCGGACTACAAAATGTTTGCTCTGGGGCAGAAGTTGGGAGGCAGCCGCGCACCGCCCCACGCCACGAGACGAAAGGAAAGGAGAGCGTCGCCGATGCTGGAGGCCCCTGGGGCCGCAGCTGCTGCAGCACAAGGGAGGGGGAGGACAGGGTAACGGGGAACCGCCCGGCCGGCTGACGCTGAGGAGGTGAGGTGAGGTGGCCATTAAGCGCGAGGCTGGGGCTGCATCAGCCTAATGACCAGATCCATCTCGCCTTCACCGGCTGGTTAACCTAATGGGCTTATGACAGCAAAGTGCACGCGTGCGCTCCCACCGGCCCGGCTCTGCATCTGAAAAGCCGTCTGGGGAGGCGAGGCAGGTCCCTCTGCTATTGACACACACACACACACACACACACACACACACACACACACACACGGGCGTCACACTACTGTAGCGCAATACACGAGCACCGGGCATATCGTTTTCCGTCTCTGATGGTAAGCTCAAAAGTAAGATCTAAAAGAAGTGTGTTCAGAATGAAATTTTCACCCTGCAGCGGAGTGTGCGCTGATATGAAACTTCCCTGGCAGATTAAAACTGTGTGCCGGACCGAGACTCGAACTCGGGACCTTGCCTTTGGCGGGCAAGTGCTCTACCAACTGAGCTACCCAAGCAAAAGTCACGCACCCTCCTCACAGCTTCACTTCTGCCAGTACCTCGTCTCCTACCTTCCAAACTTTACAGAAGCTCTCCTGCGAACCTCGCAGAACTAGCACTCCTGAAAGAAATGATATTGCGGAGACATGGCTTAGCCACAGCCTGGGGGATGTTTCCAGAATGAGATTTTCACTCTGCAGCGGAGCGTGCGCTGACATGAAACTTCCTGGCAGATTAAAACTGCGTGCCTGACCGAGACTCGAACTTGGTACCTTTGCCTTTCGCTGGCAAGTACCTGGTTCACAGGAGAGCTTCTGTAAAGTTTGGAAGGTAGGTGACGAGGTACTGCCAGAAGTGAAGCTGTGAGGACAGGGCGTGAGTCGTGCTTGGGTAGCTCAGTTGGTAGAGCACTTGCCCGCGAAAGGCAAGGTCCCGAATTCGAGTCTCGGTCCGGCACACAGTTTTAATCTGCCAGGAAAGTTTCAAGAAGTATGTTGTTTATCGGTGTCACGAATAGATTTTTAGCTTACGGAGCAAAAGCTCAGCGTCAAAGACTGTCCAATGAAGCAAATAATTTAAAAAATAAAAGGTCTTTCTAAGCCAGGTGTTGAAACAGCATTGTACTATTTCGTAGCAGTCACATAGAACTGAAATAATCATTGAGGGAGATTGACGAAATGTAATACCAAAGCAGAATATTAAACACAGAACACTCACGAGTCGGAGAATATGGAGAAACGTTTTACTGTTTTCATTTGGTGGTACTGCAAAAGGGCCGTCAACCACACTGGTGCCGGCCATAGTGGCCGAGCGGTTCTAGGCGCTTCAGTCTGGGACCGTGCAACTACTACAGTCGCAGGTTCGAATCCTGCCTCGGGCATGGATGTGTGTGGTGTCCTTAGGTTAGTTAGTTTTACGTAATTCTAAGTTCTAGGGGACTGATGGCCTCAGATGTTAAGTCCCATAGTGCTCAGAGCCATTTGAACCATTTTTTGAACTACACTGGTGTCCAAAATTAAAACAACAAACGGAAATTTTCCAAGGTTTCGTTTATTTTGATATAAAACAGCATAAACAGGTGATAGTAAAGTAGAAACAACGCAAAAGACACAGATCATAAACAACTGCAACATGTATAGCGATAGACAAAAATGTTCGAGTTTTTTAACTTGAAATGAAATGATCCTGTGACACTGTTAGCCGGGAGACCCCATCCGGGGAAGTTCGGCCGCCGAGTGCAAGTCTCATATCAGTCGACGCCTCATTGAGCGACTTGCGTGCCGGTGATGAGTATGAAATGACGATATGAAATGATGATGAGGACAACACAACACCCAGTCCAAGAGCGGAGAAAATCTCCAACCCAGCCTGGAATCGAATCCAGGCTTGCTGCATGGGAGGCAAGCACGTTACCATCCAGCTAAGCAGGCGGACTTTAACCTCATGGATTTGCACACACATTCCCACAACTGATTAATGTGCTCAGTGTGGGGAGTGAACAGCTCTGGCACCAATACAGGCCTGCCGATGGCATGACGTGCTGTGAATGATGTCACCAATCTGATGTTGAGGCAGTAACGCCCATTCTTCCTGACGATCTGCCCGCATGTCTTGGAGAGTGGTTGGTGGATGCTGATGTCATGCAACCCGTCTCGCTGGTGCATCCCAGACATGCTCTATCGGATCCAAATCTGGAAAGCGAGCAGGTCACATCATGCGTGTAGTATTTTCTGTTCCCAAGAAAACATCAATCACCTGTGCTCCAGGCCACTATCGAAGCTTTCCTTACACCGTTTGCCTCGATACAACAAGTCCAGTGGATGCTGCGACGTCAGATGCCAGTTCTCATGCAGTACTTAGGCTGTACCGTCGCGCACTTACAGCCAAATGACGGTCCTCTCTTGCTGGTGTCACAGGTTGTTCAAATGGCTCTAAGCACTATGGGACTTAACATCTGAGGTCATCAGTCCCCTAGACTTAAAACTACTTAAACCTAACTAACCTAAAGACATCACACACATCAATGCCCGAGGCAGGATTCGAACCTGCGACCGTTAGCAGTCGCGTGATTCCGGACTGGAGCGCCCAGAACCGCTTGACCACAGCGGCCGGCTGTCACGGGTGCTCAGTTCTGCCCCGGTCTTCGGAATAGAGTTCCAGTCTCTATAAACTGCCGCCACATCCCAGAAACAACAGAAAGATTCATATTAAGCCACGGGGTCACTCCAGTTTGCGACTGTCTTGCTTCCATTCTTCCTAAGATCGTCCACCGCAGAGCGTCCGCTTGGCATCTTCTCTGTGCCATACTGCACCGTCTGTGACTGTGTACATAGCGACTGTGATGTGGGACTACACGGCAGACAGTACCCCGTTTGATAGGGGCCCTGACGTCATCGATCGCGTGATTGTCCGTTGACGGGAATGCCATCTTCCGCACAGAAAACGATCGAACAGACATCAATTGACAGTTTGTATGATTACAGCGTGAATTAGACACAGGATGGGGAAATACCGTTTATTGCTTTAATTTTTGACTCCAGTGTAGTATCAAAAACGCGCTGCGAAGCTGCTGAATCTCGACAATCTCAAGGAATCTGTAATAATACACGGTCCTGTCACATTAATGTGACGAGTGTCTATGTTCGACGTGAACGGCCAATTACCACTCATAGACAGCTTGTGGCAGCATTAGCAGTGGAGGCTATATCGTGTTGGGGGGGGGGGGGGGGGGGGTCGTGGAAAACAGTGCAGTACTAGTCGTAATGCGAAAACGGAGCGATGTGTCTGACGTTCAAAAGGACGTGACCACTGGCTTTCGGGGCAAGGGTGGAAGCATTTCAGAAAATGCCGAGTTTGTTAACTGTTCGTGTGCTGTCATGGTTAAAGTGTACCCTGCGTGGCAAAGTGGTCCTACAAAAAACTTGTGCCGAGGCTATTGTGGTGCACCATAGTCCATAGACGACAGGAGTGAAAGTTACAGAGATATATGCTAGCGAACTGATGTGCAGCTCTTGAACAACTGACCGCCCGTAACAACCAAAGGATCAGCAACAGTGAGTGTCTCCTCAACGAGCGTTCATCGAACGATGCTACGTATGGGTCTCCGCAGCAGGCGCCGGGTCCAAGCACCCATGTTGGCTTCTGTCCATCAGCGACTAACGCTGGAATTTGCGCGCCAATGCCGCAACTAGTCGTCCACTGATCGGCGACGGGTGGTCTTTACAGATAAATACAGTTTATCCTCCACTGGCGTAAGACATCTGAAAGCAAACACCCTACAACAATGGAAAGTTCCAAGCCGGAGGACGGAGCGAAATCGTCTGGGGAATGTGTTCTTAGAATTGTCTGGGTGATCTCGTCATTCTAGAAAGCGCTATGGATCAACAAAAGTATGCAGCTATCCTTGGGAACCACGCTCACTCCTAAATCCAGTTTGATTTCACTCGGCACGATGGCGTCTACTAGCAGGATAATGCAACGTGTCACAAAGTACGCAGTGTACGTGTGTGGTTTGAGGAGTTTACAGTAATGAGTTTACAGTACTCCCCTGGCCACCTGGCTCTCTGGATTTACACCCAGTCAGTCGAGAATCTGTGGGAACTCCTCGATAGGCCTGTACATGTCATGGATCCTCAACGGAGAAACCTGTAACAGCTGGCTACGGAACTGCAGTCGGCATGACTACACATCGTTGTCGGTAACTTCTAGGACCTAACTGACTTCCTTCCTACAAATCTGGCAGTGGTTCTCGCTGAAAAAATTTGTGATTCCGGATGTTGACAGGTGGGCACTGGGCAGTGTAGTCTGGCACCTGCGAGCTAACATCCCAAAGATGTTAGGGCTTACATGCGGTTCCTCTTCGTCGAAATGTCTTGGCACAAACTCGTCCAGGGGTTGAACCGCAACTGTCGCATTACACGCCCCAAATTAGACACTTGTGAACCTTTGGTTAAATTGTCTGGCTGATGGAATGTTTCTGAAATTGTATGAAACACACAAAGTTAATATAACATGTAGTAACAGCAATAATAAAATGATTCAAATGGCACTGAGAATTATGGGACTTAACTTCTAAGGTCGTCAGTCCCCTAGAAATTAGAACTAATAAGACATAACTAACCTAAGGACATCACACACATCCATGCCCGAGGCAGGATTCGAACCTGCGACCGCAGCGGTCGCGCGGTTCCAGACTGTAGCCCCTAGAACCGTTCTTCCACTCCGGCCGGCTACCAGCAATAATAATATCGGGATCTAAATTAATGACCCATAAATGATGCAGGCCACACAGTTGCGATTTGGTTAGAATAATGTTATTCAGAAAGCAAACTAATAGCGAAAGTGGTGTATTTAGAGTTACTGTTAAACTCGAGCGCATATCCATTTTACACAGTTCGATCATTCACAATCTCATCGCGAAATACAAGTCCAATACTCCACCTCCTTATGTACGAGAAAAGTTTGAGTTCACACGAGGCGCGCGGCTGCTCATCGCTCAGAGACTAAGTTCCGCGATACCACACAACGCGAAATTTTCTGAGTCGTTTCACTTCCTAGCTACCAGAAGACCGACTGTCCGCTTTCGCGTCTCAGTCCGAACTATACCTTTTACAGTCTAGACCAGAACTGTCCACTTTGTTGTCTCCAGCCGAACTGTCCGTTTTCGCGTCTCCATCCGAACTGTCTCCTCTGGTGTCTCGATCAGAACTGTCCTCTGCCCGTCTCCGTCCCCGTTTCCCGCACGCCGAACATCTTCACTCAACTGACTGGTGCAGTTCCCTTTCCTGAAGCCGTCCATCTGACTGGCTACAACTTATTCTACATTATTTTACATTTTAACATATTTAAATAATCAAAGCTTGACTACTTTCAATTCTAATGGTTCAAATGGCTCTGAGCACTATGGGACTTAACATCTGTGGTCATCAGTCCCCTAGAACTTAGAACTACTTAAACCTAACTAACCTAAGGACACCACACACATCCATGCCCGAGGCAGGATTCGAACCTGCGACCGTAGCAGTCTTCAATTCTAAATAAAGTAACAATAATATACATTGCATAATAAACGTTAAATTCGTTTACATAAAACCAATACAATTTTCTTCTTAACTTTGAATGTTACGGCCAGTAGCCTTGCACCAATGTGTTTTCTGATAAATATATAAAAAAAACTAAAGTAACTTTTATGTATTAAACTTTACAACAAATATTCTATTACTAATAATTCAATAAGGTGTCATGCTGTCATCGTTCAATGTGTCTTGTGTGTAGGAAATGACGATCTGATGTTTAACTGAAAATACTGATAACTTAAATTTACTATATCTTTTAAACAAATGAACTTACAGAGTTGATATTTACAGCATTTGTCATTTTAATGATGCGCTTGTATATGAAACTGTCGACCGTACGTATTGGCACAAGTCGGTAGTCTTCGTGACTATGACATCATGTTTTCAAATGCTGCCAGCCGCAATGTTCGCACAGTTGCTTTGTAGCTGCTCTGTGAACGTAGGTTCGGTATTCTGGGGTATACTGTACGTGCGTACACACACAAAAAAACACACGCACGCACACACATACACACACACACACACACACACACACAGACACACACACAGTACCTCCTGCCCGTCACATGACGTTGGCGACCCATTGTCAGGTTCACTTGTGCTGGCGCAGCGACAAATTATACGTTGTGATTTAACATACTTGTACTATTTCAAATCTCCGGTACTGAACTGTTAAAAAAAATTTAAAAAAATAAAATGGTCTCTGGGAGGTGCCGGAACGCGTTCCAGCCGAAATTAAGCCCTGTCTTAGGTTCGCGATATTTAACACTGCTGCATCTCCCTGGCCACAAACAGCTTCTACGTGGTTTCCCTGTGACGTAGGTTCTCGTCTGTCACACTCGCACACTACAGCGCTTAGACCTGATTCAGCACAACAGACGCCTGTGAATTTCCCCATCTCGTGGCAAATCTGCGCACTTTGTGGCACATGGTGATGGACGACAGGGTTCGTTTCACAATTCCTGAAGGTCTACTCTTTCGGCCATATACTCAAATGAGAGTGACTGTTCGTTAACTTACACACCTCTTGCGGTCGCAGGTACATCCGTCAAGTGAAATAAACTGTTGCGAAATGCTGCTGATCTCTCTGTACAAAACCTATTCTACAATTAACCTATATTTTATAACAAGAACTATTTCCGTCTCATAACTGTTTGTCGTTTTGCTCTCCTTGTTAGTGTCTGCCTCTACTGCAGACAAGTCTACAAGTAGGGAAGAAGATAATAGAGCAAGTTTAAAAGCAAGCCTAAAAATCAGTTACAATAAAACAAAAATAGTGTATAAATGTCGAGTAGAAAAGGGCACAAATTATCAGTGAAGTTACAGAATTAGCTGAGTAGTTACTGTATTTAGGGCAGTTGAAAACATCTACTCGAGCGACAGAAAGATAAAAAAGAAGAGCGAAATTGTCGCAGAGTGGTTTTGGTAAATTATCTTAGTTTGTAAAACGAAGCCTTCAATGTGTCTGAAACTGAAAGTTCATACTGCAAATGTTGACATGTGCAAGTGTGATTTAATGCGAAAACAGAATTAAACAAATCAAAGTTGTTCAGTAAACAATAGAGAGATCCCTATTTTGAATTGCTTTGAGATGTGGAAAAAGTAATGCATACATCAGAGAACTGACTGCCGTTTCTAGATGTAATTATGACTGTAAAGAAAAATAAATGAAGATGGGCAGACATGCAACCATGCGAAATGGGGGTAGATGGAATAAGGAAGTACATTACTGCAGGCCAATAGATGAGAAAGCCAATGGTTTAATAAAAGATTGGCAAATAAAGTTAGAAAATATGGAATACCAACATTGAAGCTCAACATTACAATACGCAAAACATGGTAATGTATATAGGGAATTTTTATCCAGTACTGGCTATCAAATGATATCATGGCGATCCACAATCGTCGAGAGACAGCAAAAATTATAGACATGTCAGATAACGCGCATTCACTGTGGCCAGAGATCATTTGATTAAAAGGAATCTATTGGCTTCATGGATGACACGATTTTTGTCACTGGGCATGCGACGTTCTGTGACAGAGCTCCGAGTACATTAACAAGAGACTAACTGGTTCGTCGAAATATAGCGCACAAAAATGGAATATTCAGTTCAGACAGAAACCCGAAAACATACCGTCAATAATAATAATAATGACAATAACCACAGTACCGATATAAGATCAGACTGCTCCTGAATTAGCAAGCAGCAGACGAGAGCTACAGGAAGGTTGAGATCAAGAGGAGAGCGAATCACACATTATATCTGGATATAAAACCCTGTCGCCAACTGAGCTTTGAAATGGCTTCGTAATGTCAACAGAGTAACCCACCAGAAGTTGGGACTTCAGTGACGGTTACCGAAAACTTTCCTCCGTACTACAAACACGATCCTCCCATTGTGGCAGAAAACGAAAATTTCACACTTTACTGGAACCGCAGCAAAATAAACGATGAAACAATCCGTTGTAATCGACCTTACATGAAGCTGAGCGAGGCACCTTCTTTACAGACATCGCTCTACCCAATACTAGTAATCTGCAAACCCCCTACAACGATAAGATGGCCAAATTGAGGGACCCGGCCGTGAGTTAAAAGACAGGAAGTTTGCACCCATATGGAAACATGGAACAATTTCGTGGTCCCAAAATTGACTGAAGAATCTACGTGTCCTAAACCTGCATCCATCGCTCTGTTTGCAGCTGGACTGAACATCTCCAGTGTAATTCATCGATTTCTTGGAGAATAACTTAGTGATAACTTGTTATTTAAACAATCATCATGATATGAATACCATGTAAAAATGAGTGAGTGGGCCACTACATTACAATAACAAAAGTACACATTTCCTTGCTGAAATCAGAGAGCCTTTTGAGAAACGTACAGATGTCTCATAAGAAGGCTGTCTCTCCCTCCTACTCTTTATCTTAGTTCTGAATCAAGCTAAAAGCAAACAGGAAAAATACATCAAAGATATAATAATCTGGATACAAAATCAACGTTAAATGCTCAGCAGTCTTAGATGATTTAGTAGTTATCACTAAGACTAAATAAGTAATTAAATATCCTTAGAAATGTACCATGGAAAAACCACACTAGCGAGCGACGAAGGCAGGCTTCCGGATATCTTTCGAGAAAACACATTACACGGAAGAATTGCATCAAAGCAGCAGGAAAATTCCGCTGAAAATGGAATATGAGAATATTTTGCAGATGTCAGCATGCAGATAACTTTGGGTGATCGAACTGTCATCAGCGTTTGACGGCTGCGCAAACATGAAAGGTGCCATCAAACTTAAACAGAAGTCATTCTGAATTATTTGAAAACACAATAAGAAAAAGTAATACCGCGCAATGCAGAATTGCGATATTACAAGATGGTTCTTTTGCCAGAAGCCGTTTTTTCAACACAGTTGTCGGAAGGCATTCTAAAGTCACAAAAATTGAACAACAGGAGTGAAAAATCCGTACGAAATGCGTGGCCCCGTACAAGAAAATGGTTTGGACGACGAGGAGAACATCTGACCTCTATACTTAGATACATAATATCGATGACGCCGAGCAAAAGGTACCTGAAGTTCTATGACCATGTTTATAGAATGGACAACAATAGACTCACCAGAAATTGCTCTACATTTTTAAATTAAAGAAAGTCAAAATAAGCTGGTTAGAAAAAACTAGAGAAGATTTATGTGACATGAGCATCACCAAGGAAATTATAATAAATTGTCTAGCCTTTGAAACACTCGTAGCGTAGCACAGTTTCAAGGAAAGGCTTGAAAGAAGACAAGAAACGGCCAAAATAACGAAAAAATAATCAGTAAATTTATAAAGAGATTTTAGGGTGTTAAGATGGCAAAAACCGTCAAGAAAACTACCAGGATTAATCGCGTTCCTGAAGTGGGCAAAACAAAGAAAGATCTGACAAGTTTTTCAAGCTGCTTCTGTCATCACCTCGGATGACAAAGTCAACGATCCACACTTCAATTTTCTCCACAACTGTGATGTCCGCTGTATTGTGTTCCGGCATTCGACCTGACTGAAGTCGGAAGTCCCACAGTAATTTGTGTGTATTCGTTTTCAACAACTTTTTCTTGCTCTTAGGTCGACTTCCGATTTCTCGATTCGGGCATTAATAGCATTAGTTCTGACGTCTTCAATTTTTTGGTCCTGTCCTCCTCAGTTGCGCGTAATACTACGGTGTGTTGATGATTTTCACTTATGGACCGTCTGACAGCAACTGAATAAAACACAATTTTAGTGCCATACGCGTTTCGCCTTTATTTTCTGCAAGGCATCATCAGTGGCCTGTAATATGTACATATGTTAGCTATTTTATTTACATTTTTGTCACTGTGCCTATAGGTTATAAACAGTTCTGGTGGTTGGTATTTCCTATTAAGTAGTAATGTTTTGAACTGTACTTACAGGTTGCGTAGACAGTTTCTTACATATTACGCTCCTGTTACATTTTTGGTCTTATTCTTCTTCCTATGAGCGCCAATTTGCTGTTTTTTCTGCATTCCACAGCACTATGCACTGAACGCTTTTATTTAATGCAATGTTTTGGTTTCTGTTGGCGACTGTCAAATGTTTTTGCCAAAGATCGAATATTACTGCCAAGCTTATGAGTGTAACTATCGAAGTATCTGTGGTCTGTTGGTGTATGCATTTGTGTGGGCGCTTGTGTGTGTGTGTGTGTGTGTGTGTGTGTGTGTGTGTTTGTGAGTGAGTGAGTGTTTTTTGGTGTCATATTATTTTATTTTATTGTATTTAATTATTTATTTTTGTTTATGTCCTGTGTATGTGTGTGTGTGTTTTGGTGTGATATATATATATATATATATTTTTTTTTGTGTGTGTCTGCCTGTATTTTGGTGTTATGCATTTTTTTTTTTTTTTTTTTTTTTTTTTTTTTTTTTTTTTTTTGAGGGGGTCTGTGTGTGTGTGTGTGTATTTTGGTGTTATATACTTTTTTTATGTTATCATTTCCTTTATTAAGTGTAGTAAGGAGCCTGTGCTGATGTGTGTTTGTTCATTTATCACATGTTTGTTTTCTGCTATGGCTTTCTGGATGTGGAAGTTTTCTTGCATTTGTATAAGATGTTTGTCATGGTTGCTTATTCTCATTATTTTCATTTCTTGTTCCATGTTTGTAGGATGATGGTTGTAGTGTTTTAAATGCTCTGCAAATGTGGAATAGTTTGTTTCATACTTCCAACATCTGATATGTTCTTTGTATCTTGTTTCAAAATTCCTGCATGTCATGCCTATGTATACTGCATCACAACTTTGACATTCAAGTTTATATATTCCTGATTGTTGGAATTTGTCCCTCTTGGTAGCTGGCTGGCTGACAACTGAACAAAACTACTTTCAGTTTGAGGAAGAATATTATCTACAAACTGATGGACTGCCCATGGGATCCCCAATATCAGGAACACTAGCAAACATTTTCATCAGTCACCTTGAAAATCAGATATTTGATAAGATAACCACAAATGAAAGTTTCAAAATCATATATTGGTACAGATACGTGGATGACATTATTTGTTTGATAGACGAGCCAAGTGAAAAAATAGATGAACTCCATTCAGAAATAAACAAAGCTCATAAGAACATAAAATTCACACTTGAAAAAGAAAAAGAAAATCAAATAAATTTTCTTGACATTACAATTAAAAAAGAAAATGGAAAACATACATTTAACATCTTTAGAAAACCAACAGCCACGGACACAATAATACATTCCACATCCAACCACCCCCAAAACCAGAAATTTGCAGCACTAAGACACATGTTACATAGATTAAACAGAATCCCACTCAGTAAGAGAAACTATGAACAAGAAATGAACACGATCATACAAATAGCTAGGAACAACGGGTATGACACACATGTGGTACACAGGCTCAATCAAAAAATAAAAACACAAATAAAAAACAAACACAACATTTCCACAATACAAAAGAACTCACAAGCTGAAAACTTACAAACACACTCAACAAACACACACAATGACAACACCACACAGAAAAGAACCAGATGGTACACCATGACCTACACACATAAACTAACACACAGAGTTGCAAACATCCTAAAGAGACAGGGCTTCAAAATAGCATATAAGCCTGGGCAAACCCTTCAATCACACCTAAGCCAGCCAGCTACCAAGAGGGACAAATTCCAACAATCAGGAATATATAAACTTGAATGTCAAAGTTGTGATGCAGTATACATAGGCATGACATGCAGGAATTTTGAAACAAGATACAAAGAACATATCAGATGTTGGAAGTATGAAACAAACTATTCCACATTTGCAGAGCATTTAAAACACTACAACCATCATCCTACAAACATGGAACAAGAAATGAAAATAATGAGAATAAGCAACCATGACAAACATCTTATACAAATGCAAGAAAACTTCCACATCCAGAAAGCCATAGCAGAAAACAAACATGTGATAAATGAACAAACACACATCAGCACAGGCTCCTTACTACACTTAATAAAGGAAAAAGTATATAACACCAAAATACACACACACACACACACACACACACACACACAGACCCCCCTCAAAAAAAAAAAAAAAAAAAAAAAAAAAATGCATAACACCAAAATACAGGCAGACACAAAAAAAAAAAATATATATATATATATATCAAAACACACACACACATACACAGGACATAAACAAAAATAAATAATTAAATACAATAAAATAAAATAATATGACACCAAAAAACACTCACTCACTCACAAACACACACACACACACACACACACACACACACAAGCGCCCACACAAATGCATACACCAACAGACCACAGATACTTCGATAGTTACACTCATAAGTTTGGCAGTAATATTCGATCTTTGGCAAAAACATTTGACAGTCGCCAACAGAAACCAAAACATTGCATTAAATTAAAGCGTTCAGTGCATAGTGCTGTGGAATGCAGAAAAAACAGCAAATTGGCGCTCATAGGAAGAAGAATAAGACCAAAAATGTAACAGGAGCGTAATATGTAAGAAACTGTCTACGCAACCTGTAAGTACAGTTCAAAACATTACTACTTAATAGGAAATACCAACCACCAGAACTGTTTATAACCTATAGGCACAGTGACAAAAATGTAAATAAAATAGCTAACATATGTACATATTACAGGCCACTGATGATGCCTTGCAGAAAATAAAGGCGAAACGCGTATGGCACTAAAATTGTGTTTTATTCAGTTGCTGTCAGACGGTCCATAAGTGAAAATCATCAACACACCGTAGTATTACGCGCAACTGAGGAGGACAGGACCAAAAAATTGAAGATGTCAATACAGCTATGTCAAGCATTCCCTGTCAACGTGTACAACAGGTTTAAGAAAATACATCTGAGACTCCATAAGACGATACAGCATATAAAATTCAACAGAACATGCAAAAAGAACGATTTAATTCCAAGCTACATTAATGTAAAGGTTAAAAACAGTTCTACAGTGGCACAAAAGTCGAAATCATTTGCAGAACGATTCTGGTTACTACATGAAATTAAGATGCTCTATTCGAAAAAACAGCACCTAAACATGATGCTCTATGAAACTCATCTAGAATTGGCAAAAAACGTAGGAAACGCCGCAGTTTTCATGGCACTAGTAGAAAAAACTGAGCACAACACATATATAGCAATGAAACATTTACAAAACAAACATAAACACAAGATAATGAAACTAACAGTAAAAAAGACGCAAAAATACATTTACATTTTAAATGTGAAACCACATGAACACCAACACTCATTCCATCCACGCTTAGTTAACCTAACAGAGACAGAACTACACGAAAACGAGAAAATGCTCTTGGAAAAAGGTTTGAAACACTGCACCAATAGCAAGGTGAACAATCAATACATAGAAAATCTCATAGTAGAAACCGAACACATCCTTACACGTGAAGAACAACAAAATAATTGTGAAATAAACATAGGACTGACAAGAGAACTAGTAAAAGAAGAAATAAAAGGCATAATAAAACAAACACAGCAGACACACAATAAGAACAACCAAACAGAAGCAGCTACTATGAAAAGGTTAAAACAAAAGTTAACAAACAACAATATATTAATAACAAGAGCAGACAAGGGAAATGTAACAGTACTCATGGATAAAGAGCAATACATCACAAAAACCAAGGAATACATAAACACCAACGCAATACAAAAACTGAAGTCAGATCCAACTACACGATTCCAGGCAAATGTGAAACGAACACTGAAAAACATTGAACACACACTCACAGACAAACAAAAATACTACTTAACACAGAAAAACCCACAAGCACCAACACTCCGCAGTCAACCGAAAGTACATAAAGACGGAATGCCAATGAGACCTGTTATCAACTTCAAGAAAGCCCCAACATACCGCATAGCCAAACACCTCCAAAAGTTAGTTACAAAACACTATAAAGTAGAAAACAACAGAACAGTGATAAACACAGGAAACCTAATAGAAAATATACAGAACATACAGGTACCACACACAGCATCACTGATTTCATTCGATATAGAAAATATGTATACCTCCATCCCTATCACAGAAACAATAGAAATCATAGAACAAAATCTCTCATCCCACAGCAACTTCACCACAGACGCAATAAAAGAAATAACAGATATGCTCAGACTGACAACTGAACAAAACTACTTTCAGTTTGAGGAAGAATATTATCTACAAACTGATGGACTGCCCATGGGATCCCCAATATCAGGAACACTAGCAAACATTTTCATCAGTCACCTTGAAAATCAGATATTTGATAAGATAACCACAAATGAAAGTTTCAAAATCATATATTGGTACAGATATGTGGATGACATTATTTGTTTGATAGACGAGCCAAGTGAAAAAATAGATGAACTCCATTCAGAAATAAACAAAGCTCATAAGAACATAAAATTCACACTTGAAAAAGAAAAAGAAAATCAAATAAATTTTCTTGACATTACAATTAAAAAAGAAAATGGAAAACATACATTTAACATCTTTAGAAAACCAACAGCCACGGACACAATAATACATTCCACATCCAACCACCCCCAAAGCCAGAAATTTGCAGCACTAAGACACATGTTACATAGATTAAACAGAATCCCACTCAGTAAGAGAAACTATGAACAAGAAATGAACACGATCATACAAATAGCTAGGAACAACGGGTATGACACACATGTGGTACACAGGCTCAATCAAAAAATAAAAACACAAATAAAAAACAAACACAACATTTCCACAATACAAAAGAACTCACAAGCTGAAAACTTACAAACACACTCAACAAACACACACAATGACAACACCACACAGAAAAGAACCAGATGGTACACCATGACCTACACACATAAACTAACACACAGAGTTGCAAACATCCTAAAGAGACAGGGCTTCAAAATAGCATATAAGCCTGGGCAAACCCTTCAATCACACCTAAGCCAGCCAGCTACCAAGAGGGACAAATTCCAACAATCAGGAATATATAAACTTGAATGTCAAAGTTGTGATGCAGTATACATAGGCATGACATGCAGGAATTTTGAAACAAGATACAAAGAACATATCAGATGTTGGAAGTATGAAACAAACTATTCCACATTTGCAGAGCATTTAAAACACTACAACCATCATCCTACAAACATGGAACAAGAAATGAAAATAATGAGAATAAGCAACCATGACAAACATCTTATACAAATGCAAGAAAACTTCCACATCCAGAAAGCCATAGCAGAAAACAAACATGTGATAAATGAACAAACACACATCAGCACAGGCTCCTTACTACACTTAATAAAGGAAATGATAACATAAAAAAAGTATATAACACCAAAATACACACACACACACACACACAGACCCCCCCCTCAAAAAAAAAAAAAAAAAAAAAAAAAAAAAAAAAAAAAAAAAAAAAAAAAAAATATGCATAACACCAAAATACAGGCAGACACACAAAAAAAAAAATATATATATATATCACACCAAAACACACACACACATACACAGGACATAAACAAAAATAAATAATTAAATACAATAAAATAAAATAATATGACACCAAAAAACACACACACACACACACACACACACACAAGCGCCCACACAAATGCATACACCAACAGACCACAGATACTTCGATAGTTACACTCATAAGTTTGGCAGTAATATTCGATCTTTGGCAAAAACATTTGACAGTCGCCAACAGAAACCAAAACATTGCATTAAATAAAAGCGTTCAGTGCATAGTGCTGTGGAATGCAGAAAAAACAGCAAATTGGCGCTCATAGGAAGAAGAATAAGACCAAAAATGTAACAGGAGCGTAATATGTAAGAAACTGTCTACGCAACCTGTAAGTACAGTTCAAAACATTACTACTTAATAGGAAATACCAACCACCAGAACTGTTTATAACCTATAGGCACAGTGACAAAAATGTAAATAAAATAGCTAACATATGTACATATTACAGGCCACTGATGATGCCTTGCAGAAAATAAAGGCGAAACGCGTATGGCACTAAAATTGTGTTTTATTCAGTTGCTGTCAGACGGTCCATAAGTGAAAATCATCAACACACCGTAGTATTAGTTCTGACGGTTTGTTCCTGTGCATCAAAAATCAGTCCCGGAGCTGATAGTCGGCTGTCTTCCACATAGTCTGCCAATGCAAGCTTCTCTTGTTCCACTGCCTGTCTCACTTTCAAGAGTCCTCTACTGCCTGCTTTTCTGCCCAAGCACAATCCGTCGACGTCACGCGAAGCTAAAGTGCATGGTGAATTATAATGAGCTCTCTTGCTTGCCTGTTCAGATTATCCAGCTTTACTTGTGTCCAGTCACGTTGTGTGCAGTGTATCACATGATGTGTGTGGCCCGGTTAATGAGTACCTTGATGGTACTGCCGCCATTCAGTTTGTATTTCAAAATTTTTCTGGCCCTTTGGGTGTAATCTTTGCAGATCACACTTCTTACACGCCTATGTTTGATTTTCAACTGCAAGATGCCGTCACTTTCTGAGATTTCGCGCTTCCTCTGTGCCAACGTGGCGCACACTTGTCTAAGCCCAATTCCATGCTGTCTGCTGCTTGAAATACACTGTTATTTTGGCACTTACTTTGAGTGTAGTTGGTGTGAAACCTAAATTTATTTCCCCCAAACAAATGAATTTCCTCTTTTTACTAGCTGAAATACTTATCACATTTCAAGAGCCGAAATTAATGCAACTATCATGTCTGGCTCAGTCATTTCTGAAAAAATCTTATTAGTTTTAGAAGTGGATAAATTAATCCCATTTCCTCCTCTTTGACATCTGTTTTTAATGCCTCTGGGCTGATCTTAGGCAAAATTTTCCGTCTAAAGTTTCATCTCCAGTTTGAAAAGCAATGTCAGTAACTAAAAAAGGGCGATTAAAAAGTTTTCACCAGGCTGAAGATACCGGTTTGGTGAAACACCTTGTCCAGCTACGGGAAGAAGTTCGTAACTCCCTGCTGCCCGTCTTCGTCCGTCAGGAATCGTCGACTATTCAAGACCGTTTTTAAGGGATCGGAGGCGTGATAATCGCGTGGGGAGAGATAAGGACTATAGGAAGGGTACTCGGGGATCTCCCACTGGAGTTGGATTAACTTCTGCGGTACGCCATTTTCGGTATGGTGATGTGCGCTATCATGAAGCAGCAGCATTTCTTATATGAAGTCTTCACGGGTTGTCAGCCGAGTAGCGTCGTCGTCTCGTAACCACGTTTCGATGGAATGCGTCTCCATCATCTTCAGGCGAAGATGATGGAGACTCATTCCATCGAAACGCGAAACGTTGCTACGAGACGACGACGCTACTCGGCTGACAACCCGTGAAGACTTCATATATGAAATTCGCCGAGAAAGCCTGCACTCACATATAGCAGCATTTCTTGACGCACAATTCCACAAAGGTGCTTTTTGACAGACATACACATTCTTCATTCTGCGATGAATATCTATCGGTATTTGTCCTTCGGCAGCCAAGAAAAGAATAACAGCACTGTGATCCTGTTTGAACGCATTTGGTAATAAAGTCACCATAGTTCACGTTTCTGCATTTACCGCACGCACGTCAGAAAGATGCGAATGCCACACTAATCCTTGTCTACACGTCGAGCCGGCCGAAGTGGCCGTGCGGTTAAAGGCGCTGCAGTCTGGAACCGCAAGACCGCTACGGTCGCAGGTTCGAATCCTGCCTCGGGCATGGATGTTTGTGATGTCCTTAGGTTAGTTAGGTTTAACTAGTTCTAAGTTCTAGGGGACTAATGACCTCAGCAGTTGAGTCCCATAGTGCTCAGAGCCATCTGAACCATCTACACGTCGATGCCCATATACCTGCATCGGACACGCGCAACGTCGCACAAACAATGCAGCAACGCCTTCAAACGGAAACTTGTTGCAACCCTTGTTCACTCAAGTACGAGCAGCCCTTAGCGGCTCGCCATCTTATTTACAACTATTCATGACGTCGCCTTTCCGGCTTAGATTTTTTTTTTAATGTGACTTGTAAGTGCTGCATCTCTTTCCAGTCAGTACAAACGTTAATTTTATTAATGTATTATATACCTAATATGTTTTAGGACAGTTAGTTTAATTCTGAGGACGAGGCTCATAGTAGCGTTGAAACCTGGTCAATTTTGACTTAGTATTTGTGACCGAGGACTTATTTACGTTCTAATATAATGAAACTTTTTCATCATCTTTATATGAATACATGAAGTGTAATTCTTCGACGTGTCCTACTTGCAAAAACGGATATTTCATTTGTAGAATCTACCGCCAGGGCAGAAACCCTTGAAACTCGTGAGTAATGGTGGCCAAGTATACGAATCTACCTTCATTTAGGAACGACGCTTTACCGTTTTTTTTTTCTTTTCTGTAGCTATGAAATTTTGTCGTTCCTGAGTGAAAGACCCAGAAACACGCCAACTAATCTCTAAGGGTACTGCCAATAGAATCAGCTCCACAAATCAGCAAACGCGAATCCGAATGTGTGTTTAATTACGTTGTATTACAAACAGAAATTCGGCCAGCGTCCTGCACTTGTATGCAAAGCTTAAGCGGCTGCATTTTTTCGAGCTCAAATTAAGATCTGAGATAAAAATTACGAGACAAGGAAAGCTATTAAACTACATCAAAAACAGAAAAGTAAAGTAGTTTCACGTCTGTATTGTACAGTTAAGTACATTAGGTTGAAACTGCTCTTATGTCACTATTATTCTAACCAGATACAATTTATTTTGTTTCCCGCTGTTTTATTACTATTTACTTCAGAAATTTATCCGGAAATTAACTACACAAAATTAGCTTTCCTCTCCGGAGAGGATATAAAAGATGGGAATATAAAATTGCCACGTAAAAGTAAAACACATCTGGACGTAAAATTTTCCCTTTATAACAACCGTTTTAATATTCTGGCCTTGCTACACCACAAAATTACGCACCGCTCTGTGCCAAATCGTATATGCCCCGAAATCGAGTTACTCATTAAAATATGGCTTTCTCTGAGGGCGCCAGGAGAGAGGGGAGGGGAGCGCCGACTTAATTCCTTTGCCAGCCTAATTGGCAGCGAGCGTAGGCAGTTGTTTACGGCGTAATTAATTATTCCGGCAACAGCAATTCGCCCTCGGGAATAGGGCGTAATGAATACGGGGTGTCCGCTTTGCCACGTCACTGTGCTAGCGCGACTGCATCGCGAACGGCTTTTGTTTTCCGTGCTGCAGAAGTAATAACGGCGAAATTGAAGAGGCGCAGAGGAGAATCCGAGCCGACAGACAGCTTCTGTGAACCACTTTGATAATCTTGATTGAATCGAAATGTGATTAGATACGAGAGGAAATTTCCCCATTTAATGTTTCAGATGTGTGTTACGGGTGTTCTTCCTAGTTGTCTATGTCTTTTACACCTGTGTCAAAAGCAGAAAATAAACGAAAGGGGAGAAAGCTTTGGGTTTTACGTACCTCGACGACGACGTCATTAGAGGCGGAACACAAGGTTGGATTGGAAAAGCATTAAGAGGAATCCTTTACAGAGAGATGCTCTTAATTCATCTTGCTGCTGAAGCTCTCTTTTTTGTCTATGTCTCCATGGAAATGTGATTCTGCCTTCAGTAAACGCAAATTCTTCTTCTTTAAAACCCAAACTTTTCCGCTGATGTTGCGTACAGAAACATGTTTATGTGATTGTCTGACATTTGCAGTACAGCTGCTAACTTGCTTCTGTTTATGATCTGCAGTTAATAAAGATTTTTCAAGGTTATACGTATATTTACTAACGAAAATAACGAGAAGTAGTAGAAATGACAACAGCGAGAAGATTACATCGAAATTGGCAATCACGAAGTATAGGAAATAAGGAATACCGCTCCCTTGGAAGCAAACACATGACGGACGAATCCAGGTTGTATACCAGTTAGATTCCGCAACTGCTCCATACTTAACATTCGTACACTACTACTCGTTCGACGAAAGATCTGTGCCTGAACACTGTAAAGCTTTACAGTTCACACCAATACTCAAGAAAGGAAGTAGGAGTAATGTTATGAATTACAGCCTCACATCGCCGAAGTTGATTCGCAGCAGGATATTGGAACGTGTACTGTGTTCAAACATTATGAATTACCTCGAGGAAAGCTGGCCGCTGGGGCCGAGCGGTTCTAGGCGCTTCAGTCCGGAACCGCACTACTGCTACGGTCGCAGGTTCGAATCCTGCCTCGGGCATGGGTGTGTGTGGTGTCCTTAGGTTAGTTAGGTTTAAGTAGTTCTAACAAGGGAACCTCCCCATCGCACCCCCCTCAGATTTAATTACAAGTTGGCACAGTGGATAGGCCTCGAAAAACTGAACACAGATCAATCGAGAAAACAGGAAGAAGTTGTGTGGAACTATGAAAAAAATAAGCAAATTATACAAACTGAGTAGTCCATGCGCGACATATGCACCATCAAGGATACTCGAAACGCCGAAGCGTCGTGGTCCCGTGGTTTGCGTGAGCAGATGTGAAACGAAAGTTATTTGGTTCAAGCCTCCCTCGGGTGAAATTTTTTTTTAATTTTCAGACTATTATCAAAGTTAAGGCACTCAAACATAATCAACTTCGCTCACCAAAATTCCAGGACATGTTCAGATTTGCTTGGACACATGCAGGATTTGACGGTCTACACACGGAAAAATTTGAAAACGTTAAAAACATATGTTTTGACAGAGCACAGGGAAAACTGTGCGACTGTGAAACTGTTGCATTCATTTGTTGCAGTTCATGTGACAAACTCTTATGTTTTCATCACTTTTTTGGGAGTGATTATCACATCCACAAGAAAACCTAAATCGGCAAGGTAGAAGAATCTTTTTACCCATTCGCCAAGTGTACAAGTTAGGTGGGTCGGCAACATATTCCTGTCAGGTGACGCACATGCCGTCACCAGTGTCATATAGAATATATCAGACGTGTTGTCCTGTGGAGGAATCGGTTGACCTATGACCTTGCGAGCAAATGTTTTGGGTGCCCATTGGAGAGGCACGTGCTGTCGTCTACTAATCGCACGGTTTTGCGGTGCGGTGGCAAAACACAGACACTAAACTTATTACAGTGAACAGAGACGTCAATGAACGAACGGACGGATCATAACTTTGCGAGAATAAAGAAAGTAAAATTTTCACTCGATGGAAAACTTGAACCATGGACCTCTCATTCCTGAGCTGCTCACGCTAATCACGGGACCACGACGCTCCTGAGCTCACAGTATCCTTAATGTTGCTTATGTGACGCATGGACTACTCAGTTCGTATATTTTGCTTATTTTTTTCGTAGTTCCACACAACTTCTTCCTGTTTTCTCGATTGATCTATGTCCAGTTTTTCAAGGCCTATCCACTGTGCCAACTTATAACAAAATCTGAGGGGGGTGCGATGGGGAGGTTCCCTTGTAAGTTTAGCGGACTGATGACCTCAGATGTTAAGTCCCATAGTGCTTAGAGCCATTGAACCATTTGAACTTTGAGGAAAACAACCCACTATGCACTGTCAGCACGGAATCAGAAAATATCGTTCTCGTGTAACACAGCTAGCTCTTTATTCTCATGCAGTTAGTGCTATCGACAGGGGATCAAAACTGGTTCCATATTTCTAGATTTACAGAAGGCTTATATCATTGGTCACAAGTGGCTTTTAATCAAATTGCGTGATTATAGAGTATCATCTCTGTTGTGCGACTGGATTCGTTATTTCGTGTCAGAAAGTTCACAGTTCGTAGTAACTGACCGAAAGTCATGAAGTAAAGCAGAAGTGATATCTAGCGTTTCCCAAGGAAGTGTTTCAGGCCCTCTAATGTTTCTAATCTATATGAATCAGCGTAGCGGTAGCGTTTCCGCCAATCACGTAGGGGGCCCGGGTTCGATTCCCGGCAGGGGCTGGGTGTTTTGTGTCCATCACCATTTTCATCATCATAGACCCGCAAGTCGGCGAAGTGGCGTCAACTAAAAAGGACTTGCAAAACGGCGGCCGAACTTCCCCGCCCAACAATGCCAAACGCTCATTTCATTTCATCTACATGAATGATGAAGGAGGTAATATCAGCAGCGAACTTAAATTGTTTGCAGATGTTAAGGTCATCAGAATATCAAAACAAACTGCTCCAATGATTTAAGCCACGACATCCGTATTGAAAAGTGGCAATTGATCCTAAATGGTGGAAAGTGTGAGGTCATCCACGTAAGTACCCGTACTAAAAGGAAACATTAAATTATCTTTACACAATAGCTAGGAATTGCAATTAGTATGAACTGGAATTATCATAAAAATAATGACATATAGAAGGCAAACCAAAGGCTGCGTTCTGTTGGCAGACCAGTTAGTAGATGCAATAAGCAGCTATACTAAAGAGACTGCCTACAGTACGTTGTCCGTCCTCTTCTAGGGTACTGCTATGCTGTATGGGATCCTTACCAGATAGAACTGACGGATGACATCGAAAAAACTCAAAGAAGTGTAGCTCATTTTGTATTACCGCGAAATAGGAGAGAGAGTCTCACAGATACGATACGCGAGTTGGGGAGGCAGTCATTGAAACAGAGGCATTTTTCTTTGCAGCGAGATCTGCAGTGTTCTCCATCGAATGTGGCACCCACCTACACAGGGAGAAATGCTCATCATAATAACATGTGAGAAATCAGAGTTCACACGGGAAGATTTAAATGTTACTTTTTTCCACGCGTCTTTCGAGAGCGGAACAGAATAGAGTGAAAGTGGTTTGATGAACACTGTGCGAGGCACTTAAGTGTGAACTGCAGAGCAGTCATGTAGATGAAAAGCAGACTAGCACAGGCAGAGGGCGTTCCTGGCCAAAAGAAGTCTATTAGTCTCAAATAAAGGCCTCAATTTGAAGAAGAAATTTCAGAGAATGTTCATTTGGAACACTGTGTTGTACGGTAGTGCACCAGGTGCTGTCAAAAAGTCGGAACAGAAGAGATTCAAAAGGTCTGAGGTGTGGTAGTGGTACAGAAGAACATTGAAACTTAGGTGACTCATAAGGTGCTTCGCAGAACTGGTGAAGAAATTAACATTGGAGAACACTGGCTTTAAGAAGGGATAGGATAATGATAGAACTGTCATAGGACGATGATAGAACGATCGTAATTTGTAAACAAAGATGAGACACCATCTTCCTTTACAAGCATGAAAGTTTCCATGTGATGTATTACGACAGATAAAGGAGCCTATGACTACTGCAGACACAGCCACACATTACACCGAAGTCGTAACACAAGACTCACATATCGTACTATCACGTGTAAACCCACCTGATATTGGAGGTTTATACCGTCGAAACGCTTTGTCGATATAAATAAATAATAAGTTTTAGATGCAGACTTGTTATTTTATTCGACAGCAGTAAAACCTGTAAAGCCTAAGCTGAAATGTTCGCATTTAAAGATTGTATGTTGCTGTCCCTAGTCAGTTTGCAGCTCTGGATCCGTTCTACAGTCACAGTTTATCTTTTTAACCCTTTAAGTAAGTTCGAACTGATGCCCTTTGATACAGAGAACGTGTGTAATCATTATTTCGATTAATGCGAGCTATTGTTCTTATTGGAGAATCGTCGAGTGACACTAATTCAAGTTCTACAGTCACAGTTTATCTTTTTAACCCTTTAAGTAAGTTCGAACTGATGCCTTTTGATACAGAGAACGTGTGTAATCATTATTTCGATTAATGCGAGCTGTTGTTCTCATTGGAGAATCGTCGAGTGACACTAATTCAAGTATTTCAACGGCCCACATACGTACAGTCAGTCGAAGCATTTAATGAGGAATGGACTGTTATGTAATTTCAGGCAAAGACAGACTGGAAGGTACTACCACAATGTGTTCGGAACTTTTTTAGTGGTTGTGAACAGAGGTGACATTTCTTTCAAGGAAGACATCACCTTACTCAACACAGCAGCAGTGGCTGGTTCGCACGCATCAACACATTGCAGTTTTCATTCAGGAGACAGCTTTGAGGGCACCCATCTTGCACATCCTATGTGAAATTGGAGCACATCATGCGCAGAGTGGAGCGCTGATACTTCCGGAAGCTGGGATGCCGTCCAGCACCAGGCGACGTTTCGAAAGCCATAACAGATAGCCTCAACACCAGCAGTACTATCTGGGGCCACAACGTCTGTAAGATGGCAAGAACTATGCCCCTTACGTGAAGTCATTAAAGATCACCGAACTCACGTTGAGCGAACGGTAGGACTGAACAAAAATGACTGACAAGGCACAATGCCTCTTGTAGAGGGCATAGTTTGGACGTATTGGAATAATTAATGTTGGGTGATGGTTTTAAAGTAATTCACGCGAAATGAAAACTTTGTGGAAATGCGTCGATTTACTGGAGGCTAGTTTATCTCAGGGAAGTATTCAGAGTTGACCACAGCCGGGTGGTGGCACGCGGCTGGCGAGCGGCGAAGGGAAGTTACAATAGGCAGCTTAGGGCAGCTCAAGCTCTGAGAAAGCGGTTACGGGGCGCGGCCTCCAGCTGCCTTAAGATGAGTGATAGTGAGTGGGTGGTTGACCCCATGCTTGTGTACCGGAAAGCAGATGGAGAACTTGTACGCCTGTTGATAAATGTCCGTCGTCCCGTTTTCAGTGAAACATGCGAGAAAGCCGCGCAAAGGTACGGTGGAGCGGTCAACAGAGACCGAAATATGCGTGTTCGTGACTATAGCAACTTCTCGCTGAATTCACGGTCCGAAGAGTCTGAAGTAAATCAGGCGAGGAGCAACAGAATGAAATACGCTGGCCTCCGATGGGAACATAGTTGAGAGGAAGGGAAATTTTGTGGGAATTTGTTCACTTCCCAGAGCAGGCATTGGTCGGCGCTGGGAAGCGACGCATAATTAACGCGACTTGCGCTGCAATTGGCGTAAGTGATTTTGCTGGGGGGGAAACCGAGGCGAAGAGCGGACTGGCAGCAGTCTCCGTAGAGTTTTTTCCGTTCCCAGCTTGCCTAGAGTGCGGACGTGGCGTTCTTTACTCAGCTTGCCTGAGAGAGTGTGAGCATCTCTGCAATTTAGGACTTAGCAAACGGAACGATTGAGCTTGGAGAAAGTTTTCGTTCAGCTATGTACTGAGCAAGACAGCTAGGAGTGAATAGACGAGCGCAGCCTTGCAGCACCACGAGGCCGGCCGACGTCCTCACAACGACGACGCCCCGCCACGCTGAATTCGGTGATATTGCGCCCGCTGCGGCTCAAGTTAGGCCACTGATTAATTTTTGGATCACGCCGGCAAAGTTTCCACGAGGGTGTCATGGGCCGTGTATTGTAGAATTCTTCTCGCACTTCGCATTGCGCCTGGGTCAGTCGATAGGAATTAATTTTGATTTATCGCGCTTTATTCCACGTAAACGCAATTTATTCCCACTGCCTGTTAGGAGAGTCATGTAATGTGATGACTGAAGGTCATGAGTTAAAATAAATTTGTGCTAATCGACTGCATCTGTTTTCATTCAAGTAGTTGAAATCCCAAGTCACTTTCTTAATTAATTTTATGTTCAACATTTGCATCTGGTGTTCAATAGCTGAATGTAACATCAATGTGCACCCCTTTTTAATTAAAAGGGATCAATTCTGAATCAACGTATGTCAACACTGCCACCGCAGTTCAATCAGGAGTCACAGGGCCTTATTACTTTCTTTGCGTTATCCGATAATGCGGCAGTTTTCACTCTCTGTTGATCTGTTAGTCAATTAGCTGGGGTTAACACACGCCAAAACCAGATAAGTGACGGGTGGGGTGTTACATGTGGTGTACTTGACTGGTGATCAGCGTCGGGCACGGACGCCACATCGCCTGCGCGCTACGGACGTGAAACGTATCCACTGAACGGCTTAATTGAAGCCGAGCGCGAAGCATCTGGAGCGGGATGACCAAAAAACGTTTGACCAAGAAACAAATCTAAGAGGGAAAACGTACCCTTAAGTATACCGAAAATTTGACTGATTTGGGTATCCATGAACGTTATAAATTCTGAAGCCGAGCGTGGGAATACATAATAATAAATGTACCGAAAATTAAACAGATTTGGGTGAGACATGTAGCCAATTGAATGGATGATCAAGAAAGTGCTTTGCTGGACTCAAGATGAAATGGAAAGACCGAAAAAGAGGTAGATTACATTAGAAAACAGGCAGAAGTGACACGAATGCATATCGAAGACCGTAGTGCAAGATAAATATTAGCATTCCGTCTTCAGGCCACGAGTGGCCTACCGGGACCATCCGACCGCCGTGTCATCCTCGGAGGAGGATGCGGATAGGAGGGGCGTGGGCTCGGCACACCGCTCTCCCGGTCGTAAGGTGGTATTCTTGACCGAAGCCGCTACTATTCGGTCGAGTAGCTCCTCAATTGGCATCACGAGGCTGAGTGCACCCCGAAAAATGGCAACAGCGCTTGGCGGCTGGATGGTCACCCAGCCAAGTGCCGGCCACGCCCGACAGCGCTTAACTTCGGTGATCTCACGGGAACCAGCGTATCCACTGCGCAATGCCGTTGCAAGATAAATACTAGAGGAAATTTAATTTGCTCACGATAAAGTTTTGAGTGTGTGTTACAGGGGACACACTACAATTGGTTTTAGCATACTATACTTGTATTGCAATAAGTGACTATCGCCGAAGTAGAGAGGATATACGATTCAGCCTGGCAAAAGCAATAAAAACACGTATGAAAAAGAGAAATACGGAATATAAATTTGGTCAGAAGTTATTTGATTAGAGCGTAGCCTTCAATGGAAGTGAAAAGTCGAGGGTAATCAGTTCAGACAAAAAGGGAATAGAAGCTTTTTAAATGTGGTGTCACAAAAGAATGCTGAAGATCAGGTAGTTAGATCGAATGACTAGAGAGGAGGTACTGAATGGAACTGCAGAGAAAAGAAACGTATGGTACTACAATTTGACTAAAAGAAGGAGTCGGTTGACAGCACATATAGTCAGGTATTAAGGGATCGTCAGTACGGGAATGGAGGGAAATCTATGTGGGAGAGATTTGTGTGGGGGAGGTGGAGTGAATACTGTAGGGCAGATCACAACTCTATATTACAGTAAGCAGTTTCGAATGGATGCATGTTGCAGTAGTTATTCATAGACGAAGAGGCCTCTATAGAGCAGTGTTGTGTGCAGAGTTGCATCTAACCAGTCCTCGGACCAAGCACCGCAACAGAAAGTAGCATTAAGGGAAGATGGTACAGCAAATTATCAGCACGTGATATCACCACGAAAGCAGACAAACAAAAATCTGGGAAAGGAGAAGAAAGAGAATATGGGCACTTCGCCTTAAGAGCGAGCGGAATTTTGCCCTGTTACTGGACTGGAGCAACGTCTCCGATTTGTAATTCGAAATTCAGACACGTTTTCAGCACGTCGAAACAAGTTCCTTGTGATGCTGCAGCCGCAGCAGAGTCGCCGCGGGTAGCGCACCACCAAAACGCAGGCACCGCCGACTGCAGCCACAACAAAGCAGGCGGACAACAAGGCTACGTGCGCTCTCTCACTCCGTCTGTCTGCACCCCCAACCCCTCAATTTCCACTTCCCCGGCCTCGGCACCATCACACACTTCCATCTATTTCAGCTCAAGTTGTGTCTACTTGACGCACCAGCCGTCGCCATTATGGGTAACTAGCGACGTAGGCGCACGCACATTGCCAACCGCACGCTTTGTGAATGACCACACGGTCATTGCCAGCTAGGAAGGCGATTTCGTGGTCTGTGAAACCCGCGCCGGTTTCTCCCGACAGTGGAAACTGCTAATAATAATCGTTTTCTGAAATAATTGATTTTCCGGTTTTTTTATTTCCACTACTACAAGCAGAAATCGAACAAAGGAGAAAAATTTTGACTCAGAGTCTCAAGACACATAGAATCAAAATATTAAATTAAACGGCCAAATAAAAGAAAAACTAGTCCACCCACCATTTCCTGATTTTCTCGAAGGGTGAGAGTGGTTGAATACTACAAAACATCACCAGTATTTTGCTACTAATTTTAATTTTTTGAAAAATATTCTCAAAAATCATGTTATAACCGGGGACCGTACCACTATTTGGGCATTAAGAATAATCACTGCTAATGGGTGGTAATCACTGCTACGGGTGGTAATTTGTCCTTTTACGAGCTCTACAGGCATATCAAGGCATATTTTGTTGACACAGAAATGGCAGACGAATCTTTAATCTGGTAAAATAAATGAAGCATTGCACATCGCTGCTACATCATTAGGCAAAAATATTTCCAGGTTAGGTTTGGTGCCAACCTGCAGTAAAACTAATGTCTGGCGACGACAGCGACAAACTACAGTATGGACGATTTGGGGGAAGTCTGCATTCTGCACGCACAGGCGTGCTTTAAGCCACGACATATTGCAACAGGGACAGTAATGTCTAGCAATTCTGCACCAGTTCTTATGCTATCTGTTTGTTGCTCTTTTCTCTCGGCATTGTTATTAAATAGCATTGATCGCTTTCCCCATTTTCCATACTGTGGCAATACTTCAAGCCAATGAAAATTTTACGAAAAAAAATTACTCCTTTTTTTTAAAAAAAAGGTTTATTTAAAAATGAAAAAATTTTGGCAATGGCTACTTGATAGTTCGGTTTTTACTCGGTTATTAGTAAAAAATAAATAACACCTACTATAAACGAGACCAAATAAACACCGAAAACACCGTTTATTCAGAACTAAAATATCGGTATCGGTTTTTGCGATTCCTGGTTCACGCATTGTCGACTAAAGGTTGGTTCACACTTGGCGCAACTGAACGGAACGTCAGAACATTCCGTAATGTATTTCAAATGGTGGCTTGCACGTAGGCGGTCAACTGAACACGACGCCAAGGTCGACGATAATCGATATTCTGCTATATTTTACCAGGGGAAACCTTCCGAAGCTTTCGGACTTTTATTGTTTTAAGTAATGACAGTATTTGGAATCGGTATAACCGTTGGGATAAGTCAAGATTTTAATCATGGCTGCAGCAGCAACTGTTAAAATTCTTCACAATAAAGGATGACAGCCAAGGACAGTTGCAGGACAGAATTTTCTTATTAAAATTCTTGACCAAGGTTTCGGTACATATAAATATACCTTCATCAGAAGTAAAACTTCCTGAACAGAAAGACACATTCATTAGAAAAGCCATATCAACGAAAGTGAGAAACAGAAGCTTAAATAATGGTGAAATTGCTAAAGTAATACAGGCACAAAATCTTTAGTACTTACTAAAATTACATCATGCACTGGAGAATAATAAAACAATTATGCCAAAAGGCGTCGTCAATAATTAAAATATCATCTCCATTTGTACAACATGTGTAATGGGCACAGGATCAAAGCGAACAGTTTAACACCGTTACTTCGCCTATGAACTATTGAGACACGAGTGTGAAGGCACTAAGGCAGATTGTTTCGCCGAGAGAGGGCACTTGCATGTGCCAGACTCGCGCATATAACATTCCATAAATACATATATAAGCGCATCAAAATTATTAAAGGTTGTGTTAATTCAAACTTGGTCTTAATAAATAAAACGTATCACGCCAATTAAAGACATTTATGTAAAATAGAAATATAGAACCAAATTTACCTGTGTCCTAGTGTCAAACGGATAAAGCTTGCGCTTGGAACATCTAACGACAGAGGGCACTAGTGTAATGCGCGAGAGTCTCGCGTAAGGTAATTTGGATGCATATTATGATGAATCTGTCTTCTTCGAAAAGTCATCGAGGGCTTGTAACCTCCCCACAAAATTTATTTAAATTGAAATTGAAAATAATTATTATGGATAGCGATTCTCATTTTTGTGTGACCTCAGAACAAAACTGGTTCCCATTTAATGTACCCACAAAATTCTTTTCTCATTTAATGTAAGCACGAAACGGAAAAATTCCTAAGCCTCATAATAAAAAAAAAAAAAATTCAGTAACCTGGTAAAATTTGGACGACAGCAGTGCTGCGTCGTGGCCCTGTAAGATCATTGTGAATAAAAAAGCAAAAAATTCTTACCTCAATAAAAACGGCGAATATATCTGCTCTTACTTAGCATTTTTCCGGCACAGCTCCGTGCAATGCTGGCCTATACATTTGTGATTTGTGAAAGGAAGCAACTGATTTTTTTTGAATGAATGCTTTTTTTTAAAAAAAATTACTTTATATTACCAAAATTATTATTAGGACATTTTTAAAACTTTTGGATGACAGTTCAGATACATTACTATATATGCGCGACGCTGCTTCTTTAGCTTATACAATAATGCTCCATCTCCAGATTCCCGACCAGAGCAGACTGCAGACAAGCGCAGACAACCTCAGACTAGCGACTAGCAACAACTGCTACAGTTACACAGTTCGTACTGCAGTCAACACTGCTCTCTGGTCAGCGATTCTATATTGCAGGCAGCGCATACCTCTTACAGGTTCTATTGTGGGAAATGCTTCGACAACAGCATTGCGCCATTCTTCGTTTGTAGTATAATGAAGTGCATATACATGCACTTTAATGACTCCTCTACAACGAACTGTGAGGTGTGTTCGGGTCAGGACTTTTTTGTGGCCATTTCGAGAGAGTTGGTGATGATGATGACTCACTAACTATCCACCGTTCTGAAAAGTTTCCATTTAGGAGCTCGTGCACTGCAAGAACGTAGAAGGGAGGCGCTCTGTCTTGCTGCAACCATATTTGCTCTGTAATTCTCCCTTCCTAAAGCTGACACATTAACCATGTTCGTAACATGAGTAAGTAATCTGCGCCATTTACAGTCCCTTCAGAAAAGTACACTAGAAGCTGATGTTGAGATGTGCTCATGTCATTACGTGAGGCCCGTTTCTTTATAACCCGACTGTTTAACGATGATTCCATCCTTCTTCAGGTGAGTGTTCGCCACACACCTGAAGATGGCTAGACGGTTGCCAGCCGAAATATTGTGGCAAGAAGTCAACATGATCTGGCTGCAATCCCGAAACCTCATTGAATATTCCAATATGTAGTTTCATATTGAAACGACAAGTTGCAGTTACAGAGAACAGAAGATGATCAGCTTTGACAGAAATTATTCATACGATGGAAATACAAATGCAAAACAACTGCGACACAGAGACGGCAAAAAAAACAATGAATGTTTTATATCAACAGCTGTCAGATCAGACCCCTATCAAACATCGTAGCGTTGGTTTCAAATCTGCTTATGAATAAGGTTATTTGGTACGATTAAATCATTCCCATAAGAGCTTCTCTGTTTAAAATCAACAACAACAAAAAATCTTGATCGTACAGGATTTGGTTGACACTAATTATTGAAACTAACAGAGCGTCTATTCCACATGACTCGTGTTCACAGTTCTGTGTCCTCAGGACAGATATATATACTGTGTGTGTGTGTGTGTGTGTGTGTGTGTGTGTGAGAGAGAGAGAGAGAGAGAGAGAGAGAGAGAGAGAGAGAGAGAGAGAGGGAGAAAGGGGGGGGGAGGGAGGGAGGGTTTTTTTTTGTTTTGTTTTGTTATGGAAAGGACGGACGGAGCTGTTACAGGGTAATACGTGCACAAGCGCTCGTTAAGAGCAATCAGCGTATATATTATACATTCCGGGAGGGTACAGCGTGATATATACACAAAACGTGCGTACAATTGTTGCTAACGTCCACTATGAACGCAGTGGGATACACACAAAAGCATTCATTATACGGCCGGTTGTAAAGCAAAGCATTTATACCACTTGCGTCCAGAAACAGCGCAACGTTCCACATGTGAATAGAAGGGCTAAAACGATTTGTGCGTGGCGGGACACTCCAATGAAAAAAAAAAAAAAAAAACAAAAAAAAAAAAAAACAAGATATCGCTTGACGCCCTCCGGGCCCCCTCCTGCAGGCGTCAGAAGAATTCCTGCTTACGTTGCGTCCTGTGGGGGTTAGACACTATCAAACACGTTACACCCTACAAATTCCTTGCAGATGAACAGGAATAGCTGTTACTCGTGGTTGATAGAGTACATCCGTCTGCTTATGGAAAAAATAACATTCAGGCTTTTGTTTTTAGTCTTGTGAACGGTTCCATGCGGGCGCCACGAATTTCTCTATTGCGCCAACTTCTTCATTTCAAACAAAGCTATTGCACCCTCCGTCCCCAGTTATTTGCTTCACGTATTCCAGTCTCTGTCTTCCCCTACAGTTCCTACTCCCTACAGCCCCCTGTAAGTACCGTGGAAGACATTCCCTGATATCTTAAACCATGTACTATCATCCTGTCCCTTTTTCTCGTATTTCCCATACGTTCCCTTCCTCAACGATGGCGAGAAGAACCTCTTCATCCTCTATCTGAACAGTGCACCTAATTTTCAACACCCTTCCGCTTCAGTCCATACAATGCTGTGTTCCAAACGTACATTCTCATAAGTTTCTTCATTTCGGCCAGAAATGCCCTCTTTGCCTGTGCTAGTCCGCTTTGCTTCGCCTGTCACGTGTTATTTTACTTCGAAGTTACCACAATTCCTTCACATCGCCTACTTCGTAGTCACCAATTTCTACTACACTCCAGTACTTTCGTCTTTCTTCTGTTTACTCTCAGTCCACGTTATTTACTCAATAGACTGTACATTTCAATCAACACGTCCTATAATTCTTTCTCATTTTTACTGAGGACAGCAATGTTACCAGCGAATCATGTCATTCATATCTCCTTACCCTGAATTTGAATCCCACTCTTGAAGGTTTATTTCATTTATATAACTGCGTCTTCGATGTGTAAATTCAACAGTACGGGCGAAAGACTACTTTCCTGTCGTACCTTTCTTTTTTGATTCGAATACTTCGTTCTTGGCCTTCCATTCTTATTGTTCTTTCTTGGTTCTTGTACATATTGGATACCAGCGAAGCCAGCAATGCTTCGCAATTGCTAAGTATGTGTAGGAATTGGATATATGCCGTAATGTCCTTCTCCTCCATCTATCTGTCCGTCACCACCACCTTCTTGTTTCTGCCCATTTCCTCTTCCTCCTCCTATCTCTGTCCATGACTTCCTCTCAGCAATACCCGTCTACTTCTACCTCGCTACTCTCTCTGACCATCTCCTCCTTCCCCCTCACTATGTCCATGTCACCCTCTCCATGTATCTCACCTTTTGCCCTCTCTTTCTTTTCTTCGACCTTGGGCATTGTTTATTGTTATTGCAAACGAAACCTTGATTGGGAAGTGATGTTGCTTAAAATGAATGAGTACATCGTTCGGAATCATGTACAGATGTGAGAAAGACCTCTCCAGCTGCATCAGTGACAGTATTTCGCACAGTTTTAATCCGTGAATGGGTAAGATTACAAAGTTAGCCATAAATACAACACTTCTGTTTTCTGTTAAAACAGACTGTGAGGAATAAATCAAAACAGCACATTGTTGTGTATACAGTTTTTGTGCAAAATTACGTATAAATTTTTGTATAACCTCGTTGCCAGTTCTGTAACGGTTTCGTCGCTACTGCTGTGGAAGCCGAGTTGTCACTGTTGTTACGGTAGGACGAGTTTGTGAGTTCGTAAAACGGCTTCTGGCGCAGTACGCCGCAAAGACAATTTCTCCCTGCCGCAGTTACATAGCTATGCTCCAGTGTCAGGTAACCGAGTAGAAGAACCAAGGTTCTACAACACTCCAAAAATTAATAACAAAGTCACACAAATGAGTTAAAGAGGTTTTCCAATCTTTGTGACTGGTTGAAATAGGAGTCTGCAACACTGCATGTAATATAACACACCTACATCTACATCCATACTCCGCAAGCCACCTGACTGTGTGTGGCGAAGGGTACCTTGAGTACCTCTATCGGTTCTCCCTTCTATTCCAGTCTCGTATTGTCCGTGGAAAGAAAGATTGTCGGTATGCCTCTGCTCTAATCTCTCTGGTTTAATCCTCATGGTCTCTTCGCGAGATATACGTAGGAGGGAGCAATATACTGATTGACTCCTCGGTGAAGGTATGTTCTCGAAACTTCAACAAAAGCCCGTACCGAGCTACTGAGCCTCTCTCCTGCAGAGTCTTCCACTGGAGTTTGTCTATCATCTCCGTAACGCTTTCGCGATTACTGAATGATCCTGTAAGAAAGCGCGCTGCTCTCAGTTGGATCTTCTCTATCTCTTCTATCAACCCTATCTGGTACGGATCCCACACCGGTGAGCAGTATTCAAGCAGTGGGCGAACAAATGTACTTCCTTTGTTTTAGGATTGCATTTCCTTATGATTCTCCCAATGAATCTCAGTCTGGCATCTGCTTTACCGACGATCAACTTTATATGATCATTCCATTTTAAATCACTCCTAATGCCTACTCCAAGATAATATATGGAATTAACTGCTTCCAGTTGCTGACCTGCTATATCGTAGCTAAATGATAAAGGATCTTTCTGTCTATGTATTCGCAGCACATTACACTTGTCTACATTGAGATTCAATTGCCATTCCATGCACCAACGTCAATTCGTTGCAGATCCTCCTGCATTTCAGTACAATTTTCCATTGTTACAACCTCTCGATATACCACAGCGCCATCCGTAAAAAGCCTCCGTGAACTTCCGATGTTATCCACAAGGTCATTTATGTATATTGTGAATAGCAACGGTCCTACGACACTCCCCTGTGGAACACCTGAAATCAATCTTACTTCGGAAGACTTCTTTCCATTGAGAATGACTTGCTGCGTTCTGTTATCTAGGAACTCTTCAATCCAATCACACAATTGGTATGATAGTCCATATGCTCTTACTTCATTCATTAAACGACTGTGGGGAACTGTGCCAAACGCCTTGAGGAAGTCAAGAAACACGGCATCTACCTGGGAACCCGTGTCTACGGCCTTCTGAGTCTCGTGGACGAATAGCGCGAGCTGTGTTTCACTCGATCTTCTTTTTCGAAACCCATGCTGATTGCTACAGAGTATATTTCTAGTCTCCAGAAAAGTCATTATGCTCGAACATAAAAACGACCCTCAATGGCTAAGTGCAAATAATCGTAGGTAAACTTTCCAGTATATAGCAAATGCATTTACAACAACTGTCAGTTCACTTCTAAGAGTTCACTAAACGACATTCCCTGTCTAAGAACTGGACGACGATCTGTAACCAAGTGCACATAAGCTGCTCTTCTATTTTCCGAGTAGGCTTCTGTCCGTTGTTGTCCGGTCATTGGCGGATTGTACTCGGCCGGCAATTGGCCGTGGCGAAGTCGATACTTGATCCTCAGCGCCGCCCATGGCGACGGTGGAAATCGCTCAAATGGCGAGACACTATGGCACCGGCCCCAGGTCACATCTGTGAGCCTGTTGTGCTTTCGTCCTGGCTGTGTCTTGTTCGGACGACACAGCATAAATACAGGGTGTTACAAAAAGGTACGGCCAAACTTTCAGGAAACATTCCTCACACACAAATAAAGAAAAGATGTTATGTGGACATGTGTCCGGAAACGCTTAATTCACATGTTAGAGCTCATTTTAGTTTCGTCAATATGTGCTGTACTTCCTCGATTCACCGCCAATTGGCACAATTGAAGGAAGGTAATGTTGACTTCGGTGCTTGTGTTGACATGTGACTCAATGCTCTTCAGTACTAGCATCAAGCGCATCAGTACGTAGCATCAACAGGTTAGTGTTCATCACGAACGTGGTTTTGCAGTCAGTGCAATGTTTACAAATGCGGAGTTGGCAGATGCCCATTTGATGTATGGATTAGCACGGGGCAACAGCCGTGGCGCGGTACGTTTGTATCGAGGCAGATTTCCAGAACGAAGGTGTCCCGACAGGAAGACGTTCGAAGCAATTTATCGGCGTCTTAGGGAGCACGGGACATTCCAGCCTATGACTCGCGACTGGGGAAGACCTAGAACGAAGAGGACACCTGCAATGGACGAGGCAGTTCTTCGTGCATTGGACGATAACCCTAATGTCAGCGTCAGAGACGCAGATTTTCTGTGAGCGTTTGGGCAGGCATTGTTGGTCATGTCTTGATTGGGCCCCATGTTCTTCCACCTACACTCAATGGAGCACGTTATCATGGCTTCATACGGGATACTCTACCTGTGCTGCTAGAACATGTGCCTTTACAAGTACGACACAACATGTGGTTCATGAACGATGCAGCTCCTGCACATTTCAGTCGAAGTGTTCGTACGCTTCTCAACAACAGATTCGGTGACCGATGGATTGGTAGAGGCGGACCAATTCCATGGCCTCCACGCTCTACTGACCTCAACCCTCTTGACTTTCATTTATGGGGGCATTTGAAAGCTCTTGTCTACGCAACCCCGGTACCAAATGTAGAGACTCTTCGTGCTCGTATTGTGGACGGCTGTGACACAATACGCCATTCTCCAGGGCTGCATCAGCGCATCAGGAATTCCATGCGACGGAGGGGGGATGCATGTATCCTCGCTAACGGAGGACATTTTGCACATTTCCGCTAACAAAGTGTTTGAAGTCACGCTGGTACATTCTGTTACTGTGTGTTTCCATTCCATGATTAACGTGATTTGAAGAGAAGTAATAAAATGAGCTCTAACATGGAAAGTAAGCGTTTCCGGACACATGTCCACATAACATATTTTCTTTCTTTGTGTGTGAGGAATGTTTCCTGAAAGTTTGGCCGTACCTTTTTGTAACACCCTGTATAGGACAGAAGTGAGGTGTCCAATAGTTAAAATGTCGTGCCATCGCAGTTAGGACTCGAGAAAGAAAAAGGAATCGCACATCTGGTCATGCACGAGCGGATTTCTGCGAAGTACAACGGTTATTTCAGGCGCGTTATTGAGTACCTGCAGTCTCAGCCCGTACGTTAATGGAAACAGTTGCTCTCACGTCTTCGTGTGAAGCAATTGTATAACGATTGGAATTCACGATATCCAGTGCACTATACGACAAGTTACTTTATTTGGATAGAAGCGTATGAGGCCTGAAGATGGCAAAATGAAATGCCAAAAGTGGTGGCTTTCAGAAAAAAAAAGGAAATGAGAGCACAGCACTGTGGGCCGGGAGTCCCCCATTCGAGGAAGTTCGGCTGCCGAGGGCATGTACTTATTGCATTCGACGACACATTGGTCGACTTGAGCGTCGGAGATGGGGATGAAATGAGAATAAAATAAAATATCGCAAAGTATACGGTTGTTGGTGAATTTTACTCACATTGAAGATTCCTTACCAGCCGATGTTCCCCGGCCACCATGGGCCAACAGAGAATTGTACTTCTGTCGACAGCAGAAGCTCCATATACTTAGCGCAAGCGTCTCTGAATATTCCTCACAGTTTCTTTCTCTGCAGCGAAAAATTTAATGACGGCCCGTTGCTTGTATCGTACATCATCTACAGACGGCATTTTGAAACTGTCCTGCAGCTACGCTGTCTGTCGGGAGTGACGGAAATTTGGCGCGCTCACTCAGGAGACTTCAGATAATACACACGTTACGTTTCGCATTCGTAACATTGTTTTCGGCTGAGATGAAAAATGCGATATCTTACTTTCTGGGCAGCCCTCGTTGAATGAAATACTCGTAACACCTCACATATCACAGAAACTGTTTGAGATATCGCAATAAGATTCTGGCAAATGAGAGCACACGAAGAGAATAGTATTTTACCATAGGGTAAACAAGTGGTACTTTCTTCTCTATGCAATATACGAGTAAAGGCAGACTTTTGCAGTGGAATTATGCGATTTTTTAAGAGTCGTCGGTAGTTGGTGAAATGACAATTAGTGTGGTTTTGCAACAAGATAAGTGAAGACTTACAAGTTTATATTTATACCGAGAATTTGCTTTTTCATAACATTTCAGCCTGATTTATCCTCAGTTCCTCGTTTAAGAAAGCGCTTTTTCAGGATTCTGAAACAGGATGTTAGGAAGGAGACAGTGCGTAAACTCCGCTATTTTCCGACAAAAGAAGCAGTTTTAACATGGCAACAAGAGAAATGTAGGTGATAATCTAAATTCGCCACTGATGAACGGGATGTTTTCAGGGTACAGCAAGTTTCAGTTGCTATAAGTACAGAGGGTAAACCAATGATCACGTCGAAAAACTTATGCCTGTAGAACTGTACCGTGAAATACTTTGATTGTGAAAACTGACACGTGAACATTATACAAACTAGAAAGTAAAAAATATAGCGTACAAAGAGATGATTGAATCATTTCCAGACAGTGTGCCAACTGTGGACCAAAGTGTTATAAAAACTAACAGCATTGCCGAACGAGGGAATACCTCAGGAACATGCAAGCAGACACCGTATCCTCGTGTGAGCGAAAATCGTTGTTAGTAACATCAACATATTTGTGACCAAATGTTTTTAGATACAGAAAGCAAGTCAGACTCTAGATATGTTAAATTACAGACCAGTGATGACGCTTTATTTCAATAACATGAGACGCGTTTGGTGACATACGCGTTTCTTCTAGTTACAAACGCGGATTTCAGATACCTCCAACAATTTCTGAAATAATCTGAGAAAGGTATGCTGGGACAACGTCCTCAAAGATGGATGACGTCCCAGAGATGAATTAATATGGCTTCAGTCCCTTGGTTAAGACCAAGGTTTTCGGGAGGTTGACCTTGCTTGTAAGGCATACGCCCATTTATTCCCAATTTGGATTCCCCATTTGCTCTGTTATAGGCTTGTCTGATACCAGTTGCACTTCCTGGAGAGGAGGAGGAAAAAAAAAACCACAGCACTTCACTCCGTTCAGTAGGCCCATACACAACATTTTAATTTTTGGCTGGGACAAAGTTCTTATCGAAGGATGTATCCCAGAAATAAATTATTATGGTTCCAATCTCCCTGTAAAGATCTTACCAACTTGCCTGATACGTGGCTGAATCGAGCCGCGACTATTCACTGGGCTGGATCTTGGACAGGCCGCTCCACTCCTAGATGAACTTCCCGAGGTTTTACGCAACAACGCTGAGCAACGACTTGTGTTTATGTAGTAGCATAACTCACAAAACTATACGGGGTTTCGTGCCAAGTTGCGTATTGGCTTTGTCTCGGGTCGTCGGGTAGATGTCTGTTTGACGATATTTTTTCGCCTGTACAGATGGTTAGCATTGTCAGAGTTGTAACAATCGTATGACTGCACCTGTGGTACGTCGTATCGAGGCAACTAGAGGTCTCTGGAACTGTGTTTATTAGTATTATATGCTGTAACCCATCGTGGCGTCTTATGAGCAAAACGATTATTTCTGTTAATGCTTGTTGCCTTGGATTTTATAGCCAAATCTAAGTCGGTAAACGAATTTGTACTCACGGAAAAGATCGTCATAAATCCTTAATACGGCTTACCTGAAAAGAAAAGAAAAACAGTATTTTATTACTCTCTTTTTCAAAATTCAATTACAACACTACTATGTACTGCTAAACAAGTAATCAACGAATCATAATGTAAACCATGTTACCTATCAGTATCTACTACAGAAATGCTACGCGATCAGTGGTTTCATAAATGAACCTTGCCATATTACTTACAAGAATATAAACCACTCACAATAGTTTAAGAATGATGTGTAAAGGCAGAGGAAGTATTCAGCACGTTTAATAAGGGAACATGCTGTACAGGCATGAGTAGGACTCGCAAACTTAATTATTATTGGTTATCACTATTAGCATTCAACCGCGATTCTTATACATATATTTTAACAACGCGTTTCAAGAGACAATGCTCTCATCATCAGGTTGTAAAATCTATGTCATGAAATTAAACGGACTAAAAAGACAAAATACCATCACAAATAGCTGGGAAGTCCATAGAGTAAAACAGAATTAAAAGTATATTGGACTGTGGGTCCTCGTCCTACATTGAAGTTGTTGACACAAGTCGATGGCCGTCTCATAGCTACCAAATATGCTGTCGACTGCGCCGGCTCGGGAGCTGTTGTGGACTGACGTGCCTAGGTGTTGTGGCGTGGTTACAGCCGTGTGCTTGACGGTAACGCTATGCTATTGGGCGCCTGATTTCCTTATTGCCATCGTTAGCCTCTCGCAGCTCCGTCAGTGACATGCTACAAGTTTAAAGTCGCATACCTACCCTAAAATAATTCTAAAAACCCGCTAAAAAATCTCATTTCTTTAAAATTACCTTGTGCATTTAGAATATTGCTTTGTTTCTTTTCATGGATAGCTATCTCGAATTCCTCTAGTAAATCAAGTTTCCTCCCTTTCTTTTCTACATGCAATACTTCTACGTTGTCTTCTATGCTATTAAGGGGATGGCCTGTTTCATATACATGGTTCGCAAGTTCTGCACTGAATCTTATAAACTCCCGATATTTCAAATTTATTTCTCTTCTCGCCAATATCGTGCTTAAGGCTATACCTCACTAGGTTATTAGTCTGAAAAGCTATTTTAACATAGTATGGCTTAAAAATATTTGCTATCTTTTGTGAGACTGTTCCGTAGTATGGAATCGAGATAATTTTCACTTTCTCTCCATCAGGTTTATTCTTTTTGCGCTTATTACTTTTCCGTAACAGTTTTTTAACCATATCTATTCTGTAACCGTTATTCATCGCTATTCTCTTAACGGTATTAATTTCAGTCTCCCTATCTTTTTCGCTCATAGGTATATTGACTGCCCTATGCACGAGACTACGGAAAGCAGCTTCTTTATAAGCCTGCGGATGGCATGAATCATTCGGGATCACGGCATCAGTCGTAGTTTGTTTTCTATAAACGGAGAACGCATGTTTGTTGCTCTGCTTTTTTATATTCAGGTCCAGGAACTGTAAACAATTGTCATACTGTGTGTCTGTCTGTCCGTCTGCTAAGACCAATTTTTCTTTGTCACCGGTAGACGTATAAAGTTGAAATTTATGTCACACACTGAAGGCTATTGTCACTTGGCAGTAAGATGAGTGTTAGCTTCTAAATCAGCGGAATTTAAAAAAAAAATGATACAGCCATTTATGTCAGATATTTTGGTAATCGCAAATTCATCGAAACGTATAGGATACTTTCCTTGATGCAGAATCATTAAATTTGGCAAGAAAAAAGGTTTCACAGTACAAGTAAAGAGAAAAAAACAGATAATTGTTCATTTATAATTATATCACACAAAATATTTCTTTTGTCATTCGTTACCCCACATTCTCGGAAGTCTTGGAATCCGTGGTACCGACATCTTGCCAGTATCAAAGTCGATAACAGTAACAACTGCGTGATTCTCTATTCCCGGAATGGAGGAACTGTCTACAATAATAATTAATATAATCCACTATCGAGTCGAGGTAGCAGCTGTACATTTTCACGCTATTTGGGTGAGAAATCAGTAACTACAACAACCACCTCTGGCCGTAATAACGGCCTTGATACGCTTGGGCATTGAGTCAAACAGAGCTTGGATGGCGTGTACAGGTACAGCTGCCCATGCAGCTTCAACACTATACCACAGTTCATCAAGAGTAGTGACTGGCATATTGTGACGAGCCAGTTGCTCGGCCACCATTGACCAGACGTTTTCAGTTCGTGAGAGCTGGAGAATGTACTGGCCAGAGCAGCAGTCGAACATTTTCTGTATCCAGAAAGGCCCATACAGGACCTGCAACATGCGGTCGTGCATTATCCTGCTCAAATGCAGGGTTTCGCAGGGATCGAATGAAGGGTAGAGCCACGGGTCGTAACACATCTGAAATGTAACGTCCACTGTTCAAAGTGCCGTCAATGCGAACAAGAGGTGCCCGAAACGTGTAACCAATGGCACCCCATACCATCACGCCGGGTGATACGCCAATATGGCGATGACCAGTACACGCTTCCAATGTGCATTCACTGCGATGTCGCCAAAAACGGATGCGACCATCATGATGCTGTAAACAGAAAATGGATTCATCGGGAAAAATGACGTTTTGCCATTCGTGCACCCAGGTTCGTCGTTGAGTACACCATCGCAGGCGCTCCTGTCTGTGATGCACCGTCAAGCGTAACCGCAGCCACGGTCTCCGAGCTGATGCAAACGTCGTCGAACTGTTCGTGCAGATGGTTGTTGTCTTGCAAACCTCCCCATCTGTTGACTCAGGGATCGAGACGTGGCTGCACGATCCGTTACAGCCATGCGCATTAGCTGCCTGTCATCTCGACTGCTAGTGACACGAGGCCGTTGGGGTCCAGCACCGCGTTCCGTATTACCCTCCTGAGCGCACCGATTCCATATTCTGCTAACAGTCATTGTATCTCGAGCAACGTGAGCAGTAGTGTCGCGATACGATAAACCGCAGTTGCAATAGGCTAGAATCCGACCTTTATCAAAGTCGGAAACGTGATGGTACGCATTTCTCCTCCTTACACGAGGCATCACAACCACGTTTCACCAAGCAACGCCAGTCAACTGCTGTTTGTGTATGAGAAATCGGTTGGAAACTCTCCTCATGTCAGCACATTGAAGGTGTCGCCACCGCCGTCAACCTTGTGTGATGCTCTGAAAAGCTAATCATTTGCATATCACAGCATCTTCTTCCTGTCGGTTAAATTTCGCGTCTGTAGCACGTCATCTTCATGGTGTAGCAATTTTAACGGCCAGTAGTGTAAATGAATGTCGGTATTTCTTCAGTGCAATGCACTGATTTAGACGCTAATGTGTACTATACCTTCAAGGTATAACTGACCTTAGTATGTGTCATAAATTTAAACTTGATACGTCTACCCGTTCACGAGAAAAAGAGTTTAAGACAGACAGACAACAAAGTGATCTTCTCCGCGTTCTGTTTTTACGAAAAAAAGCGGAATTTATGGATCAGTATAGTAGTGAATCATGTAGAAAAAGTACAGCTGAGTATATGCAAATGAACACTGACTTGTGTCAAGAAACATTTGCTTCCAGAACGTCCTTCGTGTGCACTTATATAAACATAAGTTGCATTTTGCATCATATTCACGATATCTAAACGACTGCTTCGCGTTGTCGGGAGTTTTTTGGCCCCGCACTGTAGATGGGTGCACGTCAGCGACTCGCGGCAAACACGGGATTCTGAAAGGGCTGCTGGTGACGGACAGAGGCCGGCGGGTGATGTGCACCTGTCGATATTCGTCAGCACAAGATCGACAGTCGCTCGTAGCTGCGGCGGAAGTTCCGCTATGAAGACCTAGCCCGTCCCAGCTAGTGCTCCGACAGGCTACAGATGACCTGTCAAACGCAGTGATGCTGGATACATTCAGTAAGCGGTATCCTAATCAAAGGACATTGTAATGCTGTCAGACATAACAAAGGACTTGAAAGAGCAGCTAAACCGAATGGACATTGTCTTGAACGGATGATATAAATGAACATCAACGAAAGCAAACCAAGGATAATTTAATGCAGGCGAATTAAAGCAGGTGATACTGAGGGAATTACATTACGAAAAGAGACACTTAAAACGAGTGTTGCTATTTTGGCAGCAAAATAACTGATGATAGCCGAACTGGAGAGGAAATGAAATATAGACTGGCAATGGCAAGAAAGGCGTTTCTAAGGAAGAGATATCTGTTAATATCGAGTATAGATATAAGTGTCAGGGCCGGCCGAGGTGGTCGAGCGGTTCTAGGCCCTACAGTCTGGAACCGCGCTACCGCTACGGTGGCAGGTTCGAATCCTGCCTCGGGCGTGGGTGTGTGTGATGTCCTTAGGTTAGTTAGGTTTAAGTAGTTCTAAGTTCTAGGGGACTGATGACCTCAGATGTTGAGTCCCATAGTGCTCATAGCCATTTGAACCATTTTTTAAGTGTCAGGATGTCTTTTGCGAAAATATTTGTATGAAGTGTAACCAAGTATGGAAGTGAAGCATGGACGATAAACAGTTTTGACAAGAAGAAAACAGACTCTCTTGAAACGTAGTGCTACAGAAGAATGCTGAAGATTACATGGGTAGATGACGTAACTAACAAAGAAGTACTGAACAGAACTGGGGAGATAAGAAGTTTGTGACACAACTTGACTAGAGGACGAGTCGGTTAATAAGAAAAAATTTTGGGACATCATGTGATCTCCAATTTAGTACTGGAGGGGAGCGTGTGGGAGAAAAACCATAGAGGTGGTTCAAATGGCTCTAAGCACTAAGGGACTTAACAGCGGAGGTTATCAGTCCCTTAGAACTTAGAACTACTTAAATCTAACTAACCTAAGGATATCACACACATCGATGCCCGAAGCAGGATTCGAACCTGCGACCGTAGCGTCGCGCGGATCCAGACTGTAGCGCCTAGAACCGATCGGCCACCAAGGCCGGCCATAGAGGTGGACCAAGAGATGAACACAATAAGCAGATTAAGAATAATGTAGGCTGAAGTGCTTCTTCGGAGATTAAAGGCTATTGCACACGATAAAGTAGCATGGAGAGTTGTATCAAACCACTCTTCCGACTGAACACCGCAACAACAAGCAAAAGATCGCAACTCGCTGCAGAGCCTTTACAACAATATGGCCTAACTACTCTTCGTCTTGTTGAAAATACGCAACTCTCCATTAACACGGCGTGCGGCAACACTAATCTAAAGAGCTATGAGTTGCGAAATTCAAAAGTAAAACTTGGTGGCTGTATCTTGTTTGCGTGTCGATTATTAATATGTGTACTTCTTTACTTAATGATTTTATTATTTTTATGTCGTCGTCATTTTCCAGATACCGACGTAGAGTAAACAGTGGAGACACTCTTCGCTGTGCAGAAAATCTAGACTTATAGTAATGAAGATAGCGCAAGAAAGGGAAAAAATTACGAAAAGCAAATTTATTTGTAAGTCGACGTATGACAACAGTGTACGATCATTGCAATATAATTCTAACTGGCACACAAAAACAAGAATAAACTATAAAGTAATACGAGTTGTGGCCATTATCGTGTGATGTGGCACGGTTGCATGCTTGTCAGTAAGGTTCACTTCCCTTAGTTGACCCAGGAAAAGATCGTAATATTAAGACGTGAACATCAAAAACAGAAGTACCGACTTTTAATATTAATTATACAAGAAGGCCAATGAAACCGTATATAGTTCGAAAGATACATTTCTATAGAAGCGTAATAAAAAAAAAAAAAAAAAAAAAAAAAAAAAAAACATCGACGTACATCGCCGTTAAGAAAGGTAAAAGGAAGTACGTATACGCACGTGAGAAAAGTTTTCCTCTTGTCTCTCACACTGCTACCAACTTCCACCTCGCGTACCGATCATGGGGTGTGGTAGAAATAACACGCGAACGTAACAAGGTTTCGTGAAATCGCGTTCTAATAACATTCATGTTCAAATTCATTTACAGTAACACACGCATACCGGGCAGCTGCAGTGCCACAACTGCTACGTCTTACACGTCAATAGTGGAAAACAAAGCAGCGTAGCAATAAAGCAACTGCTGCTATGTCAGCAGTGGAAAATAAAAGTGCGTAGTAATGGAGTCTTCGGGCGAGGTGGGAGGGGGGGGGGGGGGGGGGGGGGCAACGCAGACGTCGTTTATTGGCGTCGTTTTTCGCTTAGACGGAACTAACGTTGTGTTCATTTGCCGCCGTTATCACAAAATTTGAAGTGTTTCTAATTTTCAGTTTCTTCACTTCGAATAGTTACGACTTCCCTTATTATACGGAAACTAGAGCATCGGAGAAGAACACTAACCGATCGGACTGAAAAAAAGAGCTAGACAGAAACACTTTTGCCTAGACAAATTAATAGATATAATGTGGAGACTGATAAAAATAATTCAATTGTTGTTTCTAAAGATGCGTTTAAATGTGCACTGACCTTCATTCCAAATAATTTTGAGAGTTATAACTGCGGTTTGATAAATATGCAGTGCAAAAATTTTAATGCAAAACATTTTTCATCTGAGGTTGCTTCAAGTAATACAATGGCATTCACATTATGCTATCGTAAGGGAAAAGTTGATTTGCTGCCGTCAATACAAAATTCATTTTTCAATATATCGTATCAAGGACTCATTCAAATGATCGTACAGTCATAGAGAAATAAAAGAATTATTTCAATAATAATCACAGTTATAATACAGCATTACCTATAGTCAGTTCTGAGGTTAAAATTTCGGACACAGTTTTACGTAGGACAGGTCCAATGCTTTTATGTATTTTTTAAAATATTTCGTTCAACATATTAAATGTTTTGAGAAAGCCAGAAACTGTTATTCATGATTTAAATAATGAAAAGTGCACCAGTTATTTATTTTTTGCTGCTTAGCACAACTCATGACCAGAATTTATTCTCATTTTCAAGTGCATTTGTGATTTTCTGCCTCTCTTGCGTGTTTTCAGTTAGACTGCAATCGGAAAAAAATGAATTTTTGATTTTTAAGTGATAAGTCAAAAACGGTATTTTTTGTTTACTTACAGGTATTATTTCTTCTCCGTAACACACAGTACCACACATATACAACTCATCATTTACACATGCTGCTAAGATACTATGACCCTATGGCTTCACAAAGAGTCTGCACACAGAGTCCTTACGATCATTTGGATTATATTATGTGTATATAGAAGGTTGTATATATATAAAACGTATTTTTATCACTATTGACTACTAAATTAAGAAAATGTGCATATTTATGAAAAATTGTCACTGTTATCAGATGCATGAGAAACATTTGCAGGAATTAACTGATTCACTTTCTAGCTTGTCATTGAGAGTTTTTTCTTGATGCTTTTTGTGGTGCACAAGTCTAGAAAATTAATGCTACGCACATAACCAGTTTACAGAATCAGAAATAGCAACACACATAAAAAACGCTGGACACCCATTCGAAAATATAGAACATCTTCAGATACCCGTGCAGTGGATTTAATGGAGGAGCTTGAAATTTCTGTGCTACCACAAAAAGCAGGGAGAAAAAATTCTCAGGAAGAAGCTAGACAGTGAATCAGTTAATTTCTCCAAATGTTTCTCCTGCATCTGATAACTGTAAACAGTCTTCATAAACATGTACATTTTCTCATTGGAAAAAAATTGTTATCGATAATTTAGTAGTCAACAGCGATATATATATATATAAAATCACCGTAACAACTCTGTGTACAAACTCTTTGTGAAGCCATAGAGGCGTAATATCTTTGCAGCATGCTATGTAAACTAACAGCGTCAGTAATGATTTGCATGTGTGTGATATTCTGTATAATGGTGGAGAGACAATACCTAAGTAAACAAACAAAAATACCGTTTTTAACATTAGCATTTAAAAACCCTCAAAAAATCATTTTGTCCGATTTTCCGATTGCAGTCTAACTTCGAAAAGACACATGCAAACATCACCAAACATATTCATGTAAAAAATGCACTTGAAAATAGAATAAATTCTCGAAATAAATTGTGCTAAGCAGCCAAAAATAACTGGTGCAGAATGAGATTTTCACTCTGCAGCGGAGTGTGCGCTGATATGAAACTTCCTGGCACATTAAAACTGTGTGCCCGACCGAGACTCGAACTCGGGACCTTTGCCTTTCGCGGGCAAGTGCTCTACCAACTGAGCTACCGAAGCACGACTCACGCCCGGTACTCACAGCTTTACTTCTGCCAGTACCTCGTCTCCTACCTTCCAAACTTTACAGAAGCTCTCCTGCGAACCTTGCAGAACTAGCACTTCTGAAAGAAAGGATATTGCGGAGACATGGCTTAGCCACAGCCTGGGGGATGTTTCCAGAATGAGATTTTCACTCTGCAGCGGAGTGTGCGCTGATATGAAACTGAAAATCTCATTCTGGAAACATCCCCCAGGCTGTGGCTAAGCCATGTCTCCACGATATCCTTTCTTTCAGGAGTGCTAGTTCTGCAAGGTTCGCAGGAGAGCTTCTGTAAAGTTTGGAAGGTAGGAGACGAGGTACTGGCACAAGTACAGCTGTGAGTACCGGGCGTGAGTCGTGCTTCGGTAGCTCAGTTGGTAGAGCACTTGCCCACGAAAGGCAAAGGTCCCGAGTTCGAGTCTCGGTCGGGCACACAGTTTTAATCTGCCAGGAAGTTTCATAACTGGTGCAGTTTGCATTTTTTAAGTCATTACGTATGATCGTTTAGCATATTATGCGCAGTTATATTTATAAGACATCGACCAGAGGCGATACTAGTATTTTATATTGTGTCATAATTTATAGACATTGGATGGACTAGCAAGGGAATACTACGACCATGGAGCAGTTACATAAGCACATACTCATTGATGGAATACATTTTGAGCAAGAGGAATATTTGACTTAAAGGGGAAAAAATCAGTACTAGGGTAGATGAATAGGAGACTTGGATTTGTTGCATGAGTTATGAGAAAGTGTGGTGCATCTGTAATAGAAACTAAGTTCAAGGCAATACTGCGAATAGTTCTAGGTTCAGTAGTGCCTTTCTCCAGCAGGCGCGGTAACATGTCGTAACAGGTCAGTATACCCTACTCAAATGTGTAACAGATGTTCCGGCGGACGCAGGTGCGAATCTCTGGAACAAGGGTAGAGATGACCTCTCGAAATCCTATTCGGTAAAGTTATAGAACCCGCTTTAGAGGATTACTGCGTTGCAATTCTGCTAACACCATCCTGTATCACGCATAGGGAATATGAGAATGAGGTAGTAGAGACAGCTGTGCAGGTTCTGAAGAGCCAAAATTAGCCTAAATCTTATCTGATGCTGTCTCAAAAAAGGTAATGTTTAACCACAGCCAACAGACTCAACAGCAGAGATGGGTAAGGGTTATAGACGACGCAAAACGCATTTGGTCGAAATAAGACTTTTATTACAGTCGCAAAAGACGCAATATAACCTGTATAACGTGTATTACAGCGACTACGGGGAACGGAGGCCTAGAAACCAGAAAGGCAACATGTATTACTTTATGAATACTCGTCGTGGAGAGGAAGACGCAGGAGAATAGGGCGATAGAAACTTTGCAGGGGAGAGAGGCAGATGGAGCGACTGCAAGCGCCGAGAAATGAGATCTGACGTATCTTCTACGCCGTGTCGCAGACTAGGATCGTATTAAGTATTTTATTCTCCGAATATTCGATATTATTTTGAAGCCCGTTCTCAGTTTTCTGCGTCGAACAAAGCCTGAGGTAATCAGCACGAAAATACGAAGGGGAATCTCTGAAGCCGCACCAACACAGCAGGTGGCAGTGTTCCAGTTTTATCTGTGCCACTCGATCTGTCTTGTGCTTCTCTATCGGCGAAATGAAGTTGCTGTCTGAGTCCTCCACGTTTGTGCTAGGCGGGCTGGACTACATGAGCGCACCACACGGCGGCTACCTCCCACTCATCCCCACCCCCAAACATCGCACTTTCCTTCCCCACCACCCCTTCCCCTAACCTTCCACCCCTGCTGACTTCCATTCGCCGGAATTTAATACCGCTGTGTAGCCGGATGGCTTTATTCCTCCCTCCAACCATTTTTTTTTTCACTGCTCTCTTTTTCCGCGTTTACGTCGGCCGATTTTCATAGCCCGCTTTCACTATCGATTCATCGAAGGTCGATAGCGCCTCCGGCTGGCCCCTCGCAGCTTACCGAGCGTAACACGGACACGGTCCAGGAGGAGTCGGAAACTAGCTTCCCTCTTTTGCTCTTATCCCTTCCTCATGTTGCGGACGGTGCTGCAGGAGTTACAGCGTTATCGACGATTCTTGAGCCTGGAGCATTTACATATAAACCACAGTCCGTCGCTGAGTGCGTGGCGGAGGGTATTCTGCACCACCATTTCTCAGAGAACATACAAATGATAATCGCTCCGTGCAGGGGCCTTTTATCGATTGGAGGCAGTAGAATCGTCTGCAGAGTGCATGGCGGGGACTGTCCTGCACCGTTATTTCTCAGAGACGAAAAACTGACTATCGCACTGTACAGGAGGCTTTATCGCATGGAGGCAGAGGAATGATTTAACAACCCGAACGTTATTCACGCTTTAAATTTCTTTCATACAAAAATTCCCACCTAAAACCTGTAAGCATGACTAACGCACAGAACGTCTCTTAAACAGCATGGTTCTTAACTCCTTTCCCTCCTCCTTTAATGCTAACCTACTGATGACCCGAGTCACTTGAGCAGGACTTAATTGGTCCGACAGCAGTGATGCACTTCATCTTCTATAGACCCATACTATACTTCTTGAGGGTATTTTTGTTCTGTCGTAGTAAATACAAAAATGAGTGATTTCTTTCACCATACGCGTTTCGCTTTGTTGAGGTAAAGCATCAACAGTGGTCTGTAATTAAGTTATTTACATTTTGATTTGCTTTTAGATCGTAAAACGTTTCGTTAAGAGTAAGTTGATTTGCACTTACGGTGATTTTCGGTTGATTTCTCGCTTACATCGGGAAATGCCGATTGCTAGTACATCGTTGTTTTTCTGCGTTAGACACTAATAATTTTGGTCTAATTTTTAGTTGTTCTGCAGCACTATGCATTTCTTATGTTTTTCACAACACACTTTTATGCACACCACTGTATTCTGTTTGTCTTTGTACTTGTAAGTATGTGTTGTGGTTTGTGCTTTGTAGTTTGCCAACATAACCTTTCCACTGCTTTTTATTTGACCTACAACGTTTTTTACCTTGTATTAAATTGTTGTATATGTGTAATTCTATTTAGTTATGTTTTCGTGTATTTATGTACTGTGTAACAGTAGGAAGGAAATAGCAATGGAGGGATTCTTTTTTCGGTGTAGGGGAGGGAGAAACCATGATGATTGGGCATAAGTGTATAGCAGTGTGATGAAGTGTGAGTTAGAGGAGAAGGTGAGGAGCCAGAAGTGAAATGAAATTGTGAGTGGGAGGGAGGAGGGGTTGTCGGAGAGTGGGAGGGGGTGAAGGGTAGGAAAAGCTCTTTTCTTTTTCACGTAATTTCATGGATTATTTTATATAGAGTCTGATTTCCAGTGTTTATTTGGTTAATGAGCAACTGTTTACTTTGTGTTAATACAGTGGTGTGCATAAGTGTGTTGTGAAAAACATAAGAAATGCACAGTGCTGCAGAACAACTAAAAATTAGACCAAAATTATCAGTATCTTGCGCAGAAAAACAACGATGTGCTAGCAGACGGCAATTCCCGATGTAAGCGAGAAATCAACCGAAAATCACCGTAAGTAACTTCCTGTCAGGCTGCCACATTTATAGACTTAAAAAATTTTTTAACATTCATATTTCATCTATCTGGTCATTTTGAAACTCAGTTTATTATACTGCTTCATATTTTGCCATTAATTTCATTTCAGTTCTGTCGAGTACTAAAACATGTCTGTTCTGGTTCAGCAGCTACTAACCGATAAACAATTCTCTTTTTGTAATTCTAGAATACTTTTTACAAGAAGTGAAACTATCTTTCGTTTGCATTTAATGTAAAGAACTTTCGTCATATTACGGTATATTGATAATTTTTACCTTTTGGACCGTCTGACTACATCTGAATGAAACACAATTTTCGTGCCTTACACATTTCGGCTTTATTCTCTGCAAGGTGCCTTTCATACGCATTTCGCCTCTATTCTCTGCAAGGTGCCTTGCAGCGGATAAAGGCGAAACGCGTATGGCACGAAAGTTGTGTTTCATTCAGTTGTAGTGAGACGGTCCAAAAAGTAAAAATTATCAAGATACCGTAATATTCCACGCAACTGAGGAAGACAGTACTACAAAAGTTTAAGAACTTATGTCATGTTAGGAACATTTTCCAGCCAATTAGTCTCATGATATGAGTGATTTTGTAAAACGTATTCTTTGCTAACGTATTTTGTAAATTTGGACGCTAAAAAACGAACGACGGAGCAATTTAATGTTTAGTACTCTGTTAACAGTTCGTGAATGCCAACATGACATTCATTGTAATCCTCAAATTTTGTCTCTCTAGTAATGGATGACGTCACTTGTAATTACTGAAACGATTTTTAAGCAGAGGCGAATCAGCCATGGAAGAACCACTTCGGTAAAAACAATTTGTGCGTGAATCCTATACCTGGCGAAGCAGTAAATATGCAGTTGTAGCAGCGAAACTTCGAGTCAACCTGACTACTTAAAACGTTTCTTGGCATACTCAACCTTTATCTACGCTGTGAAGAGCATGAAAAGTTGCAGCAAATTTCGTGAAGCAGATACTCTCAATGCTTTTCCACCCACTGCAGGGTCAGAGTTCGCAAAAAAAAAAAATCAAGATTAGTACGTATATTCTACTAACAGTTATACCAAGGAAAACAGAGTATTGAATAGAGATAAATCGGAATTGCACCCTCTTGACCTAGTTTATTTCAGTCTAATTTCATTGATTCCCCAATTTATATTTTAGATCCAACTTGGTGGCAAAATCTGCTTCGCAGACGCAAGGGTATAATTCTGTAGCGATATTAAAAACTACATGAGTAGATTGTGCTTATAAATACACAGTGGCTAACGTCAGTTAAAATGATCACACAATAATAAGAAAAACCTGCAATGTTATAGCTTTGATAAATATGCTCTCCGGGCGACAGCTCTGACTACCTGTATTATGTACAGTACAGATCTATAACGCATGATGATTGAGTGGAACTGTTGCTCTTCCTCATAACTTGCTCGTGGGACCGCTCTGAAACAACCTGTAACAGAGTTGTCACAGAATGACGGATGCCAGCGAGATTAATTGCCAGCAGGTTGATGAGCATACGAGCACGTCTACGTCCCTGGACTTCACTCTTGAAACGGTCGTCAGTCACTCTAGCTTGTGAATCAATGCAATTTGTGAGTCAGAGAGCGCAGTTTGACAGACAACAGGTTGAATCCAAGCGATAGCGCACGGCAGCGGCAGCTGACGTGTCAGAAGCAGCAGACAGTGCTGACTACCAGTCTGACTCACCTATAAGTCAGGACATCGTCAGAGATCTGCACCGGAATCAGCACGTCTCTTATCGATGACTCGACATAAAACAGGTATCTGTGTCCACATCACGTCCACCGGCGACCATACTCACAAATGTCCTATGCTGCTTACGCAGGGCATTTTAAAAAAAAGTGTCTCATGTTAATACAGGAGGTCCCGGGTTCGATTCCCGGCGGGGTCAGGGATTTTCTCAGCCTCGTGATGGCTGGCTGTTGTGTGATGTCCTTAGGTTAGTTAGGTTTAAGTAGTTCTAAGTTCTAGGGGACTGATGACCATAGATGTTAAGTCCCATAGTGCTCAGAGCCATTTGAACCATTTTTATTACAGGAGGTATCTGTGAAAGCCGCAAGTTCTATAATTACAAGGGACGTTCAGTAAGTAATGAAACACATTTTTTTTTTCCTGAAAGCAGCTTGGTTTTATCTGCGATTACTGTACACCATATTATTTCCCACTCTTTTGGCTACAAAACCCTATTTTTCAACACAATCTGCATTCGGACTGCGGCACTGGCAATGGTCAAACTGCTGTAAAGTCTGCTTATTGTTGATGGTCTAGACACACAGCAAGACCTTTATATGTCCCCATTTCCAGAAACGGATTCGGGTCCGGTGAAAGGAGTGTCCATGCTACTGGACCTTCTTGACCAATCCACCGCCGATCCTACTAGACCTTTTTGACCAATCCACCGCCCACTAAACATTGCGCTGAGGTACGTCGCACGATTCGTAAAACATGGGATGGTTCTCTGCCGTCTGTAAGCCACAGTCGTTGCCGTTCTGCAAGCCTAAAGACCTCCTAAAGCGGCGGCAAGTCACTACACAAAAACAGTGATACGTAGCACCCATTAATATTGTTTGCGAAGTTTGTGATCCTGTAAGTCTGTCACCGACAACACCGGCCCATACATTGATAGTGAAGCAATTCGGATGCCTCACCTCCACGACTGCTTCAAAATTTGCATCTGCCCACACGTGCGCATTGATGCGATTTACTATGCTATTTCTTGTAATGGCCTGCACACCCAGGTACTGTACACCACTCGTCGCGAGGAAAACGACCCTTATCTCGATAGATATTGGCTCCCGGACATATATTTATAGGAACTTTTCTTCTAGTTTTGATCTATACTACCTCGTGTCTATCACAGTAAAATATTTGTATTTTGTTGTAGAAGGTGGTATCAGTAGCAGTAAAGTACAGAAATAGCTGATGCCACATAGTACCATTGAAAATAAAACGCACAGACACACACACACACACACACACACACACAAACACACGCACACACACACACACACACACACACACAGACAGACAGAGAGAGAGAGAGAGAGAGAGAGAGAGAGAGAGAGAGAGAGAGAGATTGGATAACTCCCATGGACGCTATTCGCTGTCAGATTTAGAAGCCTCAAATAACAGTCAATAGTACAAAATAATGAAACAGTTGAGGAAGAAGTATACTGTTAAACAGTACACGACAGTGACAGAGCGCATAAAAATATTGCAGAGTGTTCTCCGATGTAAGAAAGCAAAACAGATGCCGGAACACAGACGTTCATTGACAGAAGCCTTAAAGTCTACTTTTACTGTAACAGCTGCGTTTAAATCTTCGTTTTCTTACTATTCGTAACTTATGCCTTGCATGGGTGAATTAGGTCACAATTTCGCTTAGAAAAGTCTCTAGAAATTATTGTAGATAACATGCTGTAATTATAAACGTATCAGAAGTTATAACGAGTTCCGCAAGAATCTAACGACTTCTTAATGAAAAAACGTGATATATTATTTTTAACTAGCTGGAAAACCCGCAATCATCCGGGTATTCTTTTTGTCACTTTTCCATTACAAACGGAAACAAAAAATTAACAGTGTTTGTGACGTAATATCGAACAAATTTCATTTCCATGTGGTCATGACAACACCTTTGAAATTATCAAGCATTTGTAGAAAGAACCATCCATAATATAGAAATGAATAACTACAGCTGCTTCGCGTGTCTACAACGCGATTTTGTAAATGTCTTTATGGCAACGCCTCTTCATGGTTCTACAGACGGCTAATGTTTTCGCCTACAGCCGTTTGCGCTTCGGAGTTGAAAGCTGCCAAAAGCACTGTCACCGGTCAGCAATTTCCATTTTCCAATAGCAAATATTAAATATACTTAAATTTCACGCAGGATACTGCATTTTTTTCGCGCATCTCAGTGTTTGTCATATCTCTCAAACTATGTGTGGTACCATGATATAACTTTGTAGCTGCATTTAGCGGTGTATGTGGATACTGTCTGCGACATTTACTGCGAACGGCAGTAATACGTTTAAACGTCATGCATGATGCGACAGTTTTTCACGCGTCTCATTGTTCATGACGTCATATCTCCTCCTTTACGGTAGCGATTGTTGGCTGACAGTGAGGGATATGTGTACCTAGTTTGGTTGAAATCAATCCAGATGTTTACGAGGAGATGTGAAAAACATACACACACACACACACACACACACACACACACACACATTTGTATAGTATGTATGGATTACTGTTCAGCAACACGAAGGAATTAGCTCGCGATCTGATTTCAGATCGAAAGATGCTTGGGAGAGAGCATTTCTAATGTATGTTTGGAATAAAGGATTCCTAATTCGACAGAATTCTATTGCTCCAAGGTGAAACTTCAGTTAAAACAATGCACTGTGTAGTAAGAAAGTGCATCGAAAAATAAATGATTGTTATGTCAGTCTGGAAAACAATGCCTGCTGCTCTTTAGGACTCACATGTCAGCACTACGAGTGACTATTAAGTGAAGTGTTAAACTATAACAAGTTCTTATTACTCTCACGGAAATTAACAGTGTTCCACCAAGAGTGCCTTGTCCGAAACTCTACCAGACAGACAGTCCGGTGTTTCCATGCCTGTGAGAAACGTTGATAAAAATTTCATCCTTATGGGAGCTTATTTTCAGATTTAAAAAAACCATTCCTCCATTAAAGAATGGTGTGCATGTATGATGGATACTGGGTGTGTATGACGTTAAAGAAACTTTTCGTGTGGAGACTGCAACGCAGCTTGGCCGGAGGACTTGCACGTGCAGCTTAGCGCCTCTTTCGGACTTTGAGAGGGGTCGAACCACCGGCAAGAAGGACACTGGAGTTTGATACCGATTGATCAAACACACAAACTGCTGTAGCGCAGTGATTGCCGAACGAGAGGAGACGAGATGTGATCAAGACAACAGTCCTTCCAAAAGGACTTCAGCACGAGGAGGTCGTAGGTTTAATCGACTGGCTCTGACAAACAGACGGAGGGCAATAATTGAAGTCCAGCAGAGGTTAGAGGCAGAGCGTCACCATGAGCAGATAACTGGAACCTGGGTCGAGATCTCGATCTGTCAAACCATTCCATTCGGTGAATGATTGTGTTTGTGGCGCTATTGGACACGACAACGATAGATTTGGTAACTGTTGAAGTGAGACAATGCTCGGCAGTATGTGGCATGTCTGGTAAAGTCTGTTGATATATCCTTCATGACTGAGGCCCCAAACGGCATATTCCAATGGCTCTGGTTCAAATGGCTCTGAGCACTACGGGACTTAACATCTATGGTCATCAGTCCCCTAGAACTTAGAACTACTTAAACCTAACTAACCTAAGGACATCACACAACACATCACGAGGCAGAGAAAATCCCTGACCCCGCCGGGAATCGAACCCGGGAACCCGCGCGTGGGAAGCGAGAACGCTACCGCACGACCACGAGCTGCGGGCTGGCATATTCCAGCAGGATAACACAAAACCTCAGCCACATACGCCTTGACGAAATTGCGGTTCCGCGACTTTCCTACCCTGTCCCTGATTTATCTGGGTTGCGATAGGGAAATCGTAGACTGCATACAAGGCTCCAGCCAGCAACATCTCCACAAAATTTTGATAGACAATCTCGGTCATGTCGATAGTTTTTGTTTTCTCTAAACGTGGCACGTCCAATAAGTCGCGTTTTGCATTGCAGTGTTTATTTCAACGAGCAATCAAAAATGATTCAAATGGCTCTGAGCACTATGGGACTTAACATCTATGGTCATCAGTCCCCTAGAACTTAGAACTACTTAAACCTAACTAACCTAAGGACATCACACAACACCCAGTCCTCACAACGAGCAATCAATTGGAACATGCGGTCCGGACTCATGATGCATATTGTGATTAACTTCCTAACTTTTGTATTCCTCCAATAACAATCTGTGTAACATGACGCAGATATTTTCTGTCAGATTAACTTGGTGCAATAAAAGCTCTGTATCCCGCCCCCCCCTCCCCTCACTCTCTCTCTCTCTCTCTCTCTCTCGTGAACAGCACAGCAAACAAATTTTATCACCCAAGTTCAATAAATTATCACTGAAACGTCGCTCCGTCTATTCAAGTCCAATCTCAATGCCTTTGCTTTACGCGAATGTAATTTCATACGTTCAGTGAAGCTGTGCTGCCTCACAACTGAAGTTTGCTATTCGGTGTACATTAGCAAAAGTGTACACTTTTTCAGCTCTATGACGTGATCATAAGCAGCAGGGAGTCCTCATCTCAGCCACTGTGACGCTCTGGGTGGAAGATGAACGGGCTGGTAATTAGATGCACTTATAAAATGAAATTACATAACCAAGGACTTGCTTAAAAAAAAAAAAGAGAGAGAGAGAGAGAGAGAGAGAGAGAGAGAGAGAGAGAGAGAGAGAGTGAGAAAGGGAGAGGGGGGGGGGGATGCGGTTCTATTTAACCTGTGCTCCTTCGCACATCCCCGCAACTTGTGTAGACATAAATCCTTAAACATGAAAGCGGGGGTTCAGGTAAATGAAAGAAAAACGCAAGACACTTACTTGAATCAGTCGTTAACAGTCCCCAACAATTTTAGTCACAATACTGTTGAAAACTCGTCCACCATCGGACGTTACGCTCTAAGTTAACACAATTGATAAGACAGCTGCCAACAATATTATATTCTGGTGATTGCGTTCAGTATCTCCATTAGAGCTTAGATTGTAGCCATCTTAATTCGTTATGTTTCTCTTCATCCTTTTTAATAAAGTTGCAAGGGATCAATCCTTCCCCATTTTCTAGAGAGTGCACCACACTATTTAAACAGTCTATGGTGTATTATCGGTGGTTGCACTCTGTCGCGCAGTGCATCATTTCGTAAAGTTAAATGTTCTCACAATTTCAGCAGAATTCATAGTTTCTTTGAACACAGAACAAAACATGAAATTAAATCTATTGGGAAAAAGGTCACAAAAAAGGGGATAGCATACTACACAAGACTGGTTGCTGTGCACATGCGTTGACCCCTAGGGGATACCTACAAGGCTCCATTTCTGAAACTCTGTCTATAGCTTTTTATAAAATAGTAGTGCAGTATGACACTTCTACTCTGTGTTGAAAGTGTCAGAAGATATACTTCCGTTACACGTTAAACCGCTTCCGCCTGTGGTTTGCTACTTACGGGTCGCCCTGTAACTACGCGACCCAGTCATTCCGAATTTAAAAGGAGAGCAAAAAAAGTGTTTAAAAATCTTCCCTCCGGGGTTCGGCGGCTTACCAACCAGGATCTTGAAGGAGGAATGGATCTGTCTCGGTCTCATTAGATTTCGTCCATAATCACATTCGTTGAGAACAAAGGGAAAAATAAGATTACCTTCGCTGTTCGTTTAAGGTTGTTACTCCGGTGCGTAGCTTGTACTGCAGCAGAGTGTACGCAACCTTCTCTCAGACACAATTTCCTTGACCTCACAAAGATCTGAAGGTATTCAGTTAATTAATTCCCAGCAGTATTGCAGTGCTAAAGAAACCTGTCCAAATGAGCGCGTTTTCCATAAAACTCAGATGCAAGATTAGACTTAAATTCAATAAACGTTTCGTTATACCTCGTATACACACTATGTTTAGGGAAATTTCCTCGCCAAAGAGCCAGTGCTCTCCTTGTAGTCCAAAGGTACAGTAGTACCTTTCGAAATATTCACGTACTCCGTCGAAACCCAAAATTTTTACTCTTGAAATCCTCTGCAATCACATAGGTCCTTTGGTATGCAGTCAGTCGGTCCGATCACATCCTTACTGTGTATCGAAATGCCACAGAATTCATAGTGACGGAAAGAAAAGCACTAACCTCGCAGCACTGAATTGCCTAAATTTCTCTTCAAATACAAGCGCCATCATAAACGTGAACAATTACTTTCGGTCAAAGGACAATCTGGCATCGCACAAAGTGTGATGGTTGACCAACAGTCGAAGCAAAGTCCATACAAGGTTACCTAACGCTAGCTTTACCTTGAAGAATTAAATCTCACGAGAACTACAGGAGATGTGTGTGTGTACCCCGACTGACAGACGGACCACACTGTTCTAGAATCAAACTTCATAGACCACATTATTTTTTCAAGAAGTTTTTGATTTGCCTGTGACTGTCATACAAGAAGTTTCCTTCGTTTTCCGACGTCTCTCCTACCATGCATTCTGCCTGATAAAAATTATCTCGGTATTCTTCATTCATGCAGTCGGTACAGCATTCTACATTGTATTTAAAAAGTATTCAGCTCATATGAAAGCAGGAACCTTTACAGAAAGTAACGTGATTGTCGGAAAACCTTGTTAGATAATTGTTGCTGATTTCAGTTACGTGAGCATTACGTCGTCGTGTCCGACGATTTGCCTCCTAACGCAGCAATTATCATCAGAAGGTAAAAAAAAACTCAAATAGTAGCTTCGAACTCAAAACATCTCAAGAAGCCTGCTTTATCTGGCCTGTTGGATACATTTAGGCAGCTACTGATTGTAGCCTATCCGTCACGTTATTCAATTCGTACAGTGAGCAAGCATTAAAGGATCCAAGGAGGAATTTATAAAGGGAATTAAAGTCCAGCGATAAGAAACAAAAACTCTGAGGTTTACCGATGACACTGTAATTCCGTCAGACACAGGACCTGGAAGTGCAGTTGGACAGTGTTATGAAAGGAGGACTTAAGACGAACATTAACAGAAGCAAATAAAAGCAAATTCGAGAGTAGGATGTAAAGAAAGCTTCTGATACGAAGTTTATTTTCTGCCTTGACCGCGTGTATGTACACTGGATTACTAGTTTCGGCAGCACTAAGCAACCATCTTCAGATCCACAGAGTACGGGTTATTGATTTCAAGAGGAGAACTTAGTCCTGTCGAAACAAGTAATCTACATACACGCGGCAAAGGCAATGAAAAACTTCACATCACAAGCTTTCTTTAATTAATTGATCGCTGTCCAGCCGACAATGTTAGGTAATTATCAACCATAGAAGTCTGGTTGATGAGCCATACATACGGGTAAAGAGGTGTAATCTTTCGAGAAGGGTACGGATTACTCCAATCTGTGTGAGGAGAGGCGTTGGTTGATGTAGGAAGATGAAGACAACATGGGCCTCTCGAACGATCGTCAGTCCGAATGTGCACTCAACCAATCGATGGATCACGTGATCGAGTGCACTGTGCATGGATTTGGTGTTGAGCTTGAGGGCATACATAAACTCACGGCAATGTCATTGACTAGCTTAAAAATAGTCTCATTGTGTAAAATTTTGTATTATGTAATGCTGAATGTGTCTCATTTTATTGTGCAATCTCTTTTTTAATATTCGCCTTGTAAATGCCGTACGAGTAAACAAAATAAGTAATAAATAAAAGGAAAACAAGGATAATGGAATGCAGTCGAATTAAATCAGGTGATTCTGAGGAAATCCGAGACTGGTATTTTGACAGCAAAATAACTATGGCTGAAGTGGGGAAAGCGTAAAATACAGATCGGCGATAACGAGAAGAAGAGGAAATTGTCAACATCTAAATTTAAGTGTTAGGAAGTCTTTCGTGAAAATATTAATCTGGAGTGTAGCCTTGTGGGTAAGTGGACCGGGGACGACAAGCAGTTCAGACATGAAGAGAACAGAAGCTTTTGCAAAATACTGTTATAGGAGAATGCTGAAAATTAGATGGGCGGATCACGTAAATAATGAGGTAAAAAAAATCGAACTAGGAGAAAAGGCGTTTACGGTATAACTTGGATGAAAGAAAGGCTTCAGTTGATAGGGCACACACTGAGGCGAAAAGGTTATGGAGGGAAGAGTGGGGGATCAAAATTGTGAAGCGAAACCCAGGCAGAAATAGTATAATAAGGTTCAAATAACCGCAGTAGCTTTTCAGAGACGAAGAGAATTGCACGAGATAGACAAGCGTGGAAACTTCCTGGCAGATTAAAACTGTGTGCCGGACCGAGACTCGAACTCGGGACCATTCTAGAAGCGTGGAAAGTTTTATCAAACCAGCCTTCGTACTGAAAACAACGACAACAACAGTCGAAGGTGATTTGGCGATGATTCCGTTTCAACAACGCAAATCTCAATCTGTTGTAGCTGTACGGAACATGTTTTATGATCAAGAATTAAGACGTCTTTGGAGAACGGCGGTCTCCTCTACAAAAATCAACATGCATTCGAGTGACAGAGATCTTGTGAAAGTCAGCTCGCTCTTCCATGAGATACACAGCGCTGTATACAACCGTATTAAGGTTTGTGGGGTGTTGCTTGACGTCACGAAGGCATTGAACTCTGTCCGGCACTGTCGTTTAGTGAAAAAAACTTAAGAGCTTATCGAGTATCGGACCGGATTTGCGACTGGATTCAAGACTTCCTTGCAGACACAACTCAACACGTCGCCCTTAGTGGGACAAAAACGGCAGATGTAAAAGTAATTTCCGGAGTACCCCAATGAAGTGTTTACAGTGTGTACAAATGATCGAATAGCGAAAGCTCTTTAAGACTGTTCGCAGATGATGCAGTTGTCTGTAAGGAAGTAGCAACGTCAGAAGACAGTATCGATCTGCAGTATGACCTGCAAAACTGCAAGCTCTGGCAATTGATCTTGGACGTAAATAAATGTAAAATACTGCTCATACACTACTGCGCAACTACACCATTGATGAGAAATTTCTTGCAAACATTATCTACCGTAAAATACCTAGGAGTGACTATCCAGAGCGACCCTAAGAGGAATGGCCACATAAAACAAGTGGTAGGAGAAGCAGGTGCCAGACTGATATTCATAGGGACATCTTAAGAAAATGTAAATCCACGAAGGAAGTGTCTTACAAGGCGCTTGTTCGACCGTTTCTTGAGTATATTAACCTGGGATCCCTACCAGATAGGACTGAAAGAAGAGATAGAGAAGATCCAACGAAGAGCGTCACGTCGCGCCATGGGACCGCTTAGTTGGCGCGAGAGCGTCACTGAAATGTTCAACAAACTGCAATGGCAGACGCTACAAGAGAGGCGTTGCGCTTCATCGAGAGTCTTACTACTGAAATTCCGAGAGAGCACTTTCTGGGAAGCGTCTCACAACTTCCACGCATATACATGTCGCGAAAAAACCAAAGAAAAAATTCGAGAAACTAGAGCTAGTACAGAGGCTTACGGCCATTCGCGATTTGAACAGGAAAGGGAGGTACAGCTAGTGGTACCAAAAGTGCCCTCCTCTACACACCGTGGGGTGGGTTGCGGAGTATGATGGAGATTTAGGGGTCATGGCAGTAAGAGAGGTTAGGGCGCATACAACGGCAAATAGAACGTCATTTTTTTTTCTGTTGCTCAGTTTGAGAATGGAACAGTCGTACACTCCAGCGTGCACTGTGCAGTGGCTTGAGAGACATACTATTAGATGTGGAAACGGACCGTACCCTTCTGATAGGAAACATTTGCCTAAGGCGGCTTATGAAAACAGTCTACATAGCCGTATGGCCTGATGTCGGGTTCGAGTCCAGTTACAAAAAATGTTCAAATGTGTGTGAAATCTTATGGGACTTAACTGCTAAGGTCATCAGTCCCTAAGCTTACACACTACTTAACGTAAATTATCCTAAGAACAAACACACACACCCATGCCCGAGGGAGGACTCGAACCTCCCCCGGGATCAGTGTCACAGTCCATGGCTGCAGCGACAAGACCGCACGGCTAATCCCGCGCGGCGAGTCGAGTTACGCCATGTAACTTTGTCGTATGTGAGGACCATAGTGGTGATATTAGGTTTGTTCGAGTGAAGCTATCACACCCGATTGTAAATTTTCAATCTGTCTCTACTGCGCATGCGCGGCGGCTTCGTGATAGTTCGGACCGTCAGAACGCTGTCAGAACCCTGTGGGTTTACCGATCGCATATTTGAGAGATGTATTGACCACCTGTAGCGCTAGTTGATACCTCTACTCTCTTCACGTTGCGCAAATGTTTCTGGTTTGAATAATGAAACAGTGCACAGAGTACGTACTTTTTTTTTCATGCTTAGCACTCCGCGTTTCGAGAATTTATTCTCCCTGCCAGGTGAAAATATTTACGTAAGTATTTTGTGTGCCCCTTTTCCACTGTATTGTGCTGTCTTTTTGAGGTTAAGTAGCATACAGTGCTTACTACATTATGCAGAAAAACATACACCGTGAAATTTCACAAGCAGTATGAGTGATCGTGTGATTGTGTCTTATTTTCTGCATAACGCAGAAGGCACAGTATCCTATAACCACAAAAAGACGGCTACAGTGCAAGACAGGCAGCACAATCCAGAAACACTTATGTAAATATTTGATCATGGTCATGAGAAATTCTCGAAATGCGTCGTACGAAGCATGAAGAAATACGTAAGTGGTGCAGTGTTTCGTTACCGTATTTAAAAAAAAATGAGTGGTAATCGCAGACATTCCAAGAAGATCGATTACGATGAATGAAATTGAGTCAAACGTTGCTGCTTCCCACTTCTGCTCGACACTTCTTGGACTACTACTGATCCAAAACATTAACTGAAGACGTTCGTAATTATTCCTGACACCACTTACCTCATCAACATCCTGTTTTCTTTTATATATTTTGATTGTATACATAAGACGAAAAAATTTGATCACTGATTTTGGTAACACAGATTTTCCTGGTGATTGACAATACATTGCAAATGATTAGTACCAGTGTTAATAAACAACAAGATAGTAAATGCCCAAACATTACAAATGTCAGAAAATAGCCGGCCGGAGTGGCCGAGCGGTCCTAGGTGCTACAGTCTGGAACCGCGCGACCGCTACTGTCGCAGGTTCGAATCCTGCCTCTGGCATGGATGTGTATCATGTCCTTAGATTAGTTAGGTTTAAATAGTTCTAAGTTCTAGGGGACTGATGACCTCAGAAGTTAAGTCCCATAGTGCTCAGAGCCATTTGAACCATTTATTTTTTTGTCAGAAAATATCTAATTTCAAGAAAAATTATCGTTGGTAGGGATTGGCCTCCATGTGTCCACTGGTTAATAACCTGGTATGCAGCTTCACTAATATATGTGCAACAGCATAGCATGTTCAATTCTCTAAATTGAGCCAGCATAACGTGCCACTATCATTTCTAGAAATGAGTATTGTATGCGACCCGCAATTATCGGCTCTTTTGAGTGAATCCTTGTGTGAAAGAGAAAAATTTGTTCATTCTGAAAGCGACTAACAGTGAGTTCCTTTCACTTTTGATGCAACACATTTCCACAGAAAATCCCATTAAGGGAATAAAATTAGATTAGAATGAATTAAATTATCACAAGTTTGATATATACAGGTCCTTTAAAAGGCTAGCAGGAATGTAGAACTTCTCATCTTCAACGAGAGTGCTAAGAGACTGAACACAAAACGCTCTGCACATGCGAGAGGTGATCTCTTTGAGGCCGGCTTACTAAAGGCTTTGGAGCCAGTCAGAATGTTGATGGTGTTAGGACAGCAACCAGCCACAAATTTATTTTCAGTTTCTTTATTCAAAGCGCACCGTTACCGGGTTCGAATCGTTGCGATTCATCCTCAGACGGTTTACACGCTTTCTTTATGACATGTGTGTTTTTTACAGATTAATTTTCGTGAAACGTTGGTTTGGAGTGTTTGTTTCCATAACGTTCGTCCAACAGATGTAAATGCATTCCCCCTGCATTCTTATTGTTGCACACGTATTTAGTGAGAACAAATTGAATTAAGGAACTGAAAATAAATTTGTGGCTGGTTGCTGTCCTAACACCATCAACATTTGTCTTCAAACAACAGCCGCGGTCTCCATCATGTCATCATATGACAAAATTGCAGTCAGAAGAATTTCCTATGATCAGTAGAAACTGGCTGCAACCGTCCATTGGCCGCAACTAGATCAGCTTTCACCCAGTCACAAACCACGGGAATTGGGAGAATGAATGCGTCGAACGCATACGAGTGGTTGCAACGGTTGCAGCTGTATCTCGAACGAATCTGTTGGTACAGAAACGGAGCTGGCCTGCTAGAGGAGAGCGCTCTTATACCGGGAGATGGAGCCGGGTGGGCGCAGAGGCAGAGGGGAAGTGGGGGAGAGAAAGCACGCCCGGCCTGTGGTATGGGCCGTCCCAAGGACAGCGGGATGTCTCCGCGGCCACCGCGGCGGGGCAGGGTCACGCCGTCGAAACCCGAGGCGGCGGCATGCGTGGCTGTCCCACGAGCGCGACACCCTGCGGCGGTTCCGTTACAGGCGGACACAACAAGTGCAGGCCACGTGCGGTGGAAGGGATCGGAAAACCAGACACCGCCGACCGCGCGAGGTGTCGGGCGCTGAGTGAGCCGGCGGACACGGCGAGAAACAACAGGTGAAGCTGGCCTTCCTCTTACACAGACAGGTCGGATACCGGAGTGCAGGTAGCAGAGACAGGCTGCCTTCCCTGGACAGCCGGATACACCGATACCATCGTTCGATCGCCGCAGGGACTCCCGTATAGGGGACACGGAAATAGGCTTCTCTGGAACTGAAATGCAAGAAGTTCAAAACTATAGATTCTTGTCGTTGCTAATTCTTCCGGGTTATATGGCCGTGGTCCATGGAATACTTCTATTCCTAACGTTTCGTCCAATACTACGTTGGACATCCTCAGAGGTATGGCTGGTCCTGTTGAGTCCTGCCGACTGACGAGTTGGGCCTCGGAGAGCGGCCTAAATACTGAGGAAAGTGGGCGTGGTCTAGCTTGCACATAGTAGTAGAGAGACAACTAGTCAAAGATAAAATGTAACTGTCGATAATAGTACGTCATAGATAAAAATCACTTATCGATTCTGTAACGCCACTGTCCATATCTCGCTTAATTTCAAGGTCTCTTCTTCTCTATTAAAATTATCTTCATGTTTATAAATTTCAATAGCCTCCCTATACAGTCGTGGTAGCACTTAAAACTGTACTTTCAGAAAACTTAACTACATGGTCACCGGACTGAAGTACATGTTCCGCAAAGGCCGATTTATCTATTTTACCCAGTCGGCAAAGACTTTTATCCTCCTTTACCCTCGTATTCACACTTCTTTTAGTAGTACCATTATAGACCTTGCCACAGGTACACGGAATTTTATACACACCGCTAGATGATAATGGTGGCCTTCTATCTTTAACTGAACGAAGTACTTGTCCTATTTTTCTGGTAGGTTTGAATACCGGTTTCACTTTATGTTTCAGCAAAATTTTGCCGATTCGATCTGTAACCTTACTAATAAAAGGTGAAGACACCGTGTTCTTCCATTCTTGTGTACCATCCTTGTCCTTTGGCCTGCTATAATTAGGTCTTAAAACTCTATTAATTTCTTTGTTTGAGTACCCATTCTTCTCGAAGGCCTGTTTCAGATTATTCAGTTCCGTATCCAGATGTTCCGGCGTACAAATCCGTTTTGCCCTGTCCACTAAACAGGACCAGCCATACCTCTGAGGATGTCCAACGCAGTATTGGACGAAACGTTAGGAATAGAAGTATTCCATGGACCACGGCCATATAACCCGGAAGAATTATCAACAACAGTACCATCCGGTCGTGAAAGCCTTCATTGTATGAATAAATTCTTGGACTTCAAAAAGGGCTGCGACCCCATAGATACAGAAATACACTTCAAGACACTGGAAAAAAATTAAAGGGGACAACAAAACCAGAAAGTCAATACAGGAAACAATAACAAAATCTTAAACATAGCTGCGAATCAACAACTGTGTAAATCTGAAGAGGTTCAAAAAAATCAGCCAAGCAGTTGCAAAACAAAGGTTTATTAGTCCTTGACCTAGGTTTAGATATTTATAAAAATATCTTCTTCAGAAGGAGTGGGCCCTGTTACATCACATGATGGTATATTAGAATAGCTGAAGCCGAGCTACTCTTGTCATGTATAAAACCGACAAAAACAGGAATTATCCCACGCCACAGCTTTCGACAGCAGCCAGGTTACATTTAGCGTACTTCAAAATGAATGCTCACTGGTAAATGCCAACAGGTAGAAGATATTGCCAACAAATGGTTCCAATGGCTCTGAGCACTATGCGACTTAACTTCTGAGGTCATCAGTCGCCTAGAACTTAGAACTAATTAAAACTAACCTAAGGACATCACACACATCCATGTCCGAGGCAGGATTCGAACCTGCGACCGTAGCGGTCGCTCGGTTCCAGACTGTAGCGCCTAGAACCGCACGGTCACTCAGGCCGGCTATTGCCAACATAAAATTATAACACGAGTAACTGGATAAAACGTCTGCCTACGTTAAGTGTACATCATACCAGAGACAGAGGCAGTTGGCAGCTCTAGAGACAGTACGCGAGGCATTTGGCCGCTGTCATTGGCGTGATATACACTTAATGTATGCAAATGTTCTGTCCTGTGACTCCTGTTACAATTTTATGTTGTCAAGAGCCTCTACCTGTTGGCATTTACCAGTGAGCATTCATTCTGAAGTAAGTCAAATGTAATCTGGCTGCTGTCGAAAGCTGTGGCGTGGGATAATTCCTGTTTTTGTCAGTGTTATACATGACAAGAGTAGCTCGGCTTCAGCTATTCTAATACACCATCATGTGATGTAACAAGGCCCACTTATTCCACTTCTTCTGAAGACGATGTTTTTAGAAATATGGAAACCTAGATTAAGGGCTAATAAACCTTTGTTTTGCAAATGGTTAGCTGATTTTTACAACCTCTTCAAACATTAACAAATGCAACATCCCAACTGAAATTCATGAGACAGATCTCGGAACCATCCGAAATCAAGACAGGAGTGAGACAGTGAGATGGCCTGTCACGCAGTCTATTTAACTCGGTATTGGAAAAAATAATGACATGGGACAAAGGAGCGAATGCGGTATATATGGGGAGTTACAATATAATAATCAACATAAAATGTCTAGCTTTTGCCGATGATACAGCCATTATAACAATGGAAAAGAAACTAAAGCAGGACTACAAATCTCATATGAAAAAACTCAATACGTGGACACAAAATCAACAGACAGACACGCACCGGTAACGATGGAGGAAAAGATAACACAATTACATAGTTTCAAATACCTGGGAGAGATTATACAGAAAACAGGTATGAACGTAATAATCAATGAAGAAAGGATCGCAAAACTACAAAAACTACACAAAATTACATGGAAGTATTACAACGAAAGTATTTCCATCAATGCCAAATTATGACACTGCAGTATAATAGTCTTACTAGAGGCTTTGTATGCCACAGAAGCAACAGTAATCAAAGGAAGAATGGTAATTAACGAGACGGAAACATAAGGGAAGAAAATGCTGAGAAAGATCTACGGGCCATTTCAGAAAGAGCGGATCTGGATAGGCGGACCGACAAAAGAACTGTACGAACAAACAGAGACGATTACAAAAAAGTTCAGGAAAAGAAGGGCAAAGTTCTACGGGTACATACATATGATGAATGAAAACAGATTGAGCAAGATTAATAGAGTGAAAAACCAATCAGGTAAAGGAAACCATGCAAGACCTCAAGAAAATGAACTACCCCCCAGCAGACATGACAGACAGCGAAAAATACAGAGAAAAAGGTCGGAAAACAGAAATTTAAGGAAACACTCAGAGATGAGAAGACAGGAAAGAAGCGGACAGAAGAGAGGAAGAAGAAACACAGTGGATGTATGAGAGGTTCTTGGGTAGGAAAGAAAAGATACAGAAAAAATGCCATGAGAATTGATTGTGTCTAGCGCTCCCTCAAGGGCGAGTTAACGTTAATAATAATAATAATAATAAATAAGTAGCTATGTCCGGAGGGAAGCCCGAATCGGATTTATAGACAGTATGCTCTTGTTCAAAAATGGTTCAAATGCCTCTGAGCACTATGAGACTTAACATCTGAGGTCATCAGTCCCCTAGAACTTAGAACTACTTAAACCTAACTAACCTAAGGACATGACACACATCCATGCTCGAGCCAGGATTCGAACCTGCGACCGTAGGAGTCGCGCGGTTCCGGACTGAAGCGCCTACAACCGCTCGACCACCGCGGCCGGCTATACTTTTGTATTCACCCCTTACGTAGCTGACGTTTGTCGAGATCTAGCGCCCAGAGCACAGCCCCTGGTTGCTGGAGAAAATGCAGGTGTAAAACAACAGACAAAATTACATACGAGTATCCTTGACGTCGATTTGCAGTAGAATTCTTGAGTATATTCTACGCTCGAATACAATAAATTTCCTTGAGACGGGGACATGGAGGCGATGGGCCCGAGAAAAGGAGAACGGACGACTAAAGGAACAGAACGCATACCCTGATCAGCCAGAACATTATGACTGTCGAGCTGCAATCGATATAACCCGTCCAGGCGACAGCAGCGTCACCTGGTGAGGAATGGCTGCTAATCAGGCACATGCACGGTGCATGTAGTATCAGTAAGCGTGCCGTCCGTGTGTAGAATGGAGAAGGCGCGTGATCCTTCTGAGTTTGACCGAGGGCAGATAGTGATGGCCCGAAGGCTCGGCAAGAGCATTTCGGATGGGTGTTCGAGAAGTGCTGTACTGAGTGTGTTCAACACGTGGCGAATCCAGGGTCAAACGATGTCCTGATGTCGTGGGGTTGGGTGGCCACCACTCATTGGAGATGTCGGACGTCGTAGGCTGGGCAGACTGGACAAGACAGGCGGCGAACTGTGACGGAAGTAACATCAGACTTTAATGGTGGGCTGAGTACAAGTGCGTTTGAACACACAGTGCACCGAACACTCCCAACGACGGGCCTCCGCAGCCGACGACCCATGAATGCGCCAATGTTAGCACTACCTCACCAGCAGCTACGACTGATATGGGCAGGTGACCAACGGCACTGGTTGGTGGCGCAGTGACAGAGCGTTGCATAGTCTGATGAATCCTGTTTCCTTTCTCATCACGCCGATGGAAGGGCGCTAATCCGCCGTATTTCAGGGGAACAACTGCTTGACACCTGTACTGTGGGACGGAGACAAGCTGGCAGCGGCTCCATTATGCTCTGGGGAACATTGACGTGGTCCTTAGGTCCCAAAGAGCTCGTGCAAGGTACCATGACGACGAAGGACTATCGTACATTGGTCGCAGACCACGTACACCCCTTCATGACGATCATGTTTCTGGATGGCAGTGGTATTTTTCAACAAGATAATGCGCCTTATCACGAGGTCACGACTATGGTTGTGGAACACAGTGTCGAGTTCAAATGGCTCTGAGCACTATGCGACTTAACTTCCAAGGTCATCAGTCGCCTAGAACTTAGAACTAATTAAGCCTAACTAACCTAAGGACACCACACACATCCATGCCCGAGGCAGGATTCGAACCTGTGACCGTAGCGGTCGCTCGGCTCCAGACTGTAGCGCCTAGAACCGCACGGCCACTCCGGCCGGCGTGTCGAGTTCCATTTGATGTGCTGCCCCCCCCCCCCCCCCCCAACTCGCCAGATGTAAACCTGATCGAACAGATCTAGTTTAAAAAGCATCACTCGTGCGAAGTTCAGCATCCAGTGGAACCATGGATGAAGGGCAAACGAAGGAAATTCGGGCTTGTACAGACGCATATAGGAAGTCGTATTGCCCTTGCTATATCGCGAGTGGAGGAGGAAATGAAATGACTAGTGGACCTCAAATCAAACACCTTTCAGCCGTCTAGTTTCCAAACTTATTTTATTTGGCTACCAGTTTCGGCTATTTACTACGCCATCTTTAGGTCCCTGACCGACGTGTAGGAAGATTCCACCTCGGTTCTGGTCAAAATAGTGGCCAGCATTCAAATACTGGTATCTTGCAGATTTCTGCTTACTATAGCAAGCCGGCCGGGGTGGCCGAGCGGTTCTAGGCGCTACAGTCTGGAACCGCGCGACTGCTACGGTCGCACGTTCGAATCCTGCCTCGGACATAGATGTGTGTCATGTGCTTAGGTTAGTTAGGTTTAAGTAGTTCTAAGTTCTAGCGGACTGATGACCTCAAAAGTTAAGTCCCATAGTGCTCAGAGCCATTTGAACCATTTTACTATAGTGATCTCTTCAACCATCAACTGCCGACTCGGCGTAGTAAATCCGAAACTGGTAGCCAAATAAAATGGTTGGAAAGTAGACGCCTGAAAGGTTGATTTGATATGGTATAGCGAACAGCGAATGACTAGTAGCGTACGGGGTACCTCCCGCCACGCACAATACAGTGGTCTGCGCAATACGTACGTAGAGGTAGACAACCCAGATAAGCAAGTGGAAACTGACAAATATGTCAGAGATCAGCGACTCAGAAGGACACATGAAAAAGATGGCGCGTCACCAGTGGAACAGACTAGAAAAGTGCATACTGAAGATCTCACACGAAGCGCGACAGAGGATGCGGTAAAAGATGAAAAGGTTCTGGAGAGTGAAGATGAAAGGCTATGAATGGATTAGTCCTATAGAGACCGCAACGGCCGGAGAATAAGATGATATGATGAAGCCAATGAACCACGTTTTTGGAAAAGCAAGTTGTTTACCGTTTCTTAACAAGTGTCAGTCGGGGCGGCGCACCCGCTCGCCCCACGTGCTCAGCTCACCTCGGCGGCTGCATGAGCGGTGCCTCCCACGTGGGCACTGTGCGCTGCGGTCAAGGCCTCGACAGCGGGTCCCACGTGGCGTACCGGCCGGCCCGCCCACTCACCCTTCCAGCCACGTACACCGGCGCGCCGCTCCGCGCAGTGCACTCTCGCACACTTAGAAGCCGTCGTTCCCTCCTCCCCTGGGACAGTCGGCCCCTATTGGGTAAGTCTGAGCCTCGTCTCAGACTAGGCGAGGCGGCTACCGTTGAAACAACCGGTTTCGCGATTATACCGTTTTTTTCCGCAACAGTTTAACCTGACCGTTAATACCTCTCAAAAATAACGGGTTTCCAGTTTTCTATTATTGTTATTCCCAGTAATAAACGTAGAAATTGGAGAAAGATTCGGTAGCTCAGATGGTAGAGCACTTGCCCGCGAAAGGCAAAGGTCCCGAGTTCGAGTCTCGGTCGGCCACACAGTTTTAATCTGCTAGGAAGTTTCATATCACCGCACACTCCGCTGCAGAGTGAAAATCTCATTCAAGATTGAAAAAATTCGACTCTTTCAATTTCACGATACATTGAATCAAAATATTGAACTACACTGCTGGCCATTAAAATTGCTACACCAAGAAGAAATGCAGATGATAAACGGGTATTCATTGGACAAATATAATATACTAGAACTGACATTTGATTACATTTTCACGCAATTTGGGTGCATAGATCCTGAGAAATCAGTACCCAGAACAACCACCTCTGGCCGTGTAACGGCCTTGATACCCCTGGGCATTGAGCCAAACAGAGCTTGGATCGCGTGTACAGGTACAGCTGCCCATGCAGCTTCAACACGATACCACGGTTCATCAAGAGTAGTGACTGGCCTATTGTGACGAGCCACATGCTCGGCCACCATTGACCAGGCGTTTTCAGTTGGTGAGAGATCTGGTGAATGTGCTGGCCAGAGCAGCAGTCGAACATTTTCTGTATCCAGAAAGGCCCGTACAGGACCTGCAACATGCGGTCGTGCATTATCCTGCTGAAATGTAAGGTTTCGGAGGGATCGAATGAAGGGTAGAGCCACGGGTCGTAACACATGTGAAATGTAACGTCCACTGTTCAAAGTGCCTTCAATGCGAACAAGAGGTGACCGAGACGTGTGACCAATGGCACCCCATACCATCACGCCGTGTGATACGCCAGTATGGCAATGAAGAATATAGGTTTCCAATGTGCGTTCACCGCGATGTCGTCAAACACCGATGCGAGCATCATGATGCTGTAAACAGAACCTGGATGCATCCGAAAAAATGACGTTTTGCCATTCGTGCATCAAGGTGCGTCGTCGAGTACACCATCGTAGGCGCTCCTGTCTGTGATGCAGCCTCAAGGGTAGCCGCAGCCATGGTCTCCGAGCTGATAGTCCATGCTGCTGCAAAGGTCGTCGAACAGTTCGTGCAGATGGTTGTTGTCTTGCAAACGTCCCCATCTGTTGACTCAGGGATCGAGACGTGGCTGCACAATCCGTTACAGCCATGCGGATAAGGTGCCTGTCATCTCGACTCCTAGTGATACGAGGCCGTTGGGATCCAGCACGGCGTTCCGTATTACCCTCCTGAACCCACCGATTCCATATTCTGCTAACAGTCATTGTATCTCGACCAACGAGAGCAGCAATGTCGCGATACGATAAACCGCAATCGCGGTAGGCTACAATCCGACTTTTATCAAAGTCGGAAACGTGATTGTACGCCACCGACGCCAACCTTGTGTGAATGCTCTGAAAAGCTAATCATTTGCATGTCACAGCATCTTCTTCCTCTCGGTTAAATTTCGCGTCTGTAGCACATCATCTTCGTGGTGTGGCAATTTTAAGGAAACTTAGCTCGTCTACCACTCGCTGATTTTCTCGCAGGGTGACAAGTGGCTGAATACTGCGAAAAATCACCAGTGTGTCTCCTGCAGGTTCTAATTTTTTTTAAACTCTCCTCTAATATCATGTTGTAGCCGGGGATCATAGTACTATTTGGGCATTACGAATAGTCAGTACTAAAGAGTGGGCATTACGAATAGTCAGTACTAAAGAGTGAGGACTGGCGTTGAAGAACTCTGTTTCTCGTGTTAATTTGTCCGTTTTCAAGGACTACAGACTGATAAAGCCATGTTATATAGACAGCGGCAGCAGGTCAGCCACTTTTTATTTTTATTGTACACCATGAATACATTGTTAAGTTTTTAAATTTCTTACTGTCACAATAATTTCGTTCCTCTTTCATTATTTCATAGAGATTTCAGACAAATATTCAATGGTTTAAAGCAAAAGAAGGACGTACTTCGTTGCTATGTCACTTCGCAGAAATATTTCGAGATTAGGGTTGGTACCATTCTGCAACACAATTGATGTACGGCGAAGAGAGCGAGAAACTGTCCTATACATCAGGTGGGGGAAAAGTTTTACGTGCGTATTTTAAGCCATCACATACGGCCACAGCGACATTATTGTCTTAGTAATGCTGTATCGATTCTTGTACCATGTATTTGTTGCTCTTTTCTGTCAGAATTGTTATAAAATAGCATTGATTGCTTTTCTCATTTTCTATAATAATGCAGTATTTCAAATTTTACAGATAAAAATTACTGCTTTCTTAAAAAATAGGTTTATTTATGAACTAAAAATTTTATCACTGTTGCTATAACTAATTGTTATTTCAGTTTTTTAGCCCAGTTATTACTAAAAAAACTTCTTATACCTGAGACCAAATACCGAAAAATGACAGTTATTCAGAACCAAAATACCGGTATCGGTTTTAACTGGTCGGTTTTTCCCCATCCTTGTCTCAGAGAAGGCTGAACGTGATAACGCGCACATTCTCGTCTTTACGTGTGTCTACTGCCTTCCCAATTCGCATCTATCTTCCTCAACATCCTCACTCAGATACTGCAACCCTTTCGTGATTTTATCCTCTCACTTACGATTGGTTCAACTTTGTTTCGCTTAATGTATTCTTGTTGCAGCTTCTGTGACAATTCCTGCTTCTCGCTGTGGCACAGAGATCCTACAATATTTTCATTAGATGTGTTTCTCGTATTTCATAGACTTTCATTCCAGCCTCTTCCAAGACACAAATTATTCTTCTGAATCAAACTGTACTGCCCACTACGCGAAAAATAGGAAAGGAAGAAACATATCTCGCTTAACACGATTTGCAAATAGTGACAAACTACACAGAGAAATAATCAGTATTAGGTAGGTGTGGGTAAAGCCTCGTATGAGGTTAAAACCCTCACCACATTTTTGAATTCACTGTCATCGACTCGACAGTTGACAACCAGGTAGCAGGTTTGTCTTATGGTACTCATTGTTCCATGCAAGCGAGAAAATGATGCAAGTCCTTTTTTACTACTAATTCCCCGACATTTTACTTAAATATTGTATAATGAAGCGTGTAAAAAGAACAATCGACGAATTACTCGTTGTCACCACTGCATTTCAGCTTCAATTTCGCAATAATTGTTCCAGTCGGTCCCTAAAATGGACAATGGCACCTTTGTCAGAAAATGGCGGAATGGGGCAAGGCCCCGAAGGTGTTTTGGAGTAAATCCCCGCAGCTCCAAAAATGTGACAACTATTCTTCGATGATAACCCCCGCAAAAGACGACACTGAACACACCCTGTATGAAATAATCGTACCTGACGATACAACTTCACTGTCTAAAATGAAGATTTAGAGGATACGTTCTGGCAAAGTATTAGAATCTTTGTTTCTAACAACGACATCGAATCAAGAGCGAATGGGAGAAATATGTATGCAAAAAGAAAAGTTGGCAACTGAAGAGGAAAGTCGCTCCAAAGGAATAAAAGAGCGTGATACAGAAACAAAACGACGTAAATTATATTTCATTACATCAGTGCCAAGGAAGGAAGACAACATATCAAACAACAAGTTAATTATCTTCAAAGTCAGATTCAAGATTTCTTACAGCATGACAGTAGCTCAGATAGAGATGTGGACTCACTATGCGGCGAAGAAGTATCCGAAGAAGAGCCTCGAATTTAAAGGAAGAATAGAGGACCTAAAGAAGTACACTGTTTACTAGGTACCTTGACAGCTTAGCCTCATTAATTGAACCCTTTCTGGTTATCCTAATAATTCGCCTTTCCTAGAGACGAACGTATTATTTTTATGCAGATTTTTTTTCAAGTATTACATTCAACCTTACGAGACATTTCAGTTCAATATTGTATTATGTAATTTGGTTGCAGTAGAAAATCGTTACAAGGGGTTGTTTCAAGAGTTCTTATTATGCAGTCATCCATTTTATCCATATTTGTATGTGGGGCAAAGGTCCACACTGCGGGACTATACCACATTTTGTGGGGTAAAACCCTGTAATCTTTGTTTTAGCTAAACTGAAAATTCCTCTGTAATTTATAAGCAGACAGAGCTGGAATCTGACTGGTTGTAGGTAACAAGCCAAATTACGAACAGTTTGAAGTCAGGGTAAATCTACCCGTCATTGACCAGTACATTAGGAATACTGAAAATTGTAGGGCTTCACCCCCACCTTATCTCACTGACCATTTTTCCTGTAATTCGTAAATTTGAGAAATCTTGAGTCAGTTCCTAAATCTTTGCACTAACAGTCCTTGAGAAAAACTGATACACTGAGCGTTAGTATACGATTATATACACACGTTGTGAACCAGAACACCAACAAATTTATAGAGGTGGTATTACGAACGAAAACAGGAAAAAAGCCTAGTTAACACGGGCCTTAACGTCAAACCACTGCACACCGTGCGACTGAATGCCGACTGGTGGTTTCTCTGTCTCTGCACTGTGACTGGAGCTGTTGCTCGTGGCTTCACTGCGCTGAAATGGATGATTGGAAGAGGCCTTCAATTTTTCAAAAAAAAAAAAAAAAAAAAAAAAAAAAAAAAAAAAAAAAAAAAGAAAGAAAAAGTAGTGATAACAAAATCGTTTTCTTGATTTAATGTGTTGCCAGAGCCTTGCAGACGGTGTATAAAAATCTTCTAATGTTATCAGGGGGTGTCCCTTACGTTACCTGTGTAGTACTTCCAAACGCGTATCAACACCATCGGTGTTTTATTATTGTGAATTGGAGCAGGACGTTGAAAGAGTATTTCAAACGTCTTGCCTCTTTCACCTACATTAAACTTTTGGACAGTTTCCACACTCCAGATTATATACACCTGCTGCAGTGAATTTCGAGGCTTTTTAATTCACATGCTTCCTCAGTGTGAATCGCATTACTTCATTAGTCTCAAACCTTATCCGCAAATTGGCATTACAAAATTGCCTAGCAATAATTTACAACTCACGGGCATGAACATGATTTTCCTGTCTACCTGTTCACAATTAGCATACTGCCAATGATTTTACGTTGTTGTTGCTTTTAATTTTCTGTAGCAACTTAGTTACAGCTGAGACCAGATAACCATTGCTTACAGCAACTTGTTTTATAATGGCCATTTGTTTGTACTTCTCATGCTCGCTTAATGACAGTTTTTATAACCTATTAATCAGAGATCGGAAGTATGTCGGCCGGCCGGAGTGGCCGAGCGGTTAAAGGCGCTACAGTCTGGAACCGCACGAACGCTACGGTCGCAGGTTCGAATCCTGCCTCGGGCATGGATGTGTGTGATGTGCTTAGGTTAGTTAGGTTTAAGTAGTTCTAAGTTCTAGGGGACTTATGACCACAGCAGTTGAGTCCCATAGTGCTCAGAGCCATTTGAACCATTTGAAGTATGTCATCTTGGTTGTTTCAAGGTGCCGGAATTTTAGATCGATAACAATGTCTCCACAGGTCGGTTTTCTGTACATGCTAAAACTTTGTTTGCCTGCCTCTCTTGTAACCGTAATATCGAGATAATTGATGGCTCCTTTATTTTCGTACTCAACTCTAAACCAAACTTTTGAGAGAACAGCACTCTCCGTTATGTTCTTAATATCGTTTTCATCTGCTTCAAGTATGGCCATATGGCATCATCGACATAACGGTGATAGTAGATAACTTTGCTGGATACTGCAGGATCGTCCCAAATGATTAAGGAAAATCTCGGCAACAACGCCGGCTACGGAATTTCCCATTTCCCTTTCCTTTCAGGTTGGCGGTATATCTTACGGTTGAACCTGAAGTAGTTACAGGAGCACATCATTTCTAGACCCTCCATTAATTCAATTGTTTCACCTGTAGCCACGTTTTTGGGCTTTATAAGATTGTTCTTAATTGTTTTTCCCATCTCGCGAGCTGGGGCGTTATTGTATAAATTCATGACATCCAGGGATGCAAAGATGGAATTATGTGGTATGACTGTATCCTTAACTTTCTCCGCAAACTCGTATGTATTATGTAACTATACTCCTCATAAAATTTGTATAGCGTTTTTAGCTTTTGCGCTAACATAGCATTTATCGGGGCATCAGAACACTGGCTCTTTTTGGATTTTGAAGGCCTCTTCCAGTCGTCCACCTCGACACAGCGCACTCATGATCAACAGCCCGACTCTCCCAGAAGAGACAGAAGAGGCAGTGCACCGGCTCAGACTGGCTTCCGTACATACCGAAAAACCGCACCGTACAACATCACCGAGCAGAAGCAAATGCAGTTACCATAACTGTCACAGTCTGCTCCCTCTAACTTAAGCTGCTGTAAATAGTTTCACTTTTATAATGTATTGTTTATACCTTCAATGGTTTCATAGTCTCATTATCTCAAAATTTTAATATTTAATGACATTATTTCAGTTCTAGTTACTAAACATAATTCTATTCCTAAATTTTATGATGTTTTTGTATTGTACTATTTACACACCCATTGGCCTGGGCTTTTAATATTTGAACGAGAATTTTTACCCAATTTTATTTTTTATACTTTCAGAGCAAGACCTTGTGGTTTTATAATTTTAATATTTCTCACTTCTAATATTTTAATGCAATAATTCAGGTTTAGTTCCTTGTTTACAAATTTAAAATTTAATGTTTTAGGGCTTTTACAGTTTTACACGTCCATTGGTCAACGATTTTAATTCTTTTGCAGATTTTTTTTTTTTACATAATTGAATTTTAGTATAAGACGCTCTTTTCTGAAACTCGCAACGTCCCTACAATCTCTCTCTTCCCCGCCCCCGCCCCCATGCGCCAGTGCCTTCTTTCCCCGCTCTCAGTCCACGTAATCCTTATTGCTCCATTCTATAATTTTACTATTTTATGCCGTTTACAGTTTACACAAACCATTCTTCTACACTACCAATATTTTAACGAGATTTTTTATGCGAGTATACTTTTTTATAATTTTAGCATAAGGCCCTGTCTTGTTAACTCATGACGTGGGTGCCACTCCTCCTCCTTGCCTCCTTTGCTCTCTCCCAATCACCTTCGCTCCATCTTTTCCCTCCTTACCCCCTCCGCCTTACCCCATCCTTTCTCCCTTCTCTCTCCCCAACCTCCAACGGAAACGAATTTAAAACACTGACCCCAGTTGCAAAACACAGTACTCTGATATGAGGTTCTGACACAGACAAGACGGGTCGCTGACACAGGTGAATTCTAGATTTATGTCCAGTTCTTTTGAACGAATTGCAACATATTGGCCGACACCTATTTAGTTTCACATTACTTTAGATCTGAAATTGATCCAGAACGGTCAAAACATGTCATGTAATTGAAAACATGTGCGACTTAGTCCGAAGAATAAATTAGAATTGTTATAAGGGAGATTCTTTCCCTCTCTCTCTCTCTCTCTTTCTCTTTCTTATTTCTTTTAGGAAACACGTCTGCAGTCGCACAGCAATCTTCGCCCCACAGTACCGCAGTATACAGCTAAGGGAGTCAAAGGAAAATATCGCAGCCAATATAGAAGAAACTATCAGCCTCGTTGCAGTAATGAAACCAACCTTTACCTAGTTTCTGCCCAAATAATTGAGTCTTCTTCAGAAGATATACCTGAATCTATAATTTGTTCCAACAAATTATCCAACACACTATCCCGACTTACACTATTAGAATATATCGGCCCTTTCACAACAAACGCTGCATAACGCACCCATCGTTATTAATGAAAGATGACATAAAACATAAAACAGCGAAACTGTAGTATGCAAACCCCATAATGCAATAATCTCGGTTAACCTGTACACAGGTGTTTTTATCAGTTAGTGTAGATATACTTCTTATTACTGAGAGTCACAGAATGCGGAATATTATCAAGATTAATTTTTTATCTTATTACTGAAAATAACGCGTGAGTAAACGAACAACACCACTTCATCGCCATGTAATAGCAAATGACCAGCATAGGTCAAATTATGTTTTACGTGTAAAAAATATGGTAATTGCGCGAACGGACGTGCAACGCCCTTTCATCGCCCTTATACTCTATCGACCGACAGAGGTCAATTTCAGTAGGCGCTGCAAAAGAGAATTATCGCCTCTTATAGTAAAGGCTATTGTTAAATAGATGTGATATGATAAAACGTGCTTAAGCCGAAAAGACGCATAGGAAAATTTTATGGACACTTGACATGGGAAAACGGCATGTTCTTCGCAGGGAAGAATTAAAAAGAAATAAAAGATAGCTACTAATATGCCCATTTGCATGCCATAAACGGACAAGGATGAAGTCGTCTCTGGATTGCAACTACAAATAAATGTAAAGGGAATTAAATCCGAAAAGGTCCAGACGGACCAGCTAAACTTCATCCTGTCACCTGAGGCTCCATTTCACCGCTCATGACCGAGCGAGGTGGCGTAGTGGTTAGCACACTGGACTCGCATTCGGGAGGACGACGGTTCAATCCCGTCTCCGGCCATCCTGATTAAGGTTTTCCGTGATTTCCCTAAATCGTTTCAGGCAAATGCCGGGATGGTTCCGTTGAAAGGGCACGGCCGCTTTCCTTCCCCATCCTTCCCTAACCCGAGCTTGCGCTCCGTCTCTAATGACCTCGTTGTCGACGGGACGTTAAACACCACTAACCTAACCTCACCGCTCATGGGCTAGTAACCACCCATATGAATATGCCGCGCGGAATTAGCCGAGCGGTCTAAGGCGCTGCAGTTATGGACTGTGCGGCCGGTCCCGGTGGAGGTTCGAGTCCTCTCTCGGGCATGGGTGTGTGTGTTTGTCCTTAAAATAATTTAGGTTAAGTAGTGTGTAAGCTTAGGGATAAGGTTAGGGAGGACGACGGTTCAATCCCGCGTCCGGCCATCCTGATTTAGGTTTTCCGTGATTTCCCTAAATCGCTGCAGGCAAATGCCGGGATGGTTCCTCTGAAAGGGCACGGCCGACTTCCTTCCCCATCCTTCCCTAATCCGATGAGACCGATGACCACGCTGTCTGGTCTCCTTCCCCAAAAACAACCAACCAACCAAGGTTAGGGACTGATGACCTTAGCAGTTAAGTCCCATAAGATTTCCCAACATATGAACGGTTTTTATACCAATACGAGTTGTCTATGGGATAGATGCCGGCATCTTAATTATAATGTAAGTCGGGGTAGTGTATTAGAACTTATATAATACCTGCGTTGGTCTTTTTTCTTTGACGCTGGCCGTTGTGGCCGAGCGGTTCTAGGCGCTTCAGTCTGGAACCGCGCGACCGCAACGTTCGCAGGTTCGAGTCCTGCCTCGGGCGTGGATGTGTTTGGTGTCCTTTGGTTAGTTAGGTTTAATAAGTTCTAAGTTCTAGGTGACTGATGACCCCAGAAGTTAACTCCCATAGTGCTCAGAGCAATTTTTTTTGAGAAGTTACTTTGGCCCCCAGCCGTGAATTGATCCTTGTTGTTTTAAAGAGAAAACTGTGCATTGTGTTTTTCGAGGAATAGAGTCGTGTGTTCTTGTGTAACTAACAGTAACTGATCTTGGCCCCTTTCCACAACCTGATTCGTTCTGTCCTGCGAAACCATACTTTTTTTAACACCTATGGACGAAGCTACTCTCTAGGTGTGGAATCAAGCAAAGTTATGGCAAGCAAGACCTTCATTCGAAGTACTGATCCCTGAAGGGACCATTCGTCGCCGTTCTGCGTACGCGACAAGTAATTTGCATCGTCTGGGAGAAACGCCCCAACCAAACGCATTCTTGCTGCGCCTCTCCTCCTACAGCCTATTATTACGGCCCGTTCACCACAGCCGAAGGGCGTCATCCGCCCCAACTCCGCCCACGCGCGAACGGGTTATTTCTTACGGAGCACAAGTATAGGCGCGGAAAATTTACTGCGCTAGTGGGAAACGCGAGAAATAATCCGTAGTAGCAGGCAGGGGCTGCGCTGCAGTGCGAGAACGGCGGAAGTCGAGTGCGTGGCGCGTCGAGTGACGTGGATTTGGATACGCTGGAGTCGCGGGATTTTATGTCAGAGCGCTCCCTGCTCGCCACGCGGGAGATACGGTGAGCTTCTCCACTTTTAATTTTTTTGTGGGCCTCTGTTAATCGGCGGTGGGCGGCCGGACGGCGGTGTATTTAGCGGAAGTGGGAACAAGTGGCTTTGTGTGGGCGCGCAGACAATGGCCGCGGACCCGCCCCACAGCCGGCGGTCACCATTAGCCGACGCCCAACAATGGCAGGCAGCGGCGAAGCGTAATTGCGCCGCATCAGGTGGGCGGCGGTGGCAGCTGACGGCTGACCGACCGTCACAGTGCAGTAGTGCGGGCGTAAGGGCGCCAGCACAGGGCTGCCCGAGACAGCAGCTGAGCCAGCAGGGCCATCGAAGACTGGCGACAACGCGATCTACCTGCTGTTTGTTTTCAAATGTCATAAATACGACCTGCCACTTGTAATGTTGATTCCCAAATCCAAAACTCCCTTGGATATACACTGAGATGACAAAAGTCAGATGGCGGTAGTATCACGAACAGAAAGTATAAAAGGGCACTGAACTGGCGCAGCTGTCATTTGGTCATGATTCATGGAAAAAGGTTTCCCACTTCATTACGGCCACACGACTGGAATTAACAGACCCTGAACGCGGAACAGTAGCCGGAGCTAGACGCATGGTACACTCCATTTCGGAAAGCGTGAAGGAATTCAGTATTCCGACATCCACTGTGTCAAGACTGTGCCGAAAATACCAAATTTCGGGCTTTACCTCTCATCACGGACAATGCATTGGCCGAAGGCCTTCACTGAACGGCCTTAGGCAGTGGCGTTTGCTGTATAATTGTCAGTGCCAACAGACAAGCAACACTGCTTAATATAACCGCAGAAATCAATGTGTGACGTACGACGAACGTATCCATTACGACAGAGCGGCGAAATGTGGCCTTAATGGGTTACGTGAGCAGACGACCAACGCAAGTACATTTACTAACTTCACGACATCCCTGCAGCGCCTCTGCAGGGCTCGTGAACACATCAGTTGGACCCTAGACGGTTGCAAAACTGTGGCCTGGTCAGATGAGTCCCGATATCAGTTGGTAGGAGCTGATGGTAAGGTTCGAGTGTGGCGCAGACCCCACGAAGCCATGGACAAAAAACATCAACAAGGCACTGAGATCACAATGGTGTGGGCGATGTTTACATGGAATAGACTGGATCCTCTCGTCCAACCGAACCGATCATTGATTGCTCCCAAACAACGATGAATTTTATATGGGTGACAATCCGCCATCTCACTGGGCCACAATTGGTCAGAAGAACTTTCTGGACAATTCGAGCGAATGATTCGGCCACCCAGATAGACCGACGTCAATCCCATTGAACATTCATGGGACATACTCGGGAGATGAGTCTGTGCACAAAATCCTGGACCAGTAACACTTGCGCAGTAATGTATGGCTGTAGAGGCAGCATGGGTGAATATTTCTGCAGGGGACTTCCAACGAATTGTTGAATCCGTGCCACGTCGGGTTGCTGCATTATACTGAGCCAAAGACGGCCGACACGATATTAGGAGGTATCCCACGTCTTTTCTCAGGTCAGTGCATACTGTCTCTTGTCCATGGTTTCAGGTTGTCGTGTATGAGGCCGATGCTCCTTTAGTTTATCATTTTATACTCTCCAAAGGTGAAACACCCGATACCACATCACAAGTGTGAAAACGTTTTCAACTATGGTCAAAATTTGCCATTCGTTATTTGGAGTGTACAAATGCCATCAAACTTAAAAGTATAACTGATTCGATGTTACAGCACAGCTACTGTAATGTAAAATTAATGTTTTAATTCTGCTCTACAGAGTGATTCAGCTTGCCCCTGCCAACAGGTTTTATGCAACCCGCAACACGTTAAAAAACGATGTGTGAGATTTTCATATTTTCTAGCTCGCTACATGTAAACTATTAAATCTACAGAAAAAACGACCAGGACTTCTTTAGAGGAAGTTTACTGTAGGTAAATTTTGTGCTGGGATGTGTTTTCACTGGAAGGCAAGGTTTTTGAGTTATTCGAGAAAACGCGTTCGAAGGTCACCTAAGTTTTCGAGTTATTCAATGTAGACGCGTCGGATGGTCAACTATATACGTTTTTCTCGAATAATTCGAGAACTACAGTCTCTAGCAGAAACGTATGCCAGTACAAAATTGAACTACAATAAATTTGCTACAAAAAAGATCGGTTCATAATTTCTTTAGCACCAATAGTCTGCACACAGCGAATGAGAGAATATGAAAACTCTGTGAGTGGTATTTGAAGGTGTTGTAGGTTGTACAGAAGTCATAGGTAGGGCATGTGAATGACCCAGTATATTATATTTCATAATGTAATAAGAAGCTAGCTAAAGCATAACGCACAATTCCTAGATGCATGAATCTGCGGGCTTTCAATGTAAACCGAAGTAATTATCGTCATTCCATTGACGACATGAGAACAAAAAGTGTTTAGTGTGTAACCATATCCCATAATAAATTTGAATACGCTTCGTAATTCAACAAAAGCAAAAAGTGTAAACAGCAAAACGTGTTATGTACATACTGTTTACTGAACGACTATTGGGTTGGGTTGGGTTGTTTTGGGGAAGGAGACCAGACAGCGAGGTCATCGGTCTCATCGGATTAGGGAAGGACGGGGAAGGAAATCGGCCGTGCCCTTTCAAAGGAACCGTCCCGGCATTTGCCTGGAGCGATTTAGGGAAATCACGGAAAACCTAAATCAGGATGGCCGGACGCGGGATTGAACCGTCTTCCTCCCGAATGCGAGTCCAGTGTAGAACGACTATTATGATGCTTTACAAATAAAAGCGAAACGCGGATTCTGTGAAGCACTTAAGTCACAGCATGCTTAAGAGGGAAGACTTCAAATAACTGTTGATGACCAACAGGTACGGCGGAAGGCGGCCGTGCAAACAAACACGCCCTGTGTAATAACCACTGACAAGGGGAGGCCGCCAATTGTGAAATTCAGATTCGATTCATACTGCGCATAATAAAAGCTCATGGCCAGAGCTGTAATGTGGCAAAGCACCAAGATGCACTTCTCAGCCGTTGTCGAGAAAATCGACAGTTGAAAGAAACCGTTGCGGTGAAATACTCTCTACGGTTAATAATTTTCTACAGCGTCGTGGCGCAGCGTAAGCGCTCGGGTTCGTAATGCGAAGGTAGCAATAAATTGCTTATGCATGTTGGTGTAGGCGGATTGCTCTCCAATTGTATCGCCTCCATTTTTCCGTTTGTTTAACAGGGTGTACCAAAGCTCTCACGTCCGCACTGATTTTCGACGATGTTATAAGTTGCGCTAGGGACCGCATCTACCTTCTTTCGAAGTTAGCAGGCAATTACGCTGTTATCCGGCGGCTCGTGTCGGCCCATTCAACATCTGTCCTTCAAGCGTAACGAGCGAGTAACGGAGTTTATATTTCATACCTGCCACAGCAAATTTGTGTTCGTGGGGTTTATATTCTAATTCGAACGTTTGACTTACGCTATACGTATTCGTTTCGGAATATCGTTTCTACGTCTTCCGTTAACTATACGTTGTTAACATTACGAAGACAATAACATCTGTGAAATACAACTTTGTTGGCGGAAAACATGACGTTCGAAGTCGCCAGTTTTTCCACGACAAACGACTTTCAACAACTTATTATATGCATAATTGTATGTGTGTGTGTGTGTGTGTGTGTGTGTGTGTATGTGTGTGTGTGTATACACACACATTTGAATTACAAAAAACAAATACTAAAAAAAAGTTGCATGGCGCGAGATTCGATCCGGCGACCTTCGGATTACGAACCCGAGCGCTTACCGCTGCGCCACGACGCTGCAGAAAACTATTAATCGTAGAGAGTATTTCACCGCAACGGTTTATTTTAACTGTCGATTTTCTCGACAACGGCTGAGAAGTGCATCTTGGTGCTTTGCCACATTACACCTCTGGCCATGAGCTTTTATTATGCACAGTATGAATCGAATCTGAATTTCACAATTGGCGGCCTCCCCTTGTGAGACTGGATGAGCTCGCAGCTCATTAAGCGTCCGTACATCAGTTGTAGTCTCCGGAAACACTACCGAGTGCTGAGCAATGCTTGGCCACCCCGACGTCCCTGCACAGGGCTCTGGGAGCGCCGGCACGGGCTGCAAAGAAGCGGCGGCCGTTTGGAACACACAGACCCGCAAAAACCGAATCCCAACCCCAGCCTGCTCTCCACCGCCGCCGCTGTGTTCCTCTGTGCCTGGCCACTTGCTTCGTCAGCGGCGACCACTCGCTTCGCAGCCGAGAGCCGGCAAGAAACGCCAGCGCCACCGAGCTGCCCTTGTCCCGCTCAGGGGGTCGTCACAGGCAAGGGGGAGGGGAAGGGATCGGAGGTCCGCGGACCGCGACGGATGCCGAGAGGTTTTACTGGTCCTCCGCCGATGCTCTGCTGCCTCGGCATTGTCGTACCGGAACTACAAACTCATCCATTTCTCACATTACGAGACGCCGGCGCGCTCCGCGGGAGAGGGTGATATGATGAGTATTTGACGGTTCGGCCTGTGGTCTAAGCAAGAAAGACGAGCAAGGCCAAGTAGATCTGAGGGCTGAGCGATTGGATGACGGGTTTTCACGCGACCTTAAGAGTTTACGCTGCCTGAAGAGGCTGCAGGTAATTGCAGTTAAGATACGCGGAAATGAAATATACGCGGTGAGTCACTAAATATTGCCACCAAGAATAAAACACACACACACACACACACACACACACACACACATTGGCCATTAAAATTGCTACACCAAGAAGAAATGTAGATGATATACGGGTATTCTTTGGACAAATATATTATAATAGAACTGACATGTGATCACATTTTCACGCAATCTGGGTGCATAGATCCTGAGAAAACAGTACCCAGAACAACCATCTCTGGCCGTAATAACGGCCTTGATACGCCTGCGCATTGAGTCAAACAGAGCTTGGATGGCGTGTACAGGTACAGCTGCCCATGCAGCTTCAACACCTTACCACAGTTCATCAAGAGCAGTGCCTGGCGTATTGTGACGAGCCGGTTGCTCGGCCACCATTGACCAGACGTTTTCAATTGGTGAGAGATCTGGAGAATGTGCTGGCCAGGACAGCAGTCAAACATTTTCTGTATCCAGAAAGGCCCGTACAGGACCCGCAACATGCTGTCGTGCATTATCTTGTTGAAATGTAGGGTTTCGCAGGGATCGAATGAAGGGTAGAGCCACGGGTCGTAACACATCTGAAATGAAACGTACACTGTTCAAAGTGCCGTCATTGCGAACAAGAGGTGACCGACACGTGTAACCAATGGCACCCCATATCATCACGCCGGGTAATACGCCAGTATGTCGATGACGAATACACGCTTCCAATGTGCGATCACCACGATGTCGCCAAACACAGATACGACCATCACGATGCTGTAAACAGAACCTGGATTCATCCGAAAAAATGACGTTTTGCCATTCGTGCATCAAGGTTCGTCGTTGAGTCCACCATCACAGGCGCTCCTGTCTGTGATGCAGCGTCAAGGGTAACCGCTGATAGTCCATGCTGCTGCAAACATCGTCGAAGTGTTCGTGCAGATGGTTGTTGTCTTGCAAACGTCTCATCTCGACTGCTAGTGATACGAGGCCTTTGGGATCCAGCACGGCATTCCTTATTACCCTCCTGAACCCACCGATTCCATATTCTGCTAACAGTCATTGGATCTCTACCAACACGAGCAGTAATGTCACGATACGATAAACCGCAATCGCGATAGGCTGCAATCCGACCTTTATCAAAGTCAGAAACGTAATGGTACGCATTTCTCCTGCTTACACGAGGTATCACAACAAAGTTTGAGTAGGCAGCGCCGGCCAACTGCTGTTTTTGTAGGAGAAATCGGTTGGAAACTTTCCTCACGTCAGCACGTTGTAGGTGTCGCCATCGGCGCCAATCTTGTGTGAATGCTCTTAAAAGCTAATAATTTGCATATCACAGCATCTTCTTCCTGTCGGCTAAATTTCGCGTCTATAGCACATCTTTTTTTTTTTTTTCCTCATCAGTCTACTGTCTGGTTTGATGCGGCTCGCCACGAATTCCTTTCCTGTGCTAACCTCTTCATCTCAGAGTAGCACTTGCAACCTACGTCCTCAATTATTTGCTTGACGTATTCCAATCTCTGTCTTCCTCTACAGTTTTTGCCCTCTACAGCTCCCTCTAGTACCATGGAAGTTATTTCCTCACGTCTTAGCAGATGTTCTATCATCCTGTCCCTTCTCCTTATCAGTGTTTTCCAAATATTTCTTTCCTCTCCGATTCTTCGTAGAACCTCCTCATTCCTTACCTTATCAGTCCACCTAATTTTCAACATTCGTCTATAGCACCACATCTCAAATGCTTCGATTCTCTTCTGTTCCGGTTTTCCCCCAGTCCATGTTTCACTACCATACAATGCTGTACTCCAGACGTACATCCTCAGAAATCTCTTCCTCAAATTAAGGCCGGTATTTGATATTAGTAAACTTCTCTTGGCCAGAAATGCCTTTTTTGCCATAGCGAGTCTGCTTTTGATGTCCTCCTTGCTCCGTCCGTCATTGGTTATTTTACTGCCTAGGTAGCAGAATTCCTTAACTTCATTGACTTCGTGACCATCAATCCTGATGTTAAGTTTCTCGCTGTTCTCATTTCTACTACTTCTCATTACCTTCGTCTTTCTCCGATTTACTCTCAAACCATACTGTGTACTCATTAGACTGTTCATTCCGTTCAGCAGATCATTTAATTGTTCTTCACTTTCACTCAGGATAGCAATGTCATCAGCGACTCGTATCATTGATATCCTTTCACCTTGTATTTTAATTCCACTCCTGAACCTTTCTTTTATTTCCATCATTGCTTCTTCGATGTACAGATTGAAGAGTAGGGGCGAAAGGCTACAGCCTTGTCTTACACCCTTCTTAATACGAGCACTTCGTTCTTGATCGTCCACTCTTATTATTCCTTCTTGGTTGTTGTACATATTGTATATGACCCGTCTCTCCCTATAGCTTACCCCTACTTTTTTCAGTATCTCGAACAGCTTGCACCATTTTATATTGTCAAACGCTTTTTCCAGGTCGACAAATCCTATGAAAGTGTCTTGAGTTTTCTTTAGCCTTGCTTCCATTATTAGCCGTAACGTCGGAATTGCCTCTCTAGTCCCTTTACTTTTCCTAAAGCCAAACTGATCGTCACCTAGCGCATTTTCAATTTTCTTTTCCATTCTTCTGTATACTATTCTTGTAAGCAGCTTCGATGCATGAGCTGTTAAGCTGATTGTGCGATAATTCTCGCACTTGTCAGCTCTTGCCGTCTTCGGAATTGTGTGGATGATGCTTTTCCGAAAGTCAGATGGTATATCGCCAGACTCATATATTCTACACACCAACGTGAATAGTCGTTTTGTCTCACTTCCCCCAATGATTTTAGAAATTCTGATGGAATGTTATCTATCCCTTCTGCCTTATTTGACCGTAAGTCCTCCAAAGCTCTTTTAAATTCCGATTCTAATACTGGATCCCCTATCTCTTCTAAATCGACTCGTGTTTCTTCTTCTATCACATCAGACAAATCTTCACCCTCATAGAGGCTTTCAATATATTCTTTCCACCTATCTGCTCTCTCCTCTGCATTTAACAGTGGAATTCCCGTTGCACTCTTAATGTTACCACCGTTGCTTTTAATGTCACCAAAGGTTGTTTTGACTTTCCTGTATGCTGAGTCTGTCCTTCCGACAATCATATCTTTTTCGATGTCTTCACATTTTTCCTGCAGCCATTTCGTCTTAGCTTCCCTGCACTTCCTATTTATTTCATTCCTCAGCGACTTGTATTTCTGTATTCCTGATTTTCCCGGAACATGTTTGTACTTCCTCCTTTCATCAATCAACTGAAGTATTTCTTCTGTTACCCATGGTGTCTTCGCGGCTACCTTCTTTGTACCTATGTTTTCCTTCCCAACTTCTGTGATGGCCCTTTTTAGAGATGTCCATTCCTCTTCAACTGTACTGCCTACTGCGCTATTCCTTATTGCTATATCTATAGCGTTGGAGAACTTCAAACGTATCTCGTCATTCCTTAGTACTTCTGTATCCCACTTCTTTGTGTGTTGATTCTTCCTGACTAATGTCTTGAACTTCAGCCTACTCTTCATCACTACTATATTGTGATCTGAGTCTATATCTGCCCCTGGTACGCCTTACAATCCAGTATCTGATTTCGGAATCTCTGTCTGACCATGATGTAATCTAACTGAAATCTTCCCGTATCTCCCGGCCTTTTCCAAGTATACCTCCTCCTCTTGTGATTCTTGAACAGGGTATTCGCTATTAATAGCTGAAACGTGTTACAGAACTCAATTAGTCTTTCTCCTCTTTCATTCCTTGTCCCAAGCCCATATTCTCCTGTAACCTTTTCTTCTACTCCTTCCCCTACAACTGCATTCCAGTCGTCCATGACTATTAGATTTTCGTCCCCCTTTACATACTGCATTACCCTTTCAATATCCTCATGCATTTTCTCTATCTGTTCATCTTCAGCTTGCTACGTCGGCATATATACCTGAACTATCGTTGTCGGTGTTGCTCTGTTGTCGATTCTGATTAGAACAACCCGGTCACTGAACTGTTCACAGTAACACACCCTCTGCCCTACCTTCCTATTTATAACGAATCCTACACCTGTTATACCATTTTCTGCTGCTGTTGATATTACCCGATACTCATCTGACCAGAAATCCTTGTCTTCCTTCCACTTCACTTCACTGACCCCTACTATATCTAGATTGAGCCTTTGCATTTGCCTTTTCAGATTTTCTAGTTTCCCGACCACGTTCAAGCTTGTGACATTCCACGCCCCGACTCGTAGAACGCTATCCTTTCGTAGATTACTCAATCTTTTTCTCATGGTAACCTCCCCCTTGGCAGTCCCCTCCCGAAGATCCGAGTGGGGAACTATTCCAGAATCTTTAGCCAATGGAGAGATCATCATGACACTTCTTCAATTACAGGCCACTTGTCGTGTGGATACACGTTACGTGTCTTTAATGCAGTGGTTTCCATTGCCTTCTGCATCCTCAGTCGTTGATCATTGCTGATTCTTCCGCCTTTAGGGGCAATTTCCCACCCCTAGGACAAGAGAGTGCCCTGAACCTCTACCCGCTCCTCCGCCCTCTTTGACAAGGCTGTTGGCAGAATGAGGCTGACTTCTTATGCCGGAAGGAAAATCTAGGCAGTGGCGGGGATCGAACTCGGGACCGAAGACGTTTTGATTATGAATCAATGACGCTACCCCTAGTCCACGGGTGCATCCCACGTTATCTTAGTGGTGTAGCAATTCTAATATATATATATATATATATATATATATATATATATATGTGTGTGTGTGTGTGTGTGTGTGTATGTGTGTGTGTTACCTGTATGTCGCCAAAAGATCCAAGAAGCCATACACCATTTGTAAAGATGTTTAGTACCCAGTTTCAGTGACGTTCGGAAATGGGATCCTTTGCACCACAAACATGGGATCGTGGTAGACGAAAAACACACTCACCTGACCTGTAGCAACAGAGCAACAGGTATTACAAGATGTGGAGGACAAAACTGGAACGAGGGTCCTAAGAATAGCTGTAGTGAAAAGTGTTGCCAAGTCATTTATCTGAACAGTCCTCCATAAACAGTTGCTCAGTCCCTACCATGTGCAAAGAGTCTGAGCTCTAGTGCCATACAATCAGTCTGCCAGATTCCAGTTCTGCCAGTGGTTTCTCCAAACACGGGGTCATGGTCTGCGGTTCACATCGAACGTGTTATTTACTGATGAGGTGGGCTTCATGAGACCTGTATGCACTTGGTGAGAGACACTACCAGCATCACATTCAATATCAACATTTGGTTAGACTCCTAGGATCCTATGTTCTGTTTAACTCGTTGAATGGTGTTCGATATCGTCACTTCCTTTAGAAACAATTACTTTTCTGGTGGTGAATTTTCCATTACATGAACGACTGCAAATGCGGTACGTGTATGACGCAGATCCGGCCCGTTGTCAACGTCGGGCGAGGCGACAACCTCACACAATCTTTTCAGGGGTGATGGATTAGTTGGGGAGGACCAATACCTGGGCCTGCTGATTCTCCTGACCTTAAACCAGGCCGGGCTCGGTGGCCGTGCGGTTCTAGGCGCTTCAGTTCGGAACCGCGTGACTGCTATGGTCGCAGGTTCGAATCCTGCCTCGGGCAGGGACGTGTGTGATGTGCTTAGGTTAGTTAGGTTTAATTAGTTCTACGTTCTAGGGGACTGATGACCTAAGATGTTAAGTCCCATAGTGCTCAGAGCCATTTGAACCATTTGAACCTTAAACCAGTGACTTTTTCCTTTGGAAACATGTAAAGACTTTCACATATGCAGTCCTCGGTAATCATGTGGATACACTGCTAGAATACGTGCTGAATGCCATGTAATCTGGCAACAACCATGGGTGTTCCAATGAAAGTGTGATTCTGTGAGACGTAGGGTGGAATGCTGCACTGCAATGAATGGCGACCACATCGAGCACATATATTGAATGTAGAGTAGAGACGTGGTGATCATTAACAGATGTGGCAGTAAACCGTAACTGTGAAGATATAAGGTTTACTATCAATGTTTATAGGAACTTTTTTCTTCGCTTGTGGCATGCTACATCCTCTATAAATACCAGGACCTTTCTTCCAGACATATTCATCGAGTTATATAACAGACCTTACAAATGTGATAGAGAAAAACCAAATACAAAAATGAATTTGCGACTATGAGATGAGCTCATTGCCACTTCAAGCATGACTCGAGTGGAGTTATTATAAAAGTTACCATTTTTTTAATGGAAATGGAAATGCCGTGTGGCTAGGGCCTCCCGTCGGGTAGACCGTTCGCCTGGTGCAAGTCTTTCGAGTTGACGCCACTTCGGCAACTTGTGTCGATGGGGCTGAAATGGTGGTGATAAGGACAACACAACACCCAGTCCCTGAGCGGAGAAAATCTCCGACGCAGCCGGGCCGTTAGGTATGACATTCCGTTGCACTGACCACTCAGCTACCAGGGGCAGACATTTTTTTTTTAAATTATGACAGATTATAAAATTAATAAAGTTAAACCACTGGAGCAATCAGAGCATCTGATGTGTCATATGATATCTGACGGGGTCAGTAGCCACCGCAACAAACAACATTTCAAGTCAGGCATACGTATAAATAATTAGAAACTAGTTTGTTAAAAGCTGATTTGCAAATATCCAGCTACTATTAATTATCCACAGGTACAGTTAATGTGAAGACATCACGAGTTCCTCAGGTCCTTACCTAAAATACCCAGTGAATCGGTAACCACAATTTACTATTTGCCAAGTGTTTATAGTATTCCATAACTTTTGTCACATTGCAAAACAGGGCGTAGTCAATCATTCATGAACTTCGTTAATAACTTGTTTAATATTGTGTTGAGATTTTAATGAGAAGATGCAATAATTTTCGGTATTTTATAGCATCATACATCTCTCAGTAACTAGCCTTCAATTTGAATGTTAGTCATTATTAAACTGACGTGGATACAGTGGTGTGTGACGTCACAGACGGTATTTTAGTGCGAGCAAAAGGACACATAATGTCTTTTGCTGGCTGGTAGTTCTTTAGTGAGTGTGCTGTTAGAGAGTTACTATCGGTGTTGGTAAGCGTATTGTTGTCAAAAGGCTGTGTGACCAGGCAGTTGGGCGCAAACAGAAGGTTTCCTTACACCATAATTGCTTCATATACCTGTTTATTTTTAACGCTCGCTAATAATGCGATACGTGTAATCTTCTGAAGAAGGGCACTAGGTCCCTCAAACCGGTCACGTTTTTCAGCAATTGGCTGCCGAATTTTTTAAACAAGAAATCAAAGCTTTTCATGGGGTTAGTGTGGTGAAGAGTACTAGTGTGTACAAGCGGTGTCGTTTAAAGCTGTCAGAAAGAATGTTCATGATGAATAACGAAGTGGGCATCCGTCAATCATGACTGACGAGATGGTTAACAAGATCGAATAAACGAATCGTATCGGCTGTCGACCTACTTTGGAGAAGGTCAACCCAATGGTTCCAGGAATCTCCAGATCCCTTCTCCATAAAATCATTACAGAAACACTTGGTTTTAGAAAACTGCGTACGAGGTAGTTATCAAAACAGCTCACAGATCAATACAAAGTTAACAAAATGGCATCTTCACGGGAATTTTTCAAGCGTTTCGAACTCCAAGGTGAACTAATCCTTGAAACTCTTGTGTCTGGCGACGAAAGTGAGTGCTCTGCAACACGCCTGAGACGAAGAGACAACCAAACGAAGAGGCAATCAATACAATGGCGACATTCGTCCTCACCAAAAGCAGAAACTTCCAAAGCGTTCTTCTGGCCACAAAATTGGTGGCCTCTTTCTTTTGGGAATGTAAACGCATTTTTATTGAATTTTAGCCGCAGGAGAAAACACTGTGTAACCTTAACAAAACTGCGGAAGAAAGGAAGAGGCGTGTTAACAAAGGGAGTGTGCTTGCTGCTTGACAATACACGTTGCCACACAGCCAACACCACAAAGCAACGCTTGGAGGCTTTTGTTTGGGAAATCAACTACCCCACTCACAACCCCGGTTCAGCACCTCCAGGTTTTCGGCTTTTCGCCTCACTGAAGTTGTTTAAGGGCTGCAGTAGATTTTCTACCGACGGTGAGGTCTAGAGTACCGTCAAACAATGGGTCGATAAAGACGGTGGGAGACTTCTTTGATGAAGGTATAAGGAAACTCTTCCACAGACTTGAAAAGTGCACAGAGAAAGAAAAATAATGTAGCGCTGTTAATCTGTAAAGTCTTCATAAATATGCAGCATTTTCGATTTTTAAACACGAGTATTCTCAATTTCTGCACATGCCTCATGTGAGTGGAAAGATCAGGGTAGAAGATGGAAAAAGACCCACCACAGCAACCAACTAGTTGAAAGACTGATAACTAAAAAAAGGTAATAGTATTGTTCCAATGGTTCAAATGGCTCTAAGCATTATGGGACTTAACATCTGAGGTCATCAGTCCCCTAGACTTATAACTACTTAAACCTCACTAACCAAAGGACAGTACACACATCCACGCCCGAGGCAGGGTTCGAACCTGTGACCGTAGCAGCAGCGCGGTTCCGGACTCAAGCGCCTAGAACCGCTCGGCCACAGTGGCCGGCGCCGAGTGAGTTCTCTTGTAATAAACGTTCATAAGTAATGTTTTAAAACGTTCCTTCAGAGCGGTCTTCATAACTGACAATCAGTTTAACTTTTCAAATATTAACATCCGGCCAGCCGCTGTGGCCGAGCGGTTCTACGTGCTTCAGTTTGGAACCGCACGGCCGCTACGGTCGCAGGTTCGAATCCTGCCTCGGACATGGATGTGTGTGATGTCCTTAGGTTAGTTAGGTTTAAGTAATTCTAAGTTCTAGGGGACGAATGACCTCAGATGTTAAGTCCCATAGTGCTCAGAGCCATTAACAGCCGACTGTCACCAGGGCTTTAGTCAGAATAAGAGTGTCAAAAAGGACGGGTTGGGATCCAGTCGCACCTTGGTTTCCGATTGAGAGTAAGAGGTTTCTTACTTTGAAGTAAGCCTTATCATTGTCATAACTGTTTCCTAATCTGTTTAATCTTTAAGCACAGGTGCGCATCTTAACCCCGAACCTTTCGACGTACGTCTCTCAAATTAAAAGTTACGTCATCTGTTTCAGGAAATGAAACTCTCTTCTCATCAATGGTGCTTATATAGTTATCATGTGTTGCATAGGACAGTTAATAAGACAGATTGTGTCCAGCGTGGCAGTCAACACCGCTGTTTCACCCGGTAAAGGGCGTGCTGCAGATCGGGTCGTCTTGTCATGTTGTTGTTGTTTTGATTTCTCTTGTAATGGAAATGAAGTCCCATGCTTCTTGACAGAGCGTAGTGGAACGATGCGGGAGACCCGCACGCCGTACTAGGCAAGGTCCTAATGGAGGTGGTTTGCCATAATAGTGATGAATGATAATGATAAAGAAGACGCGACAACACCCAGTCACCTTGGGGTAGATGAAAATCCCTGGTCCCGCCGGGAATCGAACTCGGGATCCGCGCTCGGGAAGCGTGAACGCTACCTCGAAACCACGAGCTGCGGTCTGTCTTGGAATAGCTAATTCATTTCACAAATGTGTTCTTTTTATAAAAAGACAAACTTTTTGATTATATATTGTTAGATAAACAGGTTGTGTGAAATATATACTTATATGGATATGTTGTCTGTTCTTTGTAAGAATGTCTTCCACGAGTAATGAGTGTGTTGGGGTGGGACACTACGAATGTAGTGTGTGGACATACAAGGTCAGAATGTGGGTCTCGCGGGAGGCGTGCGCGAGATAGTCCCTGCAGTCGCGCTATCCTCTGTGCCCTCTGTGGCTCAGATGGACAGAGCGTCTGCCACGTAAGTAGGAGATCCCAGGTTCGAGTCCAGGTCGGGGCACATATTTCCACTTGTCCCCGTTGATAATATATCAACGCCCGTTAGCAGCTGAAGGTATTAATATAATCTAATTTCGGTTGTGTGAAAGGAAAGTTATATTGGTGGGTCCTCCGTTCAACGTTTTCCTTAATTCCAGTAAGAACCATGTTCCACTGGTCTCTGACAGCAGTCGACCGACGCAGGTGCCTTTGTTAGAGCATGATATCGCCTGCAGTGCCTCGCGTGGGCTCGTGATCATGTCTGTTGGACCATACACGAATGGCAAACCGTAGCCTGGCCTGATGGTAGGATTCGAGTGAGGTGCACACCCCATGAAGCCATGGGTCCAATTTGTCAACAAAGCACGGTGCAAGATGATGGTGATTCCCTAACGGTATGGGTTGTGTCTACATGGATTTGAACCGTTCATTGAGTGGAAATGGTTATGTTCAGCTAGTTGGAGAACATTTGCAACCGTTCCCAAACAACGATGGAAGTTTTGTGGATGACAATGCACCATATCACAGGGCCACAATTGTTGTGATTGGTTTGAAGAACATTCTGGGCAGTTCGAGCGAATGATCTGCCCACCCAGAACGCCCGGCGCGAATCCCATCGAACATTTATGGGACATAATCGAGAGGTCAGTTCGTGCACAAAACCGTGCACAGGCAACACTCTGCCAATCATGGACGGCTATAGAGGCAGCATGGCTCCATATTTCTGCAGGGGACTTCCAACCACTTGAGTCCATGCCACGTCGAGAAGCTACACAACGCTGGGCATGATATTAGAAGGCATCCTAGGAGCTTCGTCATCTCAGTGCACATTCAAGCATCCGTTTCTATATTTTTGTCCACCTACTGTACCTGGTTGTGTTACTAATAAGCTTTAGATCAAATCTCATGTAATTTCCCGTTCTTAATGGATGGTGTACGTACAAACTGGTACACGAGATTATCAGGGGAAACGTGGCGACGCCTTCGACCATGGTAGGTGCGAGAGAGAGACTCCGAGCCTGAAACACGAAGCCTTGACGAGGCCTGAGCGCTTGGGCGGTCTCTTTGAAGACAGTGGCATAGCTGCGGCTGGCATTCCATCGGGCGCAAGTATTGGCCGACCGCTAGCCCATGCCAACAGCAGCTCTCCCCCCCCCCCCCCCCCCCCTCCCGCCGCTCCAATCCCGGTGGAAATGTCGGCTGCAACCTTCCTCTGCTGACGTTCTGAGTGTTGTTCCTCTCAACCAACTTCGCAACCAACATGATGAACACAATCTGACATTCGCTGCAGTCCGAAAACAAGTCTACTTCCACATCTGGGTTCAGAAATCCCGCGTAAGTTGCGTGGAGCATAAACTGTACTACTGTTACTCAGAAATGGCTGAAAAATAAAAACGGTCGTGTGGCAATATCGACTGGGAGTCCCCATATGGTTCTGTTGGGCATCCTAGTGCAAGGCTTTTTATTTGACTCCATTTCAGCGACTTGCACATCGATAATAGTGAAATTATCACTACACAGCACTCGGTGCCCAAGCTGATAAAATCTCCGACACGGCCTGGAATCGATCTCTGACTTCGTACGTGGCAATCAGCCGTGCTGATCACGCAGCTGCGGAGCGGGACAGAAAGGGCTGAAAGCTCTGTCGTTCGTGGAGACCGTTGCTTTACCAACCGCATAGCCACATGAAGAGTGAAAATGGAAAATTTTTTAAGTACCAAACCTAACGTTTGTCAGGAGAACGGAAGAACTGTGTATCTCTGATTGTACATAGCTGAACTGTATCGAAAAAGCTGTAAAGGTATTGTGATACCACACAATTATGCTACTCACCACATCACCGCAAACAAATAACGAGACAATAAATACTTTATTAAAAATGTTTTAAGTGCCGTATCAGGAAACTAATGGTTCTAAGTGCAATTCCAGGAAACCAATAAGGAATTGACAATAAGAAAGTTTTTCCAAGGTGATTCTTGTAACGAAGGGAACAGTAACCATACACTCTTCATAATGTTATTTATTTACACAAACCGACAGGTTCATCTTGGGGCGGCTGTTTATCTTTATATTACATTTGTTATTGTTTACATTAGTTGTTAGGTGTTTTTTAACGAGTTCAAGCTGTTTTATTAAGGTTGACACCAAAGTTTCTCCTATAAGACCCAGGGAGTCTCTTAGAAGTATACTTGTATAGAGAGCTACCATATCGAAGCTCTCGGTCCAGTCGGTAGTTCCTGAACTGCTGAGCGAAATGATCCAAGTTCCATATATCATCCTGGTATTTGCCCACAAAGGGACAGAGTATCACTGTCAGGTGTTTTTACACTACTGGGCATTAAAACTGCTACACCACGAAGATGACGTGCTACAGATGCGAAATTGAACCGACGGGAAGAAGATGCTGTGATATGCAAATGATTAGCTTTTCACAGCATTCACACAAGATTGGCGCCGGTGACGACACCTACAACGTGCTGACGTGAGGAAAGTTTCCAACCGATTTCACATACACAAACAGCAGTTGACCGGCGTTGCCTTGTGAAACGTTGTTGTGATGCCTCGTGTAAGGAGGAGACATGCGTACCATCACGTTTCCGACTTTCATAAAGGTCAGATTGTAGCCTATCGCGATTGCAGTTTATCGTATCGCGACATTGCTGCTCGTGTTGGTCGAGATCCAATGTTAGCAGAACATGGAATCGGTGGGTTCAGGAGGGTAATACGGAACGCTGTGCTGGATCCCAACGGCCTCGTATCACTAGCAGACATTGCGGTGAACGCACATTGGAAGCGTGTATTCGTCATCGACATACTGGCGTATCACCCGGCGTGATGGTATGAGGTGCCATTGGTTACACGTCTCGGTCACCTCTTGTTCGCATTGACGGCACTTTGAACAGTGGACGTTACATTTCAAATGTTCGACTGCTGCCCTGGCCAGCACATTCTCCAGATTTCTCACCAACTGAAAACGTCTGGTCAATGGTGGCCGAGCAACTGGCTCGTCACAATACGCCAGTCACTACTCTTGATGAACTGTGGTACTGTGTTGAAGCTGCATGGGTAGCTGCACCTGTACACCTCATCCAAGCTCTGTTTGACTCAATGCCCAGGCGTATCAAGGCCGTTACTAGGGCCAGAAGTGGTTGTTCTGGGTACTGATTTCTCAGGATCTATGCACCCAAATTGCATGAAAATGTAATCACATGTCAGCTCTAGTATAATATATTTGTCCAATGAATACCCGTTTATCATCTGCATTTCTTCTTGGCGTAGCAATTTTAATGGCTAATAGTGTAGTATGTTTGTGCATCGTTGTTGCTGACAATTGGGCGGAGTAGCATTCCTTCCTTGTGGACTATAGGTAGAAAGTGCTTCACGTCCGGTCATGGAGACGGCGGGCTAGAGGCCGCTGGTATGGGCAGGAGTGGATATAAAGGCGGTGCCCAACGGAAGGCAGTGAGTCACCAGGTATGCCTGTAGATGGCAACCAGTCGGCTAGACGAAATATCGCCCCAGCTAAACGACGCCACCGGGCTGAATACCGGAGAAATATTGAAAATTTTTCCTATGCTGGGAAAGTCGCACAACTTTCACGGCACTGAGCGTTGAGACTGCACGAAGAATGTGACATTACGTCCAGTCACAATTTACACCTGTGTGTAACTAATAACTTGTACGTATGTCGTTCCAGACCATTCTTCAATGGCAGCAGAGAACCAACAGAAGAGACAAATGGACACACCGCATGTGAGTTGAATACTCTTAGCGGAATCAATGCAAATTATAAAAGTAGATATATGTGTTTATGTTTGTATGTATGTGTGTTCCACATCTCCTCATAAACCACCAGACCGATTTCAACCAAACTTGGTACACATATCATTTACTGTCTGGAAAGGATCTCTGTGGGAATAAGAACCAGAGGAGTTGGGTTGGGGGTGGGAGTGAAAAAGTAGTGTAGCCCACGACATGGGAATACCCGGACTTCAGTTATCCAGTATTTTAGAATCAGATAACTTTGAGACTTGCAACCAACTTCACACATAATTTTAAACCTTCAGTAAGCTTTTTCTTCCTAACGATCCCCACAAGATGGTGAAAGGGAAACACTAAAAAGTTTGTGACTTACATTTTCGTTGCTCGTGCAGTGAAACTGCCACACGAAGCATCACGTTTTAATTTATTACTTCTTTACTACTGACTGAATTCGTGACAAATTTTGCAGACAGCATTCTCATATGCCATTGAATGTACTAGAAAAATAACATCATTATGTGACACTTTGCTCAGAACATGCAAAACTACCTCATCATGAAAGATCTTTAAGTTTATTACTTTGCTGCTACTGATCCTATTTGCAACACCTTTTTTCAGGCGGTATCCACATTTGTCGTGAGTGTACCTACAAAAATATACCATTGTACAACACGCAATTCAGGAAGTACGACATAAAATACTGAGCTCAATGAAAAATTGCCACATCATACATGACGTTTTAATTTATAATTTTTTGCTATTAGCTCCATTCCCAACACATTTCGCAGACGCATTCTACATATGCCACTGTATGTACCTAGAAGAATAGATCATTTTACGAGATATGGTTCAGGCGATATGACGTCATAAACACTGAGATGCGTAAGAAACTGACACATCCTGTGTGACGTTTTAATTTATTTCTTATTTATTACCAATCTATTCACAACACAGTTCACAGACATTAGGCACATACACTCCTGGAAATGGAAAAAAGAACACATTGACACCGGTGTGTCAGACCCACCATACTTGCTCCGGACACTGCGAGAGGGCTGTACAAGCAATGATCTCACGCACGGCACAGCGGACACACCAGGAACCGCGGTGTTGGCCGTCGAATGGCACTAGCTGCGCAGCATTTGTGCACCGCCGCCGTCAGTGTCAGCCAGTTTGCCGTGGCATACGGAGCTCCATCGCAGTCTTTAACACTGGTAGCATGCCGCGACAGCGTGGACGTGAACCGTATGTGCAGTTGACGGACTTTGAGCGAGGGCGTATAGTGGGCATGCGGGAGGCCGGGTGGACGTACCGCCGAATTGCTCAACACGTGGGGCGTGAGGTCTCCACAGTACATCGATGTTGTCGCCAGTGGTCGGCGGAAGGTGCACGTGCCCGTCGACCTAGGACCGGACCGCAGCGACGCACGGATGCACGCCAAGACCGTAGGATCCTACGCAGTGCCGTAGGAGACCGCACCGCCACTTCCCAGCAAATTAGGGACACTGTTGCTCCTGGGGTATCGGCGAGGACCATTCGCAACCGTCTCCATGAAGCTGGGCTACGGTCCCGCACACCGTTAGGCCGTCTTCCGCTCACGCCCCAACATCGTGCAGCCCGCCTCCAGTGGTGTCGCGACAGGCGTGAATGGAGGGACGAATGGAGACGTGTCGTCTTCAGCGATGAGAGTCGCTTCTGCCTTGGTGCCAATGATGGTCGTATGCGTGTTTGGCGCCGTGCAGGTGAGCGCCACGATCAGGACTGCATACGACCGAGGCACACAGGGCCAACACCCGGCATCATGGTGTGGGGAGCGATCTCCTACACTGGCCGTACAGCACTGGTGATCGTCGAGGGGACACTGAATAGTGCACGGTACATCCAAACCGTCATCGAACCCATCGTTCTACCATTCCTAGACCGGCAAGGGAACTTGCTGTTCCAACAGGACAATGCACGTCCGCATGTATCCCGTGCCACCCAACGTGCTCTAGAAGGTGTAAGTCAACTACCCTGGCCAGCAAGATCCCCGGATCTGTCCCCCACTGAGCATGTTTGGGACTGGATGAAGCGTCGTCTCACGCGGTCTGCACGTCCAGCACGAACGCTGGTCCAACTGAGGCGCCAGGTGGAAATGGCACGGCAAGCCGTTCCACAGGACTACATCCAGCATCTCTGCGATCGTCTCCATGGGAGAATAGCAGCCTGCATTGCTGCGAAAGGTGGATGTACACTATACTAGTGCCGACATTGTGCATGCTCTGTTGCCTGTGTATATGTGCCTGAGGTTCTGTCAGTGTGATCATGTGATGTATCTGACCCCAGGAATGTGTCAATAAAGTTTCCCCTTCCTGGGACAATGAGTTCACGGTGTTCTTATTTCAATTTCCAGGAGTGTATATGGCTGGATGTGCTGCAAAATTATATCATCTTACAGAATGTAGTTCAGGAGATATGATGCCATAAACATCCATCTGTGTGAAAATGAAACTGCAGGGCTAAATTCACTAGGCATACATGTGAAATAAGTGTACAAGTACGCGTGAAGTCTGTTAAATATGTAAGAAGTACACACATCACCCCGGTTCCCAGAACTCGTGAAGACAGACGTTGACTGAGGATATTGTATCACGGACACAGTCCCTTTGACTGTCACCAAACCCACCCAAAGATGTAAACAACCATGCATGACCAGTGCCTATTAGATGGAGTGGGTGCGACAGCCGATCAGTTCCAGTCATACCACCAGGAACGAGGTTAATGACTCGTGTTGTCTGTAGTTCAACCATCTCTAGACGGTCAATACCGCGCTTCGATCGCGTCCGCACTGTTACTTTGTGCCAGGAAGGGCTCCCAACAAGGGAAGTGTCCAGGCGTCTCGGAGTGAACCAAAGTGGTGTTGTTCGTACATCGAGGACATACAGAGAGATAGGAACTGTCGATGACATGCCTCGCTCAGGTCGCCCAAGGGCTACTACTACAATGGATGACCGCTATCTACTGGTTGTGGCACGGAGGAACCCTGACAGCAACGCCACCATGTTGAATAATGTTCTTCGTGCAGCCACAGGACGTCGTGTTACGACTCAAACTGTGAGCAAAAAGCTGTATGATGCGCAACTTCACTCCCGACTTCCATGGCGAGTCTATCTTTGCAACCCCGACACCATGCAGCGCGGTACAGATGGGCACAACAACATGCCGAATGGACTGATCGGGACTGGCATCACGTTCTCTTCACTAATGAGTGTCGGAGACGTGTTTGGAGGCAACCCAGTCAGGCTGAACGCCTTAGACACACTGTCCAGAGAGCGCAGGAAGGTAGAGTTTCCCTGTTGTTTCGAGGTGGCATTATATGGGACCGACGTACGCCGCTGGTGGTCATGGAAGGTACCGTAACGGCTGTACGATACGCGAATGCCATCCTCCGACCGACAGTGCAACCATATCGGCAGCATGTTGGTGAGGCATACGTCTTCATGGACGAAACTTCGCCCCCCCCCCCCCCCCCAGCGTGCACATCTTGTGAATGACTTCCTTCAGGATAACTACATTACTCGACTAGAGTGCCCAGTATGTTCTCCAGACGTGAACCCTATTGAACATGTCTGAAACGGATTGGAAAGGTCTGTTTATGGACGATGTGACCTACTAACCACTCTGAGTGATCTACGCCGTATCGCCGTTGAGGAGTGGGACAATCTGGACCAACAGTGCCTTGATGAGCTTGTGTATAGTATGCCATGACGAATACAGGCATGCATCAATGTAAGAGGACGTGCTACTGAGTATTAGAGGTAGCAGTGTGGACTGCAGTCTGGACCATCACCTTTGAAGGTCTCGCTTCATGGTGGTACAACATGCAATGTGTGGTTTTCATGAGCAATAAAAAGGGCGGAAGTGATGTTTATGTCGATCTCTATTCCAATTTTCTGTACAGGCCCCAGAACTCTCGGAACTGAGGTGATGCAAAACTGCCGGCCGGGGTGGTCGAGCGGTGTTAGGCGCTACAGTCTTGAACCGCGCGACTGCTATGGTCGCAGGTTCGAATCCTGCCTCGGGCATGGATGTGTGTGATGTCCTTAGGTTAGTTAGGTTTAAGTAGTTCTAAGTTCTAGGGGACTGATGACCTCAGCAGTTAAGTCCCATAGTGCTCAGAGCCATTTGAACCATTTTTTGATGCAAAACTGTTTTTGATGTGTGCATATCTGACATGTGTGCATGCGAGTAAAGCTGTGGGTGAAAAGTTCATGGAACGATTTTCATTCAAATTTGGTTCATATTAGTTACAAACTGGAAAGAAATAGTGCAGGCTTAAGAACCACCAGCATCCTACTGGGGGGTGTGGGGGCATAATAACATGGATAGAGAAAGGAGGAGGAGGAGATGGACAGACAGCGAGAGATAAGGAGGAGACAGACGCAAATAGAAGGAGGAGTAGATAGAGCATGGGTAATGGCCCGAGACAGGATAGAGGAGGAGATAGAAAGGAAAGAGGAGGAGACGGACAGAGAGAGGGGAGAAAGAGAGAGACAGATTGAGGAAGAAGGATATTGTCTAGGAGTGTGGAAGGAGGAGATAGAGAAAGGGATAGAAGCAGATAGCCAGAGAGTAAGGGGTGGAGGGGGTGGACAGAAAGGGGGGGGGGGTGTTGGACAAAGGGAGGGGTGGAGGTGAATGACAGTGACAGGCGGATGGATAGAGAGAGGAGGAGAGGTGGATAAAGAGATGGGATGGGTGGAGAGAGGGTAAGGAGGAGATACGTAGGGAGAGGGGCAAGGACGAGATGGAGAGGGGGACAAGAATAGATGGACAGAGAGAGGGGAAAGGAGGATATGGACAGACGGAGGAAGGAGGAGGACTAAAATAAGATTGTAATAATGTCTGGGTAACGCCTTGTTTCTAAACTAGAGTGTCGATAAATATCCGATAAACATTCTAGATCTAATGAACTCTTCTGTTTGACACTCAGCCAATGGGAGTGGCACATCAGTGAACAAATGAATCCGTCACGGAAGGGACAAATCCAATCGATTCGCGAAACTGCGAATCTGCACAGGAGTTCTTTGTCGGTCGAGTTCGGAGCCAGAAGAAGCCACCCCGGAAATTTGTGTATAATAACGCGGACAATGGCTTTTATTAACCCCAGCGCAATTAAAATGGTACGGACGCCATTTTCTGGCAGTAGGGGGACGGGGGGCGCTAAAACGTCTCCAGAAAGCCGCGGAGCCCCTCCCCTCTGCTCTCATAACAGCCTGTTAAAAATCCATTCAGCGCTAGAATTAAAACCAACACAATTACGCGGCTGCAAAGTAACCGTTCCGGTGCTAAATGTTTTTCACAGTGGACGCCTCCGGCTGCAATAAAAGCAGCGTAAATGGGCGGGGGGACAAAAAAAGAGTGGGAGAGGACGGAAAAAGAGAACATAAAAGAACTGAGGGGAGGGGACGCGGAACGCAGGCCGCAGAGCGGGTCGGCCGCGGGGCTGTTACGGGCGGCTGGTGTCCGCTGGCCATAAGCGAAGCCTTCTGCTGAAGCCGTACAGGATTATCGCGAGCAGCCTCGCCGGCGCCTTGCCGCAGAGGAATTCCGAAGGCGGATAGAGAGGTCGGGGAATTAAAGGCGTCGGTGGGACCTCATCTTACAAGAGCAAGTCTGGTGGCAGAGCGCACCGACCTCCAGTTCATGAAACAAGATAACCAATGTCACGTGATCACGGTTTAAATTAAACTGCGTTTCAAATGTCTCTGTGCTGCACCAACGTTAACCTTTGGTCAGCAAAACGTAGTCAGCCAACCGTGGATTACGGGCAGTTGTCTGGACTAGGTTATACACTACTGGCCATTAAAATTGCTACACCACGAAGATGACGTGTTACAGACTCGAAATTTAACCGACTGGAAGAAGATGCTGTCATATGCAAATGATTAGCTTTTCAGAGCATCACACAAGAGTAGCGAGGACGGCGACACCTACAACGTGCTGACATGAGGAAAGTTTCGAACCGATTTCTCATACACAAACAGCAATTGACCGCCGTTGCCTGGTGAAACGTTGTTGTGACGCCTCGTATAAGGAGGAGAAATGCGTACCATCACGTTTCCGACTTTGATAAAGGTCGGATTGTAGCCTATAGCGATTGCGGTTTATCGTATCGCGACCTTGCTGCTCGCGTTGGTCGAGATCCAATGGCTGTTAGCAGAATATGGAATCGGTGGGTTCAGGAGGGTAATACGGAACGCCGTGCTGGATCCCAACGGCCTCGTATCACTAGCAGTCGAGATGGCACACATCTTATCCGCATGGCTGTAACGGATCGTGAAGCCACGTCTTGATCCCTGAGTCAATAGATGGGGACGTTTGCAAGACAACAACCATCTGCACGAACTGTTCGACGACCTTTGCAGCAGCATGGACTATCAGCTCGGAGACCATGGCTGCGGTTACCCTTGACGCTGCATCACAGACAGGAGCGACTGCGATGGTATACTCGACGACGAACCTGGGTGCACGAATGGCAAAATGTCATTTTTTCGGATGAATCCAGGTCCTGTTTACAGCATCATGATGGTCGCATCCATGTTTGGCGACATCGCGGCGAACGCACATTGGAAGCGTGTATTCGTCATCGCCATACTGGCATATCACCCAGCTTGATGCTATGGGGTGCCATTGGTTACACGTCTCGGTCACCTCTTGTCCGCATTGACGCCACTTTGAACAGTGGGCGTTACATTTCAGATGTGCTACAACCCGTGGTGGCTCTACCCTTCGTTCGATCCCTGCGATACCCTCCATTTCAGAAGGATAATGCACGACTGCATGTTGCAGGTCCTGTACGTGCCTTTCTGGATACAGAAAGTGTTGGAGTGCTGTCCTGGCCAGCACATTCTCCAGCCCTCACCAATTGAAAATGTCTGGTCAATGGTGGCAACTCTTGCTGACCCGTGGTATCGTGTTGAAGGTGCATGGGCAGCTGTACCTGTACACGCCATCCAAGCTCTGTTTGACTCAATGCCCACGCGTATCAAGGCCGTTATTACGGCCAGAGGTGGTTGTTCTGGGTACTGATTTCTCAGGATCTGTGCACCCAAATTGCGTGAAAATGTAATCACATGTCAGTTCTAGTATAATATATTTATCCAATGAATACCCGTTTATCATCTGCATTTCTTCTTGGTGCAGCAATTTTAATGGCCAGTAGTGTATAAGAGGTGTCTTTAATTTTGTTACTAAGAACTGGACAAAAAAAATCCAAATATCAAATCGCCATGCTAATTTTTGGTTTTAAATAAACATTTCTTAAGAAACCGAATAATTTTTATTCACAAAATTCCCACTGCTTTTAAAATATTGCATTATTATAGAAAAGGGGCACAGCGAGCAGTGCTATTTCAATAGCAATGCCAACAGAAACGAGCAATAAACACACGGCATAAGAATTGATACAGCATTGCTGAGACGATAAGGTATATATCACCATGTGGTGTGGCCTTTTGGATGCTACGCATGTACAGTCGTGGTCAAAACGAGCGAGACCCCACGCCTTTTCGTTATGCTGATCCGCACGGCTTTAAAGTCTGCTACACAGCATAACAGTCAAGGCGACGAAGTGCTACCAACATACTATGTACAGGTGTGAAATTGAAAAACTATCCGAACTTTGTCAGATTGTTTTCAGTCGCTTGTAAGACTATATTAATGCTGGTTAGTGTGTTAAACAACACGTAAATATAAGATATAAATGAAAGAAGAAACGCCAATTAGTATGAAATGTACTAATAAAAATGAATTTCTTACACCACCAAGGGACCGTATACCGCAAGAAGTGCGATACATTTCCGCTTATTAGGTCTACCTGTACTCTAGGGAAATGGGTTTTAAGGGTTGGGTAGACAGATGACGGTCAAGAAATTGAGACTAGTAGGGTTCCATTTTTACCGATTTAGGTGACGAAATCCTAACAACGAAAACAGCTACGACAGCTACTGAAGATGAGGGCCGCATAATAATTCCCGCTACTCTTTATTCGAAATGTTCTAGTAGCAGTCGATACATCAGCATATTAATCGTAGTTACGCTTTCGATCCAAATCACGTTTACAGGAAGGCAAATAAAATCCATTTGCATATACACGTGGTAATTCAGATCCCAGTAATAATGCCACCGCGTTTTATACGTGCGAGAATTCCCATTGCTAGCTAGCTTACGAAACACTTCGGTTAATGAACGTTTTCTGGCTGTGGCGAGTCTAACGGAGAATTCGAAACATTGTAGAAAACGTTTGGCAGCTACGTAGCCGTTTATTTCCTGGGATTGTGCTGAATTATTCTACTAAATTTACTCGCTAATAACAGTATTTTGTTATTTCGACAAACATCACGAATGATTGTCACATAGGCGGTGACATAAAGATAGAAAATTTATGTTTTTGACTCCAGGAAGCTCTATGCAACAGAAACTGCATATGTGGGGTAATAACAGAGGGCTGTTTGCCTGGATTGTCTGCTAGCGTAGTGAAAGGTGTTTGCTACTGCAAGGGAGGTCTGGTTTGTTTTCGGTTCTAATCTCGATGGAGGCAGATAGACTATCAGTAAAGCAATTGTAAGAAGTTTTTATTGCTACCTTTATTATGTACCGGCTCCCTGTGGAAATATGCAAATCTTGTAGAATTTCATACCTGTTTTTGCCTACTTTTTCCGCATCTGTCAGTAAATAAATTGGGTTTAGTGTGGCACTGAATGATTTTTAACTGAATTTCGTTATGAATCTTCACGCATTGCTAAATTTGCACACTTTGATGGTAGGTCAGCAACGGTAATCCAGTATGACTGGTCTGAACGTTGACACAGACCGTTTTTGTAGCCGCATGCGCATAATATTTTGCTAATTCGTAACCATCTGGGGTACTTTGTCTTGCTAAAACAGTTATGTTATCTCGATAAGCTGAAATTCATTTTTATTAGTACAGTTCATACTAATTAGCGTTTCTTCTTTCATTTATATCTTACATTTACGTGTTGTGTTTAACACACTAATCAGCATTAATATAGTCTTACACATGATTGCTAACAGTCAGACAAAGTTCAGATAGTTTTTCAGTTCACACCTGTGCATTGTATGTTGGTAGCACTTCGTCGCCTTGCCTGTTATGCTGTGTAGCAGACTTTAAAGCTGTGCGGATCAGCATAACGAAAAGGCGAGGGGTCTCGCTAGTTTTGTCCACGACTGTACATAAAGTGCGTGACAGTTGGCCCATCTGGTCGTAACGGGAGAGCCTCCTCTAGAATTACTTTTCCGCAACAGTAGTTGTCGATACCCGTATTATTTTTCGAATATTGGACAGGTCAGTATTATCTCAGTTGCTTTTCTGAAGACTTTCACGTAATTTTATAGTCAGTATGTTATATTTCAAGCTAAAATTTATGAAAAGGAACTAATTCATAAAATGTTTCAGTTTCGATGTTATAATCGATAGGTATTAGTTCTGAATGGACAGTTACAATTATTTTTTTTTTTTTAGAAACACTTGAAATTACGAATTATTTGCACACTTAACATTTCTATTGTTAATTATGCAATCCTGTAATGTATACTATGTTTATTTCTGGATTCATAATGATCGAAATTAATAATGTAGTAACGAAAACTAGTAGGAATTCATTTGTTAAGAAAAATTGAAAACCCTTTGGAATATCGTTGTTTCCACAGAGTGTGAGCGTCGTAAGCTTGCCTCTTATGTGATCGAACGTATTTTTGTATAGTACGTATGAACAATGTAATTTCGACTTTTAATGTGAAAATCAAAATACTGTATGATATACTAAAATGACCTGGAGGAGCAGCTGAACGGAATGGACAGTGTCTTGAAAGGAAGCTATAAGATGAACATCAACAAAATCAAAACGAGGGTAACGGAATGTAGTCGAATTAAATCGCGTGATGCTGCGGGAATTAGATTAGGAAATGAGACGTTTAAAGTAGTAAATGAGTTCTGCTATTTGGGGAGCAAAATAACTGATGATGGTCGAAGTAGAGAGGATATAAAATGTAGACTGGCTACGGCAAGGAAAGCATTTCTGAAGAAGAGAAATTTGTTAACATCGAGTATAGATGTAAGTGTCAGGAAGTCCTTTCTGAAAGTGTTTGTATGGAAGTGAAACGTGGACGATAAATAGTTTACACAAGAAGAGAATAGAAGCTTTCGAAATGTTGTGCTACAGAAGAATTCTGAAGATTAGATGGGTAGATCACATAACTAATGAGGAGGTATTGAATAGAACTGGAGAGAAGAAGGGATCGGATGGTAGGGCATATTCTGAGGCGTTCATGGGACCACCGGTTTAGTACTGGAGGGCAGCGTGGAGGGTAAAAATTGTAGAGGGAGACCAAGAGACGAATACACTAAACAGGTTCAGAAGAATGTAGGTTGTAGTAGGTACTGGGAGATGAATAAGCTTGCACAGAATAGAGTAGCATGGAGACCTGCATCAAACCAGTCTCTGGACTGAAGACTGCAACAGCATACTAAAATGTGAGAAAGTCAGTCGAAAATATATTTACCTAAAAAATTCTGCAACAACAATCTTCCAATTTATTTAGTTCAAACCAACCGTGAGGAACTGATGTAAGACTTTCAGATGCAAGAATCCGACCCCTAAACAAGAAGAATTGGAGCCATCTCAACATGACAAGCAAAGTAAACTCGAAAGTTTATTGTGATCTTTGCTCCTCTCAAATCTTCATAAAAGACTTTGCTTAGTTATTACTTGGTCTGGGCGTTGTTTTATGCGGACAAAAGATGCAAGAAGGAAGGAGGGGGAGATTACATGGTCCATAAGGTAGCTTCTCGATGTTGTCGTTGAACATTAGCTGCGTTACAGAATGGTACCATACCTGGTCTGAAAGCATTATACGATGTGTGGTATCAGTTACTTACAATGCCCCATTTGCTTTAAAAGATTAATACCATGAGAAATCACGACAAACTTGCGACATCATATAAGGAGAAAACTTAGAATTATTAATTCATTTATATTTCACAATAAAAACAGAAAATAGCTGATATGTTGCCTGTGTCTACACATTGTGCTGTATCTCCTTGTAGCAGTTGAAACCCGACATATTAACATGAAAAATAGAGTTTTTCAACCTCAGTTTCTACCTTCGGCATTGACTATACGTAATGCTACTATGATAAACAATTACGACATTATTTTTGAGGAGCGTATCAAACAGAATCAGCAGGAGAATATTGTCGATTTTTTTAATAATATTCAACCACCTAACACTTTTCGAGAAATGAGCGAACGGTGGACGGGCTAAGTTTTCTTTTATTTGCCTTTTTATTTTAAGATTTTGATTCCAAGTGTAAAGAATGTTCAGTCTTTGTTCAATTTCCGTTTATTACAGGAAATAAAATCAATAAAACAACCGAAAATAAGCTATTTCACAAACTGGTTATTTTGAGTGGTTTTAATATTCATGTTAAGGTGGCGTTGAAATAAACCGATATAACTGAAAACCGATAGTGTCAGCGATATTCGCCATCCCTACCTGTCCTTTTCACTGCAGTTAACTGTGTGTATTGCAATGGAAGGCACCTTGGAGAGGCAAAGATGTTAAAAGAGATACGACTTTGTGCACAGTTGCCTATATGCATTACTCTTCTAGACAATGGCTGCTGAGTGACTACTTTGTCACATACTCTTAATTTCGTAAACAAGTAGAAGTGTGTTTGTTACTCGCTACTAGCCCATTCATTTATGTATGACGAAAAACAAATGAAGCACACGAAATTTTTCGAAGTATGAGATGGATATACTTCTTGAACTGCTCGGTGTGAATACATCAGTTCTTGAAAATAGTAGAACCGATGGCTTGAGAGTACAAGAAGAAATGTATACTGTCTCGTTTCGGTCTTTCTTCTGCGATCAGTTCAAATACCTAAGTCACTTTAAAAAAATCTTCAAATCAATGGTGTATAACACATCTAATTTTCAATTTTATGAAAAATATTCGGCTTCTTATTTCTAATTATATATTGCATACAAAAATCCATTTTTCAGTGCAAATAAAAATTCTTACTTACCGATCTTTTATAAAAGATTATTCATCAAGACTGTATAATAAAAAAACAGAAATTTATTTTTTCTATATTTTAGTATTTTATACTTTATGTAAATGCTCATAGAATATGCACCGTTGTTTAAAAATTTTAATGCACCTGGAATCGAACCTAGGCCCCCACACACAGCCAGAAAGCACGATGCCACTGCCTGTCGAAAATGAATGAATCTTATTTTAATGGATTTAGCTCGGATGGAAAACTTAGAAGTCGATTTTCTAGACAATTTTTGAGGGTTCCATCAGACTGCCTTGGAAGTGGCATATCTGAGTTTCGAACTCCACGTACAATAAATATTAAAAAAAATAGAAAAATACCATTGTCGTGTGGTCCCCTTTTTAAAGAAAAACTCCCAGTGCGATCACATGTGAGTACACAGTTTAATTCTACGCCTGGCGGTAAGTCTGATTCATAAATTAATAAACTTCCTACATTCATCTTACTATACCCTGAATGTCTCATGATGAGGACACAATAAGTGCCATCACCTGATTTCCCAAGAATGTCTCTCAGTGAAAGAGTGGTCAAAATAAGTGAACACGTGTCTCGGCTTATCCACAGGTAAGGTACATTATGTGCCTTTTACCACGCGATATCGTCAAATGAAGTGGTGGCTCAGTGTTTAGCACCGCAGCCAGGTTTCGACTGCAGGTGGAACAGTGTCCTTGTTGGCCAGAAAGAGATGGATACTTTCCCTAATCCTTCTACACGGGCGGCGGTTGGAGCCGACTAAGCTGAATTTTACGGGCGACTAATTTACCCACCATACCGGTGTTTCCAGCATCCACTGCAGAAAAACTTCTTACAGTCGTGGCACAAAGCAACGATGTAAGCAAGAGCAGAATTTGCCTACGAGAATGCCTACATTCTGTTCCGCATTCTGGTTGACTGAAGTCTACATCTACATTTACATCTGTACTCTGCAAACCACCGTGAGTTACATGGCAGACGGTACGTCCCATTGTACCGTTTATTAGGATTTCCTGTTCCATTCACGTATGGAGCGCGGAAAGAATGATTTTTGTATAACTCTGTGCGTGCAGTAATATTATTCTAATCTTCTCCTAACGATCCCTATATGAGCAATACGTAGGGGATTGTAGTACATTCCTAGTGTAAACATTTAAAGCTTGTTCTTGAAACTCTCTTAACTGACTTTCTTGGGATAAAACTTTTTCAGGCGCCTGTCAACAGCATTGATATATTTGGAGAAATGCGTGGTAAACACTGTTTCTCTTGAAACTTCCTGGCAGATTACAACTGTGTGCCGAAACGAGACTCGAACTCGGGACCTTTGCTTTTCGCGGTGAAGTGCTCTACCCTTTCTTACAGGAGTGCTAGTTCTGCAAGGCTCGCAGGAGAGTTTCTGTAAAGTTTGGAAGGTACGAGACGAGGTACTGGCAGAAGTGAAGCTGTGAGGATGGGGCGTGAGTCGTGCTTGGGTAGCTCAGTTGGTAGAGCGAAAGGCAAAGATCCCGAGTTCGAGTCTGGGTCCGGCACACAGTTTTAATCTGCCGGGAAGTTTCATATCAGCGCACACTCCGCTGCAGAGTGAAAATGTGGTTTTTCTTGCAATACACTTATTCACAACAGATTTCGATCATTGACTATCTTCACAGTGGAAATATACGGTGCATACTTCAAATGTTATACATGCTATTTAACCAGAAATGATGCCATAGCCGACTTATAACGTAAGAAAAAGGTACTTCACGCCATAATTCCGGCTTAAGCAAGCAGAAAACATTGAAAAATGACTTCATGTAACAACAGCAAGTGCACAGTGCTGTGAAGTGCAAAATTATGTATTTATGAACATTTAGAGCAAGTTGCCAATCTCTGCACCATGTTGAAGTCTTATCATGATCTGACTGAATATTTACGCAACCTTTTTCAGATAGTATTTCCTTCAGATAACTGCTTTATCTGCAAAAAGCCTGATTTTAGCATTAATATTGTCTGTAAGGTCATTAATATACAACATGAACAGCAAGGGTCCCAACGCACTTCCCTGCGGTACACCCGAAGTTCCTTCTACATCTGACGATGACTCTCCATCCAAGATAACATACTGTGTCCTCCCAACTAAAAAGTCCTCAGTCCGATGACAGACTTCACTTGATACCCCATATGATCGTTCTTTTAACAATAAACATAGGTGCGGTACTGAGTCAAATGCTTTTCGGAAGTCAAGAAACATTGTCTCTACCTGGTTGCCTTGATCCAAAGCTTCCAGTATGTCATGCGAGAAAAGTGCGTTTGGTTTCACATGATCGATGTTTTCGAAATCCATGCTGGCTGGTACTGAGGAGGACATTCTGTTCAAGACACCTCATTACTTTTTGAATTCAGATTATATCCTAAGATTCTACAACAAATCTATGTCTCAAAGATATTGGACGGTAGTTTGTGAATCACTTCTACTACCCTTCAAATAGACTGGTGAGACCTGTGCTTTTTTTTCCAAATATCGGTCTGGTTTTTTGTTTGAGGGATCTACGATTCATTATTGCTAGAAAAGGGGGCTAACTCAGCCGCAAATTCAGTATATAATCTGACAGAAATTCCATCGGGGCCTGAAGCTTTGTTCAATTTTTCGATTTCAGCTGTTTCTCAGCACCACTGACACTAATACTTATTTTATTCATCTTTTCAGTGGTATGTGAACTAAATTGGGGCAATTCTTCCGGGTTTTCGTCTGTAAAGCATTTCAGCTTTTGCTTTGCTACGATAAATTTCAGTTCCTGTCTCATTCGCTAGGGACTGGACACTAACTTTGGTGCCAGTAACAGCCTTTACGTACGACCACGATTTCTTTGGGTTCTGTGAACTGTAGCAGAATACATGACAGTATTCTGCAACGGTAGTCATTGAAGGAATCACGCATTGTTCTCCTGACAGCCAAACGCGTTTCATTCACCAACACTCTGTTTACAGCCCTATGTTTTGTTTTACATCTATTACGCACTAATCTCTGTTTCTTTAGAAGCTTCTTTACAGTGACTGTATACCGTAGAGGTTGCCTTCCATTATGAACTGTTCTACTTGATACATATCTAACCAGTATATGGACAACATTCTTTTAAATTCGAGCCAGAGTTCCTCTTCAATCTCCGTTCCTGTGCTGAAAGATCCAAGTTCCGCATTGAGATATGATACAACAGATTTTTTATCTGCTTTACTGAACGTATATACCTTTCTACTTGTTTTAGTTGCCCTTTGGTAATGACTGCATCATGGTCGTTGTCGCCCCCCCCCCCCCCCCCCCCCCCCCCCGCTCATGAACCATGAACCTTGCCGTTGCTGGAGAGGCTTGAGTGCCTCAGCAATACACATAGCCGTACCGTAGTTTCACAACCACAACGGAGGGGTATCTGCTCAGAGGCCAGACAAACGTGTGATTCCTGAAGACGGGCGGCTGCCTTTTCAGTAGTTGAAGGGGCAGCAGTCTGGATGATTGACTCATCTGTCCTTGTAACATTACCCAAAACGGCTTGCAGTGATGGTACTGCGAACAGCTGAAAGCAAGGGGAAACTATAGCCGTAATTTTTCCCGAGGGCAGGCAGCTTACTGTATGATTAAGTGATGATGGCTTCCTCTAGGGTAAAATATTCCGGAACTAATATAGTCCCCCGTTCGGAAATCCGGGCGGGGACTACTCAGGAGGAAGTTGATATCAGGAGAAAGAAAACTGGCGTTCTGCGTATCGGAGTGTGGAATGTCAGATCCCTTAATCGGGAAGGTAGGTTAGAAAATTTAGAAAGGGAAATGGATAGGTTGAAGTTAGATACAGTGGGAATTAGTGAAGTTCTGTGGCAGGAGGAACAAGAGTCCTGATTAGGTGAATATAGGGTTATAAAAACAAAAAATAAAATAGGGGTAATACAGGAGTAGATTTAATAATGATTAAAAAAGTAGGAGTGCGGGTGAGCTACTGCAAACAGCATAGTGAACGCATTATTGTAGCCAAGATAGACACGAAGCCCACGCTTACCACAGTAGTGCAAGTTTGTACGCCAATTAGTTCCGCAGATGACGAAGACATTGATGAAATGTACGATGAGATAAAAGGAATTATGCAGATAGTTAAGGGAGACGAAAATTTAATAGTCATGGGGGACTGGAATTCGATAGTCGGAAAAGGAAGAGAAGTAAACGTAGTTGGTGAATATGGACTGGTGGTAAGAAATGAACGAGGAAGCCGCCTAGTAGAATTTTGCACAGAGCATAACTTAATCATAGCTAACACTTGGTTCACGAAAGAAGGTTACATACATAGAAGACGCCTTGAGACATTGGAAGAATTCAGATAGATTATATAATGGTAAGATAAAGATTTAAAGACCAGGTTTTAAATTGTAAGACATTTCCAGGGGCAGATGTGGACTCTGACCACAATCTATTGGTTATGCACTGTGAATTGAAAGTGAAGAAATTGCAAAAAGGTAGGAATTTAAGGAGATGAGATTTGGATATACTGAAAGAACCAGAGTTTGTCGAGAGTTTCGGGGATAGTATTAGGGAACGATTGACAAGAACGAGGGAAAGAAATACAGTAGAAGGAGAATGGGTAGCTTTGAGAGATGAAATACTGAAGGCTGCGGAGTATCAAATAGGTAAAAAGACGAGGGCTAGTAGAAATCCTTGGGTAACAGAAGAGATATTAAACTTAATTGATGAAAGGAGAAAATATAAAAATGCAGTAAACGATGCAGGCAAAAAGGAATACAAACGTCTCAAAAATGAGATCGACAGGAAGTGCAAAATGGCTAAGCAGGGATGGCTAGACGACAAATGTACGGAGGTAGAGGCATATATCACTAGGGGTAAGATAGATACTGCCTACAGGAAAATTAAAGATACCTTTGGAGACAAGATAACCCCTTGTATGCCCTTTGTATGAATATCAAGAGCTCAGATGGAAACCCAGTTCTAAGCTAAGAAGGGAAAGCAGAAAGGCGGAAGGAGTATATAGAAGGTCTATACAAGGGCGATGTATTGAAAGACAATATTTTGGAAATGGAAGAGGACGTAGATGAAGATGAAATGCGAGATATGATACTGCGTGAAGAATTTGACAGAGCACTGAAAGACCTAAGTCGAAACAAGGCCCCGGGAGTAGACAACATTCCATTAGAACTACTGATAGCCTTGGGAGAGCCAGCCCTGACAAAACTCTACCATCTGGTGAGGAAGATGTATGAGACAGGCGTAATACCGTTAGACTTCAAGAAGAATATAATAATTCCAATTCCAAAGAAAGCAGGTGTTGACAGATGTGAAAATTACCGAACTCTTAGTTTAATAAGTCGCGGCTGCAAAATACTAACACGAATTATTTACAAACGAATGGAAACACTAAAGAAGACGACCTCGGAGAAGTGCAATTTGGATTCCGTAGAAATACTGGAACACGTGAGGCAATACTGACCCTACGACTTATCTTAGAAGATAGATTAAGGAAAGGCAAACCTAAGTTTCTAGCATTTGTAGACTTAGAGAAAGCTTTTGACAATGTTGACTGGAATACTTTCTTTCAAATTCTGAAGGTGGCAGGGGTAAAATACAGGGAGCGAAAGGCTATTTACAATTTGTGCAGAAACCAGATGGCAGTTACAAGAGTCAAGGGGCATGAAAGAGAAGCAGTGGTTGGGAAGGAAGTGAGTCAGGAGTTTTAGCCTATGCCCAATGTTATTCAATCTGTATATTGAGCAAGCAGCAAAGGAAATAAAAGAAAAATTCGGAGTAAGAATTAAAATCCATGGAGAAGAAATAAAAACTTTGCCGTGCGCTAATGATATATTGTAATTCTGTCAGAGACAGCAAAGGACCTGGAAGAGCAGTTACACGGAATGGACAGTGTCTTGAAAGGAGGATATAAGATGAACATCAACAAAAGCAAACCGAGGATAATGGAATGTAGTCGAATTAAATCGGGTGAGCTGAGGGAATTGGGTTAGGAAACGAGACATTGAAAGTAGTAGGTGAATTTTGATGTTTGGGGAGCAAAATAACTGATGATGGTCGAAGTAGAGAGGATATAAAATGTAGACTGGCAATGGCAAGGAAAGCGTTTCTGTAGAAGAGGAATTTGTTAATATCGAATATAGATTTAAGTGTCAGGAAGTCGTTTCTGAAAGTATTTGTATGGAGTGTGGCCATGTATGGAAGAGAAACATGGACGATAAATCGTTTGGAGAAGAATAGAATTGAAGCTCTCGAAATGTAGTGCAACAGAAGAATGCTGAAGATTAGATGGGTAGATCATATAACTAATGATGATTTATGAGAATTTACTGAATAGAATTGGGGAAAAGAAAAATTTGTGGCACAACCTGACTAGAAGAAGGGATCGATTGATAGGACATTTTCTAAGGCATCAAGGAATCACCAATTTAGTGTTGGAGGGCAGCGTGGAGGGTAAAAATCGTACAGGGAGACCAAGAGATGAATACACTAAGCAGATTCAGAAGGTTGTAGGTTGCAGTAGGTACTGAGGGATGAAGAAGCTTGCACAGGATAGAGTAGCACGGAGATCTGCATCAAACCATCTCTAGAATGAACACCACCACAACAACAACATGGCCATTGATAACAGTTTCGATGTGGACATCCTCAAAGAGATGGTTTGTTTATTGCATTAGATCCAATATATTTCCAACATGAGTGGGTTCCTAACTATCTGTTCTCGGTAGTTTCCAGAGAAGGCATTTAGTAAAATTCCACTGGATGTCATCTCATCCCCACCACCCAACTGATTGTTGGATAATTAAAGTCTCCACCAAAGATTTCAGTATGATTTTTTCCGAAGTTTTCGGTTACACCAGGAGATCGAGTCTGGTGGGCAAAAGAAGGATGCAATTGTCATTTTATGCTCACACCTGGCACACCTCTCCGTGTTAAATAGTTTCGTGGTGTGGTTTCTTGAGTTCGCGAAATCGACGAGTAGGTCTGCATTCTTCGTGCGGTAGAATTGAGTTGTCGTGGGCCATCTGGAGCGGAGGTTGAGTTTCAGAGTGATTACCATGAGCAGTATCTAGGATTGTCAGGGACTGGCTACAACAGCCGTGGGCCAGGTTACCTAGGAGTGGATACAACGGCGTGGTGACACCCTTCCCGACCGAATCAGTCCATGCAGCGTCATACTGATGAGTGGGCTGATACTGGCGAGTTCTTTGTAAGTTTTACCCGATTTTACAATCACTGAAGTAACATCACACACTGTCTCAACCCACGAAGTTTCATTTCGTTTAAACGCCTCCCTCTGGCTGCTTCGCAATTTTTGGTAGGCAACGTAAACTGCAACAGAAAAATTTTACGGTAGCGACCCCTCACAGTTCTCCTGCGCAGCAACTGAGCATCAGTCTTTCTTATTTGATTACTTTATAGTGGTAAATTTATGTTACATGTGTCCTATAGAAGTTTTAGTTTTATTTTTAGATCCGAAGACGGCCAACTGACACATTTGAAATAGTTAATCTGTAAAATTAAATAAATTAGTATTTGATAAATAAATATTAAAAGGTTACAAACGGGACTCTCGCCTCTATAAAGTTAGCACACCTGAGCTACCTGTGCTGTCTTTCTCCCATAGCTTGGCGAGGAGGGAATGCATACTGTAAGTATGTTAGAGATTTTAAAAGCAGTGAAAAATGAACTAGACCCTTTCCAACTATTGGTATATTGTTTGCGAATGGACTTTGTTGAATCAGACAATGGTTTTAGATTCGTTTTCCTGAGCTAATACTGCTCCCATTCTCTATCCATGGGCTACCTCACTTTCTTCACTCCACTTCATTCCTGTTTCTTTTATTTTTAACTTTGTTCTCTGGCTATACTACCCAAAGCACGCTCACTCACACACCATAAAGCTTTGACACGTGGAATGTTGTATACGAAGATGGCTATCACAACATTGTTTCCTTTTGTAACACTGATGTGGTCATATTTGTAGAGATCCTTCCATGTGGCAAAACCACATACACACCAAAAATGTTTGCCACATGGAATAATGCATACATTGGTCACAAGCCGGTCGGTGTGGCCGTGCGGTTCTAAGCGCTTCAGTTTGGTTAGTTACGTTTAAGTAGTTCTAAGTTCTAGGGGACTGATGACCTCAGTAGTTAAGTCCTATAGTGCTCAGAGCCATTGGTCACAGTGTCACATTTGTCTGCTTCGTGTTACAGTTATGATGTCGCCATATTTGTATACATCCCTCCACCTGGCAAACTTTGTGTGTGTGTGTGTGTGTGTGTGTGTGTGTGTGTGTGTGTGTATGTGTGGTGTTAAAGTGTTTCCTTTTTAAATGGGAACACTAATACTTGATTTAAGGTTTGACAATTGCGGCGTATTTTACCTATAAAATGATGTTTTACTCAAGGTCATTCCAAGGTTCAATAAAGACAAATAAGCAAATATTTTTTTACTTCTCGTTGGGATTAACTCGGAATATAGAAAGCATAAAGCAAAATGCAGTGTTAGATACAAATTGGAAGGGACACCCGAGCAACAGGAAGCGGGGGGGCCTCATTGAAAGACTTCTAAATCAATAATAGAAGTTTTATTTATGTTTTTTCTGTCTTGCAAATGTCAAATCAACATTTATACGTTGTCATGTACTTATTTTTGCCAATAACCACGTTAATAAGAACTTAAAGTACAGATCTCTGTTCCCTTCTTCAAATCCGATGCCACAAATAGGTGTTTCCATGAAACAAAACTCAATTATCGAATGGCTTTCGATAATTAACTTTAAGGGCATGGTTATTCCTAATGATAGTGACCCCTTGTACCCTTTCAATTATATATCATTTTGTACTTTGCTGTATCCCTTCTCTATTATCAGTTAATTCCTACTAGAACTAAAAACATATTCTCTTATTTGACCGTCACTTTACTTTGTCATTACCTTGTGTCATTTTATATGTAAAATATGCCGCTCTTTTTATATCTTAAATCAAAAATTAGGGTTCTCATTTAAAAAATCACTATAATCTCCAAATCTCGTTGAAAATCACTTTCAAGGTCACGGCCATTCGTAACAATGAGAGACTCTTATGCCATCTAAAGCTTTTACCTGACACATTTTGTTGTATCTCTTCTCTAGCCCGAGCTATTCCCCATTATGGCTTAAAATGGTCCACCTTGTATATAAAAAAGGCCTTGTATAATGTTCAATTTTGTATGAAGACTAACAGTCAGCACTGGAACGTAATGGCGCGGGATTTTTGACACCGCCATCACTCCAAGGAATTTTCATCACAAGGGCGAATAAAAACTGGACACTAATGTAAACAACAACAAATTTGTATCTTAACGTGAGCAGTAGCTGATGATGAACCTATCTGTTACAAACCGGTAACGGCACCATTTATCTATTTATGTGAATAAATAGTGTTATTAGAAGTAGCCGATTGCTGTTTCCTTTTTGCAAGAATCAGACTGAATTTTGTGTAAGCCTCGCTGTTAGGAGTCTTTTTTTCTTCATTTTCTAATGTTTCCTGCCATGTTTGATAATTATACTGTTACTTTAGCAGATTTCAATCTGTATCCGCAGTCCGTATCTTTCTGGACGAGGCACGTTCCTCACAATCCTTCGTTCTTCCTTCAGGATGCATTCCAAGTTTCGCTTGCAACAGAGCTTCAGGTCTGATCATCATGATTTTGTATCGGTCGACATGCACGTCTTGTAGGTGTGATGCGTTCTCCAGTACGCTCTTCAGTTTCAGCAACTAAATTCTGTCTGTTTCCTTTCCCAGTCCTGTGGATTCTGTTACCTCATGGATAGAGTTTGTGCAAAGGAACTTTGGTTTTTTTTCTTCAAAAAAAACAGTTTCAGGCAAGTTATCTCAGCGCGTTCTTCGAGGACTTCAGTCTATTTGTCTGCTGTGGTATTACTGTCAACTAGTATCGCCAAATTGTCTGCGAAAGGTAAGCGAGAGACTTTAATGCCATCCTTCGTCAGTCCAAGTTGAGTAAGGTTATAAAAACTGACATTGCGGGTCTGTAGACTGAGGTGACATAGGTCATGGGATACCCCACCTAACATCGTGTCGGACCCCTTTTGCTCGATACAATACAGCAACTCGACTTAGCGTGGACTCAACTCGCTGGAAGTCACCTGCAGAAGATACTGAGCCACATTGCCTCTGCAGCCCTCCATAACTACGAAAAGTGTTTCCGGTGCAGATTTTGTGCATGGACTAACCTCTCGAATGTGTCTCGTAAATATTCGATGGGATTAACGTAGGACGTTGTGGTTGACGAAGTCATTCGCTCGAATTGTCCAGAATATTCTCCAAACAACTGTGGCCGGTGACATGGGGCCTCGTTGTTTGGGAACATGGAGTCCACGAATCGCTGCAAATGGTCTCCAAGTAGCCGAACATGACGCTTTCCAGTCAATGATCGGTTCACTTGGACCAGAGGACCCTGTCCATTCCGTATAAACACAGCCCGTACCATTATCGAGCCAGCACCAACTTGCACCGTACCTTATTGAACATTTGGGTCCATGGCTTCGTCGTGTCTGCACCACAATCGAACCCTACCATCGGCTCTTACTTACTGAAATCGGGACCCGTCTGACCAGACCACGGTTTTACAGTCGCCTAAGGTCCAACTGATACATTCAAGAGCCCAGGAGAGGCGCTGCAGGCGATGTGCTGTTAGCAGAGGCACCGCTGCACTGTCCTAACAGATATGTTCGTCGTACGTCCCACATCGATTTCTGCGGCTATTTCATGCAGTGTTGCTTGTCTGTTAGCACCGACAACTCTACGAAAAGTCGCTGCCCTCGGTCGTTAAGTGAGGGCCGTCAGCTACCGAACCGTTCACGAGGCCAGGAAAATGTCGGAAGATTGTTATTCTCGTCAAACTCTTGATACTGTACATCTCGGAATACTGAATTCCCAAACGATTTCCGAAATGGTATGTCCTATGCTGAAGATTAGAGGGGTAGATTACAAAACTAATGAGGAGATATTGAATAGAATTGGTGAGAAGAGGAGTTTGTGGCACAACTTGACCAGAAGAAGGGATCAGTTGGTAGGACATGTTCTGAGGCATCAAGGGATCACCAATTTAGTATTGGGGGGCAGCGTAGAGGGTAAAAATCGTAGAGGGAGACCAAGAAATGAATACAATAAGCAGATTCAAAAGGATGTAGGCTGCAATAGGTATTGGGAGATGAAGCAGCTTGCACAGGATAGAGTAGCATGAAGAGCTGCATCAAACCAGTCTCAGGACTGAAGACCACAACACATGCGTCTAGCTCCAACTACCATTCCACGTTCAAAGCGTGACCACAATCACGCAGAACCGAACCTTTTCACAAGAATCACGTGAGTACAAATGACAGCCCCGTCATTGCACTGCCCATTTATACCTTGCGATCGCGATGTTATCGCCATCAGTATAGGTTCAAATGGCTCTGAGCACTATGGGACTTAACAACTGTGGTCATCAGTCCCCTAGAACTTAGAACTACGTAAACCTAACTAACCTAAGGACATCACACACATCCATGCCCGAGGCACGATTCGAACCTGCGACCGTAGCAGTCGCGCGGTTCCGGACTGCACGCCTAGAACCGCTAGACCACCGCGGCCGGCCATCAGTATAGGTGGATATGGCCATCGCGTCACATTTATCACCGAGTCCGTTTGGATGTGTCAAAGTGAAACGAAGCAGCCGTCTTGACGCTACATGGCAGGACAGAACACGTGAATACAGCGGACTTCAGCAGCGGCAAGTATAGCTCGGTCCAGCTGGGAAGACGTAACTGGAGCCACGTTGTGGCTCGCAGTCGAGTCGGCAAGGTCTGCGACGGTTCGTGCAACAGGTCGGCCTTCGCAGGGGGCGGTAACCTTGTGAGCGGCCGGGCGCCGCCAGCTTCTCCGCATCCTAATGAAATGGGAGCCGTGCGAATGACACAGCCCCGAGCAGACGGCGCGGTCGGACCGGCTGGCGTAAGGTGCGCGGCGCTCTCTCCAGTGTCTGTAGGCACTTCAGCAGCCTGGGGCGTAGGGCGGAGGCTGGGGGTCTCCAGAAAATCCCAGCGACGACAGCCGGAATAACACGACGATACGGACGACTCCGTAGCGTTTGTATCCGTTAGCAGACTGCACATATACGAGCCGAAGGCTGCGAAAGCGAAGCAGCAGTTGAGAAAGTGAGATGGGGCTGTAGCCTGCCCCAGTGATATTCAATCTATACACTGAGCGAGCACTAAAGGAAAGCAAAGACGAATCTCGAAAGGAAATTAAAGTTCAAGTTGAATGCAGCTGTTCTCTCTGTCCTGTGAAAATCCCTACACATCTCAATGACTACTGCAACCCACATACATCAGAACTTAAAGTAGTCAAGCGTTAGTCCGCCTCTACAGTTTTAACCCTCAACCACCCACCCACACCCACACCCACCCACCCACACCCACACACACACACACACACACACACACACACACACACACACACACACACACACACATACATACACTCTTCCCTCCGTTACCAAATTATCCCAAAGACTGGAAAGTTGCCTAGGCCACACCAATATTCAAGTATGCCAGTAGGAGTAATCCACTAAATTATAGGCCCAAATTATTAACGTCAATACGCAGCTAGATTTTGGAACATACACTGTGTATGGTGTTCCAACATTATGAATTACCTCGAGGAGAAAGGTTGAAAGGTGGCTACACTGAGCCACAGCGCCAGAGATTGCGCCAAAGAGTATTATTCCGCCGCCTCCACTGGCAGTGCTTGTCGAGAACTCGTAGTGGAGTGCGTGCTGAGATGTCGTACTGAAAAGTTCTTGTCGAGAAGTCGTAGTGGAGAGTGCTTGTTCCATGTTTTATGCAGTTGTTTGATGGGCTAGACAGCAGATGTTGTTCGAATGGAGATATTGTAATGATCAGAGTGCTTTTCGTCAATATATATGAAGGTAAAATATTCCCTGTTTTTTCATTATTTCAGTGCCTTAAATAATGTGTCATTACAGGTTCAGTCAACAAAGCATCTGGCTCGTGTTCTTGTATTAGAGTGTAATTCTGGTTTCCTTACGCAATTATAGTATTTATATTTTTTTTAATTACTTCAGTATAAATGATATTTAAAATTTCTTGTCTTATTGAAGAAGAACCGTGCCAGATGTGTTGGATCACACTTCCACACACAGAACAGTTACACTTGTGCTTTGTTGTTGCGTTGGTTTTATAGCTGCTGGGGACTTAATTAATTGTGTTAACGGAAAATTTCATTCCATTCTTTATTGTTATTCTATGCAGTCAGATTGCGTACTAAAACTAGTCAGGACCAACCGTTTACGAGACTTCGTAATCGGACAAACAGTGACTAAAAAAAAAATTAAAAAATTATTTGCATTTCATATAAATCTAATTAAGCCCCCATGCACGGTCTACTGACAAACGGTCAACACGGATTTTGTAAACATCGTTCTTGTGAAACAAATCCAGCTGTTTACCTCACACGAAGTGTTGAGTGCTATTGACACGGGATTTCAAATTGATTCCGTATTTCTAGAGTTCCAGAAGGCTTTTTACACTGTACCGCACAAGGGCGTGTTGTCAAATTACGTACTTATGGAGTATCGTCTCAGTTATGCGACTGTATTCGTGATTTCCTGTCAGAGAAGTCACAGTTCGTAGTAATTGACGAAAAGTCATAGAGTAAAACAGAAGGGATTTCTGGCGTTTCCCAAGTTAGTGTTATAGGCTCTCTGCGGTACCTTATCTATAGAAACGATTTAGGCGACAATCTGAGCAGTTGTCTGAAGTTGTTTGCAGATGATGCTGTCGTTTAACGTCTAGTAAAGCCATCAGAAGATCAAAACAAATTGCAAGACGATTTAGAAAAGATATCTGTTTAGTACGAAAATTGGCAAATGAGCAAAAATAATTAAAAGTGCGAGGTCATCCGCACCAATGCTAAAAAGAATCCGCTCAACTTCGGTTACATGATAAATCAATCAAATCTAAAGGCCGTAAATTCAAGTAAATACATAGGAATTACAATTACAAATAACTTAAGGTGGAAATAACACATAGAAAATGTTGTGTGGAAGGCCAGCCAAGCCCTACGATTTATTGGCAAAACATTATGAAGATGCAGCAGATTTACTAAAAAGACTGCCTACACTACGCTTGTCCGTCCTCTTTTCGAGTACTGTTGCGCGATGTGGGATCCTTACCAGGTAGGATTAACGGAGTACATCCAGGAAGTTTAAAGAAGAGTAGCACGTTTTGTGTTATCGAGAAATAGAGGAGAGAGTGCCACGGATATGATACATAATTTGAGGTGGACATCATTAAATAAAGGAGTTTTCCGTTGCTGCGGGATCTTGTCACGAAACTTCTATCACCAACTTTCTCCTCTGAATGCGACAATATTTTGTTGATACCAACCTACGTAGGGAGAAACGATCATCATAATAAAATAACGGAAATCAGAGCTCGCACGGAAAGATACAGACAGGTCTTCGTTTATTCCGTGAACTGTTCGAGAGTGGAGAAATAGAGAATTGTTGTGTAGTTCGATGAACCCTCTGCCAGGCACTTAAGTCGGAATTGTAGAGTATCCATGTGGGTGTAGATGAACAGTTCCTTCATCCCTCAGCATGTCCACAATCAAACAAAACTTTCTTCTACTGAAGTTGTTCCACAAATTTCTTTTCTCTTGTTGTATTCCGTACGTCCTCAGCAGTTACGCGACCTACCCATCTAATCTACAGCATTCTTCTGTGGCACCGCACTTCAGAAGCTTCCGCTCGCTTATTCTCTGAACTTATCGTTCACGTTTCACTTTCGTATAAGCCTACACCTCAGACAAACACTTCTAGAACAGACTTCCTAACGCATTTATTTTAAGAAATAATTTTTTTGTAATTTAAATCATTTTCAATGCCTAAACAGTAATTTTTTCCCTTATACAATTAAAGCACAATAACTAGTTACGGTTGCTTTCTATAGCCAACTTCAGGTCTCCCAAACCGTAAAACGGTAAATATGCAGCATAAACCATCATCATTAGCTGTAGTCACATGATTACAAGCATTCTTATTGTCGGCCAACAAGACTATGACATTATGTAGAGTGGGCCATCAAGACCATGACACAATGAAGTTACAAACGTCATCGTCAGACAGCCGTATTATGAGCCATAATCTCGCCAGATGTCGCATTATAGGCCGGCCGGTGTGGCCGATCGGTTCTAGGCACTTCAGTCTGGAACCGCGCGACCGCTACGGTCGCAGGTTCGAATCCTGCTTCGGGCATGGATGTGTGTGATGTCTTTAAGTTAGTTATGTTTAAGTAGTTCTAAGTTCTAGGGGACTGATGACCTCAGAGCCATTTTGTTGCATTACAGAAGGCGAATGGCCAGTTGGATTAGTAAAATTTGCATCAAAAGCTCGGTGTTACTAATGCAACTGGCCATTCGCCTTCTGTGTTACAGTCATTCTGCGAGATTGTGGTTTCCAACCTGGCTCGCTCACGGTGAAGTTTGTAACTACATAATGTCATTGTCTTGACTGCTTACAATAAGGATGCATGTACCTGCATGATTACAGCTAATGATGATAGTTTTTCTGAACGGTCAATCGTTTTTACTGTTCGGCCGATTTGAAGGTGGTTGCAGAAAGCAATCGACCTAGGAAAAAATTACAATCTAGGCACTAAAAATTTGTAAATTAAAAAAAATAATATCATAAATTACTTTAAGACCTCCGCCGCCTCCTCGCAGCCATGGTTCACTTAAATTTATATTCGATATTAAAATTCGATGTTAAAATTTTTTCAGATATGCTTTTCCTTTCTGCTATCATCAGTCATTTTGCTGTCGGAATAGCAAAGCTCTACGTTTAGTGGCTCATTTCCCATTCTTATCCTCTCTTAGTCACCTAATTTAACCTGTTCCACTTCAGTATCTTTGTTCTACTTTTGCTGACGTTCATCTTACAGTCTCTTTTCAAAACAGCATCCGTTCCGTCCAACTGTTCCTGGAAGCCTCTGACACAATTGGGATGTCATCAGCAAACCTCAAATTATTTATTTCTTCACACCCAACTTTAATTCCCTTTCCAAATATGTGCTTGGTTTCCTCTCCTGCCTGCTCAGATTGAATAACATCGGAGATAGGCTACAAGCGTGTATTTCTCCATTGTCAACCACTGCTTATCTTTCATGTTTTCGGCTCTATTCTGGTTTCTCTGTAAGTCTAAAATAAACTTTCGCTCCCTACGTTTTTACCCCTCTTACGTTTAAAATTTCAAACACTATATTGTAGTCAACATCGTCAAAAGCTTTCTCTAAATCTACAAATGCTATACACGTATGTTTTACGTAAATCTACCTTCTAAAACACGCCGTACGAAATAATGTTGATCATGTTGATCCCACAGCTGACAATGTTAATGATTACTGAAAACTACCTCAGTTGTACTTTTACACATGTATTGAAGATGCTCATAGAAACGAAACCGGTCGTAACACAACAAATGTGTAAAAATGAGGCTAGGTGATTTCATTTAACCATTAACAAGTCGTGGGGTCAGTATCGCATCACGTGTTCATGCAATTATCCAGAACCCAAAGTGATACTATCGGAAATCGACTTGTACCAGTTTTGCCATTATCCTGTAAATAATTCGTGTAGCTATTTTCCAACCTTGACTTATTATACTAACGGTTCGGTGTCCGCCCCCAGTAGGTGAGAGGTCAGCGCGACAGACTATCTCCTAAGGGCCCGGGTAAGATTCCCAGCTGGATCGAAGATTTTCTCCGTTCGAGGCTCTGAGCACTATGGGACTCATCTGCTGTGGTCATAAGTCCCCTAGAACTTAGAACTACTTAAACCTAACTAACCTAAGGACAACACACAACACCCAGCCATCACGAGGCAGAGAAAATCTCTGACCCCGCCGGGAATCGAACCCGGGAACCCGGGCGTGGGAAGCGAGAACGCTACCGCACGACCACGAGATGCGGGCTCCGTTCGAGGACTCGGTGTTGTGTTGTCCTCATCATCATCATTTCATACGCCGAAGTGGCGTCAAATCTAAAGACTAGCACCCGGCGAACGGTCTACTCGACGGGAGGCCCTAGTCACACGACATTTACATTTTACGGTTCGGTACTATTCACCTGTCAGCACCTGCTTGCTTTCTTTGCAGTTGGAATTATCAAATTTTTTTCGAAATCTAGGGGTATTTCACCTGTCTCATATACCTTGCACACCAGACAGGATAGTTTTGTCGAGATTGGATCTCTGGAGGGGTCTTCTTTCCACTTACGTCCTTCAGTGTTCTGGCAAGCTCTTCTCGCAGTACCGTACCTCCTACTTTATCTTGATTTCCTTTCTCTTTCAGAGACTACGAAATCAGTTAAACGGAATGTATAGTGCACTGAAAAGATACTATAAGATGACTATCAACAAAAGTAAACGTAGCTATTGAAATCATTAGCTATTAAGGGGCTCCGGAAAGGCTCAAAATCGTGAAAAGTTCAATTTTTACTTTTTTGCGTTTTCTGAATCTGCAGACTATTACCTTTTAATAGATATATAATTTATTCAATTCCGAAGACTACAACTATTTTTAAATTTTTTTTTGAAATGTGTTCTACATGGGCGTGACCCACTGTGGCGCTGTTAAACTGCTGTCAAATGGTGTTATTATTAACGTTCGTGTTCATCAGGTACATTTTAGTGATGTGAGATAAAGTATGTGTTGTGGCTAACCTGTGATGGTTCAATATATATCGCTGGTGTGATTGTCGATTGTTTCATGTTTATTTACTCTGTCGTTATCTCGAAAATATTCGTAATTAATTCTGTTTCTTGAGTCTCTGTTTTGTTGAAGTATAATAATGAGTAAAAGTAAAGTTATTAGAAATCCTCTGAAGGCTTTTAAGAAAAGGAGAAATGTTGGAAAGCCAAAGGTATGTTTTATTACTGTAAACAATAAAGACGATAACCAAGTGAGTGAACCTAACCTCTCAAGTACACCTGCCCATAGCAGTCAAAGTGGGAAAGAAAATACTTCACAGAAGAAGCTTGGTTCAATGAGTGAAAACTATGAATGTTTTATGGGCGAATCGGATGTGAATGAAATATTTGATATGTCGGTTCTCAAAGGAATTTTTTCAAACTGTGTAAGATGTATTCATTGTAGTGAAGTTGGTCTGGAACTCTCCTTAATAAAGCACGTAGGACTTGCTAGTGAAATACAACTGAAATGTGATAAGTGTTCATACATGACCACCTTTTGGAACAGTGTTGCAGTAACTGCAACTGAAGAAAATGGTAGCAAAATCTACGAACACAACAACGAGCGATGCTTGCTTTAGACAAGGAACGCCTTCGGGCTGCAGACAGGGCTGTAAAGAGTCTAGAAATACAAGCAAGAGTAAACAGGAGGAGGAACAAGAGGAAGCTGGAGGAGGAGTTTGCAGAAGATGAAGATAATCCATCCTATGGACCTGGAATGCACTAAAAAGTTAATCCAATCTTTGTCGCTCGATTCCCAAAACTTTTATTTTCTCATACTAATTACATGTTTTCTAAGGATCTTCCAAACATATTTGTTTCAAACTTTCAGTAAATGTTACACAGTACCTTCTTCATAATTTAACACAGCCTTTTTCCAAAAAACTGTATATTTTTGAATATATAAATAAAAAATTGCAAAAAAATGTTGTGAATTTTCATTACAATTGAAAAAAAATCATCTTTAATAACTGAACTAAAATTTTGTAAAATCCCTGTGTTAAGTTGTAGCCCATATTCCAATAAATAATCTGTAAAAAGTTCAACTTCCTACCTCAAATACTTTGTGAGGAAAGATGTAATTTATAAGCGTTATTTTAACATTGCAAGTATAGGGCGTTCCGGAGCCCCTTAAATTCAATTAATTCTTCATAACAGCAGGTGAAAAAGGGAGCAGAAGGATCCAATAAACTTAATTAGACGAGGTAATGCGTTCTCCACCAACAGAAATCACCTTAGCCAGCTCTTATGTTAGAGATACAACAAAAGTTACTAGGTCATTAGAAATTAATAAGTCTTCTGGCTACGTTACGGTCTGAACCAAAGTACTAAAATTTTTTGCTTACTTAATAGCGCTAGCTTGATTTATCTTTGTAGCCAATGGCTGAGGCAAAGCATATTTCCTGAAAGTCCGAAGTATATGTATTTCATGACAGTAAGGAATACACAGAACTGACACCAATACACGAATGTGGAGATACGGTAAATTCTGTGTATTCTAATATTTCTCTTAGATTCTTCTTTTCCATTATATAGACAGTGAATCACGGACTATGGGAAAATCAGTACAGAAGAGAATGGTGCTACAGACGAATGTTGAAATTTAGTTGGACTAATAAGGTAAAGAATGACGAGGTTCTACGCAGAATCGGAGAGGAATGGAATATGTGGAAAACTCTGACAAGGAGAAGGAACAGGATGATAGGACATCTGTTAAGACATCAGCGAATGTCTTCCATGGTACTAGAGGGAGCTGCAGAGACCAAAAACTGTAGTGGAAGACAGAGATTGGAATGCATATAGCAAATAATTAAAGACGTAGGTTGCAAGTGCTACTCTGAAATGAAGAGGTTGGCACAGGAGAGAAATCCGTGGCGGGGCGCATCAAACCAGTCAGAAGATTTTTGCCTTGAAACAAACAAAGAAAAAAAAAAGACATCTTATAGTGGACTGTGTAAAGTTACATAAAAGCTTCGAAGTATTAGGTAATAACAGCAGCTGATTAGTACAGGAGGAGGAGTAGCGTCTTTCTTCAAAGTATTTTTACCTCGTGCGTTTGTGTGTGTGTGTGGGGGGGGGGGGTGGCAGGGGCGGGGGGTGTTCCACAATTTCTCCTAAGCACTGGATAGATGTCAACCAAATTTGGTACTATTTATTATCTGGGAAGAAGTACTGTAGGGGAAGAGTCAGTTAGCCTGCATATGGATGGGGGCGGAGGTGTGCTCTGAGAGTGGTATCAGAATTAATTCCAAGCGCTATTTGTGTGGTTGGGTGCAGCTCAGGAGAGAGAGAGAGGTGGAGGAGATGAATAGAGAGAGGGGGGGAGCGTGATGTGGACAAAGAAATTGAGGAGAAGGAGATGGACATACAGAGGAGGAAGGATGAGACTGACAGAGAGAGACGGGTGAAGGAGTTGACAGAGAGAGAGAGAAAGGGGGGGGGGGGGGTGAGGAGTCGATGGAAAGACTGAGGCGAGGGAGGAGAGGATGGACAGTGCAAGGATGGAGGAGGGGACGGACAGAGAGGGGTGGGGGAGTGCTGGAGTGCTGTTGGCGTCCGTGGGTGAAGCTGTGCGTAAAATGCTAGTACATATATAAAGTCATCTAGGTGTAATTACCATAGCATCAGGTTCGCAGGAGAGCTTCTGTAAAGTTTGGAAGGTAGGAGACGAGGTACTGGCTGAAGTAAAGCTGTGAAGACGGGGTGTGAGTCGTGCTTGGGTAGCTCAGTTGGTAGAGCCCTTGCCAGCGGAAGGCAAGGGTCCCGAGTTCGAGTCTAGGTCCGACAAATAGTTTTAATCTGCCAAGAAGTACCATAACATCAATTTGCAGTAATAATTTGTTGTTAGCATATTTTGCAGAAATAGCCAGCAATGGTTGTTTCTGCCTCTGTTAACGTATAACTTGACTAGTTTTACATTCCTGAAGGATCTACTTCATGATGGGATTTACAGAACTCGATGTTTAAATGAATGAATGAATGAGTAGAATCAAATCAGGCGAAACTGAAGGAATCAGATTGTGAAATGAGGTACTAAAAGTAGTGGATGAGATTTGATTTTTGGGCATCAAAAAAGTAATGATGATCAAAGTAATGAAAATATAAAAGGAGACGCAGTAATAACGAGGAAAGTATTAATGGAAAAGAGAAATCTGTTAACATCGAATATAAGTTTAAATATTAGAAAATATGTTCTTAAGCTATTTTTGCGGAGTGTATCCTTGTACAGAAGTGAATCGTAGAAGGTAAAAAGTTAAGATTAGCAGAGAATAGAAGAGTTTAAAATGTAGTTCAAATGGTTCAAATGGCTCTGAGCACTATGGGACTCAACTGCTGAGGTCATTAGTCCCCTAGAACTTAGAACTAGTTAAACCTAACTAACCTAAGGACACCACAAACAACCATGCCCGAGGCAGGATTCGAACCTGCGACCGTAGCGGTCTTGCGGTTCTAGACTGCAGGGCCTTTAACCGCACGGCCACTTCGGCCGGCTTGAAATGTAGTGCTAAGCAGTAATGGCGACAGATGGGTAGACGGGATAGCTTCTTCTTTATAGTGTTTCTCACTTGTCGCATGTTCCTCTCCTCAGAGATTCAGTGGAGAACTCGTTTCTTAATTTTCAGTAACCATTGCAACACCACGTACTCATATACTCCTTTGCTTTGTCTGTCATGCGTTACTTTGCTTCCAACGTAGCAGAACAGCTGCACTTCGTCTACTAAGTGATCACTATTTTTGATTTTAGTCGATCGCTAATCTCACGTCTGCTATTGCCCATTAGTTTCGTCTTTCTTCCATGTACACTCAATACGTTCTGTGTTTAGTAAACCCATTCAACAGCTTCTGCATTTTCTCCTCACTTTGACTGAGAACAGCAGTGTTATCAGAGAATCTTATCTTTGAAATCCTTTTACTTAGCTTTAATCCTATTTCCAGACCGTTCTTTTAAATCTGTCTTTACTTCTTTCATGTTCAGATTGAACACTAGGGGAAGAAGGCTGCTGGCCCTCCTTATATACTTTTCTACCTGAGCACTTCTTTATTGCCCTTTCATCCTTATTGTTGCTTCTTAGATCTTGAGCACATTGTACGTAACCGTATTTCCCTGTATCTTACACCTGTATTTCGGAGAATTTCAGACATCTTGCACGTTGTTGAAAACTTTTTCTGTATCGACAAATCCTAGGGAGTATCATGACTCACAAGAAGAATGACTTCAATAAAACACTTGTTGCTATACAGGAGTAAGGCAAAGTTTCTTGCTCGTGTGACAGACAACAGGCAATATTCGAAAGACACAGTCAAAGCGTCCGACAGGCAAGTCGTTAGACCGGGCTTTATCACGGGAAAGTCTGCTCCAACCAAAGTGTCCAGATTCACCTATAGCCATTCAGAAGCTCCACAGAGAGTTAAAATTCAGCCACCAGTCCAGCGCATGTACTTTCGTTTTTCTTCCTCCACCTCAACTTCCCCCTTCCCCTCTTTCATGACGGGACAACCGGTTGCCCGTCAGCCCGGCTGGCCAGAGTGGCGGCTATCGACTTTCGGAGTTTCCTTTCTTTTTTTTTTTTCTTCAGTGTCTGCCAACAGAGAGTAATGTCGCGACGGAGGCCGCGGCAATGAAAAACTTAGTCGGTCAGGCGCCGAGGCGACGACAATGCTGTAATAGGTCAGGCTCCTCCCATGTCTGGTGCGTATCGATAATGAGCTGACTTCATCGCTGCTGCTGCTGGGGCGTTCAACTGTCTCCCACCCAGTGCGCCTGTCCGACGACTTGTTCCAGATTAGATGTCGCCCCAGTGCCCTAAATAGCACGGACATCTCTCATCAGAGTGCGCCAGCGAACTTTCAGGAATAATTTATTTAGTAAACACAGTCTTGGTCGCATATAAGCTGTTACTTTGTATTTGTGAATGACCTTTTTCGATCTACTACAGAGAGAATGTAGATCTGATGATGATCTCTGTGGTAGACAGAAACGGTCGTTCACAAACAAAAAGTTACAACTTATATGTGACCACGACAGTGTTTACTAAATAAGCTATAATCTTATTAAATCTGTTTGAGCCGGCCGCTGTGGCCGAGCGGTTCTAGGCACTTCAGTCTGGAGCCCCGCGACCGCTACGGTCGCAGGTTCGAATCCTGCCTCGGGCATGGATGTGTGTGATGTCCTTAGGTTATTTAGGTTTAAGTAGTTGTAAGTCTAGGGGACTGATGACCTCAGATGTTAAGGCCCATAGTACTTAGAGCCATTTGAACCATTTTTTGAAATCTGTTTCCTGGAACAACTGTCCAAAAATTTTAAAAGGTTTCAAGAAGACTTCCTTGAGTGGGCACTTTTATTCTCTCTAATTTCAAACCAAATGCAAACAAACGGGCGGCACAGCATGCTCTGAGATTGGTCGCCGGTCGCAGAATGACCTGCATATCAAGCAGTATGAATTATGGAAACACTGATCCTGCGAAACCCAACTTGAGCTATTGTCCTATTAATATGCCGAAAGCCACGAATCAAAGAAATCGGGTTTCTTGACTTCCGTACATTTGACTCGTTGCCACACAATGTTGAGTAGAGTGTCATGGACCGTTCTAGAAGTGACTTCAGATGTGCCACAGCGAAGTGTGTCGGGAACCCTATTGTCCAAAGTATCAGATCAAACATCTTTCAGCCGTCTAATTTCCAAGCTGTTATTTTATTGGTCTACCAGTTTCGGCGATATATTACGCTATCTTCAGGCCCTGTGACCAAGATGCAGGAAGATTCCAACCTCAGTTCCGGTCAAAATAAGGGCGCGCATTCAAAGGTTGGCGTCTCTAGATCTCTGCTTGATACATCTACAGATACCAGTCTTTGAAAGCTGCCAGCTGTTTTGACCGGAACCAATTTCTGCTTGATACATCTACAGATACCAGTCTTTGAATGCTGTCCCCTATTTTGACCGGAACCAAGGTTGGAATCTTCCTGCACGTCGGTCACTGGGCCTGAAGATGGCATAATATATCGCCGAAAATGGTAGCCAAGTAAAATAACAGCTTAGAAATTAGATGGCTAAAATCTTTTTGATTTGACATTCTGTACCGAACAGTCGAGTCCCATAACCATCTCTGATAACATGGAAATCCAGAGTCTTGTTCTCTGTGTTGTTTATTAACAACCTAGAAATCAATATTAGTTGGAACCTCACATTCTTTTGCAGATGATTTAGTTATCTATAATGAGGTGCTGCCTGAAAAAAACGCTGCAGAAACGTTCAATCACACCTTAACAAGATTTCATAGTCGTGCAAAGATTGATAACATTTTTAAATGTACAATCCAGCAAATTCCAAAAAAAAGTGGAACATAATATCCTACCACAAAAATATTTGTGAGTGAAAAAATGACACCCCGTTTAAGATCAGCAATTGACTTATTATGTATTTTTGCTTGTTTCTGACACAATCATTGTTTATGAATAACCGTAAATGGTTTCAGACCACAATGGCTCTCTTCAGAAACTATGCACTATTGTCAATATTTGGTGAACAAACGTTCACACGTTGTCAAACTCATGAACGATTACAACGGTTTCCGCCCCCAACGACCCATCTCCACATGCTACGGTTGTTCACCAAATCTCACCCGCGACACGAAGCATCTGCAAATGGCCGTTGTTAGCCGAAACCTGTTATGATTGTTCACGAAAAGCGTGTCAAAAATAAAAGTTCCTATCAGCTTATTAGAATCGACCAATTCGTACAGATGTCTACCTGTAACAGTTTGGTGGAATTTTAAATGAAACGATCACGTAGTCTCAGTTGTTTGTGAAGGCGGGGATAGACTTCGATTCATTGGTAGAATAGTACGGAAGTGCAATCACACCACGTAGGAGACTGCACACAAAACGCCCGTGCGACCCATATTAGATTATTGTTCCAGTATGTGGGACTCAAACCCCACAGGATTAACAAAGAAGGGCAGCAAGAAAAATGAAATGCTTGACTCATGGGCAGCATAAAGGAGGAACTGGCAGACGCTAGTAAGGTAGACGAAAACTATCCCGTGAAACTTAGAAAGTTTCTAGAACCAACTTTGACAGATGAATCCAGAAATATACTACAATCCACTATGTATCGCTGCAGTCGGCGTCGGAAAGAAAAAATCAGAGGTATTGATGCAATCATTCTTCGCGAGATCCACAAGTGGAGGCAGCGGGGAGATCTAATATTTGACACGTTTATGGGACGAAATGCTGAACTGCTCAAAAATATTTTGCAGCCATTACTGCCGTATTAGCTAGTAAAAGGCTTAGTATGTCCAGTCATTTAGTTCGTCACAAAAGGACAAGAATTCGGAGGCAGAACAGAAACCAAAAATTTGCTGAAATCTAAATGAGACAGCGGTAAGACAACCTTGCAAGGTACAGAAAAGAAAACTTTAGAAATAATTCAGTAACCGTTTCTCAGCATAGCAGGCACCACTATAAGCAGAAGAAGAAGAAATGTTAATGTAAAACAGTCATCGAGTCGATCAAAGGAAGTTGTTCAATATACGTAAACGGATGCGGAGTATTGTGATCACGAGCGTGGTCGTGCTCAGCTTTGTTGTTGTGCGTTTCCAAAAGAGAGAGATTAAGTCTACTGGCTGATTTAATTGGTTTCGCTAAATCTACCCTTATCTCGAAAGAAAAGGAAGATAAGGGTTTGACGCCCCTGTCGACGGTGATGTCATTAGAGACAGATCACAAGCTCGGATTGCGGAGAGGTGGGAAAGAAACAGTCTTCTTTTCATTATGGGTTTTATGCAGAACGGTAGCTTCTTGTTTTCGCATTTATGCTACAGCAGACAAACTAGAATTTAATACAGACGGTTTTCAATGTGCTTTCATTCTGTAGCATTGAGTGTGTAGAGTCTCTAACTGGATTCCTCCACGGTGTTCTGAAGAACATTATTTTAGACTGGATGAATGTCTCTGGAAATTGCAGTAACAACATCCTGAATTGTACAGATGCATCTTTGGAGACTCTGTCCTTCAGGTGACCACATTAGAAGTAATCACACGGGTTGAGATCGGGACTGGAAGAGGACCATACCTCACCGTCCTCAGTGAATGCTGAGGTGTCCAGGGGAACGACCTGATATCTGAATGTCTCCTGAAAGGAATCGAAAACATCCATATTACGTTGTGGACGTGTTCCCCCCCCCCCCCCCCCCCCCCCCCCCCGCATGAATCAATGGTTTCGGAGCATTCGGCCGGTAGAAACTCCATGTTCCAATACCTGTCTCGCTTTGTCTGCTGTGACAGGTCCGTCAATAAAAATGTACCCACTGTGCACTGATCACGCAAACAATTTTTGTCGACGAGGTGAAGCAATAGCTTGAAGGTGTGTGTTCTCAGTAGCGCAGTAGCTGTTTGTTAACGTTTCCATGGAGATGGAAGTGTGGCTCGTCACTGAACCAGATCTGATCCGTACCAACTGTTCCATTTTAAAGGCCTCAGCCATCAAATTTCCAAAAGAATATCGCCGCTCTAAATCCTAGTCTCTCAGAGGTTGGCTACGTTGAATTTTGTGAGGGAAAAGTTTCTCTTTTGTTATCCTCTGGAAAGACCGGGGTGACGCGGTGTTGTAGTGAAATTTTCATCGAAAAATGAGTACAACTGAGGCTGGTCGTCCTGACTGGCCCTTCCTTAAATCCTATATGGATATGGTCTTTTCAAAACATTTCATCAACCTTTAAAAAACCATTACACAAAATCTGCGTGAGACGATGCTTAAATGTTGTCACCACACTTTGACTTCAGTGCTGTTCTGGAATCTGACCGAGAAGTGGTCTTCCCGGATGATGCTGATCTGGGAACTAATGTGCTGCTGAATGGGCATCTTACCAAAACGATACGTCGATACGGCCACAATTTGCGTGAAACGTCTTTACAGTCAACAAACACTGCTTCACTGTTAGTGCTTCCCTACTGATATGTGAATTGAGACATCGGTGGGTGAGCTATAGAATTTTCAGAGCTACAATACAACAATATCAGACGGTGAATCATTTACAGGATACACTTAAGCCACACTTGACAAATATTTTCCAACACCTATTTTGCGCCACTCTGTAGAAATCACTAAAAACTAGGAATATATGCTCGGACGAGAATTTGAACCGCCATCATACCTATTTAAGAGTCCAGTACCTCACCACTACGCAGTATCGATGGATACGGATGGATGAATTGAACCCAGTGGATGAAACCGAGCGAAGTGGTACAGCTGGTAGACAGCTGCACTATGACTCAAGAGAATGTCAAATACTAATCCCTGACCGGCCATTCAGGTGAGCGTTGACCTTCGTCTCGCTAAGTCACTTAGAGCGATCCGCGGGGTGGTTTCTTCGAAAAGGACTCGTCCTCTTTCCTTCCGGAAAATTTCCACGTTGCGAGATCACACACTGTCATTTTTGATACAGAGGTGGACGGGACCCTCCATTCTATTACGTGGCAGGTCCGGTTAAGTTCATAATGCAGCCTTCCTCATAATAAAAACCTGTTCCTGTTCTGGTCTTCTGTCTGCAGACTGATTTGATGCCGGCCGAAGTGGTCGTGCGGTTAAAGGCGCTGCAGTCTGGAACCGCGAGACCGCTACGGTCGCAGGTTCGAATCCTGCCTCGGGCATGGATGTTTGTGATGTCCTTAGGTTAGTTAGGTTTAACTAGTTCTAAGTTCTAGGGGACTAATGACCTCAGCAGTTGAGTTCCATAGTGCTCAGAGCCATTTGAACCATTTGAACTGATTTGATGTAGTTCTGCACGATAGTCTATCCCGCGCAAATCTCATCAAATTCAACAACTGCGATCTACTTTCACTTTTAATTGTTTACTCTGTTCAAACCTTGGTCGCCGGCCGAAGTGGCCGTGCGGTTAAAGGCGCTGCAGTCCGGAACCGCAAGACTGCTACGGTCGCAGGTTCGAATCCTGCCTCGGGCATGGATGTTTGTGATGTCTTTAGGTTAGTTAGGTTTAACTAGTTCTAAGTTCTAGGGGACTAATGACCTCAGCAGTTGAGTCCCATAGTGCTCAGAGCCATTCACTCAAACCTTGGTCGGCCTCTTACAACTTTTACCACTGCCTTTCTCACTTTCTTATGTTACCAAAGAGACGGCTGATAGATGCCTCGGAATGTGCCCTATTGACTAATGCCTCCTTTTCGTAAATTGTGCACAATGAATGTCTTTCCTCGCCAGTTCTATACTATACCTGCTCATTAGATATCCGCTAACTAATCTTCATCATTTTTCTGCTGCTTAACATTTCAAGACCTTATGTTCTCTTTTCTTTGTACGGTTAATCGCCCTCGTTTCTCTTCCACACGAGGCTACACTCTAGACAAATACACTGACGGAACAAACCTCAGCATCAAGGAGGAGTTGTGTGGCATACATGAAAGTTTCTATGCGTGTTTCTACCCCTCAAACATGATGACTATTCAGATTTCACGCCACTGTGAGGATACAAATCAGGTTTGCTTTAAATATACGCTGAAACGGCTGTGAGCTTGAGTTACCTTTGAGATTGGACGTAGTGCGCTGATGTTCGTCAAGAATATCTTTAAGGGACAAAGACGGCATTATAGACACCTCACTGACTTTGAAGGTCATGGAATAAGACTACAAGAAGCTATATGTTCCTTCTGCAATTTTGCTAGCAGCGGTGGTCACAGTGTGAGGTCGCAAGAAGACAGGGCTCCGGATGGCCACGTGCCAATGCGGAGAGGGTGTTTGGCGTATGGCTCTGGCACATCGTACTGCATCTGCAGCAGCAATCTGGGCAGCAGTTGGCATCGCAGTGGCACAATGAACTGCCACAAATCGGTTCAAGGACAGTTCCGAGCCAGACGCCCTGTACTGCGCATTCCACTGACCACATACCACCGCCATTTGCCACTTCAGTGGTGTTCAGCGAGAGCTCACTGGACGGTAGGGTAAATTTCTGTCGTGTTTTCTGATGAAAGCTGGTTCTATCTCGTTGCCAGTGGCGGCAGTGTGTTGGTTAGAGGGAGGCCAGATGAGGTCCTGCAACCAACTGTCTGCGTGCTAGATGCACTGGACCTACGCCTGAAGTTATGATCTGGGGTGCGATTTCGTACGACAGCTGGAGCACTCTCATGTTTATCCCACGCCCCCTGACTGCATATCTGTACGTCAGTCCGGTGATTCTACCTGCTGTGCTGCCATTCGTGAACAGCAATTCCAGGGGGTGTTTTCCCACAGTGGGCGAAACGATAAAATACCTGACGGCTTACCAGAGAGGACATTATCATCGTTGATAAAGAACGTCCGTCCTCAGAGACCAAAAACAGGAAAAGTTAACGTAATATTGGTAAACTGCAGGAGTATCCAGGGCAAGGTTCCTGAATTAGTATCTCTTATTGAAGGAAATAGTGCGCATATAGTATTAGGAACGGAAAGTTGGTTAAAACCGGAAGTGAAAGGATAGGATAAACGCCAATGGTGGAGGAGTATTTATAGCTGTAAAGAATTCAATAATATCCAGTGAAGTTATTAGCGAATGCGAATGTGAAATAATTTGGGTTAAGTTAAGTATCAAAGGTGGGTCAGATATGATAGTCGGATGCTTCTATAGACCACCTGCATCAGCAACCGTAGTAGTTGAGCGCCTCAGAGAGAACCTGCAGAACGTCGTGAAGAAGTTTCGTGATCATACTATTGTAATAGGGGGAGACTTCAATCTACCAGGTATAGAATGGGATAGTCACACAATCAGAACTGGAGCCAGGGACAGAGACTCTTGTGACATTATCCTGACTGCCTTGTCCGAGAATTACTTCTAGCAGATAGTTAGAGAACCAACTCGTGAAGCTAACGTTTTAGACCTCATAGCAACAAATAGACCGGAACTTTTCGACTCCGTGAATGTAGAAGAGGGTATTAGTGATCATAAGTCAGTGGTTGCATCAATGACTACAAGTGTAATAAGAAATGCCAAGAAAGGAAGGAAAATATATTTGCTTAACAAGAGTGATAGGGCACAAATCGCAGAATATCTGAGGGACCACCATCAAACGTTCATTTCTGAGGAAGAGGATGTGGAACAAAAATGGAAAAAATTCAGAAACATCGTCCAGTACGCCTTAGATAAGTTCGTACCGACTAAGGTCCAAAGCGAGGGGAAAGATCCACCGTGGTATAACAATCATGTACGAAAGGTACTACGGAAACAAAGAAAGCTTCATCATAGGTTTAAGAGTAGTCGAATCATAGCTGATAAGGAAAAGCTGAACGAAGCGAAAAAGAGCGTAAAGAGAGCAATGAGAGAAGCATTCAACGAATTCGAACATAAAACATTGGCAAACAATCTAAACAAGAACCCTAAAAAGTTTTGGTCATATGTAAAATCGGTAAGCGGATCTAAATCCCCTATTCAGTCACTCGTTGACCACGATGGCACCGAAACAGAGGACGACCGAAGAAAGGCAGAAATACTGAATTCAGTGTTCCGAAACTGTTTCACTGCGGAAAATCGTAACACGGTCCCTGACTTCAGCCGTCGCACGGACGCCAAAATGGAAAATATTGAAATAAACGATATCGGAATTGAAAAACAACTGCTATCACTTAGTAGCGGAAAAGCATCCGGACCAGACGATTCTACAGTGATTATGCTAAAGAACTTGCCCCCTTTCTATCAGCAATTTATCGTAGATCGCTGGAAGAACGTAAAGTACCTAGCGACCGGAAGAAAGCGCAGGTCGTTCCCATTTTCAAGAAGGGTCATAAATCAGATGCGAATAATTATAGGCCTATTTCGCTTACGTCAATCTGTTGTAGAATAATGGAACATGTTTTGTGTTCTCGTATTATGACGTTCTTAGATAATACAAATCTCCTTCATCATAACCAACATGGATTCCGCAAACAGAGATCATGTGAAACTCAGCTCGCCCTATTTGCCCAAGAAATTCACGGTGCCGTAGACACTGGCGAGCAGATTGATGCCGTATTCCTGGACTTCAGGAAGGCATTTGATACGGTTCCGCACTTACGTTTAGTGAAAAAAATACGAGCTTACGGAATATCGGACCAGGTTTGTGATTGGATTCAGGATTTCCTAGAAGAAAGAACACAACATGTCATTCTTAACGGTTCAAAATCTGCAGATGTAGAGGTAATTTCGGGAGTACCGCAGGGAAGCGTGATAGGACCTTTATTGTTTACAATATACATAAATGACTTAGTTGACAACATCGGTAGCTCCGTGAGGCTATTTGCAGATGACACGGTTGTCTACAAGAAAGTAGCAACATCAGAAGACTCGTACGTACTCCAGGAGGACCTGCAGAGGATTAATGCATGGTGCGACAGCTGGCAGCTTTCCCTAAACGTAGATAAATGTAATATAATGCGCATACATAGGGGCAGAAATCCATTCCAGTACGATTATGCCATAGGTGGTAAATCATTGGAAGCGGTAACGACCGTAAAATACTTAGGAGTTACTATCCGGAGCGATCTGAAGTGGAATGATCACATAAAACAAATAGTGGGAAAAGCAGGCGCCAGGTTGAGATTCATAGGAAGAATTCTAAGAAAATGTAACTCATCGACGAAAGAAGTAGCTTACAAAACGCTTGTTCGTCCGATTCTTGAGTATTGCTCATCAGTATGGGACCCTTACCAGGTTGGATTAATAGAAGAGATAGACATGATCCAGCGAAAAGCAGCGCGATTCGTCATGGGGACATTTAGTCAGCGCGAGAGCGTTACGGAGATGCTGAACAAGCTCCAGTGGCGGACACTTCAAGAAAGGCGTTACGCAATACGGAGAGGTTTATTATCGAAATTACGAGAGAGCACATTCCGGGAAGAGATGGGCAACATATTACTACCGCCCACATATATCTCGCGTAATGATCACAACGAAAAGATCCGAGAAATCAGAGCAAATACGGAGACTTACAAGCAGTCGTTCTACCCACGCACAATTCGTGAATGGAACAGGGAAGGGGGGATCAGATAGTGGTACAATAAGTACCCTCCGCCACACACCGTAAGGTGGCTCGCGGAGTATAGTTGTACATGTAGATGTAGATACCGCTCGCCCACATACCGCTGGTGTAACCCAACATGCTCTTCAGAGCGTTGACGTGTCCTTTGGCCTGCTGAACCACCAAATCCGTCTCCAGTCGAGCACGTGTTGGAAATCATCGGACAACAACTCCATCGTCACCCACAAACACCGTTAACCGTCCCTGTATTAACCGACCAAGTGCAACAGACATGGAACACGATCCCATAAACAAACTCTGGCACCTGTACAGCACGATACATGACCGTCTGCGTGCTTGCATTCAACATTCTTTGGTTACGCCAGTTCTTTACCTACAGGATAAATGGCTTTCAAATACCGATCTGCTCACGTTTTTTTAAGAAAAAATTCAGTAATCCGAGATTCTGTGGTGGGTTATGCGTGCTACATTACCGAAGACTATGTGGAAATCTGGAGAATTTGGAATTGCGAATTTAGATGTTGCTGGGGGACCAGGAGCCCACAGAGTGTTAAGAAAAATACAAATAACGTCTACTACTTCGACTCATTTGGAGACTTATAGCGCACTTACATTAACTTCTGACCTTACAGTGTTAATCACTGAAATATGTTACCTAGACAAATATATTCCCGAAGTTTAATTACTCAATATTAGGTTTTTTTGCATTTTTTCCCGTCAGTGTAGTTTCAGTAAAATATTCCTGACATCTAAATTTAATAACTTCTCATGGTCGTGAAAATTTTTTTAAAGGACATCATATTCATCGGTGACTGTAGAAATTTATTTCGCTGTTCCAAGCTGTTTCAAGCTGTACTGCAAAGGCCGAAATTGCGAAAGCGAATCTAAATTTACAATTTTCTAAAACGCTTTTCTTGTCACAGGCTGACTCCAGTTTACATACGCTCCTCTTCAGTTGCTGTCAGTTATTTTGTAGACGAAATAGGAAACTCGTCTGCCACATTTCTCGTCTCATCTCCTAATGTGGTTCGTTTACTATCATTTGATTTAATTTTATTAAAGTTTTATATTTTGTTGCCTTTAATCTGATAGCCTCTTTTCAAGACACTATTTCTTTGAACTATTTCTTATAGTATTTCGACTTCTCTCGCAAAATTACGATGTCAGGGGCAAACCTCGAAGTTTTGTGTTTCTTCTCCCTGAACTCCAGTTCCCGTTCTATATTTCTCTTTAGTTACCTTTATTGCTTGCACAACGCGTAGATTGAACTCTGTGTTGCACAGAGTGCAATTTTGGCTTGCTCTTTTCTTAACGACTGCTTCTCTTTCATGTGATACCTTGTCTGGTTTCCGCACAAGTAGTAGACAACCTCTCCCTCTGTATTTGATGTCTGGCACATTCAAATTTACACTTTATTCTAGTCAACATTTTCGAAGGCTTTTTCTAAATCTACGAGCGATGTGGTGCGGTAGCCGGCACACTTGACTCGTGTTCCGCAGGACGACTGTTCAAATCCGCGACCAGCCATCCAAAGATTTTGACGTGATTTCACTAAATCACTCCAGGCAAATGCCACGATGGTTCCTTCGAAAAGGGAAGGATGATTTCCTTCTGATCCTTGGAGCAATCCGATCTTGTGCCCCTTCTCCAAAGACATCGATGTCGACGGGAGGTTAAACCCTTAATTTACTTCTTCTTTCTTCTCTAAATTTGCAAATGTCAGAAATGTAGTTTTCTCTTTTTTCGATATGTTTTCTTTCGACACAATTCCCTTGGATGTTCCTATATTTCTCCGAGACCCAAACTGATATTACCGAAGGACAACTTCTACGTCTTTCCGTTGTTCTGTGAATAATTCATGTTTTTATTTTACAACCGTGTCTCATTAAGCTAATGCCTCCCTAACATTCACACTTGTCAGCTCCTGCCTTCTATGAAACTGGAATTATTACGCGGTTCTTGAATAACAAGCTAACGATTTTCCATATAGATATTTGTTCATATGGTGACTGAATCATTATATGATGACTGGCACAATGAAATTTCACAATACCACAACAAAGCGGTGCTAAAGCTACCACTGGCAAAATGCTCCTATGGGAGGACAGAAAGTGCGAATACGTTCCTGTTTATTTTAGAAGACTGACTGAAAAGTGGGATAACAGCAGCCTCGTTCTAATTCCCTCGGCAACTTTAAAAATTTTGGCATGTGAGCATATTCGCGCTTAATATGCAACTCACCTAAAACTCCCACAAACACCCCTAACTGTAACTCACTCTTACGGTCGCAGGTTCGAAACTGGCATCGGGCATGGATGTCTCTGATGTCCTTAGGTTAGTTAGGCTTAAGTAGTTCTAAGTTCTAGGGGACTGATGACCTCAGATGTTAAGTCCCATAGTGCTCAGAGCCATTTGAACCATTTTTTGTGACTCACTCACAGCCACTAGTCCATCGCTGTTGCCTTACTCGCTCATTCATTCAGTCCAACTCATTGTCATAATCTCTCTGTGTCCCTCTGTCATTGTCTACTGTGTCACGGTCACAGTCCCCTTCATACTGTCCTACTACTACAGTCTCCTCTCACATTCGCTATTTACCTCTTGCTCGCTCTCACTGTTAATATATCATTTCTTCCTCCCTAGCGTTGATTTCTCTTCTCACTATTGCCATCTCTCTCTTTTTTTCTGTCATTGTCCTGTTTCTGTCTCTCATTATCAGCTGGTCCTCACCAACTTGTACTTTCTCTTTATTCCCCTCCACCCCACACCCCACCCCAACGCCCTCCTTGCTACTCTCTTCTCTTTTCCTAGCACTGTTCTGTCACTGTCAACTATATTCTGCGGCCACTGTGCCCATTTCCTTCTCTCACACTATCATTATAGCCTTCGCTTTTTCTGTAATACAACCACTGTCTACTATCTTCCAATATCTGTTACTTTTCCATTTCTTTGCCACAGCCACTGTCTTCCTCTCTGTCTGCATAAAAAAACGATAATATGTTTGCATACTAAAATTTCTGGAAAAATTTTTAAAGGTGCTGAGGAAACTGGTACTCTACTTTTCTGACAGATGTTTTTACATAAATAGAAACATATTTGCAATTTTTATGCTCTGGTAGGACCTTTTTTTCGGCAGTTCCCTTTTTTTCTGCTGCAGCAGGACATGTGACTCATATGAAAACAAATGCGTTGGTAAATAAAATTTAGAACGTTTACTTACGTGAAACGGAAATAACGTAAAAGTAATTTTACCTCACAGGCCGGGTTTTCCCAGTAAACAAATTGGTATGTGCTTCAGTACTACAACATGAGATTCCCAGATGATAATAAAGACACTTTACACAGTATTTCTTCGTCAACGTCATTTTATATACTACATTTCCGCCTAACACCCGATTTTACGTGCTTACTTTACTGGTACAAGTAGGGTAACTTGGAGCCTCTGTGTCTTGGAAACGGATAAAGATATGAAGAAAATTTTCAAGGTTGTTCGAGGTCTGGATCTTAGGAACATATCGTAAGAATTTCAGCCTACTGCTGTGTATAGCCGTCATGAAATCTTCGGCTGGGATTTGGTCCACTGGGGACGGCGCAAATATACTAAAAATTCCTTTTTTTGTGTTTTCCGAGGAACCGCCCATGAACTAGTAATGCCTCCACAAGTCACTTCAAGCTCACCGCAGACTACATCAAACACAAAAAGAACTAACCGATTTTCTCAATTTGCCTAAGCAGGAGGAAGTGTCTAATTTTCATACTTTGACCCTGTATTGTAGCATAGTTACACTAAGATGGTCCTTCTTTTGGGCATGCAAATAATCTCTAGACCAAGGCCATCCAAAATTCTTGACCCTACCTTTTTGTTACTAATATTACTCAAAGTGCGAGCACTGGAAAATCGCCGGCCGGTGTGGCCGTGTGGTTTTAGGCGCTTCAGTCTGGAACCGCGTGACCGCTACGGTCGCGGGTTCGAATCCTGCCTCGGACATGGATGTGTGTGGTGTCCTTAGGTTAGTTAGGTTTAAGTAGTTCTAAGTTCTAGGGGACTGATGACCACAGATGTTGAGTCCCATAGCGCTCAGAGCCATTTGAACCACTGGAAAATCCCGTAGTTACGCGCGGTGTTTTGGAACGTGTTAAGTATGTATACTGTTCCATGCGTATCGAAAGGACTGTCGAAGGAGAGACGAAATATCCCCAACAGTTAACGGAAGACCAAAGGTGAGTGGAAGGTGTACTGCACTGAAATTCGTGGAGAATCGACTGAGGTAGTCGTCCCTTAGCAGCAACTATCACAACGTTCCAACTTAGTTCTGTTCGTTGTTAATACAATACAGTACTTGTTCAGGTATTCCCATTGTTTTGTCCGCCCACTTGGCGACTACGGAAAAACAAGCAGTGACGTGAAATAGTAGGATGGGTTGCATGCCTTCTTCTGGCATTCTGCCGGCACCCTTTGTTTAGCGGTGGCAGCCAATAAAGTCCACTGAAGAAGAGTGCGGGAATGGCGGGGAGGGGGGAGATACAAAAAAAGACTCCGAGGAAAGCTATGCAGGTAGAGAGAAACCTGTGCTCGCTTCCAGAAAACTTACAGTGCGCGTCCTGGAGAACCCCGGAAAGGCTACGAACCTTTTCATTCATTACGTCAAACTAGGTTTTCAATTACCCGCGTTAAAAGTTACCCAGAATTACACATCGAACGAACCGAATTCTTGTACAGAGTCCAACTTTTGGCTGAATGCGAACGGCGTGATTTTTGTAAAACACTACATAGAGGGCGTGTAATTTTGCCGTACTCTTCAATTCTTGATCTACATACATACTTATCAAGTTACTTTCCAGTTCCACTCTCGCCTCCGAACGAGCCCTTATTTCTATTATCTTGTCTTCTTGTTGGCGGCAGTAGAATCGTCCTGCAGCAGGAGCAAATATCTGTTCTCTAAACTTACTCAACAGTGTTTCGCGAAAAGAACGTCGTCTTCCCTCCGAGGATTTCCACTTGAGTTCACGAAGCGTCTGCGCAACACTCGCGTCTTGAAGGGAGCTTCACTGTCTTCCTTTAATCCGAACCCGTATTCGAAAAAACTCGAGAAGAACTGAGGAATGGGCTGCACTAGTGTTCCCTACGTGGTCACCTTTACGTATCACTTACACCTCCATAGAGTTCTCCAAGTAAACCGAAGTCGTCGACTCGCCTGTTACCAATATCACCTGTCCGCTCCATTTCACACTGCCTTGCAACGTTACGACTAGATGCTTAATCGTCGTAACTATGTCAAGCAGTACACCACTAATACTGTATTCGAACACTACAGGATTATGTTTCCTACTCATCCACATTAACTTACATTTTTCTACGTTTAGACAAAGGTGGAATTCATTACACCAAATAGAAATGAAATGAAACTACATAGTTCCAGAGAACTTTTCAAGTCTCAAACATCTACGATGTATGTATGCAGAGTGCAGCGACGAGTTAAAATTTTTACGAACGTCGGGATCCGAACTCAGGTCTCCTGCTCTCTGGACAGTTGCACTAACCACTATGCCACCACGTCACATCGGCTTTGCACAAGTGCACGTACTAACCTAGCTTGCCTCCCTACTCGTCCAAATTCCAAAGAATGAATACCAAATGGGCTGAGGCGTGGATGGGAAATTGCAGCGAGGAGGGAGGCGTGTTTGGGTAGTTTGCTCATTTGTACAAAAGCCAATGTTCCAGGGTGACAGTGGTTAGCGCATCTGCCAAGTGAGCAGGAGACATGGGTTCGAATCCCACCAATGGTACAAAATAGAAATTACGTCTATGCCATCCTGTATTCTCCTGTAGTCACTCAATGACAAACACTTTGCCGTGCACTATAATATTATCAGCAGTCACAGATTCCTGCATACGCTATCCGTCACATCCTTTACGTGTCGGCCGCGATATAGGAGCAAATGTCGTCTGTTTTCGGTCGTCCCTAAGCTATTTCTATATTTTTATTATTATGGTAATCTTGGAGATAATATATTTGCAACTGAATAAAGGACTGTTCGTCTTTAAGTCATATGGGTTCCTCTTCTTCTTATTTGTGAAGCGACCCAGTCAGAATTTTTGGTATCTTGTCACAGATGCATCGTCCTGGAACTGAACCCCGTTATCCTGCATACTCCAGAATGTCCCATTTTATGCCTTTGCGAGCATATTTCATCTAGTCGCTTCACTTTCATAGTAAAAAAAACTACCTTCCGATTAACAATTTTTTTCACAATGTTCGGCCGCAGTCATAATATATTTCTTTAAAGGCAGTACCGCCATTAAACTGATTTTTACTTGCAGTGTTACATTTACACGAACATGATTTCGGCTTCAATGTGCCATTATCAACTGTTTCAATCTTATACAGTGCCTAAGATGGAATACTGTCGTATTTAAAATACAGTATTGGACACATTGTCTAACCTTTCGATTAGTTGCGTGGACGGATCACATCACTAAAAATCTGATAATGAAACAAGCCTTTTTTTTCCAAAGAGAACTGTGTGCTTGTTTTAACGCCATTCTAAATATCTTGAAACTATGTGTGCTGTTATATAACGGTTGTTAATACTTGCGTCGAAACTCGTCTCAAAAATGTTCGAGAAATGTGTTGAAACTGAAAGGAATGGGTATAGGAATCGGCTACTACCTGTTGATGTATGAACTGTGCCAGGTGGAGTGCAGAATGTCAGGTACCGTAGTTGTACCAAGCCTTTCGACTACTTATTTTCACAAAAGCTGTTCAGTTACACCTGAGTACACACTCGAATAAGAGGGACAGGAGCCGGTGTGGAACACACAAGACACGATTAAAAGTAATTGTAGTAGTTTCTCGCGCCACGCTGGCCGCGGTGGGCGAGTAGTTCTAGGCGCTTCAGTCCGGAACCGCGCGACTGCTACGGTCGCAGGTTCGAATCCTGCCTCGGGCATGGATGTGTGTGATGTCCTTAGGTTAGTTAGGTTTAAGTAGTTCTAAGTTCTAGGGAACTGATGACCTCAGATGTTAGGTCCCATAGTGCTCAGAGCCATTTGAACCATTTTCTTCGCGGCACGATTGCTGAAGATACAAAATCGTTTCACTGCTGGCGATCTCTAAAGCATTACGTCTATCAAGCATCTAGGAGTAGCTGCCTGTAGCGATTTAAGTTGGTCACCAGATAAATGCCATACTGAAGTGCCTGTGTTTTTCAGCTGATGGTTGTCCATATTCGCAGCTGCGAATACATTTCGTACACCACGTAATTCTAACCTTCCAGAAGACACTTGCCAGACAGAGTCGGCAGTAAGAAATTTAGTCTTCGAAGGACCAACCCTACAAAGCCTACTTTTGTCCAGCTCATAGGTTTCGAACAGTTGCCTAACTGGTACAACCAGTACAAGTTGCACAGATATGGTCGGAAATGTATGTCTCTGCTGGAACCACATTTCCTAACGATCATACTGTGGAGGCTATCATTCTCGCGCCCTACAGAAGCGTCTACTAACGAGGGCGTGCTAGAAAGTAATGCTTCAGAACTTTTTATTCTGTTCTCAACATCGGTCAGTCGATTTTCCCGCATCGCTGCGTAAGCTGCAACCTTCTGCCGCTAGAGGTCTCTGAACTGTAGCGTGTAACATGGCGGTGTGTAATGTAACTATGTCGAAGAATTCGTCCACACGTGGAGCACGCTCTCTTTCAGCATGACAGTTCCAGACCACACACGAGTGCTGCGACACCTTCAACAGTCCGACGCCTTTGGTTCACGCTCACAGATCATCCTACAGTCCTGATTTGGCCCCATCCGATTTTCATCTGATTTCAGAACTTATAAACACATTCGAGAACTTCACTTTGATAGTGGTGGAGAGCACAAACAGAGGTGAGGTTGTGGCTCCGTCAACAAAGTCAAACATTCTACAGTGACGGTATCAACATACTGGTCTCTCGTTGCGGGAAATACGTTCATGCCCAGGTTGACAAAGTGGAAAAATGAATACGTAGACATGAAGAATAATGATGTAGAATAACAATAAAAATGTAGAATGTTAGTAAAATCTGTTTTCGCTAATTTCAGATTCCAGCTGGAGGTCGAATCAATTATGTGAATGCGTGCTGTCTATTCTCTCAGACATTACCGAAAGAACGAGAACACCTAGCATTCATATTATTGATTCTCCTCGATGGGCAATTAATCCACAACCTTCAGTGTGGATGCACATTTTCTTTCGACCTCCAGTGGGAATCTAAAATGAGCGATCATGGGAGGACGGGGCTGCAGATCAAAGACCTTGTAAAAAATAACTAGACTCACTGATGGCGCTGCAGTTGCGGGATAATTTGAACCTTCGGCTGGACGCCATTATAGTGGTTGTAGTCTGATGTGTTGTGTAGTATTGTTGTTTATGAAGACCCTGATTCAACGTTGTATATTTGTTGGGGCGTACATACAGTATTTATTACTCGTAATTCTACTGTCTGTACGTTCCAATCAAAATAAGTACAATGGTGAAGAGTCGTGCAGCGATTAACTGTACAAATAAATTCGAGAAAGGAACGAATATTACATTTCACAGAGATGTGAATATTTTAAGTTGTTTTGTATGTCAGTGCACTTGCTTGATAAATGTTTTTGTAACACGGTATTAGCATAATGTCTGTGCATCTATTTGAAGGTTTCCTTTCTCAAAACCACAGCTGTTACAAAAATGGTTACACGCTGTCAGGAGGCAAGATTTCCGACCGACAGAATACCATTTTATATGTTCTGGTCATTTTGAAGAAAGTTGGCTGCTCGGTAGTGTTTTCATGGTCTAGATTAGGTTGAAACTTGATAATTTGGTGTGAGTTGCCAAAGCACTATGCCATATATAACTCACTTCTCATCATAAAATCTAAAGCAAGGTAGAGTCAGAAAATATCTATTAATATAGTGGGCAAATCTTCGAGTGTTTTGACGCATTTTGCGTGCATCTATCGTAAATGAACTACGAAAAATGCTAGGGGTCCAGACACAACTTTTAGCTACGGCAGATTCCATGTAGTACGCAAGATAAATTCATAAACAGCGACTAGTTGCTGTTTGGTCATAAATTAAGAAGTATATTGTGGTAACGTATGTAAATGAGGCATTATGTTTGTGAATAACTCAAGGGAAGGCATTTTATAACCAAAAGCGTTGTATAAACATTCGAACTCCGCGCGTCAGTTTACCACTCTAATGGCCGCCGCCCAGCTATTCAATTTGTCCGCTCTTCACAGTCGACCACTCGTGCGGTTGTGGGGGCCTGCTGCAGATAGATGGCGCTGGTTTGGAGTGTGAGTCGGCTGGGGAGCGTGCCGAGAAAAGCTCTCGCATTTTCGACAACACTCCGTCCGGGTGGCGCAGTATTGAACACAACTGTCTAAATAAGCAGGAGATCCCAGGTTCGAGTCCCCATCTGGCACACATTTCCACTCGTCGCCGCCGATTCCGCAGGAAATCCCAATGCAGCTGATGATATTAGTTCCTTCTCTTTCCTTTCATTGCCTTTCTTTTCCTTTCCTTTCAGACATGATTGTTTTTCAATTAGGGCTGCTCTTACTTCATTCTGTTTAATATTTTGTAAGGAAATACAAAGCGACTGTTTGAATCACTGCGTGCGATACTTGTATATGGTGGAATGGGCGTTAGCTGAAACCAGTAAAAAAAGTCAGAAGTCCTTTATCCAGTTTGATTAATGAAGGTGAGGAACTGGCGATTCAAAGATGCCTACTGTAATACATCACTGGTTCCGATGAGCTGTCAAAAGCTACTGTAAAGTGGGTAGTTCAGTTAAAAAAAAAAAAAAGAGTTACCTTTACACCACAGAAAATAAAAATATTTTCTGTGTTAACCGCATGGTAAAATTCTCGCCACTCTGACGTTTTTATCGCTCAGCAAAACGGCAAAGCGGAACTGTCTCATTCTTTCGCGTCTTCTTGTCTGATTACTACAGTTATGAAATAATCATATGAACTTTGGGATCATGTGGAGCCACAGTCTGCCCATCTGTAGCTCTAAGCACAACATAAGCTAAGCTTATCAGAGACGACACCCTACAGAGATTTTCTTTCTCCTTTAATGAGAGGAAAGCAATAAAAAAGAAACAGCCACTTGTCTCCAGATAAATTTAAGCATTGCGCCGGTAGCGAGGCGCTATTTAAAGTTTTTGCCGATCGGTGCACCACTGAATAGGTTCCCTAGGTGTCCCGGGACTGTAAATGGAAACTCTTCAGGGAAAGCACGCCACAAAAATATTCCAGCATTTTACTCCTCTCTGCTTATGAAAAAAGTTCCACGGTCTCCGCGTTGTTCGTTAGCTGCAGGAAGTCTGACGAGTTGCCAGTGAGGCGGCTTACCTGGTACAGAATATCGTAGGAAAATAGTCGCAACGGATTTTACTGATAGAGCTGAAAAGCGAGTCGTTTCGGAAACGAGTACGTGGACTGGAGTAGATTACCCTGCAAAATTTTGCCGCAGGGTAAAATCAGTGCCAAACGAAGTTTCGACAACGAACTTCCTCCACTGAATGTTAACAGAAGAGCAGTAGAGTAGGGTAAACGTTCTATTGAAGCATTCTTCCGTGAGAAATGCGGCTGACTGAGACTAACGAAGAGAAATGGCGGACTACTGGGACGGATTTTCCGATGAATATTGTTCCGAAATGGTCGACATAGTGGCTGCGTCCCAATCGCTCGTGCTTCCTGGAGTAAATATAAATAAACGATAACACATATACATGGAAGGAAACTGCGAAGAAATCGTGGGCAACACAAGAAATACTTCAGTTGATCGACGAAAGAAGGATATATAAAAATGTTCAGGGAAATTCAGGAATACAGATATACAACTCATTTAAGAATGAAATAAAGAGGAAGTGCTGAATGCTCAGGTGAAATGACTACATGAAAAATGTAAAGAATTCGAAAAAGAACTGGTTGTCGACGGGTGAAATTAAAAGGAAGGGTGGTAACATGAAGACTACAATGAGAATTCCACTGTTAAGAGAGAGCGGATAGGTGGAAAAGACTTGCCTGATGACGTGATAGAAGAAGAAACAGGAGTCGACGAGGAAGGGATCGGAGACGAAGTGTTGGAATCATAAATTAAAAGAGCTTTAGACAACTTAAGATCAAATAAGCCAGGAGGGATAGAAGACATTCCATCAGAATTTCTAAAATCATTGAGGGAGGTGGTAACAAAACGATTATTTATGTTGGTGTATAGAAATGTATGAGACTGGCGATATACCATCAGACTTTCGGAAAAACGTCATCCACACAATTCCGAGGATAGCAAGAGCCGACAAGTGTGTGAATTATCGCACATTCAGCTTAATAGTTTATGCGTCCAAGCTGCTGACTAGAATAATATACAGAACAATGGAGAGGAGAACTGAGGATGTGCTAGATGAAGATCAGTTTGGCTTTAGGAAAGATAAAGGCACCATAGAGGCAGTTCTGATGCCGTAGTTGATAATCGAAGCTAGACTGAAGAAGAATCGAGACAAGTCCATAAGATTTGTCGACCTGGGAAAAGTGTTCGACAACATAAAATTGTGCAAGATGTTACAGGGAACGACTGGAACACCTAGAACGAAGTGCTCGTATTAAAAAGGGTTCAATTTATACGTCAAAGAAGCAACGATGGAGTGGGACTCAAATGCAGGGTGAAAAGACATGAATGATAAGTTTCGCTGATGAACTCGCTATCCTTAGCGAAAATGAATAGAATCAATACAGATTATGGACTGAGAGTAAATCGAAGAAAGACGACAGTAATGAGAAGTAGTAGAAATGAGAACTTCGAGAAACGTAACACGAGAATTGGTGATCAAGAAGTAGACGAAGTTAAGGAATTCTGCCACCAAGGCAGCAAAATATCCCATGAAGGGCTACAAGGAGGACAGAAAAAAGCAGACCAGCAATGGCAAAAAGGACACTCCCACCATGAGAAATCTGCAAGTATCAAACACAGGCCTTAATTTGAGGATGAAATTTCTCAGAATGTACGTTTGGAGCATAGCAGTGTATGGTAGTGTAACATGGACTGTGGGAAAACCGGAAGAATTTGAGGTGTTGTGCTACAGAAGAAAGTTGAAAATTAGGTGGACTGTTGAGGTAAATAAAGAGGAGGTTCTACACAGAATCGGCGTCGACGTAAATGTATGAAAAACACTGACAGTAAGAAGAGACAGGATGATAGGACATGTATTAAAACGTCAGGGAATAACTTCCATGGTACTAGAGGGAAAAGTAGAGGGGAAAAAATGTAGGGGAAGACAGAGATGGGGATACATTTAGCAAACAATTGAGGAGGTAGGATGCAATTGCTACTCCGATATGAAGTGGTTGGCATAGGAAAGGAATTCGTGGCGGCCAGCATCCAACCAGTCAGAAGTCGGAAGAAAACAAGAAAGAAAGAAAAAGCATGGAGTCGTCTCACTGCAGCGTTATTACGTGACTGTCTTGAGCTGCCGTCATGCTGTGGATGTGACGAAGTTATAGATCAGCATCATCAGTGCCATTTGATAATATGCAGTGATGAGTCGAATCGTTATAACCATTTGTCTCCGTGAGATTGCATACCGCCTAGTACCGTTGCAGCGACGTGATGAGGTAAGGAAATCCATTGGGGTAGGTAGGGAAAACCACTGACATTATCGACTGCGACTGAAGAAGGATTGTTATGGTTCGGCGCATGGGAACAGGCATCTCGGGAACGGGGAACTTGTCGGACGATCGAGTGCAATAGTTTCGTTCATCCATGAAAACACGTGGAGGCAACAAGGTGTTGATGTCTGCGCCTCAGAGCGTGGAAGTCGGAGTCTGGTCCATTCGGCCAAGCCGGATAGGCGTCGATCTGTGGCAGATGTGACGACAGAGTACAATGCCAGTGGGGAAGCAAGTTTTTGGAACCACACCGCTCGACGCTCATTATTGAACATGAAGACCACAGCACCCATGACGACGTCGATTACGATTGCAGTGGGCATCGAGATCGGACCGTGGATATATGGAAAAGTGTCGTTCGGTCACCTGAATCATGTTTCCTGGCACATCAGATCTATTGTAGAGTCCAGGGGAATGGCTGATCGAAACATACACCGCATCACGGACGCAGGTCTGTTTGCGCCTGTGTGTGTGTGTGTGTGTGTGTGTGTGTGTTGGGGAGGGGGAATTGAGGCGGAGGGGGGGGGGGGGATATTATGCTATAGGAAATATTCAAATGGACTTCTATGGGACCTATGCTGCTAATTGTAACTGTAGGCACCACTACAGTCGAGGACTACGTGTCTTGGACTGCTACCATCCCTTCTCGCTTAATGCCATCCGTGACCGTATTGTACCTTTTAGCACAATAACTGTCCGTGTCACAAGGCCGGATTCATGCTAAAGTGATTTGAGGAGCATGACTGTGAACCCACTTTAACGTGCTAGTTGGCAAATTGATCTGATCTGAACCAGACGGAGCACATCTGAGACCGCCGGCCGGAGTGGCCGAGCGGTTCTAGGCGCTACAATCTGGAACCGCGCGGCCGCTACGGTCGCAGGTTCGAATCCTGCCTCGGGCATGGATGTGTCCAGCTTCGCACCCACACACACACTGGCCAGAAATTTATAGGAATTCCGACGACTCTGCGTAGACATCTAATGCCACATACCTTCCACTGACATGCGGAAATCACACCACGCAGATTCGCTACTGGATAGGTTTCCAATGGTTGAGCAACACGTCATACGGAGAGGTTGGCTGCTTGTACGCCCAAGAATAAATCCGATTAGTTTCCTACTTTTGCTGTGTGATGTGTCTATGTATGTCGGTATAATAAACGCTGATCTCACTTCCTTCCCTAAAACAACAATGTAGGTTCCATTTGAACGATCTTCTCATGGCTATAATTGAGACGGAGATGAAGAAATAGGCAATTAGTATAGGTACAGCCACGATGCTGGACCCCAAAATTTTTGTATTGTAGTTATGGAATCACGCACAATACAGCGTAAACAAGCGGCAATGATCGTTCCCCTTGGCATCCTTTGCCTGCAATGTCTCTAAGGCGGAGCACAATTCCGAATTACGAAATGATGTATTTGCCTGGAGCGATTTGGGGAAATAACGGTAAATCTAAATATGGATGGGTGGACGGGGATTTGAATTGTCGCTCTCCTGAATGGGAGTCTAGTGTGCTGACTACAGAGATACCTCGCTCTGTGTCACTGAAAGAAACGGACGAGGAATAGTGCTTAACGTTGCGTTGACGACGAGTTTGTCAGTAACGCATGCTCATAAAGGAAATTAGCATCCAGTGGATGGTGGTTCAAATTTCTGGCTGTCCGAACAGGTTGTCCATGGTTGAGTAGACAGCTTAATGTCTTCTCAACCATGGGCGATCTGAAGCTATATGGCCATCCCGCTGTTTGAACCACTATCCAACACCTGTGAGTCCAGTATCCTTACCTCACTGTTCCACGACGCTCATTGCGCCACTGGAGGTCGGTACAACAGATAGGTGATCAGCACACCATTCGTCCAGCCGTTAAGACAGCTGACGAACCGGGATCGCTTCTCCTCCCCTAGCTGTTCTCGCTCCATTCACGTTTCGTCAGCAGGGAAAAATATCAGCAATGTATTTTAAGAAGGTAGTGACCCTGAGCTCATAAAGATCAGAAAAACATTAGTCATCTCCAAGAACTGCCGATAAAAAGTTTCTTTATGACGAAACCAGTTTCGGTTCACAGATCATCACTGTAAAATATTTACAAGGTTTATAAGGGGATATGAAATTTATGGCGTTAAAGTATGTAAAATGCATAATTGGTCACTCTTGTCAAATTCTAATATAAATTAAATTATCAATACTACTGACAGTAAGGATTTTATATCACCTTTTGAGGTGTTGTAAATATTTTGTAATAAGTGATTTTGGTTTGTGCAGTGGAACTGTTTGAATAATAAATAAATTTCGATTCGGTGGCTCTCGGTGGTGAATCAGTACTTTTTCAGGTCTTTATCAGTACCAGAAACTATACGTTTCTTTTCTGCGTGGCTAAGTGAGATATGTTGAAATTTCTGTCACGATGGGTCAACGCAATGCATTCCATTTGCTTGTAATGAGACTCAGCTGGCAGCCTTCACAGCAAGCGCTAATTAACCGCAAATATCCGTGCCTGTTGCAGCTATTTTCTTTTTTTGCAGCAGCTTCATCTGCCACATTCCCATATGGTCATCAAAAGCAGGCAGTTGGATGTTTCTACAGAACTTTATTTCGTCACTAGCTGAGTACCAGTCGTTGACGGATATATATGTATTATTCTTTTCTGTCAGTCCACCTTCTTTTTGCCCCTTCGCCTATCTCCTCCTCTCTAGCCATCTCCCACCCCTCTTTCTCTGTCCATCTGTTCCTTCTCCGTCTCTCCATCTAGTCCTTCCCCCACTGCCCCTCTCCTGCTATCCCTCTATCTCCTGCTCACCCTCTATCTCCTTCCCCGCCCCTCTCTTTGCCTTCTCCTCCTCCTCTCTCTCTCCATCTCCTCCTATCTGTCACTATGAAACTGTATTCGCCTGCCTCACAGTCGTATTCGCCTGCCTCACAGTCGATCTCTTCCTCGTCTTCTATGTCCTTCTCCCCCTCCCTCTGTCCATCTCTTCGTCCTCTTCTATCCACCTCCTTTTCTCCCCTCTCTCTGTCCATCTCTTCTTGTCCCCTCTCTCTGTCCATCTCTATCTCTTCCCTCTCTCTGTCCATCTCCCCGTATCCCCTATCTGTGTCTATCTCTTCCTTCCCCCTCTGTGTCTGTCCACCTCCTCTGACCCTTCTCTCTCTCCACATTATCACCTCTGCCCTCGTAGGAGGTTGCTGGTTCTTCCCCCCGTAGAATTTCTTTCCAGGTAGTAACTTGTACGTGTACCAATTCTTAGGAGGAGCCTTTTACACGAGTATTTGCCAGCGTGCGCACATGAAAGATGTACTTCCCATATATTTGTTCACACAGTTCATCGGTATCTCTAGCGAAAATCGCCCTGTAGTTTCGTTTCACTCAGCTCAATGTTTTCAGAGTCATATCTCCTTAACTATTCGTTATAAAATGATAAAATTTTGTAGGTTCAGCGGCATCTGTGGGCACTGGCTTCGAACTTTGTTGCGTATACAGTTAGTAGTAAAGACGTAATAAATTAAAACGTCTTGCCTGTTGTGGCAGTTTTACTGCATGAACAGTCATCTTTTTTCCTTTCGCCACTTTGTTGGGTTTTTCAGCGAGTAAAAGGTTCGTAAAAGTTATAAAACACGTGTATAGTATGTTACAAGTCACAAAGTCTTCTCATTCTCAATTACTGGAGGAATAAATCCTGGGTATTCGCCTGTCGTGGGCTACACTACGTTTTCATCGTCGCCACTACTCATTTGATAACTTGGTAGACCACTTGCCCGTGAAAGGCAAAGGTCCCGAGTTCGAGTCTCGGTCCGGCACACAGTTTTAATCTACATCTATATGGATACTCTGCTAATCACATTTAAGTGCCTGGCAGAGGGTTAATCGAACCACCTTCACAATACTCGATTATTGCAATCTCGTATAGCGCGCGGAAAGAACGAACACCTATATCTTTCTGTACGAGCTCTGATTTCCGTTATTTTATCTTGGTGATCGTTCCTCCCTATGTAGGTCGGTGTCAACAAAATATTTTCGCATTCGGAGGAGAAAGATGGTGATTGGAATTTCACGAGAAGATTCCGTCGCAACGAAAAACGCCTTTCTTTCAATGATGTCCAGCCGAAATCCTACATAATTTCAGTGACACTCTCTCCCATATATTCAAAACGTGCTACCCTTCTTTGAACTTTTTCGATGTAGTCCGTCAGTCCTATGTTGTAAAGATCCTACACAGCGCAGCAGTATTCTAAAATAGGACGGACAAGCGTAGTGTAGGCAATCTCCTTAGTAGACCTGTTACATTTTCCGAGTGTCCAGCCAATAAAACGCAGTCTTTGGTTAGCCTTTCTCACAATATTTCCTATGTGTTCCTTCCAATTTAGGTTGTTCGTAATTGTAATACCCAGGTATTTAGTTGAATTTATTTAGGATCAACAGCCAATTTTCGCACCAGTCTGATATCTTTTCTAAACCGTTTTGCCATTTGTTTTGATCTTCTGATGACTTTATTAGTCGATAAACGATAAGACGGCTAGATTTAAGCTCTACATATAAAGGTTTGACCTTTTATAAGAAAAATATTCAAATGGCAACATGATCAAATTGATCCCTTCAAGATGGAGCTTCACCATTAATGGAGCAACTATCATTCTTTCATGATCATACTATGGTCGTATTATTATTAATTACAGTAATTGTAGGTTACGCCCTAAGTTATATATTATTTATTGCCCATACAAACCGAAACATACTTCATGAACATTTAATTGAAACAATCTGAATAGTTTATATAAACAAGGAACAGCAAAGGGCCTATAACACTACCTTGGGGAACGCCAGAAATCACTTCTGTTTTACTCGGTGACTTTCCGTCAGTTACTACGAACTGTGAGCTCTCTGACAGGAAATCACAAATCCAATCACATAACAGAGACGATATTCCATAAGCAGGCAATTTCATTATAAGCCGCTTGTGTGATACAGTGTCAAAAGCCTTCCGGAAATCCAGAAATACGGAATCGATCTGAAATCCCTTGTCAATAGCACTCAACACTTCATCTGAATCAAGAGCTCAGGAAGTTTCATTTCCTTTACCGTTTGGCAGAGGGAAACCTGGCCACCCACGTTAACTTTGGGGGAAACGTTATGAGGTTGACATGAGAAAATGTTTCAGTTTCTTGAAAGCAACAGGATATTGAACTGAGGGCAGCTTGCACCACAGGCGGGCAGCAGGAACAGAGGAGTATTTTTCGAATGTTTTTATTATATGGATGGGCACAGCTACGATACGAGGTGAATGAGACCTTCTGTTGCGATAGTGTTCAGATGACAGGTACTTAACCTCTAATCCAAGACGCCGGGGAGCACGCGCACTCAGGAGTCTACGAGATAGGCATAGCGTGTGGTAGTCACGTGATGTAAACGTACGAAGTGAGCGTACGAAGAACTGACATGGTCAAATATGCGGATATTGCGGATGTGACGAACACAAGGATTCATGGCAAGTTCTAACTGTCCTCTCGCTACTCATGCCGTGATGGAGTACATCGGAGCAGAGAACGTGAGCCCTGGCGGGACTGGCGCCAGGGATATCTTTGGCTTAGGCACTATCGATTCCCTCTGTCAGAAGTTTGTCTTTAGAGCCTGGGACGACTCAGGATATAGGGGGCAGTAGCTAGTGGAAGTCGGGGAACAACGTCGGCACGAGGAAGAGCACGTATTAGCGAGACGTTGGCGAGACGAAAGCGAGCACGGTGCGCCCGAGTACGGGCGGCAGTTAGCGCTTGATCGCACTGGGGTCAGTAACAGCGGGCCGACGCTGTGGCTTCTTGGCAACCTCGTGAAGCTATGCATGTGCTCGCTTCCGTGTAGGAACACGCTGTTACTATCGGACTAAGCAGCGTCTGGTGTCTTCGCCACATCGATCCAGCAGCTGTCATGAAGTTAAGTAATTCAAGTCCTGCCAACGATTAGTGAAATATAATGATTGCTCTTGAGGCAGCAAAGCGTTGCAAGGATGTGATATTTCATGCCTCTTATTCAGTGTGTGCTTCGTTCCTTAAAAGTATTGTTCTTACTTCAGTTGGCAAGTGTCTAAAACATTGATACGTGTACGCAGCCTTACCAAACGATCTATATTCTGTGTCTAAAGATTGCCGTATGGTACCTTGGTACAACAAATGAATCTGGACAGAGACTCCTAGAATTCTGCCAAGAAAATTCATTGATAATTACTAATACACTGTTTCAACTACCAAAACGACGCCTACATACCTGGACTTCGCCAGATGGCCAACACCGGAACCAAATTGATTACATACTTTGTAATCAGAGGTGGAAGAGCGCGGTTCAGTCAGCTACAACAAGACCTGGGGCTGACTGCGGATCAGATCATGAGCTCCTGATTGCAAAATTTCGGCTGAAACTTCAGAATGTACCAAAAAGTATCCCAACTTGCAGATACGACCTTAACTCTATACCCTCCGACTATGCTGCAGAGGTACAAAACAGATTTAATGTATTACAGCTGGAGGACAAAAGCTCGCAAGAGATGTGGACAGAAGTAGCTAATACTGTCAAGGAGGCCGCAGAGAAACACATTCCCAAGAAAAGGAACAGTAAGAAGGCTAGATGGCTATCAGTTGAGGCACTGCAAGTTGCAGAAGAACGAAGGAAAGCAAAAATCAAGGGAGATAGATCAGCTATGTTTGAATTAAATAAAGATTTTCAGAAATTAGCTAGAAGAGATAAAAATATATTCTTTAATGAACAGTGCAAGGAAGTTGAAGATAGTAACGTAATGGGGAAGACAAGAGATCTTTATAAGAAAATTAGAGAAATTAAAGGAAAATTCCAGGCAAAAATTGGAATGACAAAAGATAGAATCGGGAAAGATCTGAGTGAAGCAGAGGATGTTAAGGAAAGATGGGCAGAATATGTAGAAGACCTATACAAGAGAGAACTGCATCATGACAGGGCTCCTACTGCTGATGTTAATGTTAATTTAGAACTAGAGCCAGATATTTTGGAGAGCGATATCCAGTGGACCCTTGAAAATATGGCTGTTAACAAAACTAGTGGACATGATGAAATACCAGCAGAATTGTTTAAAGTCACTGGAAAGGATGCAGTGAAAGTGCTGCACTCAATATGTCAAAAAATATGGATCACGCAGCAGTGCAGAAGACTGGAAAAGATCAGTATTCATCCCCATTCCAAAGAAGAAAAGTTCTAAACAATGCTCAGATTACCGAACAATCGCACTTATTTCACATGCTAGCAATGTTATGTTGAAAATCTTACAAAATAGACTTCGCCAATATCTAGATCGAGAGCTGCCAGAAGAACAAGCTGGATTTAGGAAAGGAAGAGGAACTAGAGATCAAATTGCTAACATTCGGTGGATTATGGAAAAAGCGAGAGAATTCCAGAAAGATGTGTACCTCTGCTTTATTGACTACGCCAAAGGCTTTGACTGCGTCGATCACAACAAATTATGGAACGTACTGAAAAACATGGGTGTACCAGATCACCTCATTCATCTGATACGGAGTTTATACCTTGACCAAGAAGCCACGGTGAGAACTATGTATGGAACAACGAAATGGATAAAGATTCAGAAAGGGGTCCGGCAAGGCTGCATACTGTCACCGTACTTATTCAATCTGTATGCAGAACATGTCATGAGGAATGCGAGGCTAGATGAAGGAGAAACATGAATTAAAATAGCTGGAATAAATGTAAACAACCTCAGGTACGCGGATGATACTATCCTATTGGCAGAAAGTGAAGAAGATTTGAGAACACTCTTACTGAAGGTGAAAGACGAAAGTGAAAAGGCTGGTCTTATGCTGAATGTGAAGAAAACGAAAATTATGGCAACTACACCTACCAATTCGTGGGATATAGCAGGAGAAACCATGGAAGTAGTGACCACATTCAGTTATCTCGGTTCCCAGATCTCTGCTGACGGTGACTGCAGCCATGAAGTCCGGAGACGCCTGTTGCTCGGTAGACAGGCGATGTCAAACCTTGACAAGGTTATAAGGTCCAGAGATGTAACATTAGCAACAAAGATCCGTATTGTGAGGGCTATGGTCTTTCCAGTTGTGATGTATGGATGTGAGACCTGGACCATTAGAAAGGCTGAACGGCGAAGAATTGACTCCTTCGAATTGTGGTGTTGGAGGAAACTTCTTAGAGTTCCATGGACTGCAAAGAGAACCAACAGATCAATATTGGAGCAAATTAAACCAGATTTTTCCCTGGAAGGTCTAATCTTAAAACAAAAGCTGACCTACTTTGGACACACAATGCGAAGGCATGCCTCGCTGGAAAAAACATTAATGCTGGGGAAGATTGAAGGAACTAGAAGATGAGGACGTCAGAGGATGAGATGGATCGATGGCATCACACAAGCAATGTGTTCCAACCTGGAAGGTCTACGGGAGAAAGTGCAAGACAGGAAAAAGTGGCATGATTTGGTTCATGGGGTCACGAAGAGTCGGAACCGACTAAACGAATAGAGAGAGAGAGAGAGACCTTACAGGCCCACACAAGGTGCTCCGTGAGATGCTTGGGTTTTAATGAGCCAGTTCCGTCTGCATCATTCTTGTACGTGGTTCTACTTAAAGGAATGAAATCATATTGATTGGCGACTCCATAGTGTCCTGTGCACTACGACCAGATAATGGGTATATTTGGAAGGAGAGACAGCATTGGTCGTATATTTTTGTTTATTATCGCAAAATCGATTTTCGGTCACTTAGTGACCATCTTCAGTGCTGTAATATATAACTTAAATTACAGCACTGAAGATGGTCACTAAGTGACCGAAAATCGATTTTGCGATAATAAACAAAAATATACGGAATGAAATCAGTTTTATTACTGTCAATTTGTCGAAGTAGTTTTCTGTATAAGTTTGAGTATTAAAGTGAAGGAAGGGTTGTTTGGTTTTCTGTTGTCGCTTCTGATTTAAGTTTCAGATATCGGAAGCCACCGAAGATGCAGAGCCTCCCCTTTTATATTGCTAGCGGGCGTACGGGCGTTGGACTTCGCCTGAGCTCGCGTGTGCTGTTTGGTTCCGATTTCGGTGTTCTGAACGGGGTGGGAGTACCAACGGAGTCCACATCTTAATTCGAAGGTAAGTACTCAGTCGCCTCCACTGTTCGTGGCCAAGTCGCGGCCTCACAATCTCGGGCCTCAGTTATTGCACAAGCTGCAGTTTTCTAAAACTCTGGCTCTGGCTCTGCAAGGTTGCCCAGGTTAAATGTTTTAAATATTTGTCTTAAGAATTTTGAGCGATTTCTAGAAGAATGTGTCTTAATTGAAACCTTTTTCTAAAATTGCGGTGCAATTCAGCCTTAGTGGCGTATGCCAATTTTGGATGGAAAAAAAAAACAGGGTTATTATTGATCAAACTGTCTATAACCTTGTAAAGTTGTTAGGTAATATCTCGTCCGGGAGGGGCGGTTTCCAATCATTGTGGAAATAATAATTGATTTCCTGGTTATTTGATGTAAAGCTTATTTTAAATGATTTACTTGGCCCGAGTGGAGTTTTTTCTAAATGTTTGTGAAGAGTTAATTCGCTTGTGGTTTCATATAATAAGCAGTTTGTAAAATTGGCCTGAGTGGCGGGTTTTTAAATGTTTATAAAGAGATTAATTCGTTTGTGGATTTATATAACAAGCAGTTTGTAAAGTTTGCCTGAATGGCGTTTCTTAAAGAAATTATCTGATTTATGATTGTAATTCTCTTAATGATCTATCTATGATACAAATAAATACGTTCAAATGAAATGGTCACTGTATGAGTCAAGTCCTTCCACTCCCTTTATATTGAAGGCTAAGAAATTTGCAGTTCAAAAAGAGAATTATAGTCCGAGAACGTTCTGTACAAGGTATGATTGTAGAACTTTGCGTTTCGCATCCTGTGGAAACATCCCTAATATATTTGAGAACATAGATGCAAGCACAGAGTCCAGTGCAGTTTCTAATACTACTGAGTGGCTGTAATTAAAATTTAGCTACTCACGGAGGTCCTGTGTAGGCTAATTGTCGTGTGGCCGCAAAACCTGGTAGATACGCAATGCTTTAATGTGGAACCCATTTACGCTGGGAAAACATTAGTTCCAACATTGGCTACCAGGTTAAATATGGCGCTGTGCAGCGAGCATATCGTCGACGTCTCCGGTGCTCATATTGAACAAATAATTGTTTGAGCGGCGGTTAACAATAAAATCAATGTTATGCCTTTCTCACTTGTTTGACTTTTTCTGCCCAAGTCCAGTTCCTGTTGTTGTTGTAGTCTTCAGTCCTGAGACTGGTTTGATGCAGCTCTCCATGCTACTCTATCCTGTGCAAGCTTCTTCATCTCCCAGTACCTACTGCAACCTACATCCTTCTGAATCTGCTTAGTGTATTCATCCCTTGGTCTCCCTCTACGATTTTTACCCTCCACGCTGCCCTCCAATACTAAATTGGTGATCCCTTGATGCCTCAGAACATGTCCTACCACCCGATCCCTTCTTCTGGTCAAGTTGTGCCACAAACTTCTCTTCTCCCCAATCCTATTCAATACTTCCTCATTAGTTATGTGATCTACCCAACTAATCTTCAGCATTCTTCTGTAGCACCACATTTCGAAAGCTTCTATTCTCTTCTTGTCCAAACTATTTATCGTCCATGTTTCACTTCCGTACATGGCTACACTCCATACAAATACTTTCAGAAATGACTTCCTGACACTTAAATCTATACTCGATGTTAACAAATTTCTCTTCTTCAGAAACGCTTTCGTTGCCATTGCCAGTCTACATTTTATATCCTCTCTACTTCGACCATCATCAGTTATTTTACTCCCTCCTTTACTACTTTAAGTGTCTCATTTCCTAGTCTAATTCCTTCAGCATCACTCGACTTAATTCGACTACATTCCATTATCCTCGGTTTGCTTTTGTTGATGTTCATCTTATATCCTCCTTTCAAGACACTATCCATTCCGTTCAACTGCTCTTCCAAGTCATTTGCTGTCTGACAGAATTACAATGTCATCGGCGAATCTCAAAGTTTTTATTTCTTCTCCATGGATTTTAATACCTACTCAGAATTTTTCTTTTTTTTCCTTCACTGCTTGCTCAATATACAGATTGAATAACATCGGGGAGTGGCTACAACCCTGTCTCACTCCCTTCCCAACCACTGCTTCCCTTTCACGTCCCTCGACTCTTATAACTGGCATCTGCTTTCTATACAAATTGTAAATAGCCTTTCACTCCCTGTATTTTACCCCTGCCACCTTTAGAATTTGAAAGAGAATATTCCAGTCACCATTGTCAAAAGCTTTCTCTAAGTCTACAAATGCTAGAAACGTAGGTTTGCCCTTCCTTAATCTAGCTTCTAAGATAAGTCGTAGGGTCAGTATTGCCTCACGTGTTCCAACATTTCTACGGAATCCGAACTGATCTTCCCCGAGGTCGGCTTCTACTAGTTTTTCCATTCGTCTGTAAAGAATTCGCGTTAGTATTGTCCAGTTCCTAATCCATCGCATATGGAAACATTTCTATACGTCCTCCTTGCATTCACAGCGCCATATTTGCACCTGGTGCCCAAAAACTGGAACTAATTTTTTTCCAGTGCAGATCGGTTCCGCATTAACACATTAGAATACCCACCAAGCTCGGTTTTTCTCACTGGTCCTCTGTGAGTAGCTACACCCGGTACGTGCCAGACCGAGACTCGAACGCAAAAATTCACGTCTGCCAAGAAACTGTGCCTTGCTTGTAAAGTTCAGTGCAGCTCGTACTCCTCGAAACCGTCCCTTTCTCTTACAGCTCGTTAAACAGTCGTTAATCTGCCTAGAAGTATAATACAGCTCACATTCTTATGCAGAGTGAAAAGATTCACCCTGAAAACTATACACGAATCTTGGCTAGGGAATTCCCCCGCGATATCGTGGTGACAGGGTGCGCAAGAGGACTTCAGCGTGAAAAGTAGTGGAGAGGTACTGGCGGAAGTGAAGCAGTGACGGCAGGTCGGATGTAATGTTTACATAGCATAGTTGGTAAGATGAATCTTTTTATTCTGTTTGTGTTATTGACGATGAGAGACAAAGGAGAGTTGAAACTCGCTGCCAACACATGGTCTCCTCACGTCAAACAGTACCAAGGGGTCCGCCAATAAGCTGACGGACGAATCACAGAAAGTGCAACATGCTCATACTCAATGAGACATAGCATAGAGTATAGGAATATATCCCAGAGACACTAAGTCTGATGGCTTGCGACTACGGCGGCGGTGACGATGCTGACGAAACGACGACGACGATGACGACCACCACTTCCGCCAGAACCAGAATTACCATCACCACCTTCCAGCCTCCGCCGCTACCCTTGCAAGCCAAAAATTGGCGATGAAAATTTCTTCCACCACCGAGCTGAAACCAGCCACCTCCCGCCACCACAAAGGCGTGCGTTAGCGCCTTCTAATACAGGGAGACAGATCTGCCTGACAGTTACGGCGGTGCAGTCGAATCCATGTTTTATTTACGGAAATGAAACGAATAAAGGTCAGGCTGCACGAGAAAGGATTACAGATCACGAGTAAATGGACTGTTTTAAAACCCCTCGCCCCACTGGGTATCGAATGTGGCGCATCACGCATAAATACGTACAGGAACATAGGCGTAGCGACATATCGAGCAGAACACGCTCCGTGATGCTGGGCTACCGCATATTTCGCTGCCATCAAGCGATGTGGTCCGGAAGTGAGGCCACCGCGCCGGAACATTGAGATTGCTCTGTTTGCCACCTAGTGGCAGCAAATGGTACTTTCTCTACCTGCTGCTAACGCCGTCTTAATGGACACTTTCACGGGAGAAAGTAAACTCCGGTGACTCCTAATAGGTGCGCACCACCACCACAACAAGGAAGGCAACACTTAACACAGACTAAATAAAAGTGTGAGACACTTCTTTTATGAAGCGCCAGAACATTTCTTCCATACTATTCTATTAAGTCTGTGGTATGTGGTGCATTCTACGAGGGCTATTCGGAAAGTAAGGAACGATAGGTCGCGAAATAGAAACCACAGCCAAAATAAAAACTGTTTTATTTGCAACGGTTAGCTACACCTTCCAGCTATTTCTCTACACAGTCGCCGCTCAGACTTAAGACATCTGTCGTAGCGTTGTACCAACTTTTCAGTTCCCTCGTTATAGAAGACAGCCGCCAGTGCTTTTCGACTATTTTCTACTCTGCACTGTAGCTTGTTGCCTGTGTCAGAATACTGTCTTCATAGCCAGCGGTTCATTTGAGCAGAGATGAACCTCAGGGGTAGCCAATTTGTCTGTGATCAAACACTTCCCATCGAAAACGCTACAGGAGCATTTTCATTGCCCCTGCAGAGTGCGGCCGAGAATTGTGTAGAGGGAACTGCATGACAGCTATGTTATGTGGATTGTATAGCTTCAGGCGAAATCTTTCGCCAGGCCTTCATACTTGGCGGGAGATGCTAGTTTCTAGCCATCTTTATGTTCTCACTGTGAGCTCAGAACCGAAAAGAGCGACATGATGCGATCGACGGGCGTACTACACACAGTGCCCAACGCATGTGTGCAAAGCTTCATCAGATTTTCACTGTATTTTCCATTTTCCAACCGATCGTTCCTTACTTTCCGAATAACCCTCGTACAAACGTTCAAATGGCTCTGAGCACTATGGGACTCAACTGCTGAGGTCATTAGTCCCCTAGAACTTAGAACTAGTTAAACCTAACTAACCTAAGGACATCACACACATCCATGCCCGAGGCAGGATTCGAACCTGCGACTGTAGCGGTCCTGCGGTTCCAGACTGCAGCGCCTTTAACCGCACGGCCACTTCGGCTGGCCGTACAAACGTTCTAGACAAGCTGGAGAAGAAACATGTGAGGTAATAACAACCACACCCGATACAAAAATTGATCAGTTTCCAGAGAGATACGTACATATTTCTAGTGCCCCCCCCCCTCTTACCCAATCCCAAGCCCCTCTGTATCAGTGAGAACTGTGAAAATAAAATTGGAACAATATCAGCTCGCATCTCCGCTTATACTCTTTCGCTTCGCTAATTCCACCCTGTAGTCCTCAAACGAAAGCAGAAGAAAATACAAACAAATGCAATATCTGCTACATTCTGTACAATGAGCGCAGGTAACACGCTCACACATTGCACAGTAGTTGAATCACAACAGGCAGTCACGTATGTTTCTAGTTTCTAGCGGAGCTGGAGGTATCCTGGATTTCTACTGACGTCCCTATAAACAACGGTCATATACCACAACACAAAGTCGGTGTTATCAGAAACGCTCACGTGAACGTTTAGTGCTCCTGGCAAACGAAACTTGAGACAATAGGTGTTGGACGCCTGAAGTTCATTTTAAAAAGAGATACGGGAGGCGACTTCGAAATTACTTACATTTATTTATGAGTAGGTGTGTCTGTAAGTATACGAGCTACGACAGATCGGAAACAGGTGATATTATAGGATGATCAGCTGTTTGAAAATCAAACAGCCGGCCATCTACAAATAGCGAAGCATAGTGTTATTCTGCTGTTGCAACCACAGTAGTTGTTAACTGTAGTAATTATTATATCAACAAAATTTGCAAGTAAGTGGCTGAGCTGCAAAAAAAAAAAAAAAAAAAAAAAAAAAGTTACATTTGATGTATTCATTACTTTTCAGCAAAGGTGGAGAAATGAGAAGTGCACTCTTCATAAAATACGAACAAAATATAGTAACTGGATTTCTGAGTAAGAACTGAAGTCAAGGCGCAAGATTAAATTTAACCTCACATCGAAAAGTCAACGAAAACGGAGCACAAGAGCGATACTGTGAAAGGTCAGGAAGCGAAGAGGAGATGGTGAATTAAATCTAATCACTAATGCGTTCGTCTGAAGCTCTCTGAGAAATGAGGATAAATCTAAATTTGGTCTCTGATCCTCCAGCATTTCATTTCAGCCGCTGCGAAACCCAGTTAGACTACCTTGCTTGGGGTATGCTAGCCTAGCGAGCATTTGATTTGGTAAAAAGCTTTCTATAGCCAAGATCGCAGAACTACTTACTTATTTTCGACAACCGGTTCCGACAGGCTTTGCTGTCGTCTTCTGGTCTTCCAAAATGAAGAGAACATCTCACGGTAATGTAAACGGATGTGCTTTTCTACATTTTCTGTACATTGTTTCTTTTAAGAGGTAACAGTCATCTGTGAGCGCTACATGTATGGACATGGCCATGTGCACAAGACGCTTTTTTATTTTAAGCCTTTTATCTTCGACAGAACTTTGCATAACGTGTTACATATTATTATGGTGGCAAAACCTGTCGAAACCGATTGTCGGAAACAAATATTTATGAGATCTTGGCTATAGAAAGTTTTCTACAAAGTAAAACATTGCTCCTTCTATTTCTCAACATGAAGCACTCCAGTCATTGGATTCGGGTCATTCATAGTCTACGGGGAAATTGCATGTGGACCGCGGATGTTGCAGTTCATCAATCGCCAGTGCATACTATATTTGAATTCTTGCAAGTGTGCGCGTTTGTGGGTTCATGTCATGCAATTGACACGCAACATATATAAAGAAAGACACGTGTGGTCCATATGTTCAGAGAGAAGATACGTAAACTGTCGTCAAATATTCCAAAATGGCGCATTTCTCTCGAAACTCCACATAAAAAGTAACCAAACTGATTACGCACAGTTGCTGTATGCCTAACATAGCGAATTTGTATATAACTACAAAAATGTCACGAACGACTTTTGTTGATGGAAACCAGGATTGTCGGGGATGTCTACTTTCTAAATGAGTAGATTATGAGACGTTTGGAATAGCCACAGCTCCACCAATGACAGTTAAATAGGGAATATTCTCGAGCTACATCCGTGAATGAAAACGGACGAGACGTTACTACATAACCTTATTGCCCCTACAACAGGCTGTTGTTACTACTGCGACAGATCTCGGCAAAAATCAGCAGATGCAGAAATTGGCAACTAACGCAGAACCTTACGAACTTGCGCATCTCACGCAACGAAAAGCGTGATTTCCCTTATCTGCAGACCAATGAAATACACATGGAGATAGTTACGTCCTGCAAATATTTTGGACTGACATTGTGCGGCAGATGAAGTCGAACAATCGCAAAGGATCACTTGAAAGCAAATCAAACGGGCTACGACTCACACATTGGAAACTGGGAAACTTCATTTTGCCTCCGAAAGACATTGCAAACAAAACAGTTGCGCGAGTCGTCCTTGGATACGGCTCAAGTGTATGGGATATCTACAGGGTTATTACAAATGATTGAAGCGATTTCACAGCTCTACAATAACTTTACTATTTGAGATATTATTTTCACAATGCTTTGCACACACATACAAAAACTCAAAAAGTTTTTTTAGGCATTCACAAATGTTCGATATGTGCCCCTTTAGTGATTCGGCAGACATCAAGCCGATAATCAAGTTCCTCCCACACTCGGCGCAGCATGTCCCCATCAATGAGTTCGAAAGCATCGTTGATGCGAGCTCGCAGTTCTGGCACGTTTCTTCGTAGAGGAGGTTTAAACACTGAATCTTCCACATAACCCCGCAGAAAGAAATCGCATGGGGTTAAGTCGGGAGAGCGTGGAGGTCATGACATGAATTGCTGATCATGATCGCCACCACGACCGATCCATCGGTTTTCCAATCTCCTGTTTAAGAAATGCCGAACATCATGATGGAAGTGCGGTGGAGCACCATCCTGTTGAAAGATGAAGTCAGCGCTGTCGGTCTCCAGTTGTGGCATGAGCCAATTTTCCAGCATGTCCAGATACACGTGTCCTGTAACGTTTTTTTCGCAGAAGTAAAAGGGGCCGTAAACTTTAAACCGTGAGATTGCACAAAACACGTTAACTTTTGGTGAATTGCGAATTTGCTGCACGAATGCGTGAAGGTTCTCTACCGCCCATATTCGCACATTGTGTCTGTTCACTTCACCATTAAGAAAAAATGTTGCTTCATCACTGAAAACAAGTTTCGCACTGAACGCATCCTCTTCCATGAGCTGTTGCAACCGCGCCGAAAATTCAAAGCGTTTGACTTTGTCATCGGGTGTCAGGTCTTGTAGCAATTGTAAACGGTAAGGCTTCTGCTTTAGCCTTTTCCGTAAGATTTTCCAAACCGTCGGCTGTGGTACGTTTAGCTCCCTGCTTGCTTTATTCGTCGACTTCCGCGGGCTACGCGTGAAACTTGCCCGCACGCGTCAACCGTTTCTTCGCTCACTGCAGGCCGACCCGTTGATTTCCCCTTACAGAGGCATCCAGAAGCTTTAAACTGCGCATACCATCGCCGAATGCAGTTAGCAGTTGGTGGATCTTTGTTGAACTTCGTCCTGAAGTGTCGTTGCACTGTTATGACTGGCTGATGTGAGTGGACTTCAAGCACGACATACGATTTCTCGGCTCCTGTCGCCATTTTGTCTCACTGCGCTCTCGAGCGCTCTGGCGTCAGAAACCTGAAGTGCGGCTTCAGCCGAACAAAACATCATGAGTTTTTCTACGGATCTATAGTGTGTCGTGACCATATGTCAATGAATGGAGCTACAGTGAATTTATGAAATCGCTTCAATCATTTGTAATAGCCCTGTAGTTCGACTAACAGCGCACCCTGGGTTCCTACAAAGAACAGTAACAATTGTCATACATTTCGACGCAAAAAATGTAAAGTATTGAGCATATGTAAGGGAAAAGACTCACTACTGTATGATTACATGATTGCCGAACAACTAATAGAAGTCGTATTTTCCTTCTTCCTGGCCTTCATACCGTGTCTTTACGTAGCCGGCATGTTAATCTGGATTTGGTAAACTTAGTTTTAGAGGGTGATAAACAATCTTCTTCCTGAAAATTTACTGCTTCGTAACATGACAATTTTTATTACACGGTCCAGTCAGATTAATGTGGCCACCGTCTATGTTTGACCTCAACGTGCAATAACCACTCACAGACGACCGGTGGCAGCACTAGCAGTGGAGGGTGTAATAAAAAGGGTCGGGGAGGGGGGAATGCGAAAAACGGTGCTGAAACGGGGAGATTTATTTGACGTGCAAGACGGCATTATCACTGGCTTTTTGGACCACGGCTAAGTTTGCAAGAAGTTCGCCTGCCACAGGGGTTAAAGTGTGGTGTCACCGCCAGACACCACACTTGCTAGGTGGTAGCCTTTAAATCGGCCGCGGTCCGTTAGTATACGTCGGACCCGCGTGTCGCCACTATCAGTGATTGCAGACCGAGCGCCGCCACACGGCAGGTCTAGAGAGACTTCCTAGCACTCGCCCCAGTTGTACAGCCGACTTTGCTAGCGATGGTTCACTGACAAATTACGTTCTCATTTGCCGAGACGATAGTTAGCATAGCCTTCAGCTACGTCATTTGGTACGACCTAGCAAGGCGCCATTATCATTTGCTATTTATCTTGTGATGCATGTACCGTCAGACCGATGTTCACCAATTGTGGATTAAAGTTTAAGTATTCCAGAAGCTACGTACCTTTTTTGCTAGTCTCTATTCCTTTAACTGTTCCAGACCTCACGCCAGCCTGCGTGAGCTGAAACGCGTGCCTTTCGGCTTCCTCTCATAGTGGCTTGGCTGTCTTGCCAGGTCACAACATAAAGTATACCGTGGCTATTCAAAACCGCCGCCGAAGCAACTGTGGTGCACCACTGGTCATAGATGAAGGAGGATGGGTACGAGCCAATAGTTGTGCAACTGTTGAGCAACTGAGGGGCTACCAGCAATGTCTCCTCAACGTCCGTTCAGCGAACGTTGCTGCGTATATGCCTCCACAGCAGACGGACTCGAGAGACTCTGTTCATCGGCGATGAAGGCTGGAATTTGCTCCCCAATACCGTAACTAGCGACAGGTGGCCTTTTCAAATGAATCACGTTTTACGCCCATCGGACAGATGGCTATTGGCGAGTACAGCGTCTGAATGTAAACGCTGTGTAACAATCGTCGGAAGGGTCCAGGACGGAGGGCGAAGCGTTATGGTATGGGGACTGTTTTCGTGGCATTTCCTGCGTGATCTCATCATTCTGGAAGACACAATGGATCAACACAAGTGTGTATGTTTCATTAGGGACCATATCAACCCCTGCAAGCAGTTCGTTTTTCCTCGGCAGAATGTCATGTCCCAGCAGGACAATGCAAAGTTTCATACAGCGGGCAGGGTACGTGTGTGGTTCTAAGAGCACCAGGAAGTTTCATATCAGCGCACACTCCGCTGCAGGGTCAAAATCTCATTCTGGAAACATCCCCCAGGCTGTGGCCAAGCCATGTCTCCGCAATATCGTCTCTTCTAGGAGTGCTGGTTCTGCAAGGTTCGCAGGAGAGCTTCTATGAAGTTTGGAAGGTAGGAGGCGAGGTACTGGCAGAATTGAAGCTGTGAGGACGGGTCGTGAGTCGTGCTTGGGTAGCTCAGTTGGTAGAGCACTTGCCCGCGAAAGGCAAAGGTCCCGAGTTCGAGTGTCGGTCCGGCACATACTTTTAATCTGCCAGGAAGCTTCAGCACCAGGAAGAGTTGGCCTTACCCTCCCGGCCACCACACTCCCCGGATTTAAAGCCAGTCAGCGATCTGTGGGACCATTTCAATCAGGCTGTTGGCGCCACCGGTCCTCATCCCTGATATCCCTGCAAGAACCTCGATGACTCTCTTCCTGTACGTCTCGCACCGGTACGCATTGCAAAAGTTAGTTGGTCAAGCCTATGACAGGTGATCAGACTAACGTGATTGGACAGTGTTGTTTTTGATATGAGGGCAGATGTTCAAAAAATGTTCAAATGTGTGAGAAATCTTATGGGACTAAACTGCTAAGGTCATCAGTCCCTAAGCTTACACACTACTTAACCTAAATTATCCTAAGAACAAATACACACACCCATGCCCGAGGGAGGACTCGAACCTCCGCCGGGACCAGCCGTGCAGTCCATGACTGCAGCGCAACAGACCGCACGGCTAATCCCGCGCGGCGAGGGCAGATGACTTGAACTTGATTGCTTGATGGATTGCGTAATTTCACATGGTGTGCAATGCGCTTATCGTTACCCAGCTAATGGTTAGCGCCAATGAGTTTTAAATCGTTAGTAGCAGAAAACAAAATGAAATATTCTCCGAAGCTGCAAACACTAAGGCACCTTACCATGGGCCGGCAACGTGTAGCATAACACTCTGTACAACAGGAAAATACTGATATTTAGGTTAAAAAATTCCAAGAAAAATAGTTAATTGCGTAAATTAATCTCACGATAGTTTTGCTCTACCTACATTTAATGTATATGAGTAACTATCACGTTAGTATTAACCCTGCAGACACGTCGAATGTATTTCAATAAAACGTCTAACTATGAACACCTCTGTCTCTTTCGAAAGACAAAGCCATAGTCAGAATTTAACATCTTCCTTGTTTCGTAAGAAATTGTGGAACAGTTGAAGTGTAGCAGCGATAAAAATGTCCGCACATTGCTCTTTACTACAACGACTCACACAGTAGCTGCTCTGACTTACACGGTAGTTCCCTACGGTCGCAGGTTCGAATCCTGCCTTGGGCATGGATACGTGTGATGTCCTTAGGTTAGTTAGGTTTAAGTAGTTCTAAGTTCTAGGGGACTGATGACATCAGATGTTAATTCCCATAGTGCTCAGAGCCATTTTACACGGTAGTTGGTTGGTAGTTGATAGAGACACCTCATCGTTGTTACAGACAGTTCGCGAAAGACAATTCATAGACACTGGCCACTGATGAATCGTGTGTACAATTAGAGTAATTCCCATCAGCATCAGTTAAGACCTGAAGATCGTGCAGTGAAGCACCGAAAGTGGTAGCCATGTAACAAATAACATCGTAAAGACGGCTGTACGTGTTACATTTTTATTATATTTCACGAAACAGTCTTATGAGACTTCTCGGAGGCCGGATGCTCTTCGTGTCGCCTCCACTTCCACCGCCTTCCTTCCCCCAATTCCGCGGGACATCATGTATGTACCCCATCTAACTTTTACACCATCTGACTGCGTCTAGAGTTACATTTCATGTGGAAGTGTGGGAACGGTGGCGAAAGGTTTTCGAATCGTATTATACACTCCTGGAAATTGAAATAAGAACACCGTGAATTCATTGTCCCAGGAAGGGGAAACTTTATTGACACATTCCTGGGGTCAGATACATCACATGATCACACTGACAGAACCACAGGCACATAGACACAGGCAACAGAGCATGCACAATGTCGGCACTAGTACAGTGTATATCCACCTTTCGCAGCAATGCAGGCTGCTATTCTCCCATGGAGACGATCGTAGAGATGCTGGATGTAGTCCTGTGGAACGGCTTGCCATGCCATTTCCACCTGGCGCCTCAGTTGGACCAGCGTTCGTGCTGGACGTGCAGACCGCGTGAGACGACGCTTCATCCAGTCCCAAACATGCTCAATGGGGGACAGATCCGGAGATCTTGCTGGCCAGGGTAGTTGACTCACACCTTCTAGAGCACGTTGGGTGGCACGGGATACATGCGGACGTGCATTGTCCTGTTGGAACAGCAAGTTCCCTTGACGGTCTAGGAATGGTAGAACGATGGGTTCGATGACGGTTTGGATGTACCGTGCACTATTCAGTGTCCCCTCGACGATCACCAGTGGTGTACGGCCAGTGTAGGAGATCGCTCCCCACACCATGATGCCGGGTGTTGGCCCTGTGTGCCTCGGTCGTATGCACTCCTGATTGTGGCGCTCACCTGCACGGCGCCAAACACGCATACGACCATCATTGGCACCAAGGCAGAAGCGACTCTCATCGCTGAAGACGACACGTCTCCATTCGTCCCTCCATTCACGCCTGTCGCGACACCACTGGAGGCGGGCTGCACGACGTTGGGGCGTGAGCGGAAGACGGCCTAACGGTGTGCGGGACCGTAGCCCAGCTTCATGGAGACGGTTGCGAATGGTCCTCGCCGATACCCCAGGAGCAACAGTGTCCCTAATTTGCTGGGAAGTGGCGGTGCGGTCCCCTACGGCACTGCGTAGGATCCTACGGTCTTGGCGTGCATCCGTGCGTCGCTGCGGTCCGGTCCCAGGTCGACGGGCACGTGCACCTTCCACCAACCACTGGCGACAACATCGATGTACTGTGGAGACCTCACGCCCCACGTGTTGAGCAATTCGGCGGTACGTCCACCCGGCCTCCCGCATGCCCACTATACGCCCTCGCTTAAAGTCCGTCAACTGCACATACGGTTCACGTCCACGCTGTCGCGGCATGCTACCAGTGTTAAAGATTGCGATGGAGCTCCGTATGCCACGGCAAACTGGCTGACACTGACGGCGGCGGTGCACAAATGCTGCGCAGCTAGCGCCTTTCGACGGCCGACACCGCGGTTCCTGGTGTGTCCGCTGTGCCGTGCGTGTGATCGTTGCTTGTACAGCCCTCTCGCAGTGTCCGGAGCAAGTATGGTGGGTCTGACACACCGGTGTCGATGTGTTCTTTTTTCCATTTCCAGGAGTGTAGAAGCGGGACGCAGGTACGAGCCCGGTATTCACCTAGTCGGATATGCAAAACCGCCTAAAAACTGCATCCAGTCTGACCGGCACTTCTGCGATACTCCGCCAAGTGGCTAACACCTGCGACTATCCTATGGCGGGTCCACCACTGCAGGCTGCATTCATCCCATATCTGGGAGAATGCGTACGGAGCAATTTGAAGCCCAACGACCACATAAAAGCAGTCTTCAGAATGGCGTATGTCTGATAATGGAAGAATCCACAGAAAGTGCAGTCCGCACACGAAAGAGATAGTTTACAAAAATCCCGTTGGACCGATACTATAATATTGCTCGCCATTCTGGGATCAGTATTTGGTGGGATTGGTAGAAGAAATAGACAAGATCGAAAGAGCGGCAAGCACAGATTCGTTTAGTACACCCGAACGCGGCACTGTCCTTGTAGACGCTACAAAAGAGGTGTTGTACATCACTGTGTGATTCAATGTTAAAATTCTGAGAGCGAAGTCGCTAGAAGATGCTGCCAATATATTGTTTCCTGTTGGGAAGGTCTATGTTGCGAAAATACTATGAACGTAAAGTCAGAGAGGTTCGAGATCACACGGGGACTTATCAAAAATGCTTCTTCCTTCGCACCATCCGCAACTTTGTAACGAAACGGGGTAAAAGAAACAAAGTACTCTCCGCCACTCACTGTAGTATATTTTGCGAGTATACTTGTAGGACCTACTTAGAAAATGTTATGAAAGGGCCTTCAGTGCGAAAACTATGAAAATTCAATGTCCTGCGTATACTATGCCATAGATATAGTGCAGCAATGTAACAGCTCGTACAAAGAAAGAGAGCCGCGCTAGGTAGCAGCGCGGTCTTAGGTGCCTTGCCACGGTTCGCGCTGCTCTCTCCGTCGGAGGTACGAGTCCTCCCTCGGGCATGTGTGTGTGTGTGTGTGTGTGTGTGTGTGTGTGTGTGTGTGTGTGTGTTGTCCTTACCGTAAGTTGAAGTTAGATTAAGTAATGTGTATGCCTAGGGACTCATGACCTCAGCAGTTTGGTCACGTAGGACTTAACACCACCACAAAGAAAGAGAAGTAATCATTTTTTCCAATGCGCCGTCCATGGTTCAAATGGTTCAAATTGCTCTAAGCACTATGGGACTTAACATCTGAGGTAATCAATCGCCAAGACTTAGAACTACTTAAACCTAACTAACCTAAGGACATCACACACATCCGTGCCCGAGGCAGGATTCGAACCTGCGACCGTAGCAGCAGCGCGGTTCCAGACTGAAGCGCCTAGAACCGCTCAGCCATAGTGGCCGGCGCCATCCACGAATGAAACGTTAATATATGGTACAGTGAACAGTACCCGGCTCCTCCATGAACCATGGACCTTGCCATTGGTGGGGAGGCTTGCGTGCCTCAGCGATACAAATAGCCGTACCGTGGGTGCAACCACAACGCAGGAGTATCTGTTGAGAGGCCAGTCAAACGTGTGGCTCCTGAAGAGGGACACTAGAATTTTCAAAAGTTGCAGGGTCAACAGTCTGGATGATTGGCTGATCTGGCCTTATAATATTAACCAAAACGGCCTTGCTGCGCTGGTACTGCGAACGGCTGAAAGCAAGGGGAAACTACAGCCGTAATTTTTCCCGAGGGCATGCAGCTTTACTGTATGATTAAATTATGACGGCGTCCTCCTGGGTAAAATATTCCGGGGGTAAAATAGCGCCCCATTCCGATCTCTGGGCGGGGACTACTCAGGAGGATGTAATTGTCAGGAGAAACAAAACTGGCGTTCTCCGATCGGAGCGTGGAATGTTAGATCGCTTAATCGGGTAAATAGGTTAGAAAATTTAAAAAGGGAAATAGATAGGTTAAAGCTAGATATGTTGGGAATTAGTGAAGTTCGGTGGCAGGAGGAACAAGACTTCTGGTCAGGTGAATACTGGGTTATAAATACAAAATCAAATAAGGGTAATGCAGGAGTAGGTTCAATAATGAATAAAAAATAGGAGAGCGGATGAGCTACTATGAATGGCATAGTGAACGCGTTATTGCAGCCAAGATAGACACGAATCCCACGCCTACCACAGTAGTACAAGTTTATATGCCAACTAGCGCCGCAGATGATGAAGAGATTGATGAAATGTATGATGTGATAAAAGAAATTATTCAGACAGTTAAGGGGGACGACAATTTAATAGTCATTGGGGACTGGAATTCGATAGTAAGAAAAGGAAGAGAAGGGAAAGTAGTACGTAAATATGGACTGGGGGTAAGGAATGAAAGGGGAAGCCGCCTCGTAGAATTTTGCGCAGTGCCTAACAAAATCATAGCTAACACTTGGCTTAAGAATCATTAAAGAAGGTTACATACGTGGAAGAGGCCTGGAGACACTGGAAGATTTCAGATAGGTTATACAATGGTAAGATAGAGATTTAGGAACCAGGTTTTAAATTGTAAGACATTTCCAGGGGTAGATGTGGACTCTGACGACAATCTATTGATTATGAACTGTAGACTGAAACTGAAGAAACTGCAAAAAGGTGGGAATTTAAGGAGATCAGACATGGATAAACTGAAAGGACCATTGTAGAGAGCTTCAGGCAGAGGAACGATTGAAAACAACAGGGGAAAGAAATCCAGTAGAAGAACAATGGGTAGCTTTGAGAGATGAAATAGTGAAGGCAGAAGAGGATAAAGTAGGTAAAAAGACGAGACTAGTAGAAATCCTTGGGTAACAGGAGAAATATTGGATTTAATTGATGAAAGGAGAAAATATAAAAATGCAGTAAATGAAGCAGGCAAAAACGAATACAAACGTCTCAAAAATGAGGTCGACACGAAGTGCAAAATGGCTAAGCAGGGATGGCTACAGGATAAATGTAAGGATGTAGAGACATTTATCACTAGGGGGAACATACATACTGCCTAAAGGAAAATTAAAGAGACCCTTGGAGGAAAGAGAACCACTTGCATGAATATCAAGAGCTCAGATGGAAACCCAGTTCTAAGCAAAGAAGGGAAAGCAGAAAGATGGAAGGATTATATAGAGGGTTTGTACAAGGGCGATGTACTAACGAAAGACGTCGTAGATGAAGATGAAGTGAGAGATATGATACTGAGTGAAAATTTTAACAGGCCACTGAAAGACCTAAGTCCAAACAAAGTTCCAGGAGTAGACAACATTCCGTTAGAACAACTGATAACCTTGGGAGAGCCAGCCCTGACAAAACTCTACCATCTGGTGAGCGAGATGTATGAGACAGGCGTAATACCCTTGGACTTCAAGATGAATATAATAATTCCAATCCCAAAGAAAGCAGGTGTTGACAGATGTGAAAATTACCGAACTATCAGTTTAATAAGTCACGGATGCAAAGTACTAACACGAATTCTTTACAGACGAATGGAATAACTGGTAGAAGCCGATTTCGAGGAAGGTCAGTTTGGATTCCGCAGAAATGCTGGAACACGTGAGGCAATACTGACCCTACGACTTATCTTAGAAGAAAGAGTAAGGAAAGGCAAACCTACGTTTCCAGCATTTGTATACTTAGAGAAGGCTTTTGACAATGTTGACTGGAATACTCTCTTTCAAATTATGAAGGTGGCAGGGGTCAAATGCAGAGACCGAAAGGCTATTTACAATTTGTACAGAAACCAGATGGCATTATAAGAGTTGAGGGGCATGAAAGGGAAGCGGTGGTTGGGAAGGGAGTGAGACAGGGTTGTAGCCTATCCCCGATGTTATTCAATCTGTATATTGAACAAGCAGTAAAGGAAACAAAAGAAAAATTCAAAGTAAGAATTAAAATCGATGGAGAAGCCTTTGCCACTTGTCGGTGATATTGTAATTCTGTCAGAGACAGCAAAGCACCTGGAAAAGTAGCTGAACGGAATGGACGGCGTCTTGAAACGAGGATGTAAGTTGAACTTCAACAAAAACAAAACGAGGATAATGGAATGTAGTCGAATTAAATCGGGTGATGGTGAGGATATTAGATTAGGAAATGAGACACTTGGAGAGTAGTAAATGAGTTTTGCTGTTTGGGGAGCAAAATATCTGATGATGGTCATAGTAGAGAGGATATAAAATGTAGACTGGCCTGGCAAGGAAAGCGTTTCTGAAGAAGAAAAATTTGTTAACATCGAGTATAGATTCAAGTGTCAGGAAGTCGTTTCTGAAAGTATTTGTATAGAGTGTAGCCATGTATGGAAGTGAAACGTGGGCGATAAATAGTTTAGACAAGAAGAGAATAGAATGTTTTGAAATGTCGTGCTACAGAATAATGATGAAGATTAGATGGGTAGATCACATAACTAATGAGGAGGTATTGAACAGAATTGGGGAGAAGAGAAATTTGTGGCACAATTTGACTAGAATAAGGGATCAGTTGGTAGGACATATTCTGAGGCATCAAGGGATCACCAATTTAGTATTGGAGGGCAGCGTGGAGGGTAAAAATCATAGCGGGACGCCAAGAGATGAATAGACTAAGCAGTTTCAAAAGGATGTAGGTTGCAGTAGATACTGGAAGATGAAGGAGCTTGCACAGGATAGGGTAGCATGGAGAGCTGCATCAAACCAGTCTCAGGACTGAAGATCACAACAACAACAGGACCTTTTAGAAATGGCGGATTCAGTAATCTGTATTAACAATGATTATATCATCAGGTTGCACAGAACAACTGGAATCTGAGATTGGAGATTTCCCTGGTGGATTTCACGTTGGAAATGTTCATGCTTCATGTACCACGCAACAGCTAAGTTTTGATTCGACTATACCCCTATTTTGTTATTCTCTCATTTTTCTTGTTCTCTTATTCGTGCAATACTTGTCCCTCAAGTATTAATTTTTTTAACGGATTTTCAATCAATTTCCAAGCAAGCATGGCTTCATCTTCAGACACTTTATCACTCTTATCGACGAGATACAGCACTGAAAGCACAAATAACACTGCTTAAGTGCTTGATTTGAGAGTAAACCGAAAAAGACAAAAGTAATGGGAAGTAGCGGAAAGGAGAACAGCGAAAAGCATCGACATTGGTGATCACGAAACAGACGAAGTTAAGGGATTCTGTTATCTTGGAGCCAAAATAATCAAAGCCTTTCAGATGTTATGCTACAGAAGAATGTTGAAAATTTCTCCGGAGTATCGGCGAAGAAAGGAACACAATGAAAACACAGGGAAGAGGAAGAGACAGGGTGACAGGATATGTGTTAAGGCATCAGGGAATAACCTCCATTGTAATGGTGCTAGGGGTAACTGTAGGCGTAAAAAGTGTAAAGGAAGACAGATACTGCAGCAGGTCTACGTCCAGCATAACTCAGTACTTAGGGTGCAAGTACCACTCCGAGTTGAACAAGTTACCGCAGCAGAAGAATTCTTGGCGGGTGGCATCAAGCCAGTCAGAAGAATGATGATTCAAAAAAGTGCTTGTTAATGAAGAATGAATATTTCGAAATCGACTGCAAATAAATTTTAAAAAATAAGCACAGCTGTGTAGAAAAACTGTAAGAGATTACGTTTTATTCTCCATAAAAAAAATATTTTACAGCTGACGTCTGCAATTTTCAGCGCCATAGAAGCAGCAGGACGTAAATTTGAACTGTGCGTCGGTGGAACGCAAGGCGAAGTCACCCTCTCGCTAGTCGAGACAGAACGTCAACGTATCGCCACTTCCATTACACCATATTGAGATAAGGTTATGAGATACCATCCGCGATACCAAAAGTATGGACTTGTTACCAGAATTAAAAAGCAATGATAAAGTTTATTTAAAGGTCAAAGTAGAATTCGTAACGGGAAATCCTATCAAAGTTTGCACGGTAAACTCCTGAGATGTTAAGCAATAGGTAAAGCGTCGCTCAAACTTGTCAGAACATCGGCATTTATTTGCTATTTTGTCTTCGTTCTACGTGCCAAATTAACACCAAAAAAGTTTTCATTTCCCCTTTAATAAAGCAGATTTTCTCCGCTGTTAGAAAGGATGCTTAATGAGAATTGTTTCATTAACTTACACTCTCTTTGCTACTCAATATGCGCTTCATCTTCGTCCATGTATTGCGAAACGTATTTCATTTTCGTAGAGAATTTTTCATTTTCGCATATCTGTCACGCTTGTGCGAGACCGGTCGTAAAAAAAGCATTCCAGTCCTATCAACTCCTCAATATATCAGGAGAAAACAGAAAATACTAGAATACAAAGCCTGAGAAGAGACAAAAAGTACAAAATCCGCTACTATAAAATGAGTGCTCGTGACGAGAGTAGGTTATCCTGCTATGTCAGTAGACGCTGCCACCGTCACTCTACCAATGTCAGGTTCAAAACTTTCGTAACGAGAAACCCTTGACGTTGACGTCGCATTGATGTCTTCTGACAATGCCGTCATTTCAAACAACAGCGGCAGCAACAACAACAACAATAATAATAACAATAGAGACGGGCACCGCGAGTAGTCACAGATTTGTTAGAACGGACGGAGAGCGTCATGAAAATTATAAACCTGGACTGGTAGACACTTTAAAACAGGTGCCAATTATTCGGTGAGAATGTCACCATTTGAAATGCACTGCCGGCTGTTTTGATATTCCTCCACCTGCTATCTGTTTTAGCAGTTGCATAGCATATTGTAGTTCCACATGGATACGATGGGTTGCTTACGCAGCCACCTAAATACATAAAACGGTTACTTACCACAAGTTTCTGCTTACTGTAAAATTATGTACACAATAATTTTTTTCCCTGTTTGTAGGTCTAAAGATCATTAATGATGACTTTGATTTACTATAAACACGGCCGCTTTTGGGAGAACCTTTTTCCCACCTTCAGGTGCACAGATTCAGTAGTGACTTGCGAGGTGGTTGCATGCCGTGGAGACTAGACTGCACTGTACAACAGACGGAACTCACTCCGTACCAAAGCGTCACGTCCGCCTGTTCCACAGTGCACTCTGGTGTCTACGGCATGCGACCACCTCTCAGCTGGCTGCGAAATTTGTGCACCTGAAGATGGGAATATTGTTTTCTCCGAAACCGGTCGTTTTTATATTAAATCACGGTCTCGCCATGCATCCCAGACGTGGAAGTTCTGTTCAGGAAATCCTACGTTAAGATTATCAACTTTGATCGAAACTAGCCGTAGCATAACAATAAAAATAAATGTGCGACTGAGACGGCGAAATAAAGGATAAATGTTAGATAACAAAACGGTCGCTGGGTCTGTCGCAAAGAATACGCCGCTTGTCTACAAGAAAGTAGCAACATCAGAAGACTCGTACGTACTCCAGGAGGACCTGCATGGTGCGACAGCTGGCAGCTTTCCCTAAACGTAGATAAATGTAATATAATGCGCATACATAGGGGCAGAAATCCATTCCAGTACGATTATGCCATAGGTGGTAGGTCATTGGAAGCGGTAACGACCGTAAAATACTTAGGAGTTACTATCCGGAGCGATCTGAAGTGGAATGATCACATAAAACAAATAGTGGGAAAAGCAGGCGCCAGGTTGAGATTCATAGGAAGAATTCTAAGAAAATGTGACTCATCGACGAAAGAAGTAGCTTACAAAACGCTTGTTCGTCCGATTCTTGAGTATTGCTCATCAGTATGGGACCCTTACCAGGTTGGATTAATAGAAGAGATAGACATGATCCAGCGAAAAGCAGCGCGATTCGTCATGGGGACATTTAGTCAGCGCGAGAGCGTTACGGAGATGCTGAACAAGCTTCAGTGGCGGACACTTCAAGAAAGGCGTTACGCAATACGGAGAGGTTTATTATCGAAATTACGAGAGAGCACATTCCGGGAAGAGATGGGCAACATATTACTACCGCCCACATATATCTCGCGTAATGATCACAACGAAAAGATCCGAGAAATTAGAGCAAATACGGAGACTTACAAGCAGTCGTTCTTCCCACGCACAATTCGTGAATGGAACAGGGAAGGGGGGATCAGATAGTGGTACAATAAGTACCCTCCGCCACACACCGTAAGGTGGCTCGCGGAGTATAGATGTAGATGTAGATGTAATTGCGTCCTATGAAAGCCTATGTAAAATATTTCTGGAAAGATATTCCCGACTGGAAATGTACGACAACGCCGTAAGTTCCACTCCCGTGACAATCGCGAGGACAAGATTAGACTAACCGCATTGCGAAAGAAATGATCTGTACTGGCCATAGAATACTTTTTATTGAAAGTCACGGTTGGTTCACGTCAACTGAAATACCGACTTACCTGCTGCCGCTCAAGCACCGTCCTGCTTGTGGCACGGTTCTGCTACCCTTTCTTTTTAAATATGCACTACTGCTTTTAGCGCGCTTTTTGTTTACAGCTTGACGTGAATGACGGGGAATGGCTCTAAGACAGTTACCTCTCGGCGATGACACGTTAAAAATAATTTTTATCACCTGACGATGCGTCTTCAGTTGACGCGAAACAGGTTGTGACTTTCAGTAGAAAGTATACTATAACCAGTGTGGGTCATTTATTTCAAAATTTGGTAATTTGTATGCCGATGCCCGCAATTAACATAATTACGTTGCACAACATTCTTTTCGAGCTCCGTACGCTAATGTAACAGGAAGAAACCCTAGTTATTAGGACCTAATACGGGACACAATGGAAAGTACCCTTTGCCTCGCACTTCACAAAGGTTTGTGGAGCACTGATGTGGTAGATGGTGATCAGTAAATTAGGCTAGTAGGTTAGTCAGCTGACGGTGAGGGAATGAGGGGCACCATTTACGGATAGGCGCGACCAAAATGCCCGACATGCTAGGTTTCCGTAGAATGGGGCACAGTGGTGCCTCCAGAGACAATGGACGCGGCGCACGCAAACAAAGCGCAGAGCGGAGCCGCGGTTACTCACCTCCGCAGGCGTCCTTGAAGTCGGTGCAGCAGTCGCCCAGCTTGAGGCAGGCGTGGTCGCAATAGCACGGCTTGTCGCTGAGGTCCTCGATGATGGCGTTGATGGGCGCCTTCTGCACGACGCACGAGGAGTCGCGGCCGGGGCAGCAGAGCTTGGCCTCGCGGCAGCTGCCGGCGGCGGCGCCGCGCCCCGAGGCCACCAGAAGCACGGCAGCGGCGGCTGCGAGCATCGCGGGTGAGCTGGACGTGGAGGGCCCCATGGCGCGCGCGGACTGTGGCGGCGGCGGCGGCGGTCTACGCGGACGAGTTGTTGGCGGGGCGGCAGCGCGGACCCGACTGACTGAGTGGCGTGGCGGGCGGCAGGCCTGGCGCCACGCGGGGCGCGCGCCACGGCGGCAGGTGGTGGGGGAAGCCAGGGGTAGTTGGCGTGGGGGGGGGGGGGGGGGGGGCTTCAGGCCAGCCTGCGGCCGTCAACACTGCCACGACGGGACGGGCCCCGCACACTCTGCCCACACCTTTGTCCCCATCAGAAGTAAATCACCGTGCGGCGTTTGACGGAGGGTGCATTCTGCACCAGATTCCTCCCTGCGAAATACCATCCACCCCTGGGTTCGTGCATTGGTTTGAAATACTGCGTTACTACAGAAAACGCGAAAAGCGATCACTGCTATTTTGATAACAATGCCGACAGAAACGATCAACAAACACATGGCATAAAACCTGGTACAGCGCCGGTGAGACAATAATGGCGCCTCCCTCTGTGTCTGCAGTAGAGTTGGGCAACACGATTCTTTTTCCCGATTCGATTCCTACGATTCAATCCTACACTGCGAATCTTACATCTTACTCATTCTACATCTTACTCACAGATGACAGGACATGCCTGAAATTGTCAGTGGGGTTAGAATCGAACTGTGTCATGATATGCCAGAAATAGTTCATTTATGAGTAAACATGCATATGATGTTACAAGCGTGATTCTCGATTTATACGTGTAATGCCTTAATTGATGAAAGGTCACGTTTGATTTGATTGCATCTATTGTTTTCTTTCAGTATGTCAGGAATGAGGAGTCGATTTGTGCGAAAGGTGGTGCATAATTACATGGTATGCCAGTTTGGTTGTGTGGCTTGAACGTATCTAACTACAGACGTCTGTTTTATAGTAACAAAATCTAGCAGTGAGGCAGACGTGGTTTGGCCCATACCATCCTATGTTTTTCTGTGCTAAGATGTCTTTCCAAGTCCACATCACCCTCGTAATTCGTAACGCAGCTGACAGCCCTCCCACAAGGCAAATTTAGCTTAACTTTCATTTCCTCTAAATACAAAGCATAGGTATTTTGCTTTTAATTTCTCTGAGAACTTGCCGCTGTCACTACTATTTACGTGACACTGCCAAGTGTCAGCTTGGTTTTCACGAGTAATATTACATCCCACGAACTTCGTTTGTTCGTTCCGAGCTTCCTTTCCTCCACTTCACTGCCATCTGGCGGTCGTAATCATTCGGCGCGACTCGGCATGATTCGGAAGTTGCCTTCGAAGCATAGCGTACTAAGAATCGATGAATCGTTGCAACTTGGATTCGTCACGACTCGGGAACACACAATCGTTCGTATGATTCTTTTGAACGACGATTCGTCCGTATCACGATTCGATTCTTACGATTCTTCATTTAGAGTCGTTCAAATGAACGACTCATTCACGAATCGCCGCAACTCTAGTGTGCAGTGGCTTAACGTAGGCGTGTACGTGTATTGTACAAGACTTGCCCCCACCTGCCCAATGCGATGGTTTCCCGCTGTCGTCGCCGGATATCCGTTGCATTACGAGAAAATGGCACCAACAAAAGTCGGGAAATATTTTCACAAGCTGACGTACCAATGAAGTGCAGTGCTCCATTTGCTTTAAAAGATTAAAGATTTGTCTACCATTTATATAAAAAAATAAAAACCGGAGAAAATTAACGGTAGCAGTAATAAATGAAAAACTTAACAGCAATTCATTCATAGTATAAAAAGAGAAAGTAGATATCTACTGCCTGTGTCTACTCCTCTGCTCCGATTCTCTTAGTGCCTTACAATCATTGCAGAAACTGTACCCAACTGAGGAGATGGTCCAGCTGACATATGACCAACTGTACTTGCTCCAACGGCAGGGTAAGGAGGTATCCTTCTGCTGGGTGCCTGGTCATGTAGGAATATGGGGCTACCAAGGAGGCCTGCAGAGAGCAGGATGTGGTCCAGTGTCCTATTCCCTTGCAATCTGTCACCTCTGAACTCCACAAGAAGTGCATGGAGTTGTAGGAGGAAGAATGGCTGGCGGTGACGGCCAATAAACTGCGGCTGGTGAAGTCAACAACTCGGCCGTGGCGTTCCTCCCGCCGGTTGCTCAGGCGGGAAAAGTGACCCTCACGCGTCTTAGCATTGGGCACTGTCATCTCACACATAGCTTTCTATTACGGCGGGAGGATCCCCCGTTTTGTGATGCTTGTGGTGTGCGCATCTCTGTCCGGCACATTTTAACAGACTGCATTTTATACCGTGATGCAAGGGCAGAACGACAAGTTGATGGGGATCTGCCCTGTGTTTTAGCTAGTGTGAGACGTGCGTGTCTTGGGTTTTAAAGCTTTGTGTTGTGTCAGGACTCTGGCCTAAACTTTTAGGCTGGAGGTTTTAGTGTATTGCAAAGTGGCTGGCTCCTCCCTTTTTTCCTTGCGGTCAGTCAGCCACTTCCATCTGCTATATTGTTTTAGCTCCCTCTGCCACTTCCATCCTGTGTTGTCTATGTGTTACTGCTGGCGGCATGCTTCGTCCCACGCTTCGGTGTGGGTAGGCACATATTTTTCCAAACTTGTTACCCGTGATTTACGTTCTCTTTTATCTTACTGTTCTGAGTCTTTTCTTGACACCCGTCTCAATCTGTTACTGAGCGGGCGCTGAAGACCTTGCTGTCGTGCGCCCATACAACCCTCTCCATCCGTCCATTTATTCGCTTGTAGTCCTTGAAAACGGACAAATTAACACGAAAAACTGTTCTCCAACTTCTCCTAGTAGGACTAACAATTCTCAATGCAAAAATAGTCGTTTGATCCTCTCTTACAACATGATTTTGAGCAGAGTTAAAAAAAAAAAAAAAAAAAAAAAAAAAAAAAGGAATAGAGCAGCCAGTGACCATTTTTCGAGAAAATCAGCGAACGGCGAACAGACTTAGTTTTCTCTTTCTTTCCTATTTAATTTAGTATTTTGACTCTACGTATCTTGAAAGTGAATGAGTCAATATTTGTCAATCCGTCTTCGATTTCTGAATTCGTTATTGTAAATGGTAGGAATAAAAAACCGAAAATCGGTTATTTCAGAAATAAGTTATTTTGAATGGTTTTGGCAGTCCAGTCAAACTGACATGGAAATAAACCGCTATAATCCAAAACCGGTCGTTTGAGTGATAACCTCCATCCCTAAGCTGGAACTACGGGATAGGGTTCGGCTGCAGACATTCTCCCAGTTGCCGTTGTATGTGACTAGGCGAGAGCTGTTCCATTGGCGGCCAGTGGACGGTTGCAACTGGTAGTTTCGACAGATAAAAGGAAATTCTGAGTGGCTCCAAAGCGTTTAATAACACTGCTCCAAAGAGATCAGCACACGCATGCACTTCGCTTTTTTGTGTTCAGCCTAGTAAGATTTTCGCTGAAGAAAATAAGTACTAGTTTCCTGCTAGCCTTTTAAAAGAACGGTACATCAAAGTCTTGTAAAAATTTAATACATCCTAATGGAATCTTATTCCCCTGAGGGATTTTTCTGCAGAAATGTCTTGCATGTATATGCCTGGGGTATCAAATATAAAAAGATTGTACTACCCTCTGTTACCTTCACTAACAAAATGACTAAATGTTCTCTCTTTCATACAAGGATCCGATCACAAGAGTCGATAACTGGGAATCACATACCATACTCATTGCTACAAGTGGCATTCACACATTAACTTTGTTCACTTTAGAGGGAACTTGGCATAGTTAGAAATAAGCATGCTATGCTGTCACACATGTACTAGTGAAACTAAGCAGTGTACTAGATTTATAACCAGTCAACGCATTGCAGCCACTTCCTTCTAACTAAACCATGAAAATTTTTCTTCAAATTAGATAATCTCCGGTACCTGTAATGTTTATTAACATTGCAGCTAATTACCGGCAATCTATTGTCATTCAAAACAAAATTTGTGTTACCAAAATCAATAAGACAAACTTATCATATTTGTCATCATACGCATATAATCATAACACGTAAAAGAAAACAAGGTGTTGAAGAGGAAAGTAGTGTCAGGAATAATTAAGAACTGCTTCACTTGACGTTTTCTATCACTGTTTCTCCAAGAAGTGTCGATCGCAAGAGGGAAGCAGAAACTTTGACTTCATTTCATACATCATAATCGACGTTTTTCGAAAGGCTACAACTGTCATTCTTCCTTTAAATAATGAAACACTCCACCACTTACATATTTTTTTCATGCTTAGCATGACGCGTTTAGAGAATGTGTCAGTGTTATGATCAGATATTTACATTAGTATTTTGCGTGTTGTGTAGCCTGTCTTGCTCCGTAGTCGTCTCTCCAAGTTTATAAAATGCTGCGCCTCCTCCACCTTGCAGAAAACCCCATACACGGAAAACATCAGTTATATTGTTTGCGAAATTTCACGCTGTGTGTGTGTTTCTGCGTAATGTAGGAGCCACAATACGATACCTTACAGTTTCAAAAAGAAAACACAGTACAGTGCAACAGAGGCACAACACACGTACAAACAGCACTCAAAATACTTACGTAAATATTTGCGCTAGACAATGAGAATAAATTCTCGAAACGCGTAGTGCTAAGCATGAAAATATAACTTCCGGGTGCACTGTTTCATTATTTAAATCAGAAACATTTGAGCAACGCGAAGAGAGCAAAGGCGTTAACTAGCGCTCCAGGTAGTCAAACATCGAAACACGCGAAATATGCATTCGAATAAGGCAAAGTGTCATGACGGTCGAAACTAACGCGAAGTTGTGCATGACAGGTAGAGACAGTCGGTTGTAACAGCTGTACTCGAACGGAACCTCCTATTTCACCCCCGGATGGCCGGGGGGAAGGAAATGGCCGCGCCCATTCAAAGGAACCATCCCGGAATTTGCCTGAAGCGATTTAGGGAAATCACGGAAAAGTAAATCAGGCTGGCAGATTGCGGGTTTGAACCGTCGCCCTCCCGGATGCGTATCCAGTGTGCTAACCACTGCGTCTCCTCGCTCGGTGAGACGGGGAATATTGCGTTCTCACCTCGGCAGAGAAGCAACACCAGAATGGGGCGGTGAGGAGAGCCCACTGACCTTAAGCTCGTAGCAAATTCATCAGAAACATTCCAGCCCTTCTAAATCTGCCCACCTGTTGCTGAAGTTCTACATCTACATGGATCCTCTGCAAATCACATTAAGTGCCTGGCAGAAGGTTCATCGAACCACCTTCACAATTCTCTATTATTCCAATCTCTTATAGCGCGCGGAAAGAACGAACACCTATATCTTTCCGTACGAGCTCTGATATCCCTTATCGTGTTGATCGTTTCTCACTGTGTAGATTTGTGTCAACAAAATATTTTTGCATTCAGAGGAGAAAGATGGTGATTGGAATTTCACGAAAAGATTCCGCCGCAACGAAAAGCGCCTTTCTTTTAATGATTTCCAGCCGAAATCCTATATCATTTCACAGACACTCTCCCCCATATTTCGCGATGATACAAAACGTGCTGTCCTTCTTTGAACTGTTTCGATGTACTCCCTCAGTCCTATTTGTAAGGATCCCACACCGCGCAGCAGTATTCTAAAAGAGGACGGACAAGCGTAGTGTAGGCAGTCTCCTTAGTAGGCCTGTTACATTTTCTAAGTGTCCTACCAATAAAACGCAGCCTTTGGTTAGCCTTCCCCACAACATTTTCTATGTGTTCTTTCCAATTTAATTGTAATACCTAGGTATTTATTTGAATTTACGGCTTTTAGATTAGAATGATTTATCGTGCAACCGAAGTTTAACGAGTTCCTTTTAGTGCTGATGTGGATGACCTCATACTTTTCGTTATTTGGGGTCAACTGCCACATTTCGCACCATTCAGATATTTTTTTCTAAATCGTCTTGCGATTTGTTTTGATCTTCTGATGACTTTATTAGTCGATAAACGACAGCGTCATCTGAAAACAACCTAAGACGGTTGCTCAGATTGTCTCCCAAATCGTATATATAGATAAGGAACAGCAAAGGGCCTGTAACACTGCATTGGCGAAACCCCAGAAATCACTTCTGTTTTACTCGATGACATTCCGTCAGTTACTGTGAACTGTGACCTCTCTGACAGGAAATCGCAAATCCAGTCACATAACTGAGACGATATTCCATAAGCACGCAATTTTATTGCGATCCGCTTGTGTGGTACAGTGTCAAAAGCCTTCCGGAAATCCAGGAATACGGAATTGATCTGAAATCCCTTGTCAATAGCACTCAGCACTTCATGTGAATAAAGAGGTAGTTGTGTTTCACAGGAACGATTTTTTCTAAACCCATGTTGACTGTCTCTCAATAGACCGTTTTCTTCGAGGTAATTCATAATGTTCGAACACAATATACGTTCCAAAATGCTGCTTCATAAGGACGTTAATTTAGTGCATTACTCCTACTACCTTTATTGAATATTGGTATGACCTGTGCAACATTCCAGTCTTAGGGTACCGATCTTTCGTCGAGCGAACGGTTGCACATGATTGTTAAACATGGAGCTAATGCATCAGCATACTCTGAAGGGAATCTAATTGGTATACAGTCTGGACCAGAAGACTTGCTTTTATTAAGTGACTTAAGTTGCTTCACAACTCCAAGGACATTTTCTTCTACGTTACTCATGTTGGCAGCTGTTCTTGATTCGAATTCTAGAATATTTACTTCGTCTGCTTTTGTGAGGGGATTTCGGAAGCCTGAGTTTAGTAACTCTGCTTTGGCAGCACTGTTTTCGATAGTATCTCCATTGCTATCGCGCAGAGAAGGCATTGGTTGTTTTTTGCCGCTAACATACTTCACATACGACCAGACTCTCATTGGATTTTCTGCCAAGTTTCGTTGTGGAAACCGTTATAAGCATCTCGCATTGAAGTTCGCGGTAAGTTAATGTGCAGGGTAAACGCTACACCTCAACCAAGACCAGGTAGAGCTCATGTTCTGACGGACAGATGTTCAAATGTGTGTGAAATCTTACGGGACTTAACTGCTAAGATCATCAGTCCCTAAGCCTACACACTACTTAACCTAAATTATCCTAAGGACAAACACACACCTCCATGCCCGAGGGAGGACTCGAACCTCCGCCAGGACCAGCCGCACAGTCCTTGACTGCAACGCCTCAGACCGCTCGGCTAATCCCGCGCGGCCTCTGACGGACAGGGACCGTCGATCATAGCGGAGGGTAGTTGTAAAAGAAACAGCTCGAACTCAACAGAAGGAATAAGTCGATTTGCAAAGTCCACCTAGCACAGTGGATGTCGTCAGGTATGCTCTATATTGTTGGAGCAGCTCCTCATAATCCAAGCATTTCTGTAGTAAGTGTTAAGCAACGTTTGCAGTGACGTAATGCTTGACGTTGCCGGACAGTGGATGGCTGGAAACGAGTGATCTGGAGTGATGAGTCACGCTATCCCCTGTGGAATTGCGATGGAAGGGTTTGCGTTTCGTGAATGCACGGAGAACTTCACTCGCCTTCATGTATTGTGTCATCAGTGAACTAGCAGGCGCTGTTTTGGTAGGGGGCAAGGGTATGGTCCCCTCGTTGCACTTCTGAAAACGGTAAATGCGGAAGGATATGAACAAAATGGTTCAAATGGCTCTGAGCACTATGGGACTCAACTGCTGAGGTCATTAGTCCCCTAGAACTTAGAACTAGTTAAACCTAACTAACCTAAGGACATCACAAACATCCATGCCCGAGGCAGGATTCGAACCTGCGACCGTAGCGGTCTTGCGGTTCCAGACTGCAGCGCCTTTAACCGCACGGCCACTTCGGCCGGCGATATGAACAGATTGTATCTATATGTACGACCTTTTGTTCCTCCGAGCATCACAGCGTTCCGTAGGTATTCTCATGACCACTCATGACTTATGAAGTGTACGAGGGGTGTTCAATAAGTAATGCAACAACATTTTTTCCTAAAATTAAGTTGCTTTTACTCAGGATTCCAGTTCGCCATGAAATCTGGTTTCGCAGGACAGAGCGGATCAGGTTGTGGAAAGGTGCCAAGATTGATTACTGTTAGTTATACAAGAACACACACAACTTGTAAGTAGGCTATTTAGGTTTTCTTATTGGTAACGCCACGTAGCGCTCTGTATGAAATTCACTGGCTGTGCTGTGTGCTGTCTGTGGCTAGTTTGCATTGTTGTCTGCCATTGCAGTGTTGGGCAGCTGGATGTGAACAGCGCGTAGCGTTGCACAGTTGGAGGTGAGCCACCCGCAGTGGTGTAAGTGGGGAAGTGAGATGGCTGTTTTTTGAGAGCGGATGATCTGGACGTGTGTCCATCAGAGACAGTACTTTTGTAAGACTGGATGTTGTGAGGCGGCGGATAAGTTGTAAAAATAAATTGCTGTATAAATGCTTGCATGTTGAATCAGTTTCAGGCTTTTAGAATGTTGTTAATGCTGTCTTTCGCCGTTCTCAACACTGGCTCTCTATTTGCTTTTTAGCACCCAGAAAGTGATTTAACAAAACGTGAAGCCTGTAATTAGAGATCCTAGTGCCCACTTCATCTGAGAATACCATTATAGCTGCAGCTTATAGCTCTGAGGAATTAGGAGATTGTCCGGGATTTCTAATCAAAAACGATTTTCCAAAATAGTTGAGTATATTCAGAAATTCACTGATAAAAACACAAGTATCCCTACAACCTAACTAACAGAGCAGTTCAGAGTCCAATGCGCTGATGCAACTATAAATGTCCGAATTAAATGTTAAAAAGAATGCTCGCCATAATTTATTGAGAGTATTTCATCAAACGCCACGCTAAATAATTGGTAGAATGTCTGTCCCGCGACGGCACGTGAAAATACGACAATACGCAAACTGAAGCTAGATAATGAAAATCATCCCAGAATTAACCCTTCACTTGAAATCATTTCATGGTTCCGCGTATCTCTAGTAACTTAATACGGCACCCGAGGCTGTTTGTAGCAGTGATACCGATGCGACGCGACTCCCGACACAGATGGCGTGTTATTCAGCGTCTGGAGAGAACTGGGGCCTTGCTTCCTCGCGCAGCGTTCTTATATATAAAGCCGCGGTGCGGACGGCTAAGGGAACGCCTGATCAAATCGGCTCTCCTGACTAGCCGCTGGGCTAGTAACGCACCACTTCAAGTTACATAATAATTTATAGCTTCTTTTGCTGATGGCCGATGAAGCTCTTAATTTAAACGTGCATTCAGCACGCAGGTAAGTATTGATAATAAATTTTTGATGTGGCTAAGTTAAATATTTTGGGCGAGAGAATTAATTAAATTACACTGCACGCAGTAGATGAGCTCTGAACTGGCCCTTTTGAGATCCGCTATCGCTATAATTTTATAGGTATTCAAAAGAAACTTTTCACATCTTCATAGTCATAGCGGACCTCCATCCTATTTAAATCTAAACATCCTAGCCTTATTTATTAGCCTACTTAATCTATCTTGCTTCCTTCAGTTTTGAGACGAAAACCACAAAATCATGAATTTCCACTAAAATCTTAATTTGTGAAATCCAAAGTACTGTTTTTATTAAATCATTCTGAAAGATGAATCTAAATATAAATTTTGAAGTCTCTAGCTCTTTTCTGTTGCGACAATGATTTTTTCAGAAAAACGTCCAAATTTCGAAAATGGCTGAAGTTATCGAACTGATATTTAACATATATTAATTTAGTATTACTTCTGACATGCCAGAAAAGTTTTAGGTTCTTTGCTTGATTTTTAAAGTATTGCGCAACATTTATGACGTCAGAGCTAGTTACAGCAGACTGACTGGCACACAATGGAAAGACTGATGTGAATTTACTACAGCGTGAGTAGGCTGCTTCCCTACAATGTCACGAACTGCTATATATATTATGATTTTTGAACACTATTAAGGTAAATACATTGTTTGTTCTCTATCAAAATCTTTCATTTGCTAACTATGCCTATCAGTAGTTAGTGCCTTCAGTAGTTAGAATCTTTTATTTAGCTGACAGTAGTGGCGCTCGCTGTATTGCAGTAGCTTGAGTAACGAAGATTTTTGTGAGGTAAGTGATTTGTGAAAGGTATAGGTTAATGTTAGTCAGGGCCATTCTTTTTTAGGGTTTATTAAAAGTCAGACTGCGTTGCGCTAAAAAATATTGTGTGTCAGTTTAGTGTTGATCAGAATAAGTAAAGAGAGTAATGTCTGAGTATGTTCAATTTTGCTCAGCTGTTTGAAAAGCAAATAATGTAAGAGGTTTATCAGCACAGTCATTCATAAATTTTCCTAAGGGGACGTTTCAAACTTTATTCCTCAAACCAATACGCAGTTTTCTCTTTAAAACAACAAAGACCAATTCACGGCTGAGGGCTCAAGTTACTCCTCCAGAATAAGTTTAAATTATTGCTTTTAGAACACTAGGATTTAGAGTAACGGCTGAAGGCTTTACTTAACTAAAATTGCAGTATCTTCTCGCCTAAAGGGCGAAATAATATTTGAGACCAGCTAAGGAAATTCTTTAAATGCCAAGCATTTACAAGTTCCGGCTAAAGGCCATATTAAGTAAAATTTAAGTTAATTCTTCAGCTGAAAGCCCAATAAAAAAATTTTTACATAATAAAAGAGAGGCTTTAAAGATAAGCTTTTAAACAGTACAACAGAAAAACATCTTAAGAAAACTTGAAGTATCTTGTCGGCTGAAGGTCCAAACAATTACTCAAGAATAATTAAAGACAAGATAAACATTTGCAGAACACGGCTGAAGGCAGTTTCAAGACTCCAAGATACTGAATGACAAACCTTCGGACAAGGATTTACATTTTAAAGGCACAGATCCAGAAACAAACGCGGCTGAAGGCCTAAATCAGAGCAACAAGAATTTTAAATGAAAGACGGCTGAAGGTTCTAGGCGCTGCAGTCTTGAAGCGCGCGACCGCTACGGTCGCAGGTTCGAATCCTGCCTCGGGCATGAATGTGTGTAATGTCCTTTGGTTGGTTGAGTTTAAGTAGTTCTAAGTTCTAGGGGACTGATGACCTCAGAAGTTAAATCCCATAGTGCTCAGAGCCATTTGAACCATTTTTTGAGCAGCTGAAGGCCTAATCTTACAATAGTTGACATGAAGTTAGGCTGAAGGGCATATACTAAACATAAAACAGACAATATTGATACACGGCTGAAGGCCTGGCACAGTACCTGCGACCAAGTAAAATGAGAATCACAAACAACGAACAGTGGTGTTCAGGAGTGTTCCAAGGGTTGGCCTGGAGAGGAAGCTCTGATCACAGTTTAGGTGAGACTGGCAGCCAAGCGTAACACTAAACAATCGGGTGGCAACACTACCTAGGGACGGCTGAAGAACCAACCAACAGCCTGATCAATTCCCTTCCACCCGATACATTCGCTGCTAAATTTCATCCGACCGGCTGACTACTGCAGTAGGCAGACAGCATTCATCTGCTCAGTGGAAATAACAGAAGCTACACACTGTTCCACGTAAACACGCACTTCCACAAGAACTCGAACAATCGTAAAAGCAATCACTGTGGAACAACAAGGACGAATCAATTCGACACACAGAGAGTTTCCACTAGCGGTCGGCGATCAAATACACGTCTTCCGATGAGACGACCAACCCAGGTCGTTCCCAATGAAGTTACGTGGGTCGGGAACGGTCGGGCGAGTCTTGGAAGTCCGAAGCTGACTGCAGCTCCAACTCGACTCAAATCGATGTCGAAATTAGGATATTAATACCTTGAGCTGCTGACGGGCGTTGATATATAGCAAAGGGGACAGGTGAAAATTTGTGCCCCAACCATTACTCGAACCCGGGATCTCTTGATTACATGGCAGACAGTCTATCCACTTGAGCCACCGAGGGCACAGAGGACAGTGCGACTGCAGGGTCTATTTCGCGCACGCCTCTCACGAGACCCAAATTCTCACCTTGTATCTTCACACACTATGAGAGGTGGCAGAAGCCCCCTCTTATATTTCTATCTTACTCTGAGTAATTCGATTTTCCTCTAATTGCATGCAGTGAAAAGTTGCTATTCCTTCACACGCGGACTTTCCACGCAGCGTCTCTCGTCAGCCAGGTGGTCCGGTGACAGGCGGCCACTGATGATCTTGAAAGGGTTAAGCCGACGGGTGTGAGGGAGTCGAGTGAATGCTTTCCAGACGCCGACATATAATAGCGGCGGAGACACGCCCGCAGGGGCCTGAAGGAGCGGCTGGGCTAGAGATTCCGTTACTTCGCAGAAACTTAGCGAAAACACGTTCTGGCGGGCTACCAGCGAGGCGTGGGAATGACTTGTGTTCCCAAGCAGTCTTGGCGGGCAAATTCCCGCGTGTTCTGCAAAATCGTAACTGTGATTGGCTTGCTCAGGGCATAGCTCCGTGACGTAGCAAAATCGGCGCAGAAATTGGCGCCAAGAATTTCCATTGGTGGAATCGTAGTGCTTCGGCAATAGAGTGGAATTTTCCGCCGGTTTTCGAGTTGCTGATTGGAACATTTAACCACGGCCACTGTCGTGGGGGCGGGAATGTTCTGTGTCTGGCTTGTATGGGTGCTCTAGAGAGGGTCGGCTTCTCCTTTCGGTCGGAGTAGGTTACAAGACTGAGCTCTCGCTGCTCTGGACAGCCTGCCTTCCGTTGGGTGTCTAATATACTTTTATTTGATTGTAACTGTTTAACGAAGTTGCTGAAGTTTCGACTTCAACGTAACTTTCTGAGTACAGTTGGCAATTGAGCGTTCTGCGTACAAGCGGCCTATGTTGTCTGTCTTGGGCAGTTTTGGCTAAAGTTGACTGTATCGGAGTTACTGTGTGACTTCACTTGTGAAAATCAATCATTGTACCGTCAGTGATTGTGTGGCGAGCCTTCTTCGTCTCCCTCAGAGGCGCATTTGTATTGATAGGAAGTCTTTAGTCTGCAACAACCAGACCAGGACAATTTGTTTCGGGCTATACTCGCGACATTATCATCACCACGACGGGACGTCGAAGCAACCAGCCATCGCTTCCAGTACGCCAGATCGTGTCCTTGCAGTTAAGAAGACAGCTTGGTAATGTACGTCCGCAGCACCGGCAAAGCAGGCATTTTTGCTAGGCGATGATCAGATATCATCAGAGCACGCCTGTTCGTCTTTTCTAACTTTGTTCTGTCTTGGATGTTCATTGTCTGAGTTCTCACTACTGTAGCAGCAATTAATGTTGGGTTGGCTGTGTGTTTCTCTTAAGATTTGAGTTGCAAGGAATTGGCTCCACATACCACTTCGTTATAAATGTCACAATCTAGTTTAGGGACAACTTCACCTTCACAGCATTTATTTGAGTATCCAATTTGAGCCAATTTGATGTATTGTAAATGTTTCATGTGTTTTGTTTATTATTTTGAGTTTAGTAGTAATAAATCAAATTGTTATTTTGGACAGAACTTTCATTCTGCTAATCGGTAGAGCAACCCTTTCATTTCTCACTATGTTACTGAAACTTTCCTTTATTTAATTAATGTCTATCAAATTAAATTATTGCAGGTGCCAAACTCTTTTCTACTCCACTTGCAGGGTCGATTACAGTCAGTTCGCGTTTCTTCTTAATCCATGTGCAACAGCAAAAGTAGGAGTTAAAAAAGGGGTGGGGGGCTTAGAGCATCAGTTCTATATGAAAATTCGAGAAGAATTTAGTGTTAAATACACTGCTAGCCCCGGCACCTCGCAACTACATTCGTAGTGTCCCACCCCAACACAATCATTACTCGTGGAAGACATTCTTACCAAGTCCCGTAAGATTTTTGGGGCCTATGAAGGTAATGGTCGGTATTGCCAGAACTATATACTTACATGGATAAGGTGTCTGTTCTTTGGGGCATGTCCGAAAGAACAGACACCGTATCCATGTAAGTATACAACTCGATGTCCGTTCGGAATTCGGAGACACGGCGACCCGAGCACACTGGCTCGGACCCAACCGTGCAGAGGTAACTTCTGCCCACTGGCCACGACATCTCTGCACAAGGAAGGAACCGACCCACATCCGGCAAGATGACCAACTGACGAGGCACAGATACGGTCAAGCGACCAAATACACTTCTCCCGATGAGACGACCAACCGAACGACGAACCAACGGGCGTCCCGCTTCCGTCGGACAGTTCACGTGCGTCGCCAGCGGTCGGCGAGCACTGGATGTCCGCACCTCAGCAGCGCTCCGTCCCCGACTCCACTGCTGCAGCGTCCGACAGACGACAACGCGGAAATACTAGCGTTCGCTCCAGAGATAGTACGACACTGCACTTATCGATAAACGCTGCTGCTACCACTCACGGGCAAGCGTACCAGCAACTTAGTGACGCCAATAAATCGAATTACAGAAAACGAGGCGACAGAACCACAAAAACAAGATGACGAGCAATAAACGGCATGACCGCGAGCCGCGCACGGCTAACACCATATTATCCCCACTCTTTTGGCTACAAAAGCCTAATTTTTAACACGATCTCCGGTCAGTGCGACAGCCTGACGCCGCCGTATTGGGAGGACCTGTTTGCCCACCCGATACGACTATAATGGTCGACGTCTTGCTGCATCAAAGACCTCTCCATCATCCACGTACAGTGTTCCCACGGAATGTGTCCTTCAGTGTGACAAACAGATGGTCGTCGGAAAGTGTTAGATCCGGGCTGTAGGGAGGATGAGGCAGAACGGTTCAGTGAAGTTTTGTGAGCTTCTCTCGGGTGCGCAGACTTGTATGAGGCCTTGCGTTTGTCGTGGAGAAGGAGAAATTCGTTCGCGTTTTGGTTGCGACGAACACGCAGAAGCCGTTTCTTCAGTATCCTGAGGGTAGCACAATACGCTTCACAGTTGGTTGGTTGGTTGTGGGATTAAGGGGACCAGACTGCTACGGTCATCGGTCCATACGCTTCACAGCTGATAAGGCAGAATAATGTCTACAGAGCCCCAGAAGAGGGTCGCCGTGGCTTTACGGGGTGAGGGTGCGATTTTGTACTTTTTCTTAGAAGGACAGGTGGTATGGCGCCACCCCGTGGATGGCCGTTTCGTTTCCGGCTCAAAGTGATCAACCCACGTCTCATCGCCTCTGACGACGTTCGACAAAATTGTGACAATCAGCATCGCAACACACATGCAGTTGTGTACAGATGGTCCTTCGCTTTGCTCCTTATGATCTGTTAGGGGGTGGGGAACCCAGCTGGCTCGCCACTTCTGAGTACCCCGGCTGTTGGACGACTGTGTAGGCACTACTAGCAGAGACTCCAGTTGGACAGCGAGGTGTTTGATTGTGATCCTGTAACATCTCTTTATATTCGATGAATTATTCTGATGCAATTCTACCCTTGAATGACGTTTACTAACTATCTTCATACTCGCAGAATCCATGCGCAAAATAGTTTCATACAATAGCTATGCCATGAGCGCATAATTATTCTTTGTAGTACTCTCTCTGGTGGTTGTCAGAAAAAAAGCTTCCGAGATTGTCTTCGTGCCGATTAGCCTGAGCTTTGTTTGAAGAATTGTAATCTGAATGTTGCGATTTATGACAAAAGATAACTGATACGAAAATGTACGATTAAAAGGGAAATATATATATTGCTCCTTCACACAAAAGGTGTGTATTTGACATTTGAGAATTAATGATATTCATCGATATATTGCGTAGTTGTTAATCAGAAGGGAACTTCCGAAAGACTGGATACGAACCTGCAATTAATAATCCAAGAGCTTCATTACTTCTTCGGAAGGTTAAACTTCATCAAAGCCAAATATCCGCTTGATCTGAGGTTTCCCGACTGATTATACAACGCTCCCAAAATTACGAGGCATTTTATTTGTACAGATTAGCAGACTGCCGCAAAGCACGAGCCTGCAGAGAAGAATCATCGCCTGATTTCATTCTAACAAGTAAAATTTCTGAATCATTTTGAGTGACTGAGCTATGACTGTGTTTCCTATTATGAATGATTGATTGGTCGAACGAATTGAGAACTACATAATTACATAGATAGGAGGAAAAATTACAATCCGTTGATCACCTCGGACGAGAGCGTATGTGGGAGTGCGGCCGGCCTGCACGCGAAACTTATAGCGATGATGACAGACGCCTCCCCAATGACTCAGTCTGCTTTTGTTCACTGCCAAGTCTCCATGTCGTTCTCGAAGATCCTATGAAAATCTGCGGTGCTCTCATTCTGCGCCTAAACAAACTCAGTGACAGCCCTCCGCTTGGAATGCACCTTCGTTGCAGATGCCATTTTGAAAGGTTAACTATAGCGCAGCCACCTATCGGAACTTCATAAAACTATAGGAGCTGAAGCGAGAGTATTTCACGATGGCCCACAACAAATTACATAAATTTACAACCGAAAATGGCAGAGAAAAAAATGTGTTGCTTTACCTATATGCAAAGGCCGCGTAAAGAATCCGGGTTTGGGGTGGGGGTCTTGGTGCTCAGTTCCTATTTAAAATAGGAACATGAAAAAAGTTTTTGGTGTAGCCCGTACCAGATACCATTTGTATAGCCATTCGAACATGTCTTATTAAAACTCCGTCCCACTATATTAAGCAGGGTTGGAACGACGAACAAGAGCTGGTGCGTAGGCAAATTGTGCGCACAGGTTAATTCCTTCTGCAAAGGTTTTAATTGGACTGGATTAGTGTTGGGTTAATGGCACCACTGGCATGTGTACCGTTCTGCTTTTACGTGCAAAACAGCCACCTGCAGGTAACTCTAGACTTGAGTGAGCCGTGATGATCCAAACTTGGTCTACCGAAGCATCAGACGTTCATCTAAGATATGTATTATTCGTTTGGAGTTTACGTGCAACAAAAGACACTTTTCTGGGAGGCTTTTGAAGTGCACAAGTTCTATACCACAAACGTATACGAATCGGCTCAAACTTTTAACTGAGGTAGATGAATACTTTTATCTAATAATTCTAATCCGTTGGCGAGTTACGATATTTTAAAGTCGAACTATACGTAGAACATAGAAACCGATCTTACATGAGCTGAATGCGCGGTAACAGTTTAAAGTGAATCAGATACATAAAATGTGCATTCTAACGACACAACTGAAAACTCGCTTTCAGAAGTCTAGCGTCATTCGGTTTTTACGTTCAACAAACACGTTTTTTTGGGAGTTTTTTTACTGGCTCCTCTTCTGTGTTTCCGACCTGTTGAAATAGGTTCAAATTTTGTAATAAGATAGAGAAATACAGTTGGTCAATAGTCGTCCTATTGTTTTTTGGAAGCTTTATCCGTTACCACGATATAAGAAACACAATTCGAAATACGATAGAAAAACCTCTACCAGGTCGAGTCAACAAAAACCTACATCGGTTGCTAAGCTATGGCAGTTTAATGCCAAATTATCGTAGAGTAAAAGCTGGGCTACATAATGAAAAATGCTCCTACCATAGCACAAAAACAGCGAATGTGTCCTGGGCAGAATTAAGAATGTAAAAGAAGGGAACTAGCTTTTCGACTTATCTGGCTGCGTCACAGACATTTAAATCAAGACATCTTGACATATTCGCGCTTTCCTACGAGCTAACCCTTCTTCCACAGCGGAGTGAGCTCTCTTAGCTGCAAAGTGTTGGTACACCTGCATCTTCCAATTTATGGCCTAAAGGCGCTGATTCTGTGCCCAAAATCCATAAGATTCGCCAGCCCTACTAGACATGACACGATGGCTTGTGTCATGTTATATGCCATGACATCGCGTATCATGTTACTTTATCTGACACGCTGCATTGCACTCGTAGTACAGTACATGGGTACTGATACTAGCAAAAAAGCGCGAACATTTCAAGATGTTTTCATTTACATGTCTTTGACTCTGCCATATAAGCCGAAAAGCTAATTGACTTCTTTTATATCTCTAGTTCTGCCTAGGACATATTCGCCTTTTTGTCCTGGCAATTCTTTCTCCCGAAGCCAATGCTTGTTGAGGTATTGGCCACTGCCATTGATTTGTTTCCTAGAAGCAGACATCATAGGCCCTGCTACACGTGGTTACCACACAGTCCGACAGTCTATGAAGTGAGTTGCGGATGTGGCAGAATGTGTATAGGAAAACTGCAAAGACAATAAAAGAACGCGATAGAGAGCACGAACGCTACACACATTTAAGGGGAACGTAAAATCAACGATAGCAGGAGAGCCAGGAACAAAGTGCCCATTTTAAGAATGTACGCATGCTAGTCAGAGAAAGTTATATGTATTAAAAGGAATACCGTGAAGCAGTCCCAATAACGAAGAATGGGTACAGTTTCGATGGAGATGACAGCTACAGTTTTCTGTCTTCGTGGCTACCCTCTGTCACGGAAATAAATACCCAGTCCCGAGCCGGCCAGAGTGGCCGAGCGGTTCTAAGCGCTTCAGTCTGGAACCGCGCGACCGCTACGGTCGCAGGTTCGAATCCTGCCTCGGGCATGGATGTGTGTGATGTCCTTAGATTAGTTAGGTTTAAGTAGTTCTAAGTTCTAAGGGACTGATGACCTCAGAAGTTACGTCCCATAGTGCTCAGAGCCATTTTGAACCCAGTCACGAGCGAGGAACATAAACTACCAGGAAACAACCGAGGCAGCTCGAGAACAATATATTTTGGAATCCTTCTGCCTTTCTGTATCTGCATTCAGTACTTACTCGATGACGACGGACAACCAGTAGCAGCCAGAAAATTTGTACCCAGTCACTCTTCCCCGAAAAATTGCGCAAAAACAGCTTTTTATACGTGAATGCGACACTGTCTTTCGACAGCGTTCAGATATCCAGGAACACCAGTGGAATCCTGAAGATGATTCCAGCAGAGGGATCGAAATGTCGATCTATGAAGAAGTGTGAAGAGGAGTGCGACGCGGCCTAGCGACTCAGATTTTTATCATCAATAATTGTGTAGCTCTCTGTACTCAAATTGGGGCAAAACATTTCAAATCTAATGTGCCAGGTGAGATGACATTACAATAGATTCAGTTCCTGGTAGAATGGAAACTCCTGTGCCCTGTAATCCACTTGAGGTGGGTGGCTGACGGTTGCAGCCGCGTCATCGTGATCGGCTTACAGGGCGCACCGCCGCTGTAACTTGCCACGCTAGCCTTTAGAGGCAGTGTCCGTGCCAGGCTGTATCACGCAGAGTACGTCACGGGAAGCCGCTGCGACACCTTCGCTAGCAGTTAGGTGTACGGCTGTGACCAAAAGCTGAGTCAGCATTGGGCGAGGGTCGCTGCCAGGCAACTGTGTGCTCTGTTGATTCACGCTCTCTGCTGACTGCAACATCTTCGAACAGGGCGAGGGGCTGAGGACAAAGCAACGCTAGAAATTACTGGAATCTCCAGCGCGGTACATCAAGATGTTGTGGGCAATTTGCTTCAAATGTTTACAGGATTCAGGGCAAAGAGAATTATGAAGAGTCTGTCAAGCAGTCAGTGACGTTTTTCCATCAGTTATTCTTCTTCTACTATTGACTATCTCCAAATTACACTATTTTCCTTTTACGTTTCCTTGAAGACTGGCCTCAACTTTAGCTCAGTATTCCTGTATTTGTTTCTGCACTGTTCCTTCTTCGCATCAGTCCATCCATAGGTTTTACTTGGAAAACTTGATGCTATCGGGGTTTATTCTTGAGCGGAAACCGTTTATACATATCCCGATTTGGTTCAAATGGCTCTGAGCACTATGGGACTTAACTTCTAAGGTCACCAGTCCCCTAGAAAAATGGTTCAAATGGCTCTGAGCACTATGGGACTTTACATCTTAGGTCATCAGTCCCCTAGAGCTTAGAAGTACTTAAACCTGACTAACCTAAGGACATCACACACATCAATGACCGAGGCAGGATTCGAACCTGCGACCGTAGCAGTCCCGCGGTTCCAGACTGTAGCGTCTAGAACCGCACGGTCACGCCGGCCGGCATATCCCCATTTCTTGGCGGTCTTTTTCTATCTCGGTGAACCAGCCCCACTGATTTTCTTCCTGAGAAACTAACAGAGGACAGAAAACAGTCTGGCTCCTATGAATGGTGTCTGATCATCTTTACGTGTGTGTAGATTCGCGATTGTGTCGTCTCCTGAATTCACAATTTTCTTTGACGGGACCTAGAATTTACCTCTTATTTCTGATGTCTTGATCAGACCTTCCCTATTTACAGTAACTCTGTCTCCGGCATATAGGGTCTACAGTCACATTGCTATGTTCTAATGTCCTATTTCTTGGAATTAACTGATACTGGCTTCCTCTAGTAGTCCCTTTTAGGTCAGCTGAAACGCTCTTTCGATTTTCCTCATGTGTGATGCGAAGACTGCTTTCTCAGAGGTGTTCAGCTCCATCCACTCTCCTACATATTCAAACTTGCCCGTCCGTTTCATTTCCTCTTCTTGTGTTTCTAGTGCTGTGGGTTGTCATTTGATGATAGGTTCTAGTCGATGGACATGTGAAGCCCAGCCTTTGTATCGCATGTGTTAATTTTTGAATCATTACATTGATCTCTGAACTGTTTTTAGCTAGTGAACATTTCTTGTCTTCTGATTATGTAATGGACTTAGTATTCACGTATCTTTGTGACTATTTAGTTTCGATATTTTGATATCTTTCTTGTACTATTCTCAGCGTAACTTTACTGCATTTGATAAGGGTATTTTTAGTCCGTATTTTAACGGAATTTCATTGGACTAGTTCCCGTTTGTTTGATATGTGCTTTTTTGAATAAACATTATTCAACATAATTTTCTGTCGTCTACAACAATTACAGACGTTAGAATAGGACCCTCCTATTTTTTATTTCTGTATATTTTACTAACTAGCAATTCTAGCCAGTGCATAGACTGTTCAGCGCTGGACCACAGATGCAATTTATTATTTGCAGCGAATTAAGTGCGGGTCATGAAACCAGATGTACTCGACTCGACTCTGTGACTACATCGAACTACTCTTTTTAAACATAGTCATGCAGCGCCCAAGTAACTAAACTACGAGTAACCACAGGTAAGGATTCAACTGGTTTATTCGTAGGGATTGCTTGTTTACAAGAGCAACTATTGAGCAAGTTGGGTACTGTCGCAACCAGTTTCGTAAGATATACAAGGTGCTTTTTTTCCACCGTGTACAAACTCTAGCGATTCATCTATGAGAGGATACGGAGCATAACGATCTAATGCACTTATGTCCGGAAATGCATGGTTTACATGCTGGAGACCATTTATTCAATCATACATTGTTACAGAGACAGGTCTAATTCGCGCTGTACTATGCAGTCACAGTTACAGTATGTGTTGAAAATGGTTTGCATGTGCCTCAACGCGTGCGTGTATGCGCCATAGCATGTACCGTCTCACACGTGCACAATGGCCAGGCCGCATCCGAACAGTTTCAAAGGCAACATGAATACACTGCTACAGTGTCTCCACATCTGGAATAGGCTCTGCATACACGGTACTTCTGAGATGATCCCGTAACCAGTAATCGCACCGTTTGAGATCTGGTGAACGAGCAAGCCTGCAACTGGACCCTCTCGTCCGATCCATCGAACAGGGAAGATACGATTGATATGCGTCCGGAAGTTAAAGGCGAAGTGAGCTAGAGCACCATCATATAGGAGCCCCATAACCCTTCGAATCATCAATGACACTTCTTCCCTCAGGGGAAGCAAAGTCACCCACAATAATCTCCGACAATTCCGGTCTGTTAGGCAACCTGGAAGGAAAACTTGTCCCGAACTACGGCCGCCTATTAGCCCCGCCTACATATTTCGGCTGCACCGATTCTGATGATTCGTTGTCACCATTCCTCCGCGTGCTATCCCACAGATGACTGTTGTGAAAGTTGAATCCACATCTGTGAACAGGATGGAGGACATAAATCCCGGAATCGTGGTTGCCTGGTGAGGAAACCAGTGACAAAACTACTTCCGATGTGGAAAGTCTTTCGCTAGTAAGCCCTGCGCATGCTGAATGTGATCAGAGTAGTAACAATTGTCTCGGAGAATGTCGTTTGGCTTACCCTGAACTGGCGGGTCAACTGCCTGGTACTGACACGGCACTATCCTTCCACAGTGTTAATCACATTTTCCTCCAAGTCTAGTATACGAACATTTCGGTTACTACCTCATGATTTCCTGCTTCCTGAAACGATACTGTCTCAGGCAAAAGGCGAAACACTATTGGAAGCAATGAATGTTGTGGTTGTTGTCGGAGGGGTAGGTCTCCTAATACAACCTTACTGGGGCTAGGTCATGACGGATGAGGAACAGTGCCACCTTTTAGTACTAAACCATGCATACTGTAACTGTGGCTGCATGGTATAGCGCTTATTACACCACAGTCCGGACGTAAGTTCATTCGATGTTTCTTGTTCCGTACCCACTCATCGATCAATCGCTAGACTTTGCCCACGGTAGAAAAAATCGCCCTGTAGAACTTGAAACATTTTTTCTGCATTATCGACTTTCATTGAAATAAAATTGCCTTCTTCAAGGAGAAGTTATGGGACATACTTGTTTACGTATGTCCCTGTAAGTAGAAACAGGAATGGTCCCAAAATGAGGCCTTGAAGCACACCACGTGATACTGCACTCCATTTAGAATAATAATTCACTGTGAAACTTTCTGGCATATTAAAACTGTGTGCCGGGCCGAGACTCGAATTCGGGACCTTTACCTTTCGCGGGCAAGTGCTCTACCAACTGAGCTACCCAAGTACGACTCACGCTCCGTCCTCACAGCTTTACTTCTGCCAGTACCTCGTCTCCTATCTTCCAAAATTTACAGAAGCTCTCCTGCGAACCTTGCAGAACTAGCACTCCTGAAAGAAAGGATATTGCGGAGACACACCTAGGGGATGCTTCCAGAATGAGATTTTCACTCTGCAGCGGAGTGTGCGCTGATATGAAACTTCCTGGCAGATTAAAACTGTGTGCCGGGCCGAGACTCGAACTCGGGACCTATGCCTTTCGCGGGCAAGTGTTCTGCAAGGTTCGTTGGAGGGCTTCTGTAAAGTTTGGAAGGTAGGAGACGAGGTACTGGCAGAAGTAAAGCTGTGAGGACGGGGCGTGAGTCGTGCTTGGGTAGCTCAGTTGGTAGAGCACTTGCCCGCGAAAGGTAAAGGTCCCGAATTCGAGTCTCGGCCCGGCACACAGTTTTAATCTGCCAGGAAGTTTCATATCAGCGCACACTCCGCTGCAGAGCGAAAATCTCATTCTAGAATAATTCACTGTGTTTGAAATGGGGATTGTCTTTTATTTCTCTTCTGCAGATATGGTTCAAGCCATTTCTGAGCGTTTTCCTTAATCCCTGATTTCTCTAACACAGTTTACTGAGGCAAAGGCATCCATAAGATCACAGAAAACGCCCGCAATTTTATTTAACTGATAAAACGGTTTGCTCATCTTTTCAGTAAAGTTATTCACCTGCATCTAGAGTGTTTGCTCCTTGTTGGAATCCCAAATTAGGTGGTTACAATAATGTCATTTTCTGCAGCAAAGTTTTGAATCTGGATTGCAGCTATTTTCCCCGTCACTTTCCAAAGATTGAAAGAACAGAAATAGGGCAAGTACGAGAAGGGAACAGGAAGTCCTGACGTGGGGGAGAACAGGGATTTTGTTGTAATGGTGGATCAATACGCTACTAGAAAGTTGCATATAATATTTAGTCTCAATAGTGTAGGGGAGAGATGCCTGTTTCGTGCAGCCACCTAATTTGTAACATTACTGTAAATTGCACACTTCTTGTAATGTCCAGATTTAGTAAGGTCAGCGAGAGAAGTGATGGGAGTCACGTGGTCAGTTATGAGTTCTCTGTGTGTGTAGAGAAAAAAAATTGCTCTGAGCACTATGGGACTTAACATCTGTGGTCATCAGTCCCCTAGAACTTAGAACTACTTAAACCTAACTAACCTAAGGACATCACACACATCCACGCCCGAGGGAGGATTTGAACCTGCGACCGTAGCGATCTCGCGGTTCCAGACTGAAGCGCCTAGAACCGCTCTGCCACAACGACCGGCTGTGTAGTGAAACATCATCTGAAGACAGCGTTGATTTTATGTACCTTGTGAAGATAATTATTGCTATAATGTAAACTCTAATATAATGCTTTATTTATGGGTGAATCTACGTTAAATAATCTTAATTTTCCGGCAGTTACGAATCTCAAATCTGAATTCGTTACGTGTAGGAAACAGTTAAAGTGAAAGTGGTGACGTTGCGTATAATTTACCGCTGGAAACTTCGGATGTTGCACCGATGCAATTTAAGAAACTAGTCGTACTGCGAACTGTAAGAACTGAGTTTTAGCATTATTAGTGCAGCGTAGTGTTTAGAAACAATGTTTTGAATTTTCTTATGTGTCCTTCCTCTAAGTTATTAATTAATAATTATATTGTATTACAGTACGGCAACATAAAGCTGTTAAGCACAGTGGAGTAGAGATGAACAGCATGTACATATAACAATATATCTAAAAGTGGAAGATGGATTATATTACTGTGCACGAATAGAAAATGTTTCTAAGGTGACACTTAAGGGACATGTTCAAAATAAAAATGGAACTGCAGTAGGGGACTGGACACAATAAGGTGCCTTTCTAAGTTGATAACGACCTGGGAGAGCAAGTTCTTGTATTTGAAGAGATAAGTTCGCTTTATGCACGTCGGAGCTAAGGAAACGTGTTCTGGAAGTTGCAGAACGGTACGGATTGCTCCACAATTTCAATGCAGTAAAAGCCACAAAGCTCAGCCAAAATTTCGAGGCCTATCCAAAGAGCTATGGAAAAAAAATGTGCAGGTGTTTAGAAAATTAAGTGTTGTGTGTCTATTTTCCTCAGAATTTTCATTCTTTAAATCAGATACCAAAACGACACCCTGCAATTCAGGATGGCCTTAATTAAATAAAATTGTAAATTACTGTTTAGGCTACAATTAATAAAATCACAACAGTGGTACAATTTAGGTAAGCCTCCTCTATATTGTGTTGTACAATCCTATTGAGATAAAGCTGTGTTTACAAAATGCTGACAACTTCTAGTAATATGAAGGAGGCATACAATTACCGTCAATTTGGCATCAAGTATATTAAATTTTTCGATATGCAGATGATTAGAAATTCATCGCAACCACACGTATTAGATGGTAGCGGCACGCTAATACATTGAAGGAAAGATTACGCAAACGGTTTGTCATTTATGCTTCATGTAACAGGGAGAATTGTCGAGCAGCAAGTGTCAGAATTCGATAGCGGCAGATCGTATCCTATCAAAATTGTAATTTTTCTTTCCGTGCTATTGTTGCTCGGTTTGGTCGGGAACCCAGCATTATAATGCGAATATGGAATCGATGGGCCCAGGAGGGCCATACTGAACTATATGCAGGATCCAAATGCCCCACACATCCAGCGCCCAACAGGATAGACATAAGAGGGGTAATGGTTAAGATTTAATTAGCCCATCGGAAAAGTAAAGTTACGCTATTAATGTTTGTTTGCGTGTAGATACCTGCAGTCCCGATGTACATAGAAAACACCGTGCCACAGTATCACAGCACACAGTGGAACGATTGCAGCTCTGTGAGGCTAAAGAAGTCATCAGGGCTGCCCTGACACAGCTGCAACATTTCCTCTGAAGACGAAAACGAATTACCATACCATACTCCGTTTATCAGTGCAAGTTAGTTTAGCTTCTTGTACCTGTGTGCTACCGCACTTATGCACAAGGACTGCAGACATGTACTTGCAGAAAAGAAATTAATACAGTGAAGGCTGTGTATGGTAATTAAATATGAAACTTATTAATATTCGGAATACCTAGACTTTTAATATTTATTGGTTCAATCATGTGACACTATAATCTTTGTAGCTTTTTAATATGAAACTTGCATATTAAGGTCCTGCCTCTTAACAGGACTTTGTAATGTGGAATTTTGTATGGTGCGCCTCATCTATAGCACTTAGTGAAAAAATGAACTTATTGAAAACTGAATAATTTTATGTAAATTGAAGGTTGAGACGAGATTAAGGAAATGGAAGGAACTAATCGTACCAGTTGCATCGGGACTTCAAGCGACGAGTAAAAACGTGTGCCGGACAATGAGTCGAACCTGGGATCTCCTGCTTACTAGGCAGTTGCGTTAACCACGACAACACTTAACCACGACAACACCTGACCACAGTGTTTATAGCAAATACGTGGACTATCTCGGGCTGCTCGCCGGCCGACTCACAATCCCACCTAGCACGACCTATCTGGAGTCCCCGTCCACGTCTCTCACGCTCGCTAATTTGATTCCTGCAAGAGGTCGAACATAAATGACATAAATGTGCTTCCGCACTGAAGGCTGTGGATTCATTGCCCAACGAGGTGAATCAATCATATGAGTGTGCAGTGTCCGTTCACGTCCGAAAGACAGTCAACACGCCGATTTCACTTCTATGATACATATTATGTACGAGATATGTCCACAAAGTAAGTTCCGTTTGCTTATATAGAACAAACGTGTACAGATACAGAAAAAAATATTTACTGTAAAAAAATCTACAACTGTTAAACCACTTTTGTACATAGCTTCCGAAATTTTGTAGGCACTTTTCCTACCTTGGCACAAGTTTTTGTATGCCTTCTTCATAGAAGGTTGCCGCCTGTGTATTCAACCATGTGGTAACATGTTCTTTCAGTTCGTCATCATCGTTGAAGTGTTGATCACCAAGGACAGATTTTAGTTGCAAGAAGAGATGAAAGTCACTAGGAGCGAGGTCCGGGCTGTACGGAGAATGATCAAACGCGTCCCAGTGAAATGCCCGTGAGAGTTGTCTGGTCACATTCGCCGTGTGAGGTCGGGCATTGTCGTGGAATAAAACAACACCTTTTGACAGTAATCCTCGGCGCTTTTTCTGTATTGCGCGGCGCAATTTCTTAATGGTATGCATTAATTGTTTGGCCTCGTGGTAAGAAATCAATGAGCAAAATGCCTTTTCTGTCCCAAAAAACGGTGCACATGACTTTTCGAGGTGTCAAGATTTGCTTAGGCCTAACCTTCGTTGGGAATGAAGTGTGCCTCCATTCCACTGATTGCCGTTATGTTTCAGGGGTGTCGTACCATACCCAACTTTTATCCCCCGTGACTATCTGAGAAAGAAAACCATCGCCTTCTTCATTGTAGCATGTCAAAAACTGAAGTGCACTGCCCATCCGTTATTTTTTGTGTTGTTCAGTAAGAATTTTGGGTACCCAACGTGAGCAGAGTTTTCTAAATTTCAGTTTTTCAGTAACAATTTCATGAATTAATGATCGTGAGATCTGCGGAACTTCCATAGCAATGGCACTAAGTGTAAACTTACCGTTGTGCTTAGTCTTCTCTTCAATTGTTCGAACCAGTTCATCAGTAACCACAGACGGGCGTCCACTTCGTTCTTCATCTTGCACTTGATCACGTCCTTCATTCAACAGTCTGACCCATCTTCTAACCATTGAATCACTTATAGCATTTTGTCCGTAAACCTCGCAGATTTGCCGATGAATTTCCTTTGGCTTAACTTTCTTTGCATTTAGAAAACGAATCACAGATCTGACTTCACACACGGCGGCATTTTCAATTACGGCTGACATTATAAAGAAGCACTACAAAGCACACGTTGGCAGCAGCGATCTGAAAATGGAGTATGTGTGTTCTCCTTGAGTCAGGGTAACTGCAGCGCATGCTTGGAACTGCGATCGTAGCGCTGCCGCGGATAGAAACGGAACTTGCTTTGTGGACAACCCTCGTATATTGAAGGTGGAGAGGGTGGAAAAGAAAGCAACTGATGAAAGCAGCGGTATTTGAAATTTAAGCGCAATCAGCGTTGATGAGTGAAAATGTGTGCCTTCCAGGACTCGAACGTGGGGGCTCCTGCTTACTAAACATTTGCTCTAACCACTCCGCCACCCGGGCACAATGTTTACACGCTCCCCAGCCTCCTCACATCCCCAGCCGTGTCCTCCATACTCGCTGATTTTGATTCCTGCTGGAGGTCGAACATAAATGTGCATCCATACTGAAAGTTGTGGCATCATCGCTCAACGAAGCTCACAGCTCATCGAGGTGAATCCGTTGTATGAATACACGGGGACTCTTCTTATGGAAACGGCCGAAAGAACAGACATCACATAGAACTGAATAATATTCTGTTTCCCTAAAACACACAAAAGAAATATGCTCCTCCCACTACTGAAATTAAAATGTTTCCTTCGCGACAGAAGATCTGCTCTGTTCTGCAACAGATACTATATCTGTATCTGAAATAAACGTGAGAGCACTTATTTCTGTAAGGTGGTATTTCAATATTCAACGGGAACCATGGGGTGTTGAGGTATGGGAGTCAAAATTATACTTCGATACAACATAGGGAAATCACAAAAATAAATACATGGTTATATGGCTCCATTAAAATTTAAAATGCGTGCCACTTGTCGGTCACGACCACGTGGAGACTTACATGAAACATGAAAACTACGCTAGTACAACATTGAAAGTAGACGCTGTGGGGAGGTGAGAAACAGAACAGTGTTGATAATTCTTGGAGAGACGAAATGAAACTTAACGGCTACTTGCTTTCCTATACATAGTCTGTACGATCAGCCGTATTTGTCCCTTCTTCATTATTATTCAAACTGTTCTTTGGGACGCTCCCCTTTTCTGTTGGAACAGCCCTCAAACATGCGTTGAATTGCTTTACTTGCGGTCCACAACCGAGGGAAAGGCCGAGAATGAGAGAAAACCCGAGGTTTACGCCAACATGTTCTTGCCTGATGTTATAAGCGCGCAACGGATAACGGGGAGAGAATGAGGGAGGTCAAAACAGAAGAGCAAAAAATGGTTCAAATGGCTCTGAGCACTATGGGACTCAACATCTATGGTCATCAGTCCCCTAGAACGTAGAACTACTTAAACATAACTAGCCTAAGGACATCACACAACACCCAGCCATCACGAGGCAGAGAAAATCCCTGACCCCGCCGGGAATCGAACCCGGGAACTCGGGCGCGGGAGTCTGGAACCGCACGACCGCTACGGTCGCAGGTTCGAATCCTGCCTCGGGCATGGATGTGTGTGATGTCCTTAGGTTAGTTAGGTTTAAGTAGCTCTAAGTTCTAGGGGACTTAATGACCACAGCAGTTGAGTCCATAGTGCTCAGAGCCATTTGAACCATTTGAACCGGGCGCGGGAAGCGAGAACGCTACCGCACGACCACGAGCTGCGGGCACAGAAGAGCAGAATGTGTCTTTACTCTTTCGTATTTACTGGTTATCAAAGGGACTGGGGTTGCACATGCTAATATGTGACCCAGTGATCATTCTATCTTTGTCTAGTCTGCCTGTGCTGATGGCATCCAACTTATTCTGCTGATTGACAGGCGATATTTGTCTGCCTGTTATAGATTCTTCTATTCATCCTTTCATTATTTATTAACTGACTTAACTGAATAACATAATATCGTCATCGACATACACCACGGTTCACTAGGATTTAGACAAAACTTTCATTGACACGCAATACCATTAAGATACACTTATTATCACCACGAGCGCACACTGCGTGAGCACGTGAGGGAATGGTTGGGATTTCGTTTCGTCAACTTTCCACCACTCTTAATTCGTTAGTCTAGTGTGCATGCACTCAACTATACGAAATGAAAAATCAAATACAATAAGATAAGAATGTAATAAGAGAGTGCTGGGGAGAGAGCAGAGATGCACTACTCTCAATCAGATCTTTAACGGCCACGAGGTTACGTTTGGCGTACAAGAAAATGTTCACTTTCTAAGCTTCTTCTGTCTCTGCGCTCCTAGCTTACTGTGCTCGCCTGTTGTGCCGATGACCACGTGATCCTGGTCAAACACATCACCCGGTATCCTGTTTGCAAAATCGATGTAACGTGTGCGTGAAAAGGGCCGTGAAACGGCAAGGATTACTGAATCGATTCCGTTTGGCATCTGATTTTATCGGCGGTGGGAAACAATCGCTTTAAGAGCGGCACTGTGCACGTGGTCCACATAAAGCCTCATGGGTCACAAAGAACAAACAGTCACGAAATTCACTAACCAGAACGAAGATCTTATCCTCCGTTAACCTTGTCATTTCATACGCTATAAGGGCTTGCAGTATATGTAATAGGGGAATGTAAGAGGCTTAAACTTCAGCACTGGCTACCGCGTGGCGAGAAACAAGGAATAGAGTCCTCTCCTACACATTTTAAGGCAAATCTTAATAAATTTCACAGAAAACAGATGTGAAGTCTTTCCCTCTGCAACGATGTGCCAGAAACAGAACGGATTAGTATGTTTATCAAATATTCAAGTACCTTTGTCCTGAGTTTGGAGACAGACGTACTGAAGATCCGTCTGCTCCCTTACATGTCTTCTTACACCCAACCCATCCATCTGCCGAATTGCCGGGCACATAACGTTTTTTTTGGTCTTCGGTGGAGGGGATGAACGCGCCAAAAAACTGCCGTGACCAACTTCTCCTCCTCCAAGCTTTTTCCAGTCAACCGACTATCTCTGGTCACTATCCGTTTGTGTCCTCTCTGCTCTCTTCTCAGAGTGGAAGAAACTAACAGTTGAGCTTCTCTGCTACGAAAAGTCGTCTGCTTCCCAACTAACGTAGACTACGCTCAGGGATAGGAGGAGAAGGACAAGAGATGTATACACACAAATAGAGCTTCAATTCTAACCTAATAATAATAATAACTAAACCTATACAGCCTATTTACAATGTTTTTGACTACTGTCATCCGTCCGCCTGAGCTATTGCGTTCGCGTCGTCGCGACTTTAATACTACGACACGCAATCTTATATTATTGCGAGTATTATTGTTATGGAACGGTAAAAATGGTGTCATTACAACATGACATATTCGTCGAAAGACTTCTGCGGCACATTCTTAGAAGGTGGTGATGATACACGTTCCTGGACACATGCGTGGCGAGTTAACGCTTACTATGTTAAGTTCACAGCATGCGGCTATTATCTGAACACACCAGACAACATCAACGAGTGCTTAGAATTATAGTGCGATCCCATGTAATAATTTCGTATGAAATCGAGCCACAGGCCCAAGCGGACTTATTTAATACAATGCTATGTTCCACATGGCTACCGTGAACGGCTACCAAGCCAGTGATGTTCTAAACATGAATCTGACATCAAAAGAATAATTTGAAACATTATCATTCTGTCCTAATCATTTAAAAAAGCAATAGCGGTAGCGGGGTGCGTAAAAGAGCTTGTACTGGAAGGTGGGCACGTCATTTTGATTCTTGTAGGTTATCGATGTGCACTTCAGCACCTCAGAGGGTGGGCGAGCTATGTTACTATTTAACAGTCTCTGGTCTTGTTGCGGCACAGTGTTTGCGTGGTCTGATACAGTCTTAATTGAAGTATGGTAGGTAATGAACGTATTCAGTAGTGCAGTGTTGATTTGTGATTGTATCTCTTTGATGAAGAAAGATTTTTCTTGTAAAGGACAGCAAGGATAAATTGATGTATATATTAAAAGGCGAAAAGATATAAATTTTGAATAATTTCTTTTAAATAAAAAAATAAAGAGAGAGAAGAAGAAGAAGAAGAAGTCTGCGATAAGACTGGATTTGAGATAAGGCTGAAGCACTGCACAGCTGGGTTGTCGGACTGGTTATTGTCAGCTACTTAAATTTGTTCACTTTCTCAGAACTGAGAGAAAGACCACCCCACTTCTCTGAGTCATGCATTAACATATGAGTCACGCACTAACATATCAACTGATTAAGCTGTTTGGTTCTTATAGGAATTATCCATTAATTTATAGAAATTCTCTGTTAACATTGAACCCTTTTTAAATCATTGTTCACTTTGTATGCATAGTATTGTTCAGACCAAAGTTATATGTGAAGTTCACTCGAAGTTTTACTCCGTCCTTTTGAATACATACTTCATTCTAAACTCGTTGTCTTGCAATATCATGTTACAGGAATAGCTACGCTCCTCATTCCTCTGGTTAAAGGTTTATCATTCGCATTACCACACTGCGCCACATGGTATGCAATAGTTTGAATGTTGTTTGGAAATTTTATTTAAAATACACAAATCTAGCTTAGCCGCTGCCTGCATGCTGTTGTGGTTTGGAGTTAGCTGCAACAATGTTTTCAAAACGTGAGGTAGCTGGTAGTTTTGGTTAGTGACAGATAATTGCTTTACTTCAGTTGCGCATGCAATATAAAGACGAGTTGTGTTCAAACCAGTTGCCGTTCGATTCACATTAGTTTCTGTTTAGCCAAAGGTTAGCATACAAGTTTAAGTTGGATAACATTTGTGGATACATAGATTTTGTAATACTCGTACGTTGACGTTTTATGGAGTGGGAGGTAAATATGGGCTAAATTTCTAACTGAAACACATAAGAGGAACTTACAATACGTGTTACCACATTCAGCATGTGAGCGGCAGTAAATCTACAAATGCGCAGCCTGGAAGCAAGTGTGTGTGTGTGTGTGTGTGTGTGTGTGTGTGTGTGTGTGTGTGTGTGTGTATGTGTGTGTGTGTGTGTGTGTGTGTGTGTGTGTGTGTGGTAAAAGGCTCTTTGGTTGAATTAGCTGACGATAGCTAATGCCATGTAGATGTAAACGTACAGCTTCCTTACGAGTTAATTAAGCCTTAATGTCTATCTCGAATGTCCATCCTCTAGCGCGCTAGATACGTGGGGCCTTTGGTATCCGGTGTACACTTGTGTATGACTCTCCTGGATCATTCGTTCCCATATTCACACGACAACCTTGAGTCGCGACCAACACAGCAGCTTAATCACGGAAAGATAAACTGCATCGATAGGCTGCTATCCTGTTTGCTTTCGAGTTCCGACACTCGTTGGTAGACCCTGACAGTGCCGTTAGATATGCTGCGCCAAAGGTATTCATTCTAGGACCAGTACAATTTTCCTTTTTCCACTGATAGTCTGTTGGATTCTGTGCGCCGAAGGAAAATGTTTAGCATCGGATTGATGGAGCCTGTTGTAGCGACAGGTGGGTAAAAATCAGTGTCAACCGCCCCCGCTTTTGTGTGGCCGAGACTCGGCGTCAGTCTGAAAGCCTTATACCATCGGCGCCTTACACCATCGTCTTCCGTGCGTTGGCAAACGGGGCCAAGATAGGCGGCGACGCTGCTTAGGACACGCCTCCCCCCTGAGATGCTTGGATACGATAATAAGGGTTCTCTTATGCTTATCTCTTGAGAACCGGCGCCTCGTCTCAGCAGAAACTTTCGAGTGGCACTCTGTTTTCCCTCCATAGCTTTGCTTCAGCCGAAGAGTTTCAGGGCGCGGATGTACCGAGCAATCGAAAATAACTTGGTTTCAGTCTAGTACCAACTTTGTCAAAGTTAAATGTGCTTCGTGTACGCAAAGTGCGGAAAGTTTGCTTGTCATATTGGTAACAGTACAGAGTTAGGTTCTCTACCTGTTATGTTTGAGAGGTTGGTAATTTGGGCAGGAGGTCAGCGTGTCGGGAGCAGGGTTTCGGGAGGTGCGGACGCTGACCACCAGAGGAGCTGCCGGTCGTCTGCGGCTGTCTTGCAGCACTGTGCTGACTTGCAGTACAGGTACGGATTCCGCAATCCGCAGTAGCGAGACACCGCGACTGGGCAGTTCCCTTCTGATACATTTCGTATGTTCAACCCGAGTTGCTGACTTAACTCCAATTTGAATTTAGGTTCTTTAATCTTGTATCAGCGAGTTGTCCAGAAAAGTATGTCTTGGCACTATAGCTGAAGAATACGTAGAAGGCGGCACAAAAAATGACACAGATTCTCCAAAAACTTTATTTACAAAAATAAGAAACATTATTCGCCTAATCCGAGGCCTAGGAGAATTACAAGTCGAAAGTCAGTAGCTGATGGCCGTAGTTTGGAAAACAAGTTTGTCGCACAAATGAAAAAGCTGAGTCTCTCTAAGACCGTCTAGAAGCAAAATTAAGCTAAGATTATAAGCTCTTCCGTCTTGGCACGGTGTTAAAACCAAACAAACAAATTTAGTTTGCCCGTTTATGCACAGAGCTAAAATTCGAGAGAAGTTTTAAGTTCCTCCATCTACACAAGGATCTAAAGTTACCTTGGAGCAGTCTACAGTCAATTTGCTACAAAAATAATTCTATCAAAGTTGCGCAACACCCGAAACCGCGACAACAGACCTGTCGGCGGGTCGCAGAAACCCAGGGCGGTGTCCGTAGCGGCTGCGGTTGGTCGGCTGCTAGGGCCTCCACGCGAGAAGTGATCGCCTCGCAATTAGGCAACCCCCAACTCTTTCACGTATGATGCATTATCAACCTTGCAGGCGCTACGTCGGGACAAGTTAATAGATTCCTGTGCAGTCTTTCCTCCAAAGGGTCCTCCTACAGTGTTAATGTCACCCAGTGTGTTAACCCCTTCCTTCCTGACGGGAGTTCAGAGTTCTGGTCAATTTCTAGTAAGTTAAAACAGCATGGATGAATTCATGCATTGGAATCCTGTCGGGAGATCTGTGCATCTTAGCTGTAGCACGAAAATCTCTTTGGCAGCTGTGGTTCAATATCTGCCCACAGAGGATATAAAAATACGACATAGTATAATAAAGCTATCTCGCTCACTTCGTCATAAAAACTTAAGCGTTTTGCTGAGGATAAAGAAAGTAGTTTTGACAGTTTTGATGTCTATAATTTAGTTTCCTGTCGTTTTAGTTAATGTAAACTGATATTACTAATGTAATAATTAAATAACCCAATCAGATAACACGAATACGCGCTGATAGGGCTCGAAGTTCAACTTGTGTTTTGTACGTAAATTAAAACAAATATATGTATTATAATACACTACACGGGTTTTATTTGCTTCGATAATATTCTTCCCAAGTATTAAAATCCTGTGGTAGAGTTTTTCGTAGTTTGGGTAGGAGAGAGTAAAGCTAATTGGAAGTTAAATCGACTTTATTTCACTTTTTAACTGTGTTTCTGAGCATGTAAGAATCAGCTAAAGGCAAATTAATTGTGATGTGCCACAATTTCATTTAATTTAACAAATTAAAATCCCTGTTAACAGCAAATAACTTTGTTCCCATATCGTTCAATTACAGCCAATAGCTTAAACAAATAAGTAACGCCATACGTTTCTTTGTCGGCTAATTTTAGTTGAAAAAATGGGAAATTTTTTGTGAGACATCTTGGAATAGTTCTGCTTCGGCCACTATTGTTTCATGAAGTTCCGATATGTGGCGGCGCTGTACGCAACCTTCGAAAGGACATTTGTAAGCGGGCAGTTGTACTGAGTTTCTGTCGACGGAAAACCAGAAAATCGCAGATATTTATAGGTCCTTCCAGAATGTCTACGGAGACCTGGTAGCGGACAAAAACACGGTGAGTCGTTGGGCGAGACATCTGTCATCATCGGAAGGTCACCCAAACATACCGCGAGCCGGCCGACCGCACATATCTGTGACTCCTGTAGTGTTGGATCGTGTCAACACTCCCATTCGATTGTTCGACGGATCGCTATCAAACACGTAGTTGCACAACTGGATGTCTCTGTTGGTAGTACTGATACACTCGTACATTTTTTTGGTTACTCGAAGATGTGGACCCGATAGGCTCTTCGCCGCCTAAAAGACCACAAAGAGCAACGAAGGACCATCTATGTGGAATTTCTTGTGTGTTACGATGTTTATCATGAAACTTTTTGTCGAACGTCACAGGCGATGAAACGTGGGTTCATCACTTTGAACAGGAAACAAAAAGGCAACCCATAGAGTGGCACCCCAAAGCCATAGTCCAAAGCAGCATCTTGAGGTGGTAAAATCATGGCGACGGTCTTCTGGGGCTCTGAAGGGGTTATTCTGTTTGAGTTCTCCCTCATATTGAATCGATCAACCCTCAAAAATGCTCAAATGCGTGTGAAATCTTATGGGACTTAACTGCTTAACTGCTAAGGTCATCAGTCCCTAAGCTTTTTTTTTTTTTTTTTTTGTCATCAGTCTACTGACTGGTTTGATGCGGCCCGCCACAAATTCCTTTCCTGTGCTAACCTCTTCATTTCAGAGTAGCACTTGCAACCTACGTCCTCAATTATTTGCTTGACGTATTCCAATCTCTGTCTTCCTCTACAGTTTTTGCCCTCTACAGCTCCCTCTAGTACCATGGAAGTCATTCCCTCATGTCTTAGCAGATGTCCTATCATCCTGTCCCTTCTCCTTATCAGTGTTTTCCACGTATTCCTTTCCTCTCCGATTCTCCGTAGAACCTCCTCATTCCTTACCTTATCAGTCCACCTAATTTTCAACATTCGTCTATAGCACGACATCTCAAATGCTTCGATTCTCTTCTGTTCCGGTTTTTCCACAGTCCATGTTTCACTACGGTACAATGCTGTACTCCAGACGTACATCCTCAGAAATTTCTTCCTCAAATTAAGGCCGGTATTTGATATTAGTAGAATTCTCTTGGCCAGAAATGCCTTTTTTGCCATAGCGAGTCTGCTTTTGATGTCCTCCTTGCTCCGTCCGTCATTGGTTATTTTACTGCCTAGGTAGCAGAATTCCTTAACTTCATTGACTTCGTGACCATCAATCCTGATGTTAAGTTTCTCGCTGTTCTCATTTCTACTACTTCTCATTACCTTCGTCTTTCTCCGATTTACTCTCAAACCATACTGTGTACTCATTAGACTGTTCATTCCGTTCAGCAGATCATTTAATTCTTCTTCACTTTCACTCAGGATAGCAATGTCATCAGCGAATCGTATCATTGATATCCTTTCACCTTGTATTTTAATTCCACTCCTGAACCTTTCTTTTATTTCCATCATTGCTTCCTCGATGTACAGATTGAAGAGTAGGGGCGAAAGGCTACAGCCTTGTCTTACACCCTTCTTAATACGAGCACTTCGTTCTTGATCGTCCACTCTTATTATTCCCTCTTGGTTGTTGTACATATTGTATATGACCCGTCTCTCCCTATAGCTTACCCCTACTTTTTTCAGAACCTCGAACAGCTTGCACCATTTTATATTGTCGAACGCTTTTTCCAGGTCAACAAATCCTATGAAAGTGTCTTGATTTTTCTTTAGCCTTGCTTCCATTATTAGCCGTAACGTCAGAATTGCCTCTCTCGTCCCTTTACTTTTCCTAAAGCCAAACTGATCGTCACCTAGCGCATTCTCAATTTTCTTTTCCATTGTTCTGCATATTATTCTTGTAAGCAGCTTCGATGCATGAGCTGTTAAGCTGATTGTGCGATAATTCTCGCACTTCTCAGCTCTTGCCGTCTTTGGAATTGTGTGGATGATGCTTTTCCGAAAGTCAGATGGTATATCGCCACACTCATATATTCTACACACCAACGTGAATAGTCGTTTTGTTGCCACTTCCCCCAATGATTTTAGAAATTCTGATGGAACGTTATCTATCCCTTCTGCCTTATTTGACCGTAAGTCCTCCAAAGCTCTTTTAAATTCCGATTCTAATACTGGACCCCCTATCTCTTCTAAATCGACTCCTGTTTCCTCTTCTATCACATCAGACAAATCTTCACCCTCATAGAGGCTTTCAATGTATTCTTTCCACCCATGTGCTCTCTCCTCTGCATTTAACAGTGGAATTCCCGTTGCACTCTTAATGTCACCACCGTTGCTTTTAATGTCACCAAAGGTTGTTTTGACTTTCCTGTATGCTGAGTCTGTCCTTCCGACAATCATATCTTTTTCGATGTCTTCACATTTTTCCTGCGGCCATTTCGTCTTAGCTTCCCTGCGCTTCCTATTTATTTCATTCCTCAGCGACTTGTATTTCTGTATTCCTGATTTTCCCGGAACATGTTTGTACTTCCTCCTTTCATCAATCAACTGAAGTATTTCTTCTGTTACCCATGGTTTCTTCGCAGCTACCTTCCTTGTACCTATGTTTTCCTTCCCAGCTTCTGTGATGGCCCTTTTTAGAAATGTTCATTCCTCTTCAACTGTACTGCCTACTGCGCTGTTCCTTATTGCTGTATCTATAGCGTTAGAGAACTTCAAACGTATCTCGTCATTCCTTAGTACTTCCGTATCCCACTTCTTTGCGTATTGATTCTTCCTGACTAATGTCTTGAACTTCAGCCTACTCTTCATCACTACTATATTATGATCTGAGTCTATATCTGCTCCTGGGTACGCCTTACAATCCAGTATTTGATTTCGGAAATCTGTCTGACCATGATGTAATCTAATTGAAATCTTCCCGTATCTCCCGGCCTTTTCCAAATATAACTCCTCTTCTTGTGATTCTTGAACAGGGTATTCGCTATTACTAGCTGAAACTTGTTACAGAAGTCAATTAGTCTTTCTCCTCTTTCATTCCTTGTCCCAAGCCCATATTCTCCTGTAACCTTTTCTTCTACTCCTTCCCCTACAACTGCATTCCAGTCGCCTATGACTATTAGATTTTCGTCCCCCTTTACATACTGCATTACCCTTTCAGTATCCTCATACACTTTCTCTATCTGTTCATCTTCAGCTTGCGACGTCGGCATGTATACCTGAACTATCGTTGTCGGTGTTGGTCTGCTGTCGATTCTGATTAGAACAACCCGGTCACTGAACTGTTCACAGTAACACACCCTCTGCCCTACCTTCCTATTCATAACGAATACTACACCTGTTATACCATTTTCTGCTGCTGTTGATATTACCCGATACTCATCTGACCAGAAATCCTTGTCTTCCTTCCACTTCACTTCACTGATCCCTACTATATCTAGATTGAGCCTTTGCATTTCCCTTTTCAGATTTTCTAGTTTCCCGACCACATTCAAGCTTCTGACATTCCACGCCCCGACTCGTAGAACGTTATCCTTTCGTAGATTATTCAATCTTTTTCTCATAGTAACCTCCCCCTTGACAGTCCCCTCCCGGAGATCCGAATGGGGGACTATTCCGGAATCTTTAGCCAATGGAGAGATCATCATGACACTTCTTCAATTACAGGCCACATGTCCTGTGGATACACGTTACGTGTCTTTAATGCAGTGTTTTGCATTGCCTTCTGCATCCTCATGTCGTTGATCATTGCTGATTCTTCCGCCTTTAGGAGGAATTTCCCACCCCTAGGACAAGAGAGTGCCCTAAACCTCTATCCGCTCCTCCGCCCTCTTTGACAAGGCTGACTTCTTATGCCGGAAGTCTTCGGCCGCCAATGCTGATTACTTATCAAAATCTAGGCAGTGGCGGGGATCGAACCCGGGACCGAAGACGTTTTGATTATGAATCAAAGGCGCTACCCCTAGACCATGGTATATCTATACCCTAAGCTTACACACTACTTAAATTATCCTGAGGACGAACACACACATCCATGCCCGAGGGAGGACTCGAACATCCGCCGGCAGCAGTCGCACAGTCCACGACTTCAGCGCCTCAGACCTCACGGTTATTAGACCAGCAGTAGTGGACACCAGAAGATCCTGAGGAAGATCCCAACAGAGGGGTCGAAACGTCGATCATTTTAGTAGAAATATGACGCGGTCTAATAACCCAGAAGATTTTATCTTCAGTGAAAACGGCCACGAAAGCCTGCAGAGTTACATGAATTGTTCTTGTTTGCAGCAAGACAACTGTTGCATTTTCATCAGCGTTCATGTTCTAAATGATCGAATAGGCCTCTACAATGCTAGGAAAACAGATATTAAATTGGGACAGAGCAGTCTTTCACATAATTTACAATAAGAGACCAATAGTAAGGGTAAATTTTGGTGACATGTTAGTGAGTCTCCTCGTTATTGTCGCAGCTTAATATCTGATCAAGAATGTAGTAGTGGTTGTTGTTTCCATCATTAATGATAAGCTTGCTTTGATGCAGTTCCCTGTTTACGGCAACTGCTAGATATCGCGTTCGTTTCAGCATAACTTCTGTCGCCTAAATCATCAGCGACCTTCCCTATATAATCATTACTTAAGCCTGATATCCGCCGTTCTTTCCAGCCATGATCATTTCAGCTACAGAGTTCAGCAATGGAACGATGTCGTAATATGTCCAGAATGTTCTATCTGTTCTGTTGTTAATAAGGAGATGAGTGTGAAAAAAGGAACTGATAAAAATACTACCGCCTCTACAGAGAACAAAGAATGAGAAGAAAATGCGGATTCTGAATGATTTGCCGGTGAAACTGGACGTCTCGAGTAGCGTCTAGTGCGCATCAGAGAAAGTGGATGGAAAGTGCCCGGAAATGCTTCCATTTCCAGAAGTGCGAGTGTTGTCAAGCACACTTGCTGCGTCTCCAGAAACAGAAAGCTCCGATGTCTTGCCGGCACTCTCGGCCACTTACCAGCCTCTACTCGTAACTCAGGGACGACCGAGCCTGCGGGAAATAACAGGAGCCTTTCCACTGCAGCGGCGGCCCCTACTGCACTCTGCGTGGCAACCCAACACTCCCGGTAGAGTTGCAGTACAGCCTAACCACCGGCGCCACGAATCATGTACACTGGTAGTCAATAAAATATTGTTGTAACACTTTGAAGTGGGCATGCAACAAACGTCAAATTGCCATTAAGTCTAGTACATCCTTGAATACGCGAATGTTCTCCATTTCAACGCACCCGATTAAAAAGTCGAGAACGAAGAGTGACACCATCAACACTCTCTGTTTAAGGGAATCCTCGATACAGTTGCTCGCGTTGGTCGAGATCTCATGACTGTAATGCGAATATGGAATTGATGCGTTGCGGACGGCCGTATCAACGATGTGCAGGATCTAGGTCTACATCTACATCTACATCCATGCTCCGCAAGCCACCGCGTGGTGCATGGCGAAGAGTGCCTTATACTATTACTAGCCATTTCCTTTCCTGTTGCACTCGCAAATAGAGCGAGAGAAAAACGACTACGTTTATGCCTCCGTGCGAGTCCTAATTTCTCTTATCTTTGTAGTTGTTACGCGAAAATTACATTTCTGTCAACTTCAAAGGCCGGTCATCTAAATTTTCAAGCAGTGTTTTGCGACAAAGAAGATCAAGTGAAAGTCCAAGTTCATGTAGGCAATGAACTGCTTGAACAAGTTGATAAATTTACTTATCTGGGCAGTAATATTAGCAGGGATGGAAGGAGCAAGGCAGAAGTGAGAAGTAGAATAGCTCAAGCAAAGGCTGCTTTTAACAAGAAGAAAAACATATTAACATCTAAGAGCATCAGCCTTGAAACCAGGAAAAGATTTTTGAAATCATATGTGGGGAGTGTGCCATGCTATGGGTGTGAAACATGGACTCTCGGGACAGAGGAACAGCAGAAGCTAAATTCTTTTGAAATGTGGTGCTATAGACGCAAGCTCAAAATAAAATGGATCGACAAGGTCACCAATGAAGTGGTTCTGGAAATAGTAGGTGAGAAGAGAAGCTTCTGGAGTTTCATTGTTAAAAGAAGAGTGCAATTTACAGGCCATCTATTAAGACATAAAGGACTCCTGAACACAATCATAGAGGGATATGTCGAGGGAAAAAGACCAAGAGGAAGACCACGACTGAGGTACATGGATCAAATCGTGAAAGATGTGGGATGTGACACCTATAAAGAAATGAAGAGAAAAGCTGAAAGACGCACAGAATGGAGACAAACTGCCATTGTAGCTGTTGCAAACCAATCCTTGGATTGACCACTACAGAAGAAGAAGAAGAAGTTTTGCGAAAAGAGCGTAGTCTTTCCTCCAGGGATTCCCTCTTGAGTTCACTAAACACCTCCGTAACGTTCGAGCGTTGATTATGTCTACTGGTAGGAAAGCCTCTGTATTGATTCGAGGTCTTCCTTTAATCCCACTTGGTGGAGCTCCCAAACACTCGAGCAGTACTCGAAAATGAATAATACTATTTTTCTATACCGCTTCTCCAGTACAGATAAACCACCCTTTCCTCAGATTCTCCCAATATACCCAAGTCAACCACCTACCTCCCCTATTACCATCGTTAAGTGCCTGTTCTATTTCATATCGATTTCAAACGCCACATTTGAATATTTGGTCGACGAGACTGACAAGCAGTACACTACTAATGATGTATTACAATACTGTGGAATTTGTTTTCCTACTCGCCAACTAGAAATTTTGTGTTAGTCGTTTTGTATTCACCAACAGTCACTCAACTACGACATCTTCCCTCACAGCACAGCATCATCAGGAAACAGACGCAGACTGCTGCTCACCCCGTCAGACAGATCTTTTATGTAATACCGTTGTCTCTGATGGACATTCGCCATCGAGGACAACGTAATGGGTTCTGTAACCGGGATGTCTTCGAAGCAGTCGCATATCTGGGAGCCTATTCCTCATATTCGTACCATCGTTTACAGTTTGCATTGGGCTACCGCATCAAGCGATTTTCGGAAATTTAGGAATTTGGAATCTCTTGTTGCCTTTCATCCATAGTTCGCAGGATATCACGTGAGAAAATGACAAGCTGAGTTTCACACGATCGATGCTTCCTAAATCTGCTGATTTGTGGACCGAAGCTCTTCCTTCTCAAGGAAATACACGAGAGGCGTGCAATTAGTAATGCAACACATTCTTTTTGATTGCCAATTTCGGTTGAAAAAATGCTGAATTTGTTGTGGGGCACCGTCGATGTTCCTGCTTCAGCCCGTATACGAGGGTTGTACAGAAAGTAAGTTCCGATCATCCAATAAATGGAAACCACAGTGAAAATCAGAAACATTTTATTTGCAAGAGTTATCTACTCTTTCCAGCTACGTAGTCGCCACTCCGACTTAGACGTTTGTTGGAGCGATATACCAACTTTCCAACACCATCGTCATAGAAAGCAGCAGCCTATGCTTTCCGATAATTCTCTACGCTGGTCTACAGAGCGTAGTCTGCGCCCAAGTGTGGTCTTCGTATCCAGCGTTTCATGTGAACAGAGATGATACTCAGGACGAGCCAGTTAGGGCTGTGTTGTGGGTGATCAAACACTTCCCATCAAAAAGGCTGAAGGAGCGTCTTCACTGCCCCTGCAGAGTGCGGCAGGGAATTGCCATGAAGAAGGACGTGCGTGGCAGTTGTGTTAGGTGGGCTGCATTCATTAAGGCGAAGCCTCTCAGCGGGCCCTCCTACTTGGCGGGAGACATCGTTGTTCTAGGCACCTTTACTCGCTCACAGTGCGCTCACAATTGAAAAGATCGTCTTGATGCGATCGACGGCCATACCAGACAGACTACCCAACACGTCTGTGCAAAGCTTCATCGGGTTTTCACTGTGGTGTCCAATTTCACGACAGACCGAAACTTACTTTCTGGACAACTCTCGTAGTTTCACGACGTTCCGATAGGTGGCGGCGCTTTATGTAACCTTCAGAGTGGCGTCTGTAATGTAGGGCGTTCCAAGCACATAGCCGTCATTGGCGGAAAGCCAGAGCATCTCAGATATTCATAGGCGCTTGCAGAATGTCTACGGACACGTGATATTGAACAAAAGCGCGGCGAGTTGTGATTATCGCAAGAAGGTCGCGCAGAGCTGTCTAATCTCTAGCGTGGCAGCCGGTCGCACACAGCTGTGACTCCAGCGGTGTTGGAACGTGCGGACGCTCTCATTCGAATTGATCGACGGTTTATAATTAAAAGTAGCGCTGCAGAAATGGAAGTCTCTCTTTGCTGGTAGCGCTGGCACACTCGTCCACCAATTGGGCTGCTCAAAGGCGTGTGCTCGGTGGGTTCCTAGCAGAAGATCATACAGCCGTGTGCGGCTCACCTTGATGCCGTCCATAGCTTGGCATCTTGTAATAGCGATAGTAGCGTCTCGTTTTCTTAGTGTGTTCATTGGCGCCACTATGTTTGCTCGCCTTGTCTGTCTTTGAGTGGCAGCACGAGCGCTTATCGATAGCGCGTACTGTGGTACCATCTTTGCAGCGGCCTCTATTACTCGCAGAGTAGTCGTGTGTCGAGCGAGGGAGTTGGGTCGGAGCAGCAGTGAGGTCCAGACAGCCAGTACTCGCCCGACCGCTGGCGACACACATGCACTGTCCGACTGATGGGTGTGGTCGAGAGAGCGCACTACCACATCAAGGACCGGAATAAGCGAGTTTTAGTTGAATGGACCGTGATATTCGAGTAGTGCAACTTTCACCTGTTTGTGTGTGTCCACCCGTCAAAGTGACCTCATGCCAGCCGGCTTGGGTGGCCGAGCGGTTCTAGGCGCTACAGTCTGGAACCGCGCGACCGCTACAGTCGCAGGTTCGAATCCTGCCTCGGGCACGGCTGTGTGTAATGTCCTTAGGTTAGTTAGGTTTAAGTAGTTCTAAGTTCTAGGGGACTGATGACCTTCGCTGTTAAGTCCCATAGTGCTCAGAGCCATTTGAACCATTTTTTGACGTCATGCAAATAAGTTGTCAGTCGACGATTTATACTGGGATCTTTCCCGTGCCTCACTTGAGAGTGGGGACGACTGTTGGTTGGTCGTTCGGCCGGTCGTCGCAGCAGACGACGTGCATTTGGTCTTTCGAGCGCTTATGGCTTCTCTGTGTTTGTGCCGACTTATAATTCGTTTGTGTTGTTTCACAGTGACTGGTTTTAGTTCAAAATGGTTCAAATGGCTCTGAGCACTACGGGACTTAACTTCTGTGGTCATCAGTCCCCTAGAACTTAGAACTACTTAAACCTAACTAACCTAAGGACATCACACATATCCATGCCCGAGGCAGGATTCGAACCTGCGACCGTAGCGGTCTCGCGGTTCCAGACTGCAGCGCCCAGAACCGCACGGCCACTTCGGCCGGCGACTGGTTTTAGTACTGTGAGTTGTTGGTGGAATTGTTTTCCCTGATCCGTGTGTGTGTCTTGTGGTTTTGAATGAGCAGTTGTTTTAAAGCTGTATGCGTACTGGATTTGGTAGGGGATTACGAACGGACATCAGGTCGGTTGGACCTGCTGGCGGCGTGCTGCCACTGCCGGATCGAGGAGGGGTAGCTGCGAGAGCGACGACTTCGTTGCACGGCGAAGTCGAGTGAAAAATTAACTGCTAATGCAACCTCGACTATTCTGAGATCTCGGCTTTGATCGGCGGGTTGTTGCTCCCACGGCCGCTGAGCCTGGTGACAACGAGTGAAGTGTTTCGAGGCGGTGAAATTTTGCAGCCGCCTTTCTCTGTTTGTTATTCATCATTGAATTTAGTATTATTCTTATTAGTGAAGTGCAACCAGCGGTATTTTCTGCCTTGTGGCCGCTAACACCCCAGTTACCTGCCCCGGAGGTTAGCATACTTTTCCGGCAGTGTACCTTTCCTCATCGTGTTGATACTGTCCGACATGGCGTGCAGATCGACAGCCTCTTGTATTGTAGTGTGTGTTTTTTTTATGTCTTCCTTGGTTCCAGTGTTTTCTTCGGCCTTGGGTGTTCTCTGAAGACGTAGTGCTGTCTGTCTCTTCGCCCTTTCCTAAAAATGTTCCATCTTTGTACAGGTGATCGGACTTTAGGCGTATTGGTTAGTCGGTGGGTCGGCTCTTAAGCTGCCCCTAGTTTGAGCTGCCATCCTGTTACGTGAGTGCAACTCTTGGCTGCCTGTCTCACCTTACCTTATGTTTGAGTTACCTTCCCAGGCCGACCCTTGGAACACTTGCTGAGAACCGCTTGTCCTGATTCCTTAGATTGTGACGTTTGTTTTAAGGATATTTGTAATTTTCTTATTATTGTTGGTGTGGCCTTCAGCCGAGCAATAATTTCACTTCTTTGGTAATAAGGCCTTCAGCCGTGTTACAATAAGTTTTTAAAGTAATCTTGTTTTAAAAGCAAGGGATTTATTTTAAAAGTGCTATTTGGAATTGTTTTCCTGACTTCTAATTCAGGCCCTCAGCTGTTTGTTATTTGAAGTTGTGTGTGGCCTTCAGCCGAGGAATAATTTCACTTCTTTCGTGATAAGGCGTTCAGACGTGTTACAGTCAGTTTTGTTAAGCAAACTTGTTTTAAAAGCAAGGGATTTATTTTAAAAGTGCTATTTGGAATTGTTCTTCTGACTTCTAATTCAGGCCTTCAGCCGTTTGTGGCTTGAAGTTGTGTGTGGCCTTCAGCCGAGCAATAATTTCACTTCATTCATAATAAGGCCTTCAGACGTGTTACAATAAGTTTTTTTTAAGCAAACTTGTTTTAAAAGGAAGATATTTATTGAGATGTGTGCTATTTGGAATTGTTTTCATGACTTCTAATTCAGGTCTTCCTCCGTTTGTTATTTGAAATTTTTGTGGCCTTCAACCAAGTGATAATTTCACTTCTTTTACAATAAGGCCTTCAACCGTGTTACAGTTTGTTTTAAAACGAAGTATTTATCTTAATACGTGCTACTTGGAGTTGTTCTTCTGTCTTCTAATTTAGGCCTTCAGCCGTTATACAGTCAATTGTATTCTTTTAAGAGATTGTTTTAAACTTTTAATGTCCTTAAATAAAGTTTACGTATTTGTTGTGCAACCGAGAGTAACTGATTACGGCCCCGTCCACAATCGTAACCTTATCCAGCCCCACCCTGAGAAACCAGCTCTCAGTCGTTAAAAGCAACGAAACACCATCTGTGCGGAACTGCTTGCGCGTTACGAGGCTGATCGCGAAAATTTCTTGTCGAACATCGTCACAGGCGATGAAACATAGGTTCACCACTTCGAACCGGATACAAAACTGCAGTCCGAGGAGTGGCGTCCCACCACCTCAGCTTCGAAAGACAGTTCAAAGCTACACTGTCAGCCGGTAAAGTCATGGCGACGGACTTGTGGACCTCTGAAGGTGTTGATGTCCTCCCTCATAGGACAACCATCAACAAGCAACTTCACCGTGTTCATTGCCACAAAAATGCAAACAAGCTTCTGCTTCTCATTAACAATGCAAGGCCTCACATAAATCTGCGCACCCGAAAGCAGCTCACTAAAACTTCATTGGAGTGTTCTTCCTCATCCACCCTACAGCCCGGAACTCGCACCTTCCGACTTCCATCTGTTTGTCCCAATGAAGGATCCACTTCGCGGGAAGCGGTACGTGGGTGATGGGGAGGTTACTGATGCAGCGAGGCGCTGGCTCCGATGTCGACCAGTAGAGTGGTACCATAAGGACATACAGGATCTGCCAGTAAGGTGGCGTGAGGCCGTCGCTTTGAACGGAGATTATGTTGGAAAGTAGGATATTTTAGCCAGAGCAGTGGGTAATAATAAGGTGTATTGTTGTCCTGAATAAAACCAATCTGGTTTCAGAAAAAATTGGAAATTTGTGGTAATCTATTATGGGACCGAACTGCTGAGGTCATCTGTCCCTAAGCTTACGCGCTACTTAATCTAACTTAAACTGACATAAGCTGAGGACGACACACACACACACACACACACACACACACACACACCCATGCCCCAGGGAGGACTCGAACCTCCGACGGGGAGAACCAGAAAGAAGTGTGTTGCATTTCATATTTAACCCCTCGTATTATATTCGATCTGAGGATCTCAACGGCCAGGAAGAACAGACGTATCTTTCTTTCGGCCATGCAGGATTATACAGCGACGGCATGTGCCTTGAGAGAGCAAATGGGAAGAGAAGTACGCACAAGGGCAGTGCGATGACAATTGGAACATCGCAGATTGTCGTCACGGTAAGCATTGTTGCCACTTCGTTTGACGCAGCAACAGAGACAGTCGCACCGACAATGGTTCTTGCGGCCAATGACCACACTGGGTTCAAATGGTTCAAATGGCTCTAAGCACTATGGGATTAAACACCTGAAGTCATCAGTCCCCTAGACTTAGAACTATTTAAACCTAACTTAACCTAAGGACATCACATACATCCATGCCCGAGGCAGGATTCGAACCTGCGTCCGTAGCAGCAGCGCGGTACCGGACTGAAGCGCCTAGAACCGCTCGGCCACAGAGACCGGCCACCACACTGGGGAAAGATAAATTCGGGTTGCGCGTGCAGCACTGTGATGAAAATATCCCCGTGTACAGCCGGCCGGTGTGGCCGCGCGGTTCTAGGCGCTTCAGTCTGGAACCGCCCGACCGCTACGGTCGCAGGTTCGAATCCTGCCTAGGGCATGGATGTGTGTGATGTCCTTAGGTTAGTTAGGTTTAAGTAATTCTAAATTCTGGGGGACTGATGACCTCAGATGTTAAGTCCCATAGTGCTCAGAGCCATTTGAACCATTTGAACCCCGTGTACAGCTGCAAAGAGAACGGAAATTCGCCGATTACATTCATTATTGTCACACAGATCAAGCCCTTGCCATTGTGGCATGGAGTGCTGTTGGGTACGTAACACTGTCACCTCTGGTTCCTATAGCTGGTGATTTCGGCAGCAGGCATTGAATTTCTGACGTGTTAACACCGGTGGTTGCGCTCTGTCTTCGAGTTTTCTGAGGCGTTATCTTTCAGTTAGGTATCGAAAGATCTCGTATTGTCCTTGCTGTCTTCTCCTACCTCAATACTGTTGGCCTGTGTCCCGTGTTCCCCTGGTCTCTCGCCCACAGTAAGCGTCTGGTCATGGGTTAACGGAGCCGCACGAGACCAATGGCCAACCTCTACAAACTGAAGCATCATGGAATGAGCTACACAAGCTCAGTTCGACTCGACGTCGAGCAGGGTTCTAATCACTGTGGCTGCCACAGGTATCGCCCCTGTGTACTAACAAAGGGAGGGTCTGACCTGTGGGTGGCTGATTTTGATCATGCTTCGGGAGGACGTTCTGTACTCAAAGACACACATGCTTCGGACATTTCCCAGTTTAAAAAGAAATATAAGTCAAAGTTCACGGCGGAAAGTCGTATTTTCAATGCTGTGCGTAGAAAGATCGTCTAAAAACAAACATTTTTTATTAACATGATACGGCGTTGAATGTTAACACTGTTCGAGGTACTAATGTGTTTTTTTTTCAGTATATCCATTGTGGATGACGAACTGCGACTGTGGTTTAGACTGGCCTTTATCTGGTAATAAATATGCAACCAGTCGCTTTTTTAAGATTTACGAATATCGTAAAAAAGCGACTGGTTGCATGTTTATTACCAGTCGCTTTTTTACGATACTCGTAAAACGTAAAAAAGCGACTGGTTGCATATTTATTACCAGATAAAAGCCAGTTTAATGTTTTTGTGTTTTCGTAATGTAGCTCGGGTACGGGTCATTCTAGGTACCTAGTAGATAGAAATCAGTGGTCGAGTAATCATGTAGAAAAACTAACAAAATTCTGGTCCATGTTCGATTCTTGATTGTCGCTTTTTTTCCTCACATCAGGGTGAGTGTTTTGTTCCAGTGTAAAAAATGTACTATGTCAAATCCGTCTCCAAATAAATTGCTCGAAAACAAATAAAGTACACTCCTTCCTCTCTCCAGCAGTCCAGCACAGACTGAGTCATTTTTCCATCATTTTCCCCACAGACCGCCATGGGATGAAAGTGAGCTCTCGTGGCAGTACTGTGTACTAGGCCAATTGTCTTTTTATATTTTTATTCGTTTTTACTTTTTGAAAGAATAAGTCGTCATTTGACTGTATGTTATTGTATTCCCTTTTCTCTGTACAGCGCAGATTTCGGCTTTCACGCCATTACCGATGTAGTGTTCGTATACCATTAATACCTTTTTGCTGTGTACTGTGAGGGATGACAAATACACAGTTCAACCCATTTGCTTAACACTGACATAAGCAGCACGAAATTAACATTACTTTTGGACCATGTATATCAATGTTAAACAAATGTTTTGATCTGAGTATTTGTCATCTTGCACAGTAAGCAGCAAAATGATGTAAATGCTCTAAGAACATTGCACCCGATAGCGGCGTGAAGGCCGAATTGTCGATTGTACAGAAGAAAAAATACAATAATACACAGTTAAATGACGGTGTATTCCTTCAAAAAATACTGCTTGACCATGGCTCAGCACCACCGAAACTTTTTAATAACATTGTGATAATCGGAATACTTTCCTTTCCTTTCATTTTTAAGTAAAACATCTGGAGGTATGATTAATAATCAAACAAGTACAAATAAGATACTAACAGATATTTTTATCGTGATACATACTACAAAAATGCACTTAAAGCATATTATTGTGTAAACCTGACCGCGTCTGTTCATGAGCGTTCTCGCAATCAGTGGAGTGAAACCCACGATAGAAACAGGTGGAACATTGTGCTACATGGTTCGTGGAAAACATATCTGATTCACGTTGCTAAAAACAGATCTATCATATATTAATTGGGATTCGTATCAAGCGTATAAAAGCATTTCTTAAAACACAGCTGTAAACAACTGTTACAGAAAAACGCATGAATTTTGACTTCATCCGCCACAAACTGTAATTCTTCGCTCTGCTGTAATGTCGCATGATTTTGAAGTCGAGCGATGAAATTCTTTACCTGTCGGAAGAAGTAAACGTCACACGGTTGACAAACACAGGTCTATTCTGGTGGTGTAACTTTCATGATGCAGGTCGGCTGAGCATCTTCATCTACGAATGTCATGTCATAGCACGTCATGTTACACTACGAAAATAACTGTCTGTACGTTACATACGCTTATTTCATTTTTAATAACATCTCCTGATGATTTACTCAAAAAAGGAAAGAAAGTCATTCCCGTTATGAGAATATTGTCAGATACACAGAAAAAACTATCGAATGAAAGAGTCACGACCAAGAATCGAACGCGGACCAGGAATTTTGTAGTCTAATGCCTTTACCGCTCGACCGCCGACCTCGCTCTGCTAAACGCACAGAATAAATGACACGCAAGCTGAAGCATGAAAAACACAAAAAATGTTAATAAGTTCAGCATTATTAAGTTTGGATCCCATATTTTATCAATAGAAGTGTATGTTTTTAGAAAATCTTTAGCTATATAGCTTTGAAAATACAATTTTCGGTCCTCAACTTAGACATCGATTTATTCAGAAACTGGTGTGTCTAGCAAAAAGCCGAAATACCTTCCTCTTAATTTCCAATATAGAACATCCTTCCAAAACTTCATCAAGATCGGTGACCCACAGGTCAAATCCATCTCCTTAAAACCTTGGCATCCCGAATATCTACAAATTTTATCATTTATTCTTTCTACTCTACCGTACACGCACAATGAATAAAGATTGTTAGCTATTCTTGCTGTTGCTGTAATTTTAATGGGCGGAAATGTATCGAAATTGAACAAAGGGTCGACTTTAGAGCTAGAGATGTTAAAACTAGGTTCCATGCCAGAAACACATGTTGCTATACCCAAGATTCGCTTTCGCAAATAACAGCTTTCAGTTTCTTTCCTACTTTCCGAGAAGCGTGTCGCCAATGGAGCTGTACTCAAAACAGAGTGTTTATTGAGCGGTAGTGGCTGGAAAGTTGCCGTGTGATGGCCACGCCGGATGACTGAATGGGCTTTGGGCCTTGTATCCGAAATAGTGCAGGCAGTAGAGTTGTAAAATTACAGTAGGCTGCCATAAGTAAGCCTAAACTACGGTGGTTCTTTAGGTAGCTTTGGCCGTACCCACGTTATCTGTACATTGGGTGTATTGCATACCTATCCTACATTACCTCATAACGATCATTTTCTTTACATATTCGATCAATCTCTTACTAGATTCTCTAAAAACTGGAAGCTGAAAACCGTCTGGATACTGAGTTAGTGTATATAAAGAGCTGCGTAACCTACGAAACATATTTGTTCTACTTTGTTATCCTGTCTGTCAGTTAAGAATAAACAGTTGTTGTTGTTGTGGACTTCAGTCCTGAGACTGGTTTGATGCAGCTCTCCATGCTACTCTATCCTGCGCAAGCTTCTTCATCTCCCAGTACCTACTGCAGCCCACACCCTTCTGAATCTGCTTAGTGTATTCATCTCTTGGTCTCCCTCTACGATTTTTACCCTCCACGCTGCCCTCCAGTACTAAATTGGTGATCCCTTGATGCCTCAGAATATGTCCTACCAACCGATCCCTTCTACTAGTCAAGTTGTGCCACAAACTCCTCTTCTCTATTCAACACCTCCTCATTAGTTATGTGATCTACCCATCTAATCTTCAGCATTCTTTTGTAGCATCACATTTCGAAAGCTTCTATTCTCTTCTTGTCTAAACTATTTATCGTCCATGTTTCACTTCCATACATGGCTACACTCCATACGAATACTTTTAGAAACAACTTCCTGACACTTAAATCAATACTCGCTGTTAACAAATTTCTCTTCTTCAGAAACGCTTTCCTTGCCATTGCCAGTCTACGTTTTATATCCTCTCTACTTCGACCATCATCAGTTATTTTGCTCCCCAAATAGCAAAACTCCTTTACTACTTTGAGTGTCTCATTTCCCAATATAATTCCCTCAGCATCACCCGACTTAATTCGACTACATTCCATTATTCTCGTTTTGCTTTTGTTGATGTTCATCTTATAACCTCCTTTCAAGACACTGTCCATTCCATTCAACTGCTCTTCCAAGTCCTTTGGTGTCTCTGACAGAATTACGATGTCATCGATGAACCTCAAAGTTTTTATTTCTTCTCCGTGGATTGTAATGCCTACTCCGAACTTTCTTTTGTTTCCTTTACTGCTTGCTCAATATACAGATTGAATAACATCGGGGAGAGGCTAAAACCCTGTCTCACTCCCTTCCCAACCACTGCTTCCCTTTCATGTCCCTCGACTCTTATAACTGCCATCTGGTTTCTGTACAAATTGTAAATAGCCTTTCACTCCCTGTATTTTACCCCTGCCACCTTCAGAATTTGAAAGAGAGTATTCCAGTCAACATTGTCAAAAGCTAGAAACGTAGGTTAGCCTTTCCTTAATCTTTCTTCGAAGATACGTCGTGGGGTCAGTATTGTCTCACGTGTTCCAACATTTCTACGGAATCCAAACTGATCTTCCCCCAGGTCTTCTTCTACCAGTTTTTCCATTCGTCTGTAAAGAATTCGCGTTAGTATTTTGCAGCTGTGACTTATTAAACTGATACTTGCGTAATTTTCGCATCTGCCAACACCTGCTTTCTTTGGGTTTGGAATTATTATATTCTTCTTGAAGTCTGAGGGTATTTCGCCTGTATCATACATCTTTCTCACCAGATGGTAGAGTTTTGTCAGGACTGGCTCTCCCGAGGCTGTCAGTAGTTCTAATGGAATGTTGTCTACGCCTGGGACGCAGTATCATATCTCCAATTTCATCTTCATCTACATCCACTTCCATCTCCATAATATTGTCCTCAAGAACATCTTTCCTGTATAGACCCTCTATATACTCCTTCCACCTTTCTGGTTTCCCTTCTTTGTTTAGAACTGGATTTCATCTGAGCTCTTGATATTCATGGAAGTGGTTCTCTTTTCTCCAAAGGTCTCTTTAATTTTCCTGTAGGCAGTATCTATCTTACCCCTAGTGAGATAAGCCTCTACATCCTTACATTTGTCCTCCAGCCATCCCAGCTTAGCCATTTTGCACTTCCTGTCGATCTCATTTTTGAGATGTTTGTATTCCTTTTTGCCTTCTTCATTTACTGCATTTTTGTATTTTCTCCTTTCATCAATTAAATTCAGTATCTCTTCTGTTACCCAAGGATTTCTACTAGCCCTCGTCTCTTTACCTACTTGATCCTCTGCTGCCTTCACTATTTCATCCCTCAAAGCTACCCATTCTTCTTCTACTGTGTTTATTTCCCCTATTCCAGTCAATTGTTCCCTTATGCTCTCCCTGAAACTCTGTACAACCTCTGGTTCTTTTAGTTTATGCAGGTCCCAGCTCCTTAAATTCCCACCTTTTTGCACTTTCTTCAGTTTTAATCTACAGTTCATAACCAATAGATTGTGGTCAGAGTCCACATCTGCCCCTGGAAATGTCTTACAATTTAAAACCTGGTTCCTAAATCTGTGTCTTACCATTATATAATCTATCTGAAACCTTCTAGTATCTCCAGGGTTCTTCCATGTATACAACCTTCTTTCATGGTTCTTGAACGAAGTGTTAGCTATGATTAAGTTATGCTCTGTGCAAAATTATACCAGGCGGCTTCCTCTTTCATTTCTTAGCCCTAATTATTATGACCTACTACGTACTACCAGTATTTATAACAAAACAGAAACTATTAACGTTTAATACAAGTTTCAGTCTGAAATTCTTGATTTATAACTTGAATTAGAAGCATGTTGTAGTAAAAGTAAAGAAAATAATACAGATTTATCACATACCGCTAGAAAAAGAAATTTCCTCAACACAAATACTTCGTTGAAATTATACAAAACATCTTTCTGTTATTCATAAGCAACTTTCGCATTTATAAGTAATAAAAGGAAACTCTTATCTTTGCTTATGATGCAGAACTTTCTATTGAATACAAAACAACATTAGCTGTGTATGTGTTTTATATCTGTGTACGTAAACTGTGCTTGCACCAAAGGTAACTGCTTTGTAATTTTTTTTAATATTTTGAAGAATCAGCCTCAGTTGCACAAATTTGCCAGTCTTTTACCACTTTTCAGCTAAATTAATCTAGCCTTCTTGAGAAGCATAAAATTACTATAACATGCCAGAGTTTTGGTTACATAAAAGGGCAGAAGTTACGCCATCAACAAATATTTTTCATAAGTAAAATGTAATTTATATTCTGTATGCATAAAAAATACACAATCGACTAACAGAGCGTTACATGAGGTTCCAGTTATGTGCGAAATGAACAAACAAACAAGAAGACAAAGAAATGTCATCGGGTCTCATTTTCCTTCTTGCACAATCATTTATCACATTTAAGAAAGTATTCTAGGCTCTGTGCCGTGGTCGAAGGGATTTCACTTTAAAACCCAACGTTTCGTCCCCATCTGCGGAGGACATTTTCAAGGGGGATCGCAGCTTTGTAGAATTTCTGATTCACATCCTGGCTAAGTAGCGAGTCAACAAAGCTTCGATTCACCTTGAAAATGTCCTCCGCATATGAGGCCAAATGTCGGGTTTGAAAGTGAACTCCTTTCGAACAAGACATAATAGTCAGGAATATTTTAGAAATTGTGACAATTCCTGCCGTGAAAGTTTAGATTTTACAATCATTTATGTTCCTTTCCGTACCGATCGGTAATCCTGCCATTTACTACGTCATTCACGTAGTGTACCGAAACTACCAAACCGCAGTTTTAGCAGGGCGCAACTCCAGCAGCGAACTGTGTAGAGGGGTGGGGGAACTACCTGTTAACCACAGTGGCCTAACAATCTGGAAAACCACGTGATACGAAGGAGGTGCCATCGCGTGATTCAAGTAGTGAAGAAGTATGGGCAGAAACAGACTGTGTTAGAACTTAAACTTAGAATATTGATGGAAAACAGTGAAATTACTTCCTTCATGTTAAATCTAGAGACGACGTTGAACGCCCATTAGTGAGACGAGCTCGGTAAATTTATTACTATGTATATAAAGTCATTCTTAACAAAGATACTAATATTCATATTAAATATTGTTTATAAAATCAGCAACAATTGATACAGGCACGCAGTAAAGAATTATCACACGCAGCTGTATGGGACTTATCTCAGCCAGAGAATTATCTTTTTTAAATTACTGTTAAACATGTTCACAAACTGCTAGAAAAATTTTATTGGGTAATTCATAGAATAACAATAAAACAAATATTTATCTCCAGGTACATCAAAGGTTAGGGTCAGGATAAGTGATTTGTTTCATAATTCCATTACGTGATGTTATTTAGTAAGAATTTTTTGTAACATAATGTTTGTAAGACTATGATATGAACAACACAGGGCTGCAGCGTGAAGCTGTACAATGTTGTGTATCTGCCCCCATACCGTTTGTAGTGTATAATATTTGAATTAATCGAGTTATTTAACTATTTATAAACTTGTATAATTAAATATCAGACAGTAAATCAAGTAAAACTACAGGGCGTAATCGTTTGTCAGGGATAAACGTAGTATATGTCATCTTACGACTGGTGGTCAAGTTGTAAGTTGCTGTACCGAATAGAGCAGTTGATGATACGACCAAATTGTTTTAAATAAGCAGGCAGGGCAGTGTTCATCATCTTCGGTCTTCATCTCTTTATCAGCGAGGTTGCTATAGTAAGAATTGTACCGCCAGGGAGCCGCTTGAGCCTATGTGTTTGTCGGGACACTAGTTCAGGACTTGGAAATACATCGACTTGTATCATTTGGGACTCTGAGTGCTAGTGCGCATAGACTACAAGTCGCAAAAGACGTCGCAACTCCCTTATTACCTATAAAACTGCGACTGCGGAAGAGAGGGTTCATGAACAAAAATAAAACGTGTAAACAAAAATAGTATTGCATAACTTTACATTTATCGTGGTGACAACTGAAACTTAATGACTACTGCACGCGTATCTTTTCTGTCGCGAATGTGTAAGAAGTTACAAGTGTGATACACTGAAGCGCCAAAGAAACTGTCTGAGGTGTGGGGCTGATCTGTTATTCTGTTATTCTGCGCAACGGATTAATCTGAGATGTACCCTTTACCCTGTGGCTCCTGCAAGATGCAGTTTCCACCCACACACTACTACAGGAGTCAGACAGACGCTCCTAACTTTCTAAAGAGAAATGCCTGAAAAACTTTCAGCAATAAATATCTTCTGGAGTCGGCCACTGTAAAGAAATGACACAAAAAATTCACAAAATTTCTTACGTAACTAATGGGGTACTTGGGTACTGGAGTAGTGCTAGTTAGTGTAAGAAAACATGACACTAACGAAAGTTATCATTTATTTTGCAAAAATTCTGAAAATTCACAGTGGCACTTTTCGTTATGAATTGAACAAGTTATATCCTGGTTCTTTTCGGAATGTGAAGTTACCTCTCAAGGATAGGATTCGCTAATGAAATTTCTATACGAAGTTTAAGATGGTTGTTGAATTGGCAGAATGGCTGAGAGGCGTGCCTACTCAACTTGAGAATAATTACCCTTTAGAATGTTGCTAGGTACGGTCGAGGCTGTTGCGTGTGAAATGCAGTGAAGTGTACTGTTGTGGAGGAAATATGGGGCTCGGAATAGCTGTAGCGCACAATACTGTAAGCTGTGATGACTGCTGTCTGCGCTGCTCGCTGCTGACAAATAAGATAACTCTCGTTCTATCTGGATTGACCTTCGCCAATCAAACTCTCCCTATGCCTTGATGAAGTCAAGGATTCCTATTCGCCCCTCGTCTAACTATTGGCATGGTACACTGGTCAGATAACCAGTCCACCGCCATGCCACTCAAAATTTGCTCACAGGCGTTTAACTATAACTCTGTCCGTTCACACCGCACAATAAGTGTATCGGCCAACACAGTGAACAATGCTTAATCGCAAGGACTCAATGTAGAGTAGCACTTCGATTTGCTCTCGACAGAGGTGCTCTCCCAGTGAAGTACTGAGGAGAGACTTGTTCCTCACTCCAAGAGCGGCGCCTTTCCATGGCAGACGTGAAGGGGTATATCTTTCGATCTCTTCCATTATTCCTTCAGCTCAAGGCGTCAGAAATATCGTCTGCCAATCAACATTGCTCTTCTAAAACGGGAGAATGACGTTTCGTTTAAGGCGACCAATTTGGAAACCTGTAGCATTGGCATTTGGCGTTTGCTGTCTCCCTGTGAAAATCTCTGAAACTGCGTGCTATGTGTAAAGAATGTGTAGGCTGGCCGCTCCCACACAATGTAGCGGAATTTGCTTTTAAGCCGAACATGGGGTCGTTCCCCCTTTTCACTCGGGCCCACGCTGTCTGCTACACGGGTAGTCACTGGCCGACATAGGCTGGGTCGTCCTCTGAAGGGACCGGCATCCCGTTGTGCGGTTTCTCTTCCGAACTAAAAGCTTCTGTGACCGTCGTGTCTGGAATGTATGTGTGTATGCCAGCCTCGAGTATTTCAACCACGGTGCGCTTACTTGTTAATTGCATATCGTTTACATGAATTCATACAACATTGACTTTATCTTATCGAGTTTAGGTTCGAATGAAGCGTCTTGATGTGCGGAATATGATTGTGAGGGCGGAATATGTAAGCAATGAAGGTCAGGAGAACACGACGTCTTACAACTGGTATAGGTATGTGTATTCAGATACGGAGATATACAATCGGGCAGAATACAGCGTTGCAGTCGACAACGCCTATAAGTGAGTCTGAACGGGGTGTTATAGTCGGCGCACGAGCAATGGGACACAGTGTCGCCGAGGTAGTGATGAGTGGGGAATTTCCCGTACGACCACTTCACGATTGTACAGTGAATATCAGGAATCCGGTAAAACATCAAATCTCCGACACTACCGCGGCCGGAAAAATATCCTGGAAGGACAGGACCAATTACGACTGAAGAGAATCGTTCAACGTAACAGGAGTGCAGCCCTTCCGAAAACTGCTGCAGATTTGAATGCTGGTCGATCAACAAGTGTCAACGAAACATCATCGATATGGGCTTTTGGAGCTGAAGGTCAATTCGTGTACCTTTGATGACTGCACGACAGAAAACTTTACGCCTCGCTTGCGCCTGTCAACAGCGATTTGGGCTGTTGATCACTGGAATATGTTGTCTGGTCGGACGAGAATCATTTCTAATTGAATCGAGTAGATGGACGTGTACGGGTATGGAGATGGCCTCATGAATCCATGGACCTTGCATGTCAGCAGGGGAGTGTTCAAGATGGTGGAGGCTCAGTAATTGTCTGAAGCGTGTGCAGTAGAAGTGATATGCAACCCCTGATACGTTTAGATACGACTCTGACAAGTGACACGTACATAAGCATCCTGTCTGATCACCTGCATCCATTAATGTCCATTGTGCATTACGACGGACTTGGGCAATACCAACAGGGCAATGCCACACGTCCAGAATTGTCGCAGAGTGATTCTAGGAACACTTCTGAGTTTAAAAACTTCCGCTGGCCATAAAACTCGCTATACTTGAACATTATTGAGCATATCTGGGATGCTCTGAAACGCCCTGTTCAGAAGAGATATACATCTCTTCGTACTTTTACGGATTTGCAGGATGTTTGATGTCAGTTCCCTCTAGCACTACCTTAGACATTAGTCGAGTCCATGCCACGTCGTGTGCTCGGAGGGGCCTTACACGATATTAGGCAGGTGTACGAGTTTCTACGGCTCTTCAGTGTTGATGCCAACTGACCAGTTGCTTAAAAAAAATATGCAGCTGGGAATCTCAGCAGCCAGGGTGCGCCTGCAGACATCTGCGATGCATCCCGCATACGAATTCCGCTCTGCGGTACCGTAGCATCAATCCGTCGGCAGGCGCTGCCTAGAATGCCCTGACGGAGCCATTATTACAGTAAAACTTCGTTAGCACGAATCCGAAGGGACCGAAAAATCAGGAGCTCGTGTTAAAAAAATTCGTGTTAAGTGAAAAACACAGTTTTTAATAAGTATACATGTACAGCAGTACACTAATGTGTAATACACTACACTGTCAGTCATGTTAACGCTATAAAGTGATTGTAAAATCCAAGTACTCACAAATTATGTACGTTACTTTCTTGGAAAAGATTCGGTCATGGTTCGCTGACGTTCATGGAAACGACAATATTTTGTAATTTCACAACCAATTTTAATGATAGCGTCCGTAAACCCAGCAGTGACGTCAGATGTTGAAGCGAACCGTTCTAAACAGTCCAAGGCTGTAAAGATCTCCTGACGGGTAGGTGGAGTGGTATCTGTATTCTGTCCCTCTTCACTTTCTTCTGATGGTCCTTCTTGCACCTCGTTCACAGCTTTTGGCACATCCAATTCCACAGAAGCACATACGGCAACATCGTCGTCTACACTAATGAATTTTTCGAAACTAATCCCAGGGTTCGCAACGTTCTGCAGAACTGTCCATTCATCAGGTGAAGTGGCATCTAGCTCGTGGACATCTTCATTGTTGCTATGTCTCCAAGCTATGTTAAAGCACTTCCCTGTATGATGTGGCGATACTGAGTTCCAGGCTGCTGCGATGGCTTTTATTGCGTCAAACAGATTCCAATTTGGGGTTGCACTATTGTTTTCAGCAGCACGAATTGCAGCTCTTACAAGTCGCTTTCGATAAGCTCTCTTTATGAGATAAATTATGCCTTGGTCCAAAGGCTGAAGGCGGCTTGTGGCGTTGGGTGCAAAAAACTGAACCTTTATGTTGGATAGGTTCAGATCATGAACATTATGGGCAGTATATCTGTCCAATGTAAGGAGAACATGTCTGTTTTGAGCAACCATTCGACTGTTGAAACGAAGAAGCCACTTGCGAAATGATGTGCCATCGATCCAAGCTTTCTTGTGGTGAGAGTAGATGCAAGGTGAAGTGTCCATATTTATGTTTTTAAAACAACGTGGTTTCTCAGATTTACCGATAACCCAGGGACGAAACTTCTCACTGCCGTCAGCATTACAGCACAGTACAACAGTCACACGTTGTTTGCTTCGTGTTCCACCGTGACACATCATCTCTTATCCCCAGGATGCGTTTTGGAAAAAGATTGTAGAAAAATCCAGTTTCATTCATGTTAAACACATCACAACAGGAAAGTAGATTTAGGTATTCCAAACTGCTCTGTAATTGCGGTTTTCTTGGTACCACGGTCCATTTCATCTAGAATCTTAAGCTTTAACTGTACATTTAGAGCTGTCTGTTTCCTCTTTGCCATTTTCGCGTGCTACCTTACCGGTTGTAACTGTAGTTTTTATTCAGTATTCCAACTCGATACGGATACGGCTAACAGAACACCTGTCAAATCTGGCATTGAGTACATTCCTAAAAGCTGCTGCACACATTATTGAATGTCTTACAATGAACAGCATACGCTGATTGTTGAGGTGATAATCGGGGCTACCGATCTACAATACGTTAAAAACGAGTCAACAATAAGTATAATTAGCTTTGTAGCTACATTTCCTACATTCATTTCGAAAAAAAATATTACGCTTTAGAATACTCTAAGGCCGGAAGTTTGTGTTACAGTGAAATTTAATTACGCTAGGAACTGAAACAGAGTTCGTAATTCGCCTTAACCGAAATTCGTGTTAATCGATAAAACATACCATAAGAACTAATGTATTCTGGCGGGACCAATATTTTTTTTTTTTTCGCGTTAACCGCGAGTTCGTCTTATGCGAGTTCGCGCTAACGAGGTTATACTGTATAGCCTCTTCACTCGGTCATCACGTGACTGGATCAGACGGAGATCCAGTGTCCGCTTCTCGAGGGCGTGGGGCAGGGCTGAAGCACAGTCCCTCCCTCCTCTAATCTAACTTGCTGTCAACACCTCCTTCAGCATGCCACAGATGCCTATGATTATTGTAATGATAACAACAGTAAGATATTCTCAGAAAATATCCCACCTGCTGTGTACGGACGACTTGAAGCTCTATGGAAAATCTAAAATGGGAATCCATTCTCCGACTAATGCAATCCGAATCTTCAGCAACAACATCAGCGTGGAGTATGGATTAGACATAGGTACCATACTAAGTTGACAGAATCTTAGAAATTGAAGGTGTGGAAATGCAAAATTGGCAAATCGTCAAGTGGCACCAGCCATAAGCCGCCAAACACTTTGCTGCACAGGAACAAGCTGTCAGAACTAGCGAGATTGAAGCCAGAACAGAGAAAACAGCAGAAGACACGAAGTGCAGACCCTGCAAAGAATCTGACGAAAGAACTGACTATATCTTGAGCTGTAGCAAAGAGAACGCTCAGACTGGTTATAAGCAGAAACACAATGTTGCGGCACGAGTTATCCAGTGGAACGTATACCAAGAATGCCTTCTGCCGGTGACAAAGGACGGGACAATCGTAACCTAGAGAAATGTGTCGAATACGAGCATGGCAAATTACTGCGGGATTTGCGACTTCAAATCGAATGCTCGAACACAGTACATCCAACATCATATACTAACGGAAAGAAATCTTAACACCTAAAAATAATTAATGTAGAGTAACAAAATTTCGAGAGTTCATTTGTCTAGGTAACATATTTAAGTCATTAACGTTGCAAGATCACTGTTTAAGCGTGAGATAATCCACTGAAAATATCAAATTCTGGTACATTAATAATCAGTGTAACTGTCAGCACGTTGAATGCAAGCACGTAAATGTGCGTGAATTATGCTGTATGGGTTCCGGATGTCAGTTTGTGGGATGGGGTTCCATGGCTGTTGAACTTGGTTGGTCAGAAGAGGAACGGTGAATTCTGGTTGTGGATGACACTGGAATTGTCATCACGACCGTTACTGCGTGTATTTAAAGTAAATGTGATTTGCATCCTCATACTGGCATAAAATTTGAATAGACATGATCTTTCAGATGATGCCTTTCATCAGCAAAGATCAGTCCACAGTTCGGCCCTCTTGGCACAGTTAGATACAACGAAAGCCCAAAATAGCTGGTAGTCACTCTGGACAGAACTTTAACATACAAAAACCACCTTTCCAACTTGGCCAAGAAGATACAAGCACGAGTGAACCTTGTAAGAAAGCTGGCAGGCAATACATGGGCAGCAACCACATCAGTTCTCCGAGGAGCATCCGTTGCACTGGTATACTCTGCAGCAGAATACTGTCCACCGAAGCGCCCACGTAGTGAAAGTAGACGTCCAACTGAACTCAGTTATGAGAGTAATTAGTGGTACAGTCCGGTCTACACCTACTTGCTGGCTACCAGTGCTTTCAAACATCTGTCCACCAGACCTCCGTCGAAAGGCTGCTCTTTACAACCTCTGTCAGCAAGTTTCTGAAAACAACTAGATCCCTCTTCATGACGATTTGCTATCACTGCCCAGGAAACGCCTCAAATCTAGAAGACCAGCATATGAAATGGGAGTCCAAATGCTATCCACAGGATTCGACCAGGACAGAGTAGAAACGTGAGTGGCAAGCTACAAGAACCCGAAACCACGAACTTGTAGAGAATCCAGCAGTTCCAGTTCCAGGTTTCCACCAACCAAGGGAGGTGTGGGTGCAGTTAAACAGGTATCGGACTGAAGAGGTTAGGTGCAAATACAACATGCGCAAGTAGGGCTTTTCAAGTGACAGTGTGTGTGACTGTGGTGACACCCAAACAATGAGCCACCTTGTGAATGAATGTCCAATCAGACGCTTCCCTGGTGGCATTGAGAAGTTCCATCAAGCATCCCACGAGGCACTCCGCTGGATCGAGTCCATCAACATCCGAGTGTAGTCTGAGCCGTTTTAAAACTTGTGTACTGTATATAATTTCACATGTTCATTTTTATATATATTTCTCTGTTTTGCTAAATGTGTATTACTGTAACTGATGCATACGATAATAATAATAATAATAATAATAATCTTTCAGACGTAGAAGCACGCTCTCCAACTCTGTGTTGCAATTTTTTTCAGTCAGTGTAATTGAGTAGTGCACTCGTGCTATCATTTCAGTGGAGATTCCGTCGGCAGCTCGTGGTCTAGTGGCTAGTGTTGCATCATGGGGTCACGCGCTCGATTCCCTGCCGCGTCGGGGATTATCTCCTCATCATCATCTCATCATTAATCGTGCGAGACTGGCAATGGAAATATTGGAACTTATACGGCTGCTGATGACCTCGATGTCGAGAGCCCCACGAACCAACATCATCATCATCAGCGGAGATGGCCGAGCAGGCTGCATTAATACGTCATTTCATATCATCGGGTGTAGCTGGTACGCCCTTGTAGACAGTGTGTTTCAGCTTTCCCCGCAGAAAAAAGTCAACAGGCTTCAAATCCGGAGAACGGGCCGGCCGAGGTGCAGGTCCTCTGCGTCCAACCCAACGATCTGAAAACAGTTCGTGAAGACATGCTGTAGTACATCGTGCACTATGGACGGGACAGCCATCATCTTGGTACCACTGGTTCTGCCTAATCTCCAGAGGAATCCTTTCTAATATCCATGTACAGGATTTAACGCGATCATCATAACTGTTTCCATGCAGCTCTTGTTGGAATGAGATGTGACAGTGATGGAATCTATGTCGGTGGTGAACACGTATGACAACTGCCTCCCTCATGCTACTTCCTCGTGCGATAGCGCAGGACCAAACGAGGGTATCAACTTCAACATCAGGAAGAACGCCAGCCGCGGTGGCCTAGCGGTTCTAGGAGCTTCAGTCCGGAACCGCGTAACTGCTACGGTCGCAGGTTCGAATCCTGCCTCGGGCATGGGTGTGTGTGCTGTCATTAGGTTAGTTAGGTTTAAGTAGTTCTAAGTTCTAGGGGATTGATGACCTCAGATGTTAAGTCCCATATTGCTCAGAGCCATTTGAACCATTTGAACAGGAAGAACATTAATTTCCCCGTCTTTTGTCGTCACTTGTTTCCTTCTGTTACTTTGTCTACGTGTTACACCACCACTTTCACGTAACTGGTTGAAGAGGCTGATGAATAATTGCCGAGACGGCTCACGTCTGTTGGAATATCTTGCGTGTGAAACGTACAAGAACAAACTGCATTCTTCCTACTCACCCGATGAGCGTGTCGGCTTTTTCTGCACTAATAAATCCCATCGTCTACTCTCGAGCTACTGTCTGGACTGTCACGCTGGACTGTCACGCACTAATTGAATTGCAAGGCGCAGTGTACTCAAGGAACACACAAGTACACCGTAATCATACATAACAACGTCGTACCTAGCGACTAGGTTGGTTGAATGGCACGAAGAAGCGACGGTGCGGAAACTTTTCAAAATACAATATCCCTTAAACGACTCACACTCGAATCCTGCGCAATCGAATCCTTACCCCAAGCTTAGTTTGTTGATGTCAACAGGCACTCTTCCATTTTTTAAAAAAAGTGTATGCTCGCTAAAAAAATACTCTTTCTAAGTATTATTAAAATCTGTTTATTGGCTAACAATACGGCCCCTGAGTACCAACCCATTCTGTGAAAACTGAACATAAATAGCACTTTCCATTTCCGGAATAACTGCGGTGCAAGTTTTAGGTGATTCAACACGTGTGCGCGCCGGCCGAAGTGGCCGTGCGGTTAAAGGCGCTGCAGTCTGGAACCGCAAGACCGCTACGGTCGCAGGTTCGAATCCTGCCTCGGGCATGGATGTTTGTGATGTCCTTAGGTTAGTTAGGTTTAACTAGTTCTAAGTTCTAGGGGACTAATGACCTCAGCAGTTGAGTCCCATAGTGCTCAGAGCCATTTTTTGAACACGTGTGCGCCACATCACTGTCACTACTTGTGGCAGCGTTGGAGATCACGTGACCGTCTGGAAACAGATCGAACGCCTACAGTGCTCCAAAGAGACCACCGTGCTTTTTTAAGTGGAGTGACTAATTTTTCGTCCAGCGAGATTATGTTTCCCTTTATCCGCTTTTCAGCTCGAATTTAAAACATCAAGCTTTCATTGTTTGTTTTCTTAATTTGTGGTGATATATCCTTACTAACGAAGAAACTATCAGGCCTTCTGTAAAAGTTTAGAGTGTTAATAATGTTTTTCGTTACGACCGAGCCGTATATGTCTTCGTGACATTCGTGGATTCGCTGATCAAGTGCGTTTAATATCTCAAAAAAATCATATACCTCGCGATTCTTGTAATGACATGTTACCGAACAAATAGATTTTTTAAAAAAGCGTCCATTAAACGGAGAGCTGTTTAAATTTACACACAGCGATGCACCGCGTGTTTGTTTCGAATACAAATATTGAGATCAGGAGTGACAGCGTTAAGTTATTAATTACTGGGAATGAGATTTGCCTACGTTAAGTAAGCAGAAATAGTCAACAACCACTGACGCAGTCGCATTTCCGCATCACTGTAATTTCGATCAAACGTTATAGTGGCTGATGGACGTTCGTTTAAGCTCTGAAGCCCAGCACCGAAAATCCGCAGCCTCTGTCATTTCGGGAGTGTTTTGTGTGGCATGCGTGTGTGATTACTGATAGGGATGAAAACGAGACATCTGTGCACAGTATGAAGAGCAACATCTCACATGTAATGGAATACCGATCAAACCTGGGTCTGTGACACGTTTGATGGCGATTCACCCGTCTTAAGCTCAGTGCGCCCCTTGCCGTTCTTGGAGAGGAATAAGCTATGTGCAGAAACCTGGTTTCACTCTCTCCCTTCTCTCATCATCATCATCATCATCATGATCATCATCATCATCAACTCACTATACTACACACGCATCCGTTACAGTCGTCTACGCTCTAAAAATACATAGTCCACATTTTTCTAATATATCCGCAAGGAAGAGGGCCGACTAGCACGAGGAAGAACAAGTTTCCCGAAAGGCGGCTGAGCCCACACTACGGAATATCTCAACCAGTAATACCGTACCACATTTAAATTTAATTTTTTTTTCCTCAGAAACCTTAGTGACAGTTGTCGTTAGCGGCGAGCTAGTGAAACTGATTAAGAGCACATGGAGAAAACTGATAATACAAGACTTTGCTGGTGGCAGAAAAGACACACAGAGCTTGTCGAGGGATTATGTTCATGTCATAATCCCTGCCAATTGGCATGGTAAGGGAAAACAACAGTTACATGGAAAAAATGTTTCTCAGTTTTGAGGCGCCTTATGCTGAAACTTTCGACGAATTCCACAGTCAACATAATGAGAAGTTAACGGCCGCAATAATAGGTTCAAATGGCTCTGAGCACTATGGGACTTAACTGCTGTGGTCATCAGTCCCCTAGAACTTAGAACTACTTAAACCTAACTAACCTAAGGAAATCACACACATCCATGCCCGAGGCAGGATTCGAACCTGCGACCGTAGCGGTCACGCGGTTCCAGCCTGTAGCGCCTATAACCGCACGGCCACTTCGGCCGGCGTAATAATAGGCCTTGTGGTACCGTAGTACATCTAAATCTACATCTACCATCTATATCTACTACTCCACAAACCACCTTATGATGCGCAGTGGAGGATAATTTATGTTCCACTGTTTCTTCTCCCATCTTCTGTTCCAGTTGCGAATGCTCCGCAAGATGAACGTTTATTGGTAAGACTGAGAATCTCTCTGATTTTACCTTTACCCTGCTTTATCCGCGAGATATAAGCAACAGGAAACGCTGGAATTGGCTGAGCATATCCGCGAAGATTTTACGCTCATTGAATTAACCTGAAATTGAACGTATTGCTCTTCTTTGGATCTTTTAAGTGATTTGCGTGATTGTAAAACCTTTGAATTCGTATTAGCTATTGTGTACTATGTATCGTGTAACTACTGAAATTTAGAGGATTTTCTTTCCAGAACATATATAGAGGACGATATACTTCTTTTTTTGTGTTAAGGTCAATAGTCATTTTTCGCACGATACAGATATCTAAATCATTTTGCAATTATTTTGATCTTTTGATGAGTTTACTAAACAGTAAACAACAAAATCAGCTGCAAGCAGAGTAAGAGGGATGCTTAGACTGTCTTATAAGTCGTCTGTATAGATTGAGAACAGCAGACGGCGTATAACGCCTAGTTGGGAAACACCAGATATCAGTACTGTTTCACTCGATGACTTACCGTCAGTTCCTAAGAATTGAGACTTTTCTGGCAGGAAATAAAAATCGGTAATCCTGTCGCACAACTGAGACGATACTCCACAGGCAAGCAATTTGATTAGAAGCCGCTTCTGACGAACGGTGTCTAACGCCTTCATGTATTAACTTGAGATCTCCTATCATTACTTCGTGTGAATAAAGGCCCAATTCTGTTTCTGAAGCCATGTTATTTATCTCTCAATAATCGTCTCTTTCGAGTTATTTCTCATTGTTGGAATATAGTACATACTACAAAATCCTGCTACAACTCGATGCCAATGATATGGTTTTCTGATTCAGCAGTTTACTTACGTTCCCTTTCTTGTGCAGGTGCGATCTGTGCAAGTTTCCGGTCTTTAGGTGTGGATTTTCCGTCCAACGAGGGTTTGTATATGACTGCTAAAAGTGAAGTTATTCCATCAGCCTGCTCCAAAAGGAAGCTGAATGGAATACAATCTGGAGTGAAAGACGTGCCGTTATTGGGCGACTTAAGTTATTTTCCTGAAGTGAAGATACTTACTTCGAAATTAGTCATGTTCGAAGCTATTCTTGACTAGATTCTGGAATATTTACTACATCTGCTTTGTTGCCGGAGTTTCGGAAAACCATGGTTAGTAGCTCTGCTTTTGTGGTGCTGTCGTTCGTAACATTATCATTACTATCCGGTACTGAAAGTATTGAGTGCGTCTTGCCAGTTAAGTTTGAAGCTTTTGTAAACGATCGCCAACCATGGCGATCTTGCGGTTTTTTTTTCAGTGCCTTCTATAACTGTATCTACATCTACACTCTACTAACCAGTGGGAAGTGTACGGCAGAGGGTACCAGTTGTTAGCTGTTTCCAAGACATATAGACCTGAATATTAAGCTGGCTATGTGCAAAAGCCTTAAAGATTATTGTAAAAACAGGATAGTGAAATAGGAGACTGGTCGCCAAAGAGTTATAACGAGAATAACAAGGGGTTGTCCGCAAGGATCCATATGCGGACCGATTTTCTGGGACGTGGCCACATAGCCAATACTGAACGCACTAGAGGACAACGACATAGCAAACGGGGTTGTCGAGTACGCTGATGACTCTATGGTCATGCTATCTGCAAACTCCACGTCCCAATTAGAGAGTAAAGTCATGCGACTCGTCACGTTCACCGGTGAGTAATGCACGAACAACAGACTCAACAGCAGCAACTAAGAAAACTGTTTACCTACTTCTAAGAGGCACACTGGAAAGAAATCCAATTACAAAGATAAACAACATATCTATAAAAACGGAACGCTGTGGTAAGATACCTCGGAGTTTATATTGATGAACATTCACACTTTAATGAACATGTCAGACTAACAGCTAACGAAGCTACGAAACTCGTACGTAAACTTGGAAGACTGAACACTGTAAGATACAGACTACACCTACAGACAAAGAGAACATATTACACAGCACACTTTGAGTCATTAACTTGCTTTGGGGCTAATATTTGGGCTCATCGATTATGCTTAGATAGGCGCGGCCAGAGGAGTGTTCAACTCAGAATCTCGGGGGCTTCCGGCATGACCTCGATTGAGGTACTGTGCGAGGTACTGGGAGTTTTCCCTATAGATATTACAATTCGCCACAGAACCGCAGCCTATTAATTGAATAGGGGAAGACTCGAGAAAATAAGAGAAATAACTGGACATTACCAAAAAATGGAAATTAAACAAATGGAGTGCTAATACATGGGAGACAGGGTAGGACACATCTGATAAGGTAAGGGGAGTGTACCCGTTCTTCCCTAGTATCCGAGAGTGGATAAATTTGAAGTACATAAACCCAACATGCGGCATGGTGCACTGTCCCATTGGCCACGCCCCGTGTCCTGTACCTCTCAAAGGTTTGGCCTGGAACAGACTCGCAATCGTGCCTGTGGTGAGAATGCCACACCTGAACACATAGTGCTCATTTGCGATGCCCTACAAGACCGAAATCAGGCAACCAGGACATGGGAAAGATAATACGCAGACCAGGTGACCGGAACTCTATAAACAACATCGCAGAGCGATAATCGCTAGCACTACACGCGGCATACAAATAGGAGATACTATATGCTAGAATAAGACAGTCTCCACATCAGACAGATTACCAGTACATAGTAAACGACACCCAAACAAACACGGATACTGATTCTGATGTTAAATCACACACAGGAAGTGAAGACGAGGTAAACATAAAACATAGCAAAAGTAAGCCAAGGTTTTCCGAAACTAAATCGAATCAATCTGAAAATGTAACTTTCTATGTATTTGGTTGTTACACCATTTCATAGCATCTAATACTATCTGAATATGTGATATTTCTTCTTCTTTCGCTGCATCAAGTGTGACTGGCTCGAAGTTTTACCGGCCCTCTAACCTGATGTAGCTGACTACGACAATCTGAATCGACTCCCAATCTCCACTGTTACTTTAAGTTCGGAAACACGTTGTGACATAATTACTCAACACATTATTAATTATTACCACAGTTAATGCAACAAATGTATCCATACACATAGAAGATGTAAATAGAAGAGCTGTCACATCATACCTAAGTCAAATTGCCATATGTTTTTCCTTCCATTAAATACAACGTTAATTTTAATTTAAAATACATTCAAAACCTATTATGTATCTTATTTATTAACATTATCTAAGTTATCAATTAATAGAAACTAAGAATTAAAATCCAAGGAGAAGAAACAAAAACTTTGAGACTTCCTGGCAGATTAAAACTGTGTGCCGGACCGAGACTCGAACTCGGGACCTTTGCATTAGCGGGCAAGTGCTCAAACAACTGAGCTACCCAAGCACTTTCCCCCGAATGGCAAAGGTCCCGAGTTCGAGTCTCGGTCCGGCACACAGTTTTAATCTGCCAGGAAGCTTCATATCGAGTCTCGGTCCGGCACACAATCTGCCAGGAAGTTTCATATCAGCGCACACTCCGCTGCAGAGTGAAAATCTCATTCTAAAAACTTTGAGGTTTGCGGAAGACATTGTAATTCTGTCAGAGGCAGCAAAGGACCTGGAAGAGCAGTTGAACGGAATGGACAGTCTCTTGAAAGAAGGATATAAAATGAACTTCAACAAAAGCAAAACGAGGATAATGGAATGTAGTCGAATTAAATCAGCCAATGCTGAGAGGATCAGATTAGGAAATCGGACACTTGAAGTAAAAGATGCGTTTTGCTATCTGGGAAGCAAAATCACTGATGATGGTCGAAGAAGAGAGTATATGTAGACTGGCTATGGCAAGGAGACGTTTCTGAAGAAGATAAATTTATTAACATTGAGTGTAGATTTAAGTGTCAGGAAGTCCTCTCTGAAAGTATTTGCATGGAGTGTAGCTATGGATGGAAGTGAAACATGGTCGATAAATAGTTTAGACAACGACAGAATAGAAGCTTTCGAAACCTGATGCTGCAGAAGAATGCTGAAGATTAGATGGGTAGATCACGTAACTAATGAAGAGGTACTGTACTGAATTGGGGAGAAGAGGTATTTGTGGCACACCTTGACTAGAAGAAGGGATCGGTTGGTAGGACACATTCTGAGGCATCAAGGGCTCACCAATTTAGTATTGCAGGGAAGCGTAGAGGGTGAAAACCGTGGAGGAAGACCAAGTGATGAATGCACTAAGCAGATTCAGAAGGATGTAGATTGCAGTAGGTACTGGGAGATGAAGAGGCTTGCACAGGATAGAGTAGCATGGAGAGCTGCATCAGACCAGTCTCTGGACTGAAGACCACAACAACAACAACGATTTTAAACAAAACTGTATAAATAGATCTGAATTTTTTTCTGTTTAGTATTTGTTATTTTTATTTTAGCCTTTTGTAAATTTAAAAAAAAAATGCTGGTCATAAAACTGAATTTGTATGATGTAACATGTAAAATCACGCTCTGCTATATAAGGACAGGCAGCAGATCTTTACATGTGATGTAAATAAATAAATAAATGTACCAGTTATTAGGGCTTCTTGCAGTTCCATTCACGTATGGCGCACGGGAATAATGATTCACCAAATGCCATAGCGCGTGTTGTAATTAATCTAATCTTGTCCTCACGATCCCTATGGGAGCGACGTGTAGGGGGCTGTAGTATATTCCCAGAGTCATTATTATAGCCGGTTCTTAAAACTTTGCTGGTACACTATCTTCAGGAGACTGCCAGTCAGTTCCTTCAGTATCTCTGAGACAGTACCCCGCACGCCATACAAACCTGTCACCATTCGTGGTGTCCTTTTCTGAATACGTTCAATATCCCCTGTTAGTCCTATTTGGTACGGATCGCATACTCTTGAGCAGTATTCTAGGATGGGTCGCACGAGTGACTTGTAAGAAATCTCCCTTGTAAAGTGATTGCAATTCACCAGTATTCTGCCAGTAAATCGAAAGGTTTACCTGCCGTCCTGTTTTGCGTACTACGGGATATGTACTCCGTTTCTTATTAATTTACTTGGCATGGGACTGTCAGCTGACGTCAACACTATATCTTTGAAGCCAAGCCAGATCTGACCGACACGTACAGACTTTGGAAGGAATGTCTCCCAGAAAAGAATGTAGCGAATTTTATCTACTTTTTTTAAACAGATATATTTTGCGTCTCTGGTGGATTTTGATGTAGCGGTATTCAGTTACGATGTAGAGACCTTGTGGTCACAGATCTGTCACGATGCCCCTCGTATTTGCTCAAGATTAGCTATTGCTTAGAAGTCGGGTATGTCACCCCAATCATTTACTCTTCGTTTAGACTACTGAACTGATTAATGAAAATCATTTTCGGAGAACGTATTTAGTACAATTTCTGACGATGTTTTATGTGCATCTACCGCCAACTGTAAACATGTATTTTCGATAACGAATTGAGGTTAGACTGAAGTCATCTACAACTGTAACTTAAACTTCCAGAAACGAAGTCATCGTAGTCGGTAACATGAATCTATTATTAATTTACTGCTCAAAGCAACTATCTGTGTTACAAGATGCGTCCGATGCGGTGAATGGTCCCAAAAAACAAAAGAAACAAGAGCTACAAAACACTCCTGACATCGGTTGTAAAGCTGTTGAAAACTGATGCGCGTTGTTGAACATCAGCGAAGTCTGCGAAGCGTGAGCGGTTTAGGGCTTATTTAAGGCGGGGAAACAAATCTGATGCACAAGAACTGTCACCTTGACTTGAACAAGAAGGTTCATTAGCCGGTGGCTGTGTGCGGGTGGGAGTTGTTGTGAAGGAAATTTTTCTGTCCTCTGCATTTCTGGCCCAACTGTCAGATGCGTCGCAACACCCGTATTAAAACTCCCTCATAAATATCCGCGTTTTCTCACGCCTCGGAGGAGTTTCGTTAAATCAAGGGGATGCACGAATGAATATTAATTTCTGCACTTTGAGTAGGATAAAATATTGTTCTCCGAGGAGCGCCTTCTGTGAATATAAAGCCGCCGGAGAATCGCTGAGACAGGCAAATTGTTGTATTCTGCCTAGTCGTTAAAGATGGAGTGTCTAGGAATCCTGATTTCTCGGATCGCTAGACAACAATTCAAGCAAATCGTATTAATGTATTTTTATTACATTAAGATAAATGACGGTACTTAACTTTGAGGAATACACAGATGTGTCGCAAGCAAAGGGCGACATGCAATATAATCAATGTCCTTCAGTATAACGAATCCTAAGTCAAGTGAAGCAATACAGTGGATGCTTCTATCTAGGTCGTTGGTGTTGACGCTTGTGTAGAACTGGGGCCACGGCCATCCGGCTGCGGCGCTTATGTTTTCTTCGTCTAGAGGGCGCTGCCGCCGCATTGTCGTCCTGGATGAAGAGGGTTCGGTCAGCGTGCGATGGGCTGACGTCTTCTCCACAGCCCTCTCTGCTCTAACGTTCCCGACTGAAGTGCCGGCGCTTGACTTTACACCGCAACACAAATAACGGAGGAAAAGGTTTTATTTACATTACTTTTGTTCTCAGCACTAAATTTGACGTTTATCCAGTATACTCAGTACTACTCTAAATTAGGTCCCTCCATTTATACCTCCTATCAATTACGATCCCCACTTGCCGATGACACCGCCTTCCTTGCCCTTGCCCCCACCCTGCAGCGCTCCCAACATCTTCTCCAATCCCATCTTGACCGGTTCACCGCTTGGTGCAACCAGTGATTGCTCAAAGTCAATCCCTCCAAAACCCTGGCGATCATTGTAGGCAAAACCACCCCTTCCTTCCGCCTCCTTGATTTCTGTCTCACCATCTATGGCCGTCCTATCGCCCTCACTCCCACCCTTAAGTACCTTGGCGTCACCCTCGACCGTCGCCTCTCCTGGACTCCCCATCTCCAGACAATCCAAGCCGAGGCACGCTCCCGACTCCATCTCCTCAAGCTCCTTTCCGGCCGTACGTGGGGTCTGGACCCCTCCACCATCCTCCACACCTATAAATCCCTCATCCGCCCTATCCTTTGTTATGCCCATCCGGCCTGGATCTCCGCCCCCCCCTACCTTTTATAAATCCCTCCAAATCCTTGAACGCCATGCTCTCCGCCTCGCCTATCGTATCCGTCTCCCCTCCCCCATGCGGATCCTGTATGATCTCATCCCCTTCCCCCACCTCCTCCTTTTCCTTGAAAGGATACGGATCCTGTACACCTCCCACACACTCGATCCTCCTCATCCGCTTGTCTCACCCATCCTCTCCCACCGCCGCCCACTGCCGCTCCTGTATTCCCACATCCCACCCAGTCTCCATCTCTCCACCCTCCTCACCTTCTCCCAAGGTGGCTTCCGCCAGCTCCCCCTCCCTGATGATGTCCTCCTCCCCTCCATCTACCCCTCCTATCAACTTTGATCCCCCCCCCCACATCCTGTGTTCTTTCCGTCAGGCACCCTCCCTCCCTTCTCTTTCCTTTTTCCCCATCCCCTCCCTCCTTCCCTCTTCCCCCAGGCTTCCCCTCCCCCTTCCCCCCTTCCCCCTACCTCCCCTGCCCATGGCATCTGCTCTCCCCTCTCCCTCTCCCACCCCCCCTCCTCCTCTCTTGGCAGGTCCCCGGACTCGTACACGAATAGTGAACATTCGCGCGCCGGAGATCAACGCCTCGTGTTCTGTGTGTGCCGTCGTTTTGTGCTCAAGTGATTCAGTGTTATTCGTTTTGTGCCCCTACGTTCACGTGTGACAATTTTCGTCTCTGTCTGCGTCGAAGTGTCTGAACAATTTTATCTTGGACTCTACGCCCGTGAACGGCACCTTGTATTTTGAAAAGTGTTTGTCTCCGTTTATATGTCCACCATATTTTTTCTTTAAATGTCTTCATTTGTATATTTGTGTTCTCTGCGGCTAAAGAGCGGCGTCGTATGCTGCTGCAGGCCTGCCTGTAATACAGGTTTCAAAATAACAGCAAAGAAAAAAAAATATGATCCTCACCTCCCTCCTTGTGTCCTTTTCCTGGGCTCCCTCTCCCCCCTCCCTTTCCATCCTGTTTTTTCTCCACCTACCCACTCCTTGACTCCATTCTCTCCCCCCCCCCCCACCCCGAGTCCTTTCCCTTTCCCCTCCACTGTCTTCCCCCCTCCTTTCAAAAAAATGGTTCAAATGGCTCTGAGCATTATGGGACTTAACATCTGAGGTCATCAGTCCCCTAGAACTTAGAACTACTTAAACCTAACTAACCTAAGGACATCACACACATACATGCCCGAGGAAGGATTCGAACCTGCGACCGGAGCAGTCGCGCGGTTCCGGACTGTAGCGCCTAGAACCGCTAGGCCGCCGCGGCCGGCCCCCTCCTTTCTCGCGTCCGCCCTGCTCCCCTCTGTCTCTGTGCCCTCTCACTCCATCGGCTCCCCCACTTCCCGCCCCTCATCTGTCTGGGTCCTCCCCCGCCCCCATACGCATATGTCATCGTACTCTATAATTCTGTGTTTTCCTTGAGTGTTCAGTGTTGTGCATCCCCTTTTTAAAGTGCTGCGAACAGAAACCAGATAGTCGCCATGGTTTTTTTTTTTTTTTTTGGTTGTGCCTGTCTCTTTCGTAAGTGTTTTTAAACAGAATTACTGACCTCTTTGTTTTTTATGTTTTCTTCACAACTTTTTCGCCATGCACCAGTTTTAAACAGTCACCGTTTTATCACCTCTTTTTATTGTTATGTCTCCTCATTATGATGTTTAACTTCATCTGTAGGCTGCAGAGCGGCGTGTTACTCTGCTGCCAGCCAGAGTGTTCAAAGTCTATTAATTTCTGAAATGCAATCGAAATGCAATAAAGAAAAAAAAAACTACTTGGTAGGTTCCCGGGAATTACGCCGGATAATATTGTAGAAACCGCACAATATTTCAGCGAGACAACTGCCCGCCATCTTCAGGTGCTACTGTCGCGTCACTGAGAAGCTCGCCAATTTATATGCTGGCTTTCTAGAACAGCGCAGGCGCCAGCGGGGCATAATCGTAGACAGCGTCGAATACCAGAGTCCTCTGCTGGAGAAACGGGTCGCGGTCTGCGGAAGCTGAAGAAATAAGGCGAGAGGCTTGCAGATCAATAACCAGGATGCCTGCACCCAAGCAGAACGTCACCATTGAAGAAAGAAGAGCGCTCCGTTCTTTAAAAGAAGACAATGATATAGCAATTTTACCAGCCGCTAAGGGTAGCGCCACTGTTCTTCTGCCTGCTACATCTTATTTTGGCAAGATGATGGACCTACTACAGGATACAGCATATCGTCGTCTCCAGAAAGATCCGACGGATGCCGTACAATGGAAGACATCCGCTCTCCTCAAATCCAGCCAACTACCTGACCATCTGAAGAAGAGTTTAAGGGAACGAGCACCAGTTCCGCCACGACTTTATGACCTGCCAAAGGTACATAAAGAGAACGTTCCGCTTCGCCCTATCGTCAGTAATATAGGTGCCCCAGCATACCACCTAGCTAAACATCTGGCTTCTCTCCTTAGTCCCATGGTGGGGAAATGTGAACACCATATTCGAAACTCAGTAGATTTTATGCGGCGACTGTAGAACCAGGGCCTTGAATATACCGACTTACTAGTGAGTTTCGCTGTGGTTTCTTTGTTCACACGGGTGCCTCTGATGGACTCATTACAACTCATAGGAGCTAAGCTGGAAGAGGACGTCTTACACCTTTTCAAACACGTGCTTAGTTCGACTTACTTTTTATTTAACGACCAGTATTTTGAGCAGACTGACCACCGTCAGTCTGCTATGGGTAGCCCTCTGTCTTCCATAGAAGCTAATCTTTTTATGGAAGATTTCGAGGACAAAGCACTTCAGACGGCGGTTTTGAAACCCAAATGTTTTCGGAGATATGTAGATGATACGTTTGTGGTATGGCCGCATGGGACAGCAACGCTTCCTTCTTTCCTGGAACATCTGAACTCCCTCCATCCAAGCATCTGTTTCACCATGGAGGTAGAGAAAGATGGTGAGCTCCCGTTTCTGGATGTTTTGGTTCGTAGAAAAGGAGACAGCTCCTTGGGTCACAGTGTGTTCCGGAAGCATACGCACACAGGCTTTTATTTACAATCTAGGAGCTGTCATCATCCCCCACAGGGCAGCGGTGTATTACGGACGCTAGTGCATAGGGCTAGAGCCATCTCAGATCAGGACAGCTTATCGGCAGATCTTAGCCACCTCTGCTATGTGTTTGCCGAGAACAGGTATTCCGAGAAGCAGATTCGGAACGCATTTCGACCAGCACCCTCCAAACCTCAAGAGCAGCCTGAAGAAGCAGAGAACACCACGGGGTTGGTTTTTCTACCGTATGTCGGTCGCGTGTCTTTTAAGATGGGCAGAATTTTCAAGAAATACCGAATTAAGTGTGTTCCGAATTAAATGTGTTTTCCGGCATCCAGCAATCAATGATGGGCTCTGTTAAAGACAACCTCGGCCTGAAGAGACCAGGAATTTATAAAATCCCGTGCCAATGTGGGAAGTCTTATATTGGCCAGACGTTTCGTACAGTCAAAGACAGATGCGACGAACATAAACGTCACACGACGTTGGGTGAGCCAGAGAAATCTGCGGTTGCTGAACACTGCCTTGACACGGGACTCAGCATGAATTATGAAAAAACCAAGACGGTCGAAATACGTATAATCAGTGACCTAATAAACAGAGACACGGGGTTTCACCTGAGCAAAGCCTGGCAGCCAACCTTAGCGGCACTAAGGAATCGTCAGCCGCAGATTAGCAACCGCACCGAGTTAACGCAGATGGGAAGCCTTAGAGCAGATGCTTATATCGCGCGCCAACACCTCGCGCGCGCGAACGGGGTCCGTCACTCCCAGCCGCATTTTCCCGCGCCGCGGCGCGCTTCCGCAGACCGCGACCCGTTTCTCCAGCAGAGAGCTCTGGTATCGGACGCTGTCTACGATTGGTCTTCGATGACGTTATGCCCCGCTGGCGCCTGCGCTGTTCTAGAAAGCCAGCATATAAATTGGCGAGCTTCTCAGCGACGCGACAGTAGCACCTGAAGATGGCGGGCAGTTGTCTCGCTGAAATATTGTGCGGTTTCTACAATATTATCCGGCGTAATTCTCGAGAACCTATCAAGCAGATGCAGCGCCAAGAAAGCCTCAAACAGCACAAAAAACTAAATTAGGTTGCATTTTCTGTTAAGCTCCAGTAGTGCACTATGGTGACGAAAGACCTGTCATACCTCCTCATATACTGCCGGATGTCCGTTTGACCGGTGTAGTGGAGCAACTCGACGAGAAATGGGCTTCTCATGTCTTTGGAAGAGGCCGGTAGAAATACTGACACATGCTGCCTGTTTAGTGCAAAAGTGTTCCGGGTGCAAGATTTTCTACAAGAACTCACCTCTGGATTCTGCCCCATAAATGTACGAAGGGATTCATGTCGGGCGACCTGGTTGTCGGCTCGAAGTGTCCAGAATGTTCTTCAGACCAATTGCGAACACTTGTGACCCGGTGGCATGGCGCGTTCTCATCGATAACAATTCCATCATTTTTTGAAAACATTCAATGCATGAATGGCTGTAAATTGTCTCCAAGTAGCCGAATATAACCATTTATAGCCAACTATCGGCCCAGTTGGACCAGATGACCCAGTTTATGCCATGAAAACGGAGTCCACACCATTATGGAGCCACAACCAGCTGGCACAGTGCCTTGTTGACAACTTGGGTCTATGGCTTCGTGGGGTCTGAGCCGCACTCGAACCCTACCATCAGCACTTACCAACTGAAGTTGGGACTCGTCTACCCAGGCCACGGTTTTCCATTCGTCTAGGTTCCAATCGATATAGTCACGAGCCCAGGAGACGATATCGTGCTTTTGACAAAGGCAATCATGTCGTTCGTCCGCTGCCACATACCATTAAAGCCAAATTTTGTCACACTGTCTTAAAGGACACATTTGTCGTACGTCCCAAATTGATTTCTGCGGTTATTTCAGGCAGTGTTTCTTGCCTGTTAGCACTGACAACGATGTTTCCGTAGGTCGTTATGAGAAGGCCGTCGGCCACTGTGTTGTCCACCGTCAGAGGTAATGCCTGAAATTTGGTGTCCTCGACACACAATTGACACTGTGGATCTCAGAATATTGAATACCCTAAATATTTCCGAAATGGAATGTCCCATACGTCTAGCCCACACTACCATTTCGCATTCAATGTCTATTAATTTCTGCCGTGCGGCCATAATCAGGTCGGAAACCTGTGCACATGAATCACAGTACAAATAACAGCTACGCCAGTGCACTGCACTTTCATACCTTGTATACGCGATAATACTGCCATCTGTATATGTGCGTATCGCCATCTCATGACTTTCGTCACTTCAAGGTAATATGTTTCATCTGGTGTAATGTAATGACCAGCCAGTTAATCCTGTCACAAGATCTTTCATTTCTGCAGATGACACAGCACTGGCCGCGCAAGGTAGAACTTTTGAGGAGGTGGAAGAAAAACTCACAATAAGTCTTGAGGCATTATCTAACTACTACGATAGCAACTATCTGAAGCCAAACCCCTCCAAAACACAAGTGTGTGCATTCCACTTACGGAACAGAGACGAACGGAGGAAACTGAGAATAACCTGGAGAGGTCAACAGCTGACCCACTGTGACACCCCAAAGTACCTCGGAGTGAAGTTGGACCGGTCCCTCACCATCAAGGACCACTGTACAGATACAAAGTGAAAGCTAGTGCGAGGAACAACATTATTAGGAAACTGACCGGCAACAAGTGGGGAGTCACACCCACAGGTCCTCCGCACATCTGCCCTCGCTTTGTGGTTCTGCGCTAATGAATATGCAGCACCTGTATGGCATAACTCCAGCCATGCCAAACAGGTAAATATTGCCCTAAATGTAACAGAACGAATTGTAATCGGATGTTTGCGGGCAACCCCTGCCGACAAAATCTACCACCTCATGGGCGTAGCACCTCCAGTAGCTGAAGTGGAAAGAAAGAAGAAGGCGACGGATCAGAGACACCCTCTGTTTGGATGCGAACATCGAACACCAAGACTCAAGTCGAGAAAAGTTTTCTCCGGACAACGCAACAAATCCAGACATCACCTGCAGACCATGGGATACAACTCTGGCATAGCTCATCATCATAGAAATATTGGGACAACCCCAATGAAGAACTTGCTACAGGTCATCATCTCCCATACACGACATGGAAGGTACTCAGTAGACTGAGAACTGGAGTATCTCGGTGTAAGGAGAACATGAAGAAATGGGGATACATCTCAGGGGACGAACTATGTGGGTGTGGTGAACCTCAAGACCATCAGCACCTACTCAACTGCAGGAAACTGTCGGAACCTGTATCCATTGACGATCTGATTGTCTTCAATGATTAGGCAGTCTGTGCAGCGGAATTCTGGGCAGCACATGGAATACAAATATGCACATATTCTCTGTAATACTTGTAATATACATGTATGAAATGCTATGTATCATATGCTATGTGTGATATGCTATGTATGATAAGTCATATTTAATATGTTATGTTCTGGATACCTACAAATAGATAAAAATATGTTTCATTACACTTCTTTGAAATGAGAGCTAAATACGTGAGGCGGAGCTGTAGTAAGAAGCGCCTGGATTAATGTTTCGATGAACCATAACGGATCTTTGCTAATGTCCACGTCTCCGTAGAGAGGTAAACAACTGAAAGTCCACAAAGTAAAAAATGTAAAGTCCTACCGCTATGCAGGTTCGAATCCTGCTTCGGGCATGGATGTGTGTGATGTCCTTAGGTTATTTAGGTTTAAGTAGTTCTAGGTGCTAGGGGACTGATGACCTCAGAAGTTAAGTCCCATAGTGCTCAGAGCCATTTGAACCTACCGCTATCTTGCTATACATTGCAGTGGACAACATGCTTAAATGATATCGTAAGGAAATATAATTTCTGCGCTGGAGATTAAAAAAAATGAAACTGAGATATTACAGTTGACAATTTGACCATCGGAAAAAAGGAATATTTGGTTTAACGTGCCGTCGACATTGAGATCATTAGAGACGGAGGGCAAGCTCGGATTGTGTCAAGGATGGGGAAGGAAATCGGGCGTACTTTTCTAAGGAACCAGCCACGCATTTGCCTGGAGCGATTTAGGGAAATCACGGAAAACCTAAACCTGGATGGCCAAACGCGGGTTTGAACCGTCGTCCTTCCGAATGAGATTCCAGTGTACTATCGCTGTGCCATCTTGCTCGGTTTTGAGCTTCAGGTAGAAATTCATGATGGATCAAGCATTTGCTTTGGAAAACGGCGATCGATATCGTTTTAGATTTTGTCAGCCAATACCTTTTTGGATGTCTGCACTAATATTCCGTTAGCCTCGGTCGCCGTTGTCCATAACTTGAAGCAAAACGCGTTGCTCCATTTTGACCTCCATTTTGGAATGACACGAGTTTCCAGACTGACTTCTTAAATTGGTTGCATCGGGCACGAATGCTTCACTTCGGTGATTTGCACGAGAAGGGCACTTGCTGACAAGTCTCTCAGTGCAGTGCTGGCACCTCTTCCTAACCAGCACTGTTAACACATGGACCATTCACCGAATTTTTTAGCCTCACCTTCAACTTGAGTGTCATTATAAGATCTACAAGGGTGGAAAAGTGTGGAAAAACCGCACATTACCATGCCTAATACGGTGTAGGAAACCCGATGCCAGTCACACACACTTCTCCCCAAAGTAGGCCTGAAAGACTCAGTTATATTGAAATCTGATGACCAGGTGTCCTGTCGTCATGGAACGCAGCTTCATCATTGGAGAACAAACATTGTACCATGGGATGGACGTGATAAGACAGGATGGCCACGTAATTCCCGACAGCAATGCGACCTTGCACAGTAACCACGGGGCCTATGGAATACCACAACATGGCACCCCTAATCATCACCGGACGCCCTGCCAGATTTCACTCTTGGGACGCAAACACGGCCAGAAGTGGAAACTGTGTGGAGTAAGAGTTATACGACGAAATGATTCTCTCCTATTCCTCCACAGCCCAGATTTTATGGCTTCTGCGCCACGTTCTCTTGTTACGGGCATTTGTCTCATTGATGAGTGTTACTGGGATTCCATTTCGCCCTTCAACTCCCTGATGATGGAACTCCCTTCGACTTGTTTCGCTGCTCACAGCGATCGCCAGTGCGGTATACAGTTCTTCAGTCACTTTTGCATCTGTCTTCCTCTTATTTTCGTGACAATTACTGAACACACACTTTCGTCTGCGTTGTAACTTAATGGATAATGTCCCTCCGATTTCCCTGTATGCGTATAAATCTTTATTTTTAGCTGGTTTTATTTATTTATTGGCCTTAGAAGTCCAGAGAAGTCGGACATACAGCCTGTAACGACACAAGTACACGTCACACAGTGTAAGAATTGTTCCATTTCATTTCATAGAAGAACCACTTGAATGAATATCAAGAGCTCAGATGGAAACCCAGTTCTAAGCGAAGAAGGGAAAGCAGAAAGGGGGAAGGAGTATATAGAAGGCCTATACAAGGGCGACGTACTTGAGGGCAATATTATGGAAATGGAAGAGGACGGAGATGAAGATAAGACGGGAGATATGATACTGCGTGAAGAATTTGACAGAGCACTGAAAGACCTGTCAAAAAAAAAAAAAAAAAAGAAAAGGCCCCGGGAGTAGACAACATTCCATTAGAACTACTGATAGCCTTGGGAGAGCCAGTCCTGACAACACTCTACCATCGCGAGAGCAAGATGTATGACACACGCGAAATACCCTCAGACTTCAAAAAGAATATAATGCCTCCAATCCCAAAGAAAGCATGTGGCGACAGATGTGAGAATTATCGAACTATCACTTTAATAAGTCATGGGTGCAAAATACTAACACGAATTCTTTCAGGGCGAATGGAAAAACTGGTAGAAGTCGAACTTGGGGAAGATCAGTTTGGATTCCGTAGAAATGTTGGAACACGCATGGAAATACTGACCATACAACTTACCTTAGAAGATAGATTAAGGAAAGACATACCTACGTTTCAAGCATTTGTAGACTTAGAGAAAGCTTTTGACAACGTTGACTGGAATACTCTCTTTCAAATTCTGAAGGTGGCAAGGATCAAATACAGGGAGCGGAAGGCTGTTTCCAATTTGTACAGAAACCAGATGGCAGTTATAAGAAAGGAAAACACTGGTCGGGAAGGGAGTGAGACAGGGTTGTGGCCTATCCCCGATGTTATTCAATATGTATATTGAGCAAGCAGTAGAGGAAACAAAAGAAAAATTCGGAGTAGGAATTAAAATCCACGGAGAAGAAATAAAAACTTTGCGGTTTGCCGGTGATATTGTAATTCTGTCAGAGGCAGCAAAGGACCTGGAAGAGCAGTTGAATGGAATGGACAGTGTCTTGAAAGGAGGATATAAGATGAACATCAACAAAATCAAACCAAGGATAATGGAATGTAATCGAATAAAATCGGGTGATGCTGAGGGAATTAGATTAGGAAATGAGACATTGAAAGTAGTAGATCAGTTTTGTTATTTGGGGAGAAAAATAAGTTTTGCAAAAACAGACATAATGTCTGATAGGATAGCCGCAATCAGTGATTTTACAATGTTACTTATAATCCGTCTTGATTGCAAAATGTTTATTCGTATGACCGGTTTCGGTTCATCTAGATCCATCTTCGGATCTGATATTTCGGTTACAGGAGTAACCCGTCCAAATCTAGCAACTTTCAAATGCTGCGTTTTATGTGACGTAGCATGTGAAAGTTGCTGGATTTGGACGGGCTACTCCTGTAATTGAAATATCAGATCCAAAAAGCATGGATGTGTGTGATGTCCTTAGGTTAGTTAGGTTTAATTAGTTCTGAGTTCTGGGCGACTGATGACCTCAGAAATTAAGTCGCATAGTGCTCAGAGCCATTTGAAGATCCTAAAAAGGTTCTAGATGAACCGAAACCGGTCATATGAATAAACATTTTGCAGTCAAGACGGATTATAAGTAACATTAGAAAAATAACTGATGATGGTCGAAGTAGAGAGGATTTAAAATGTAGACTGGCGATGGCAAGGAAATCGTTTCTGAAGAAGAGAAATTTTTTGACTTCGAGTGTAGATTTAAGTGTCAGGAAGTCTTTTCTGAAAGTATTTGTATGGATTGTAGCGGTGTACGGAAGTGAAACATGGACGATAAATAGTTTAGACAAGAAGAGAATAGGAGCCTTCGAAATGTGGTGCTACAGAATAATGTTGAAGGTTAGATGGGTAGATAACGTAACTAGTGAGGAGGTACTGAATCCAACTGGGGAGAAGAGGATTTTGTGGCACAACTTGACTATAAGAAGGGACCGGTTGGTAGGACATGTTCTGAGGCATCAAAGGATCACCAACTTAGTATAGGAGGGTTGCGTGGAGGGTAAAACTCACAGAGAGAGACCACGCGAAGAATACACTAAGCGGGTTCAGAATTATGTTGGTTGCAGTAGTTACTTGGAGATGAAGAACTTACACAGGATAGAGTAGCACGGAGAGCTGCATCAAACCAGTCTCTGGACTGAAGACTACAACAATAACAACAGAAGTTATTTCGTTATTTTCTGTCATAACTTAAGAAATACGATCAGTAGAAGGGCAGCTGTAAAACCCTATATGAAGCAAGCAGTGAGATGACGGAGCAATGAGGGCGAATATGTCATCTAATATTAGCAGGGTAAAGTAAGGCAGCTCGTCGCTAACGTGCTGCCACCAGCTTGCGAAGTACACAACCAAATATTTGCAACTGTATTTCAAATGTATAGCTGTAAATAATTCTTTTGCATTAATCTCTGTGTACTGTTAACTAGTTCTTAGTTTTAAAAATATTATGAAGTTTTCTAATTAAAGCTGTAACGACTCATGGCTTCCCTATCGAAGGGTAAGGCGGGAGAAACGTTGCGACAAGAAGTTCCAGAACAGTCTTCTTTGCGAATCAGAATGTTTGTGAAGTAGCTTGTGGTACTGTATTGCGTGGTAATTAAAATAAGAACAGTTATTGTTAAACGGCCACGGATGGACGGGAAATGATTCCTATATATAATTCTACAGCATTAAGCAGCTGTTTGTCAACCAAACAGAAGTGGCAATGTTATTACGAGGGCCAGTGGGAAGTCGTTGTTTACTGTGAAGGAGACAGAAATTATGTTGAAGCGTTACCCACTATACTGGCCAGATATTATGATGGGAGTTACGACTTGGAAGCCAAATGTCCAAATGTGTGTGAAATCTTATGGGACTTAACTGCTAAGGTCATCAGTCCCTAAGCTTACACACTACGTAACCTAAATTATCCTAAAGACAAACACACACACCCATGCCCCAGGGAGGACTCGAACCTCCGCCGGGACCAGCCGCACAGTCCATGACTGCAGCGCCTGAGACCGCTCGGCTAATCCTGCGCGGCTCTTGGAAGCCAGTGTGTAAAATCTGCTAAACCATCCATCGATAGCAAAATCTCGTCAGAGGCTGCAATATGTTTCTCAACATCACAAAAGGACTGAAGTATTTATTTCTATGGTCAAGTTTATTACATTCTATTTTTCGTAGTGACGGACATGATGTAAAAGTCATGATTCATCGTCCTCTTGTACAAGTTAATACAAGATAAGCGTTTAGAAGCAAAAAGCTTTATCACAGTGTTGTTACTTCAGTAGATGTTTGGTACTGGATATACGTAGGCCTATATAAAGGGCAAAAATTATTACTTCCATATTAAGCAAAGCATTTGATTGTGTACAACGTACCAGCTATTTTATTACATTGACAATCACAATAAAAGCAGTTGCAGAGGAGACAACAAAAGGTATTGTGCACATTTCCATAACTACAAAAAAAGATTATTAATGTGGTGTTCAGAACATACGATTTTACTGATTCATGGCGTGTGACAAACTAAATTTATGTTTCAACAAAAGTGCAAGAAAGTGTGTTTTGTTACGTTGCACTGAAGTACTATGGGTTCTGTGGTGTCACCGCCAGACACCACACTTGCTAGGTGGTAGCCTTTAAATCGGCCGCGGTCCATAGTATACGTCGGACCCGCATGTCGCCACTATCAGTGATTGCAGACCGAGCGCCGCCACACGGTAGGTCTAGAGAGACTTTCTAGCACTCGCCCAGTTGTACAGCCGACTTTGCTAGCGATAGTTCACTGACAAAATACGCTCTCAGTTGCCGAGACGATAGTTAGCATAGCCTTCAGCTACGTCACTTGCTACGACCTAGCAAGGCGCCATTACCAGTTACTATTGAGATTATAAATAATGTACCGCCAAGAGCGACGCTCATCATTTATGGATTAAAGTTAAGTATTCCAGCAGCTATGTACGTTTTTTGTTAGTCTCATTTCCTTGACCTCTTCCAGACCTCACGCCAGCCTGCGTGAGCTAAAACGCGTGCCTTTCGGCTTCCTCTCATAGTGGGTTGGCTGTCTTGCCAATCCACAACAGGTTCAAAAATTCTTCACGTTGAAAATTACCGGCAAAGTTCAGTGTAAAAACTCATTTTTAGTCAGAGGTCAGTTCTGTGTAAAGGTAATGTCAAAGAAAGATGTTTATTAGTTACAAAAATTACAAATAACTCCACCACAGTAGATATGCATCTTCAGTGCTTAGCAGGATTTTTCACTTAACATTTCAGTGTTATTTTACAGAAAATTGACTCAAGTTTAAAACAGATTTACTCTGTACTGATGAAAGCGTTTTTTGCTGCGGTAACGAAAGTAATACGTATGTAGGATCCTAATTGTTCAAATGCAGTGTATGTTGCTATTTCAAAGTGGTTAGGACTTATATTGTGTTATCGCCTTCCCCTTGTTTGCTCGGCAATTTACTATATCGCTTCCAATTATTGAAAATTAAAAACTGTGTGGTAAGAGCTTAGCTCTGCAATGCTGAGAGCGATTAGTGAAATCAACAATGAGGTCTTGCTGCACGCCAGTGTCCGCTCATTGTAATTACGAGTCCGCGAAATCCGATACATATGAGGATAGAAATGAGTGGGGCATCGCAAGCATACGCATTGGAAATTACATTAATACGAATTAAACTTTGTGGTACATTTTGCATTCAGCCACTCGACACAGTCCATATATCACATCCTCTTCCTCTGTATCCTTTGTGTCCCTCTTATAACTGGATGTCCACTTCTTGCAGAAATGGGCAGGCCGGTGTGGCCAAACGGTTCTAGGCGCTTTAGTCTGGAACCGCGCGACCACTACGGACGCAGGTTCGAATCCTGACTCTGGCATGGATGTGTGTGATGTTCTTAGGTTAGTTAGGTTTAAGTAGTTCTAAGTTCTAGGGGACTGATGACCTTGGATGTTAAGTTCCATAGTGCTCAGAGCCATTTGAACCATTTTTCTTGCAGAAATAGGGCCATGCTGACATAATCCGTTGTGCACAGCTACTGAAACACGTCCGTCACACATTTAAGTTAAGGCATTCTTGCTCTGATTGACACCGTGAGAAATTTGTGGCGTTGTCTGTCGTGACGCGAATCCCCTAGTGCGACATAGTGAGGTCTTCAATCTCAGTTGGGTGGACTTTGCAGTACGTAGATGGCTGAAATTTCATCCCATAAAGATGTGAAGGATAACTGCCGTGACTAGCTGGATGAACGTTTATGGTAGTAGTATGGCCATCTATATATGCTGATACGCTGGGTTAGGAGAGCTGCGCGGAGTGGCCGCGCGTTCTAAGGCGCCATGTCACGGATTGCGCGGAGGTTCGAGTCCTCCCTCGGGCATGGGTGTGTGTGTTGTTCTTAACATAAGTAGTATGTAAGTCTAGGGACCGACGACCCCAGCAGTTTGGTCCCTTAGGAACTAACAAATACACATTTGGGTTAGGAGAACGAGTTCTTCCGGAATATTCGGCTCTGAGTCACAGTATCTTCATTAGGACGGTTGTGAGACCACGTGTGTGACGATTCTCAAGTGAGTCTTTGTCTGTGGAAGACAAATGTAATAAGATGTTTCTATGCAAACTGAAAAGTCGAACGAAAATTTCTACCAAGGCCGGGATTCCTACCCAGGTCTCCTGCTCACTAGGTAGTTTCGAATCCCAGCCTTGGTAGAAATTTTCACTCGACGCTTCAGTCTGCATATGTACATCATAGATGTTTGAGACTTGAGAAGGCCTCTGGAAGTAAATAGTTTCATTTGATTTAAGTATAGTAAGTGTTGTGGGTTGGCAGGAGAGCCAACACTGGTTTACTAGAGGAAGCCGAAAGGCACGCGTTTTAGCTCATGCAGGCTGGCATGAGGTCTGGAACAGGACAAGGTGTGGTGTCACCGCCAGACACCACACCTGCTAGGTGGTAGCCTTTAAATCGGCCGCGGTCCGTTAATATACGACGACCCGCGTGTCGCCACTGTCAGTGATTGCAGACCGAGCGCCGCCACACGGCTGGTCTAGAGACACTTTCTAGCACTCGCCCCAGTTGTACAGCCGACTTTGCTAGAGATGTTTCACTTACAAATTACGCTCTCATTTGCCGAGACGATAGTTAGCATAGCCTTCAGCTACGTTATTTGCTACGACCTAGCAAGGCGCCATTATCATTTGGTATTTATCTTGTGATGCATGTACCGTCAGACCGATGTTCACCAATTATGGATTAAAGTTAAGTATTCCATCAGCTACGTACTTTATTTGCCAGTCTCAATCCCTTTAACTGTTCCAGACCTCTCGCCAGCCTGCGTGAGCTTAATCGCGTGCTATTCGGCTACTAATCTTAGTGGCTTGGCTGTCTTGCCAAGTCACAACACAAGGAAATTAGACTTTAGAAAAACACGGACGTAGCTGGTGGAATTCTTAACTTTAATCCATAAATGGTGAACATCGCTCTTGACGGTACATTATTCATAATCTCAATAGTAACTGGTAATGGCGCCTTGCTAGGTCGTAGCAAGTGACGTAGCTGAAGGCTATGCTAACTATCGTCTCGGCAACTGAGAGCGTATTTTGTCAGTGAACCATCGCTAGCAAAGTCGGTTGTACAACTGGGGCTAGTGCTAGGAAGTCTCTGTAGACCTGCCGTGTGGCGGCGCTCGGTCTGCAATCACTGATAGTGGTGACACGCGGGTCCGACGTATACTAACGGACCGCGGCCGATTTAAAGGCTACCACCTAGCAAGTGTGGTGTCTGGCGGTGACACCACAGTAAGGATGGCTATCAATCACACTTTGTTTCGCCAGGTGTTCCGTCGACTCTTTTGACGAGATACCGGAGTGTCCCTCGATCCATAATAAATGGACATGTTTATCTTAGCTTTCGTAGTGGTAGATTAACTTAATTACATCGAGTGCATGGCGGTTAGTGCTGGAGTCCCACTGGTATAAGTCTTCGATGCAGTGCCTCTTGAAAAACAAACACGTCGCTATCTTAGTTATGCAAGCACCCATCATGCGAGCACCAGCAATGTGCCCACTTTCGAAGTCACTTACGGCCGATATAATGCAGTCACAGCTACACAGAAAGGTGTTCTGACCACGCATGACGCTTGCAACGTCCCGAGGACACTGCGCAGGTGATGTTCGTGATCAGATACAGGAGCGCAACCATCAGGGTTGGCTACCATCAGGTTAAGCATGCATTTGTGGTGGTTGAGCCGTGGCGCCTTGCACGGTCCTATTTTTGATGGGAATCGCGCTCTTTGGTGTCCTGTTGTTCGAGTAGTCTCGGTGGCGTGCGACGGTGGCGGCACGAGGAGGGTTGCGGCGACTCAGGGGCTTGTCGTGAAGCTGGTAGAGACACGCACTGCTTCTCCGTACATACGGCCAGTTGGATTTAGCGTTTTCTTGATCGTAGTGTGATGCGCCTTGGCTTGTGGCCGTCCTGCAATTGCGCCTTCTTCAGCGTTGCCCTGTTGCGGAAGATGGCTTCGCTCCACCTTCGTCTAGTTCGTCTAGGTCAGTGGTCTATTTCTTCTCTCTCTCTTTTTTTTAAGTTATCTGTCGTCTGACTGGTTTGATGAGGCTCCCACGAATTCAGTGTTGCCCTTGCAACCAATGTCCTCTATCATTGGCTGGATATATTCCTTTCTCTGTCGTCTTCTACAGTTTTTGCCCTCTACAGCTCCCTCTAGTACCATGGAAGTCATTCTGTTTCGGTTTTCCCACAGTCCATGTTGCACTAAGGTACAATGCTGTGCTCCAAACATACTCTCTCAGAAATTTCTTCTTCAAATTAAGGTCCATGTTTGACGCTAGTAGACTTCTCTTGGTCAGGAATGCCCTTTTTGACAGTGCAGCTCTGCTTTTGATGTCCTCCTTGCTCCGTCCCTCATTAGTTATTTTGCTGCATAGGTATCACAGTTCCTTAACTTTATCTACTTTGTGACCATCACTCCTGATGTTAAGTTTCTCGCTCTTCTCATTTCTGCTTCTTCTCATTAATTTCGTGTTTCTTCGATTTACTCTTAATCCACATTCTTTGCTTATTAGATTGTTCAATCCATTCACCACATCATGTAATTCTTCTTCACTTTCACTCAGGATAGCAATGTCATCAGCGAGTAGTATCGTTGATATACTTTCACCTTCAGTTTTAATTGCAATCCTGAACCTTTCCTTTATTTCCATCATTTCTTCTTCGATGTAAAAATTGAACAGTACGGGCGAAAGACTGCATCGCTACCTTATACACGCTTTAATCCGAGCACTTCCTTGTTAGTACCCACTCTTATTATTTCCTTTTGTTTCTTGTACATATCGTGTATTACCCGTCTCTCCCTATCATTTACCCGTATTTTTCTCTGAATTTCGAACATCTTGCACCATTTTACATTGTCGAACGTTTTTTTCAGGTCGACAAGTCCTATGAACGTGTCATGATTTTTCTTTAGTCTTGTTTCCATTATCAACCGCAGAGTCAGATTTTCCTCTCTTGTGTCTTCTCCTTTCCTAGTACCATACTCATGGTCATCTAAGACATCTTCAATTTTTTTGTTTCTTAGCTAGCTGGAAAGACGAATGTTTCGTCTTGAGAAGTTGGATGATGTGTAGTTATTTTTCACATCATGCTTTGCGGTTGCTTCTGCTTGTACTTGTGCCATTGTTCATTGTGTGATTTACAAAGTGCCTTTTAAGCAAGTAGTATGTCACATAGCTCCGAATAAATCGTGACATTAAATTAACCAAAGTAATTGAGCAAATGGAATACCACAGACTAACACAAGAAAGTCTAAATGCATGTCATACCTTCCCACAGTGAGACAGACGCAGTTCCGAGGGGAGAAACGAGAACAGAAGCCGAGAGCAGAACCGTGTTAAGCTGAAGGCCCTACGATAAGGGACGGGCACCCACGTCGCCAGCTAACCGCTAGGACCACTCCCCAGCCCATGTTAAAACCTAGAGCCCTCCAGAAGACCAGTACAGATCTTACGATAACACTAAAAGGACCACACCAGCTACAAGTTTTAGCATGAGACTTTTTCGCGTCTCTGTTACGTTGCAAACTTTAAAAACTTTGCCCCACCACGAAAAGTATAATATTTCTCATTGGGTAGACAGAATTTTTGAAGGCAGAGCTTAAGGTTAACATTGAGACCCTGATTGGTCAGATGGAAACAGCCAGATAGTTTTTTTAAACCAACTTCGGTAAATTGTAGTAAGGAGAAGTTAGGAGAGAGTTGCTTCCAAGATGGCGAGGTTAGCGGAGCTGTGCTGCCCGCCGCCCCCTGACGAACACCGACAAAGTAATGAACGCATGCGATGCTGCATAACAATGCATAAAGCTTCACTCAGAACTGCAGAAGTCTCATCTGTTACACCCCCTTTTAGCGTAATACTAGTGTCGATCGTCAATTAAAGCTCATGGTATTCACATTTGCTACGTAAGTTAAAATCTGAAACGCGATGATTTTTCTGTTATATAATTATTGAGAAGCCACATCAGTCACTGTAATTTACGACAAGTTAGATAAGTAATTAAAGATAATTGAGGGTCACTGTAGACCATCTTAACTGTTTTTTCGACGTTATTTTACCAGCTAACTAAAAATAGGAAAGCCTTGAACCCCTTCCACTAAATTTAGTTAGTATTAAGATTCTTTTACAGTTAGTGCAGTGGAGCTGACGCTGAAATCATTAAGTATTTGGTTATATCATCGCTAGTCTCACTGAACTTTTCTGAACTCTACATGTCATGTGTGGTCTGGCGTCTCCTTACCAGCAACAGGTCCCAGGTTCAAACTAGTCAATTCCCAAAAAAACACGCTCAGAGCGTCGTTGCGCGAAAGTGGTAGGGAGACACGATATAGAACAAACAGAAACCACGCAGAATGTTAGAATCTCTTTCTTTTTTAAAAAAAAAAAAAGACTGATTTCCTCGTGAGAGTTATTGTAGCTGCCCGTTGAGCTGGCGTAAACTTGATTTTTATAAGAAAGGAGCTCTTTCTGTGATAGTGAGAGAAAACTGTGTGTTACCATTTCCCTTCGTTTCTAATATCAATACTGTAGAACGTTTTAGTTGTTTTCCATCGAGCGCAGCTAAGAGTCGTTGCATGCTGGGGCACGCTCCGATTACGGCGTCTGACGCTTTGGCCTTGAGTTTGTTTATACCCACTCGTATACTGGGAGAATTAAAACAGGCTGAAAACTGTAAGCAAGTTTGGTGTTAAAAGTAGCACGCCTCTACGTGCCTTTGGCTATTTACATGCAGCTTAATTCAAGTTCGATCTTTGAGCTTCTTTGAATGGTAATACTAGTCCGTAGCGCCAATACCATTAGAGGTGTTTGAGTATCTACCTTTTGATTGGCAAGGCCTCAGAGGGTGCATAATTATCTATTATATTAAACCACTCTCATTGGTTTTATGTTTCCCAAGCGACACAGATCTTTAAAATGCTCTTCTATTACATGTAGTAACTTCTGTTAAGTGTCATTAATAGCTGATTGGATGTCCAGCTCATACGTATGCCAACCTTAATTAATACATTTTCGCTTAATTCCGCCATAAAGATTGTGAATGAAGTATTGTCTCAGCAATGTTTAAAGTTAGGGAATAAATTTTTAAGCTGCTTTATTTCCGTTCGTCGTAGTTCATTTTAATTGCCTTTCTGGAAACCTTTCCATTATACTCCATTTCGTATCGAATCTGGTACTGAATAATTACACTACAGGCCATTAAAATAGCTACACCACGAGGATGACGTGCTACAGACGCGAAAATTAACCGACAGGAAGAAAATGTTGTGGTATGCAAATGATTAGCTTTTCAGAGCATTCACACAAGGTTGGCGCCGGTGGCGACACCTACAACGTGCTGACATGAGGAAAGTTTCCAACCGATTTCTCACACACAAACAGCAGTTGACCGGCGTTGCCTGGTGAAACGTTGTTGTGATGCCTCGTGTAAAGAGGAGAAATGCGTACCATCACGTTTCCGACTTTGATAAAGGTCGGATTGTAGCCTATCGCGATTGCGGTTTATCGTATCGCGATATTTCTGCTCGCGTTGGTCGCGATCCAATGACTGTTATCAGAATATGGAATCGGTGGGTTCAGGAGTGTAATACGGAACGCCGTGCTGGATCCCAACGGCCTCGTATCACTAGCAGTCGAGGTGACAGGCATCTTATGCCCATGACTGTAACGGACCGTGCAGCCACGCCTCGATCCCTGAGGCAACAGATGGGGACGTTTTCAAGACAACAACCATCTGCATGAACAGTTCGACGACGTTTGCAGCGGCATGGACTATCAGCTGGGAGACTGTGGCTGCGGTTACCCTTGACGCTACATCACAGACAGGAGCGCCTGCGATGGTGTACTCAACGACGAACCTGGGTGCACGAATGGGGAAGCGTCATTTTTTCGGATGAATCTTTGTTCCGTTTACAGCATCATGATGGTCGCGTCCGTGTTTGGCGATATCGCGGTGAACGCACAGTGGAATCGTGTATTCGTCACCGTCATACTGGGGTATCACCCGGCATGATGGTATGGGGTGCCATTGGTTACACGTCTCGGTCATCTCTTGTTCGCATTGACGGCACTTTGAACAGTGGACGTTACATTTCAGTAGTGTTACGACCCGTGGCTCTACCCATCATTCGATGCCTGCGAAACCCTACATTTCAGCAGGATGTGGCACGACCGCATGTTGCAGGTCCTGTACGGGGCTTTTTGGTTACAGAAAATGTTCGACTGCTGCCCTGGCCAGCACATTCTCCAGATCTCTCACCAATTGAAAATGTCTGGTCAATGGTGGCCGGTCAATGGTGGCCGAGCAACTGGTTCGTCACAATACGCCAGTCACTTCTCTTGATGAACTGTGTTATCGTGTTGAAGCTGCATGGGCAACTGTACCTGTACACGCCACCCTCGCTCTGTTTGACTCAATGCCCAGGCGTATGAAGACCGTTATTACAGCCAGAGGTGGTTGTTCCAGGTACTGATTTCTCAGGTTCTGTGCACCCAAATTGCGTGAAAATGTAATCACATGTCAGTTCTAGTACAATATATTTGGCCAATAAATACTCATTTATCACCTGCATTCTTCTTGGTGTATCAATTTGAATGGCCAGTAGTGTATTATAGGCAGTGAAATGCCTCGTAACTCCATTTTGCTAAATTTTGCACGTGAAGGAAAACGGTTCCTTGAAAAATAATATAAAGTGGCACAGAAAGTTGGTACACCTGCAACTATGTAGTAGAGGCCTAGTAATTGACAGATAAGAGAAATCCACGAACTTACAAATCTCTCTTTGATAAAGGCGTTACTTGTTACTGGAACTATGAGTTTTCACATAAAGATGGAGTTACTAGGTTTTCATTGCCTACCATCGACATTTTAACTTGTAATCTTGTCTGTACTGCAAGTGCACCTGGACTTAAAATATGTTATTTTAAATTAGACTGTTGCTGCGTTTTACCCATCTTAGCATTGGATTTTGTTTCGCAATTAGGGCCGGCGTTAACTGCTACCGGCCAGTTTAGACTAGAACTTTGATGTTCGGGCACAGATGTGTTCCCATACTTTGTTCCAAACACTGTAGTTCCAGCGCCAACAACACGCCACCATCGTTTTAACTCAGTGTATTCTTACCGAACACCGTTATCCTTAGTTTGGTGAGCGACGATGTTTGGTTTGTGGGTCGTTCAGCTACGTGGTTATCTGCGCCCGTACAAATTCCCAGTCTGTACACAGTCCAGTCTCGCCACTTTCAAGAATGATGATGAGGGCGCCACAAGCACCCAGTCTCCGGGCAGATAAAATCCCCAACCCGGTCGAGAATCGAACCCGGGAGCCCGTGATCCAGAGGCAACAACGCCAGCCACTAGACCACGAGCTGCGGATGAGATCCTTAGTGAAGACTTCGTCTGAACTTCTCTCCGGCTTGAGCAAGAGGAGGGTTGATTTAGAAAGCGTGGGGGTGGGGGTGAAGCTGTGGGGTGCTACGCAGGCAGCAGAACTCGGCAGACCTGCCGACAGCGATCGCGGCCGGTGAACTCGGCTGCAGCGGCCAGAGGAATCGGGCGGCCGGGCCTGGCCGTCCTTACCCCGCGGCAGCGGCGCCAGCAGATGCGCCGCTCGCACGCCCTCAGCGCCGGCAGATTAATGGTCCTCCCCCGCCTGCTTCCACCCACCCCCGGCCCCGACACCGGCACAAGGCGCGCCCAGGTGCCGGGCAGGCGTCCGAGACCGCGAGCGCCACTGCCTCGGCCGCACCTCGCGCCTCCGTTCTGGGCCAGTGTGACGGTTTCGACGCCTCCTTTAAATCTCCTATGAAAAACGAGTCTAAAGTTCCGTGAACAGTATCGACGCATCATCATACTCGTATTGGAGCGTCTCCAGTTCGCGATAGCTATAAAAGATTTCGCAGGTGCCATCCCGAGGACTTTAGAAATACGGCGACAGGAATGGGGAGTCTTACGATATAAAGTACCCACCCGGTATTTATAAAACTTCTTGGGAACCTTCAACACCAACAAGCAGAAAATATGCACTGCCAGAACAAAAACGGTAACCCTTTTTAGAGGTTTTCAGTTCACTCAAGATTTATTATTGGTTGGTTGGTTTAAAGATTAAAGGGACCAAACTACAAAGGTCATCGGTCCCTTGTTTCGTAAACACACAGAGCATGTTGAAACCATCCACCAGTCAGGCTAAGCACTAAAAAACAAAATTCTGCGGGAAGAAAAGTCCAAAGGTCAATGGTAAGGCAACATGGAAAATGGAGCACAGCAACAAAAATAACATAGAGAAGAAAGGCAGAAAGAATTAAAACTGTACAGCAGAGGACCGTGGCTGGCTGATCGCGAAAATAAAAGGATGAGCCAGCCACTCTGCAACACGTTAAAACCTCCAGCCTAAAAGATTAGGGTGGAGTCGAATTACAACACAAAACTAAGTAAAATATACAGATGCAATAAAATGCAATAAAATTAGATGGACCTATAAAAGCCGCTTGCGCGAAGAAAACGTAAAACCCGATCTGCCATAGAGACATCTAAAAGAGATGATAAATCACCTACGAGATTAAATGTTCGCCTGACGGCGGTTAAAAGAGGGCATTCCAACAACAGATGGGCCACCGTTATGTTTGCACTACAGCGACAATTCGGGGGGTTCTCTTGACGCAGCAGATGGCCATGCGTCAGCCAAGAGTGGCCAATGCGGAGCCTACAGAGAACAACAGAATCCCTGCGAGAGGCCCGCATGGAGGAACCCCACACAGTCGTGGTCTCCTTTACTCGCCGCAGCTTATTGGGTGCAGACAGAGTGCGCCATTCGTCTCCCCACATCCCAAAGACCCGACGGCGCAACACCAATCGGAGATCAGTTGCCGGGAGGCCGATCTTGTAACAGTTCATACGGAGTACGTGAAATGATTGCATTTACAAGTCACTAGAAAAAGAGGTTCTGAGGTACCGAGTAACGATCCACGTTGAAACACCCATATTACTACATGGTGTAGCCTCCACAGGTGCCGACTCTGGCATTGAGTCGATCGTACAGGTGTCGAATACTGTACTGCGATACGTTACGCCATGCTTGCTCGACTCGTTCACACAGTTCTGTAATAGCACTTCTCGTCCCATCACATACCACACGTGCTCGATTGGAGACAAGTCCGGAGATTTTGCTGGCCAGGGAAGTTGCTCCATGTCTTTGCAGAGAACGTTGAGTTCCATGGGCATTGCGAGGACAAGCATTATGCTGTTGGAACAAAACATCACCTTCCTGAAGCAAGAACGGCGAAAGAACATTCAGCACATGCCGAGCATCCGCTCCAGAAACACCGAAGGTGAACGAGAGCTGTAGCTTATCGCACCCCAAACCATGAGCGTGGGGTGGGGCCAGTGTGTGTTGGACGAATCCACTGTACGAGACAGCGCTCACCAGTTTCACGTCGTACGCGCAAGCGACCAGGCAGAATCTGCTTTCTCCGCTAAAGACCACTGCGCGGAATTCCACCTTCTTTCGCTGGCTCTCTTTGCTTTGTCTTATTACTCCCGTAACAACTAATATATGAGATAAAATGTGTTTCTACGAAAAGAGCCCCGAAATACTTTTTAGCGATGCTGTGCTGTGACTTTATTTGGCTCATAAATTTTCAACAAAACGAAGTATATTATGTTCTTATTACTCTGGATCTGGTTTTCTATTAAAGGAGCATTGTGTCGTTACTGTAACTCGCTATAAAGCTCAACATCTCTACCTTACTTTACAGTTATTGAAAATTATTTCGTTACCAATACTGATGTTACAGTACGCAATGTTTGTTCAACATCAAAATTTTGCAGTAGATTTATGTTAACAATAAAACACCAATAAGTACCACGACTAACACGAGAACATGAGACTATTATCAGAGAAAAAGATGTTTTTACTATAATGTCTGCCAGACCAGAACTATGCACAGCAAGATTTTTTTAATGTTATAAAGCTAAATTATCTTTTTGCACTGTTAATAATATATCATCCGCAGCCCGCGTCAACCTGTAAAACATATCATAAAATCTGCTGCTCTGCTCTGCAATTCCGAAATCTGAAAGAAATAATTTTAGTTCACTATTACCTGTTCGCTTCTTAGCGGTATGATTGGTTTCATTTAATGGAGTCTGAATGCGCCGCGGCAGCGGCTCGTTCGTTCGTAGCGCAATTCCGCACCGCGAATAATATTTAAATAAGTGAAAATGTCTTAAAAGGGTGGGATAAAATACCAGGCAAGCTTTTTACAAATCATAATGCAAGTCTTCACTAAGTAACTCTATTTTAAACATTTAAACAGATTAAATTATTACACACCTTTACAATGAGTGCGTAATGGCGTACGTCTCTCAATCTTGACAAAAGAATGCTACGCAGGCGTACAATATAACGTCACAGGCTCTTCCTACTCACGTAACTCCGAGAAGACGACAGAGAAATTAATGTTCGGTCATTACTATTTATACTTGTCACATATTCTCATCTTTGTTTGATATTTAATAAGTATCGCCTGTGGTGGTTTCAGTACTCGCCGACACAGATATTATCTTTTAAAAAAAATCAGTACATAATTCTATACAAGAACAAAACATGACACATAATGGTTTCTCTTTATTACATAAAGTTCACACAATCGTTGTCCACGCAATTACAATCATCCAGTTCAATTATTCTTTTCTCCTTTTTTTCACGTATGTGTTTTGCTAAGAGACGTTATACTTCCAAGTGATCCTCTGACGGCACCAGTCGAGGCACGCATGCTGTGGCGTAAGTGTGCGTTTCCGTAGCCCCACTGATAATGACCGTTTCGTAACAGTTCGTCTTGACACGTCTGGACTCTCAAGCCCTCTTATCTGTACTGTGGTAGCCACTGCTGCCACGGCTGCCCTTAGAATACGACGACCCTGGCGGACGTTTGTGCTGCGTGGACGCCCAGAACGCCGTCATGCGGAGTTGAGAATCTTCACGTCATCACTGATACCAGCATCGTTGAACAACTGGCGCCGCCCGCCGTGGCCGAGCGGTTCTAGGCGCTTCAGTCCGGAACCGCGCGACTGGTATGGTCGCAGGTTCGAATCCTGCCTCGGGCATGGATGTGTGTGATGTCCTTAGGTTAGTTACGTGTAAGTTCTAGGGGACTGATGACCTCAGATGTTAAGTCCCACAGTGCTCAGAGCCATTTTGAACCATTTGAACAACTGGCGCAGCACGTTTTAATATTTTTGTGGGATCTGAAATTTAAAAACCTATCTCACAACGGCCTGATTTAGCTTCACTGATCAGGATAGTAAAAAAAAACATGCGTATATTAAGGGAATTTTCATTCACAAAGCAGGCTTATCACATTCACACAGTTGAATACTATTCTATCCTGATTAAATTGAGCTTAACGTAAATTCCATAAGGCAGTGAAGCAATTTCGAAGTCTCGGTGCGACGAAAATTGTCAGTCGATCTCCTGAAAACATTTGTAATAATTATTAATTTTCGGTGATCACATGGGGAAGACCGGAGATCTGCTGGTAAGACCGTGTTAGCCCATTTATTGAAAGTAATAAACTGGATATCTTGAGCGTACAAAACGGCGGGTTCGTCCAGTGTAAATCAGACGTTCCCCACTGATCCCGTGCAACACAGCGTAGTAAACAGACACTGTCAATAATAATCAGTTAAATAATACGCGAACACACCTACTTTAGTTTAGTTCATGTATTAAATTCCTTCTCATACAGAATCTCACCAAGATGGCGATTAGCTCAACAGTACATACCTATACATCTTCGTTCTTTCGCGGCTAATCGGCAAGATCTGAATCGTTCTTTTCATAAGAGAAAACGTAGATAGCAGAGAAGCTATTCCATGGAGTAAATGCACGTTCCAAGGAATAATAGGGCTTGAAACTACTTTGCATTGATAATCATCGTATATTAAAGTTTAGGAATCGGTAAGATAAGAAGAGATATTTCGAGATATGTACTCAGTTATATAATTTATAAAATTTCTGAAAATATCGCGGAGAGACCGCTGCAAGAGACATTACAACGTCCAACTTGTGTGGCAGTGCTCCGAAAGGACTATTTAGCCACTGGAAAGGCCACAATTTAAGCCCTTCCAAACTCGCTCAGTTGGCTCCAACAAGCACGAGTGCATCTCCCTGCCGTGGTTGCCAGCTTGCTTCACACGTTTGCACCACACTGTGCCTTCTGGCTGTGAGCGTTTCCTATTAAAGGGTAGGAACATATTGTGCTCTGGTAGGTATACCACTACACTATCTATTGGCGGACGACGTCGAAACCGTTATCGGTACATCCACTCTCTACCATCCGGCATATACTGTCAATCAAAATCGATGTCGTCCATCCAGGTGCACTGATTTTTTTTCCGGCTGTTTACAATGAAACGAAATTCGTGACCAAGGTAGAGAACAAAATAAGTGAATGGTGGGCTCCATGTGGTTCCCAAATCGTGCAGCGACCGTAAACCATAAAATTACCAAATATGCAGCAACCAGTCGCAAAATCATGTTTTATTTATTCACTTTTGCAAATCGATTTCAACTGATTAACAGCCATCATAGGTGCTTTCAACCAATATGTGCCCTAAAAGTAATACTGTCTTAAGCAAACATAAAGTGATCTTAATGAGCAAGTTAGTCATTTTAGCTGCATGGGCTGCGACACTTGTTTTGATTATGATAAATATGTGAAGAATAAGGCAGTAACCTTTCAGGATGCTTGCGGAAATGTAAACACTTTATGTTTAACCTCTGATTAAGACGGTATTACTACTAGGCCACATATTGGTTGAAAGCACCGATGATGGCTGTTAATCAGTTGAAATCGATTTGCAAAAATGAATGAACAAAACATGATTTTGCGACTGGTTGCTGCATATTTGGTGACAAAATAAGCAACAATGGTACCTACTCGTATATTACAAAGCAACAATCCAAGAACCCGGAAACCAGTTCCGAGTTGCATATCTAACGGCTTAGAGGGGCAACAAAAATTTGATTTTCAATGTTTCGCGTTCTTACGGATCCAATTTAAAATTTAAAACGCTGTGATAATCTACTGGTTAAGATATGTAATCTAATTTTTAAAGTTTAACACAATAAAACAAGTAATACACTTGGAAATTGTGTGTTTATCTTACGGCAAAGGTAAATGGCGGCGTGCAAATGGCCGGACTTTGTTCATCAGGTATTTGAAATTGTTTAGTTAATCGGTTTTCGGCCTACAATTCCACCGTCAGGCCTTAACTAACTACCGTCGTCAAAGAAGTTACAATATTTCTAAACAACAGTGGAAAGATTTGCCAATGTATACTGAGGCACAAACACTCAGTGAATGTTATCTTTGACAGTAAAGAGGTGATGCAATTAAAATCGTAAAAACTTGAACAGCAAATAAAAAAGGGGAGCAAACAAAGAAAATCATTACTACTAAACTCGAAAAACAGTGCCTGCATAACAATTTAAATTAAATTAACTGTTTCATTAAAATAAAATTAGTACTTGAAAAGACACTACTTGAAGTGTGAATGTTTTTCCCAGTTCTCTCCCATCAGTTTATTTATTGTTCAACATTTTACGTTTTTTATTTCATCACTGCTTTGCTGTCAAAGATAACATTTACTGTGTGTTCATGCCTCAGTCTAGACAGGTAACACCTTTCCAACGTTGTTTGCAAATATTGTAACTTCTTTGACGACAGCAGTCAGTTAAAGTCTGATGATCACGTTGTACGCATAAAACAGGATAACTAGATAAATTAATACTGTAGAACATGTACAATATTGTATTTCCTATTTACAATTCTTCTCTTCAGTTAAAGGACGAAAACTGGAAGACAGATTAAGAAATTAAGGTATTGGAATCGAGCTTAAAATATTTGCAATAACAGAAAAAATTGACACAAATAAGCAGAAGTGGAAGGAACACGTAAACAGAATACAGAAAGGCAGATATCCTACAAAAGCTTTGCAGTACGTATCCATAGCAGTAACTGATCTCCAAAGAATGGCACGAGAAACAGAAATAACGAGAGCAATACCAGTAAACATGAAAACAAACATCTTGAATAGCGAAATTGTAGGTTATGTTAGAAACGAAACTGATTGACACAAGAAAACCAGAATTCAGTATAAGCAAATATTTAAAAAATGTAATAGTAAAAGCAGACAGAATGGAGCATAGTTCCCACGAGACTGTCTGGCGCTTTGTGAGAAGCGCTGACCTAGCAACACGTCCCAGCTGCCCAGAGTTCTCTCTCAGTTTCAGCACGGACATGGTAAGAGTCACTTGTCAGGGATACGTGGTCACGAACTCTTCTTAGCGGCAACTAGGTAGCGTTCACTTCTCATGGAGGCTTCGTGGGCGAAACTGAAATGATATGGCGTATCGGCATACCCCGTCAGTCCAACGCGTTTGCGACTGATTTTATTCCCGGCTTCCTGACGTATAAAGGGCTTCAGCGAAGTAAATACGGTGGCAGCTTGTACTAACAACTGTAAAGAACGTACTAAAATCACTCCATTCCATGACTGTCGCCATGGCACTAGCACAGCAACCACAATAGATCTTTAGAACAGAAAAAAACAAGATGGGTTTATTTAATCTTAACATGTGACGCGTTTCGCCTGTTCTAGGCATCATCAGGCAATCGATAAAAATTCTTGCTAATCGTAACCGAGGCGACGAGCGTAATGAAGAGTTGCAGAGAACTGGGAGGTAACAGCCAGACAGCATTGAGAGTGGCTACCTGGCTGTTACCTCCCAGTTAGCAAAAAGTTTTGTCGACTGTCTGATGATACCTAGAAAAGGCGAAATAGGTCACTTTTGAAGATTAAATAAACTTATCTTTTGCAGCCAAGACTGTTTTTTCTGTTGTAAAGAACATATGGGCATTCCATTAGTCAGTTGTGAGCAGGGAGAGCTAGGTGGTGGACGTGCGACTGTGGTGGGTGAACACTGTTGTGTCAAATCGTAATGGAGTAACACTAAATCAAGTGCTTAAGGCATTCTCCAGAATATTTTGAAGAAGAAAAAATGTATGCAAAATTTGTCACACACATCTTGACTCTGTGCGTGGGAGTCTGCTGCGACTTGATTAAAACCCACAACGTGGACAATTCTTTTCTGAGAAAAAGCAGCTACCTCAAAACTATATAGTGGTTCCATTCACACGACGGGTCAACATTTTCGCGACATAACACGTATTATTTTTAGAATGATGCGAAGATTGAAAAACTTTCCAAAGGTAGACTATTCTGACAGTTAAAAATGGCTGAATGAACGTTCTTTGCAGTGTATTTAAGTGCGAGGAACATTGAAATCACCTTATCAACAGTTTTTTTCTTTAATTCAATGTGTATTGCCTTTTTAACAAACCGGGGCGGAGGGGGGGGGGGGGGGGGGAGGAAGAGGGAAGGCGTCCACAAGGGAAGAGGGTGTGAAGAGGGCATTTTCTCCCCGCTCCTTTTCTTTGGAATCTGCAACAGAGACATATTATTCCTTACAGAATTCTCACCATGAATAACTATAAAATTTCTGGAGTGTAAGAAGTGTTTTGTAACACCCACAAAATTTAGTTCTTGTGGCAAGACACTTCTCGAAACCAATGAACTCATTTCAAAAAACAAATTTAAGAGTTTTGTATTCGCTAGATTAATTTCTGTGGACGCTCTTGCGTCTTTGTAATTTGATAGCGCCGTTGGAAGTCGTTTCTCCAAAACAAAATATTTCTGTTACAACCGTGAGACATTTGCGCATATATTTAATGTATGTGCTGTAATCAGCTGGTGTTTGTAATGTAGCGCCAATGCTCTTATAAAAGCAGATGGATGTAATTAACTTCAGTTTGTGTAACCGTATGTATTATTGCAATGTTAACACTCCTGGTGACACGCTCATAATATGAATATTTATGTAATTGTCGTATTTTAAGCCAGGTCCCTCTCGTTGCGTTATTGCAGTTGCTCATGGCGCCAACTCACACATAAGCATATCTAGTAAAGCAGCAGGATTTTCTGTATAAAGCCCTTGTACGTTTATGATACGCCTAGTACAGTCAATTGATCCTATGTGAAATTGTTAAGTTGGTCGTAAGCTTCTATCGAATCACGCGTTGCCACTCTGGTGTGGCAATAGAAGACAGCAAAAGAATATCCAAAGTTTTAAATGCCGCGTTTAGGAAATCGTTACGTCGTTCGACCGTTGCATATAATCCCGTATGGACGACATAATAATGAGCACCATGGCGTAGAGAAGCAACTGAAAGGATTTAAAAATAAGTGAGTCGCCAGATCCGGATGGAATCCAGTTTGATTTTACAGCAAGCACTCTATGGCAGTGGGCCCTTACTTAGCTCTCGTTTATTACAAATCTCTCACCTCGTGCAAAGTCACGCGCGACTGGAAAAAAATGCGCTGGTGACTCCTGATAATAGGAAGGATAAGAAAACAGACCCTGAAAATTACAGACCTGTATCCCTATCATCGGTTTACAGCAGTATTCGCGGACAAATTATCGTATCCTGTTACAGTATTATAAATTTCCTTGAGATGTAAAAGCTTCTGTCCACTGTTATAGAAAGCATCACTCGTGCGAAATTCAGTTTGACCTTTTCTTGCACAATAGCCGGCGAACCATGGATGAAGGGCAACAGGTGAAACATCCCCTTAGAACAATTGTACACGTGACTGGGCTTAAACTGACACACAATATTTTTTAGCGCAACGCAATCTGACTTTCAATAATCCCTACAAAAGAATGGCCCTGACTAACATTAACCTATACCTTTCGCAAATCACTTACCTCACCAAAAATCTTCGTTACTCGAACTACTGCAATACAGCGAGCGCCACTAATGCCAGCTAAATAAAAGATTCAAACTACTGAAGGGACTAACTACTGATAGGCATAGTTAGCAAATGAAAGATTTTGATAGAGAACAAACAATGTATTTACCTCAATAGTGTTCAAAAGTCATAATGTATATAGCAGTTCATGACATCCAGTCATTTCAAAACTCCGCCATCTCTCTCTCCCCAGATTCACCACTGCTGGCGGCTCACCTACAACTGTGCAACGCTACGCGCTGTTAACAGCCGACAGCCCAACACTACAATAGCGAATATTACAACAATGCCACCCAGCCACAGACTGCCCACAGCACAGCCAGTGATTTTCCATCTCTCTCCCCACATCCACCACTGCTGGCGGCTCACCTCCAACTGTGCAACGCTACACGCTGCTAACAGCCGACGGCCCAACACTACAATAGCGAATATTACAACAATGCCACCCAGCCACAGACCGCCCACAGCACAGCCAGTGATTTTCATACAGAGCGCTACATGGCGTTACCAATATAAAAACCTAAACAGCCTACTTACACAGGCAAATTCCGTATTCTTAGATTTCCGGGAAATGTTGACACGGTGCCCCACGGCAGCCTGTTAACTAAGATACGAGCATACGGAGTTGGTTCGCAGATATGTGGCTAGAAAACTTCTTAAGAAACAGAATCCAGTAGGTCACTTTCGACGGCGAGTGTTCAGCAAAGACAAGAGCATCGCGAGGAGTGCCCCAGGGAAGTGTGATAGGACCGATCTTATTCCCTACACATACAAATAATCTGACGGATAGGATGAGCAGCAATCTGCGGCCATTTGCTGATGATGCTGTGCTGTAAGGGAAGGTGTCATCGTTGAGTGACTGTAGGAGCATGCAAGATGATTTAGATACAATTTCTAGCTGGTGTGACGTATGACAGCTTGTTCACAGTGTATAAAAGTGCAAGTTAATGCAGATGGGTACGAAACATAGTCTCGTAATATTCGATTACAGCACTGGTAGTGTGCTGTTTGATACAGTCACGTCGATTAAATATCTAAGAGTTACGTTGCAGAGCGATATGAAATGGAACGAACACGTAAAGATGGCACTAGGGAATTAGAATGTTCAGCCTCAGATTATTGGGAGAATTTTAGGAAAGTGTGGTTCATGTGTAAGTGCGACCTCTTCTCGAGTATTGCTGGAGTGTTTGGGATTCCCACCACGCCAAATTAATGAAAGATATCGAAGCAATTGAGAGACGGGCTGCTAGATTTGATAACGGTAGATCAGATCAACATGCGACTACTACGATCCTTTATTAATCCAAACGAGAATCTCTGCAACATTCTTTTCATGAAACGCTATTGAGAACATTTAGAGAACTGGCTATCGAACTTGACTGCAGACTGGTCCTACTACCACCAACGTAGATAAATTAGGGCTTGTGCAGAGACGTGTACTGACCAGTATTTAGGGATATGACTGGAACGATCATTCGAAGCAAAAAAGGCTAGTAAATATGAGCTCTAAACTGCATACCATAAGAACTACGAGCATTTCTTCATCTTCGATACTATGAAACGAATCTCTTTTAAGATAAGTTCTTTCCATTCCATATTTTGAGAGGTGGTAGTATGCACCAAGACAAGGAAAAAAATCGAGTAAACATGGCACTAAATTGCATTCCTTAAGAGCTATGATCAGTTATTTATCTTCGCTACTCTGAAACAAATTCCTTTTACTGTTCACGTGCTCACAGCTCTTATGATATGCTTTTTAGTATCCACGTGTACTAGACATTTTTGCTTCGAATGATCATTCCTGTCTTATCACTGAATAATAACCGTTCCTACTGGGCAGCCTGCATATTCTCTCAACTATTTTGCTACCGACTCAGAATATATGTTACCGTTAGTTAATCATTAGCACTATTAGCATTATTATTATGAAAATATGAAATGACCGTCTGGCATTCATGCCAGGGAGGCTCCATACGGGGAACTTCCGCCCCCGAGTTGCAAGTCTTATTTCAGATGACGCCACGTTAGGCGCCTTGCGTGCCGGTGATGATGAGAGGATGATAAGGACAATGCAACACCCAGTCCACGACCGAAGAAAATCTCCCACCCGGACGGGGACCGAACCCAGGCCTGCCGTATGGTAGGCAAACACGTTACCACTCAGCTAAGCAGGCAGACTTATTATTATTATATTATTACCATACTGAGACACTACTTTATGATCCTCTACAGTACGTTAAAACTTCAAAAAATGATAAAACATTACCAGTTTTATAAAAGGTAGGCCCAATTTAAGCAATTAATAAATAAAAAAAGTAAATAAATAAACGGTGCTCACTAAATACAGAGAGAGGCATCCAGCAGCTATGAGAGAATAATTTTTTTTTCTATTTTTAAACGAATTTCTTTAAGAACAAAAATCCACATACAGTCTATAAAGTAAAATTTGTGGGAGAAAACTCACAGCCTTTCAAAATAAAATTAGGTGTAATACAAGGTGCCGGCCCGTCCCCAATTCTTTTGCATAGTGTGTTAGAGAAAACAGTGGGAATATGAAACGATAAACTTATAGAACACAACATTTCGCTGATAAGGTCAGGAAGAGCAAACAAAGAGATCGAAGTCAACTGTCTTGCACTTGCAGACGGTTCTGCAGTACTTTCCGAAAATGTGGCATCTGCTATAACACAAATAAATATCCTGGTAGAAATGTCTAGCAGAACTGACTTAAGAATTTCCGCTGAAAAAACAAAATTTTTATCAAACGTTAAGGATGCTCCACAATTTCTGCAAACAGATATTGCCCAAATACAGAGGAAAAATATCAGATATCTACGGGAGATAACCTAAGGAAATGCTTTGGAAAAATATGTAATAGACGGAAGGTTGCATAAATTGAAAACACAGACATCTACAACAAAAAGGGCCTATGAAAAAACCAAAAATAAGACATTACAACACAGTAATGAACCCAGAATGCCTATATGTAAGTGAATTCCTGGCATTAAATTATAATTTAAACAAATTAGAATAACTAGGAAGGTGAATTATAAGGAAAATAATAGGACCATAAAACACACCAGAAGGTTGGAAATTACGAAGTAATGCTAAAATGTACCGAAGTATAGAAAATATTTCAAACGTTATGAGACAATGAAGACTCAGGTTGTTTTGGAAATGTATTTCGAATGCAAGACAGTAGATTAACAAATAAGATTTTCAAATATTTGTGACGTAAGAAGTCCACAAGTAGTTGGGTCAACAAAGTAAAAAAAGGATTTAGAAAGAAACAACATAAAAATAGAAGATATAAACAACAGGCATGTCTTATGCGAAAAAGTATTGAAGGATTCCAAGGCAGGGTAGCTAAAAATGCTGGTTCAAAATGGTCTCAAGACAGAGCGAAGAAACGTAGCAAGCAGATGAAAACCGTACTGGGAGAAAAGAATAAGGAATGAAAATCTGAAATTAGAACGTGGTCTTCAGATGCTTTATTCGCAAAAAATAAGTAATTTTTGACGCTTAGTTTTTCATCCATTATCTTCTCCTTGAAACAAAGTGTAGCTACACTACTGGCCATTAAAATTGCTACACCACGAAGGTGACGTGCTACAGACGCGAAATTTAACCGACAGGAAGAAGATGCAGTGATATGTAAATTATTAGCTTTTCATAGCATTCACACAAGGTTGGCGCCGGTGGCGACACCTACAACGTGCTGCCATGAGGAAAGTTTCCAACCAATTTCTCATACACAAACAGCCGTAGACCGGCGTTGCCTGGTGAAACGTTGTTGTGACGTCTCGTGTAAGGAGGAGAAATGTTTACCATCACGATTCCGACATTGATGAAGGTCGGATTGTAGCCTATCGCGATTGCGGTTTATCGTATCGCGACATTGCTGCTCGCGTTGGTCGAGATCCAATGACTGTTAGCAGAATATGGAATCGGTGGGTTCAGGAGGGTAATACGGAACGCCGTGCTGGATCTCAACGGCCTCGTATCACTAGCAGTCGAGATGACAGGCATGTTATCCGCATGGCTGTAACGGATCGTTCAGCCACGTCTCGATCCATGAGTCAACAGATGGTGACATCTGCAAGGCAACAACCATCTGCACGAACAGTTCGACGACGTTTGCACCAGCATGGACTATCAGCTCGGAGACCATAGCTGTGGTTACCCTCGATGCTGCATCACAGGCAGGAGCGCCTGCGATAGTGTACTCAACGACGAACCTGGGTGCACGAATTTCCTCGGATGAATCTCGGTTCTGTTTACAGCATCATGATGGTCGCATCCGTGTTTGGCGACATCGCGGTGAACGCACATTGGAATCGTCATCGCCATACTGGCGTATCACCCGGCGTGATGGTATGGGGTGCCATAGGTTACACGTCTCGGTCACCTCTTGTTCGCACTAACGGCATTTTGAACAGTGGACGTTACATTTCAGATGCGTTACGACCCATGGCTCTACCCTTCATTCGATCCCTGCGAAACACTACATTTCAGCAGGATAATGCACGACCGCATGTTGCAGGTCCTGTACGGGCCTTTCTGGATACAGAAAATGTTCGACTGCTGCCCTGGCCAGCACATTCTCCAGACCTCTCACCAATTGAAAACGTCTGGTCAGTGGTGGCCGAGCAACTGGCTCGTCACAATACGCCAGTCACTACTCTTGATGAACTGTGGTATCGTGTTGAAGGTGCATGGGCAGCTGTACCTGTACACGCCATCCAAGCTCTGTTTGACTCAATGCCCAGGCGTATCAAGGCCGTTATTACGGCCAGAGGTGGTTGTTTTGGGTACTGATTTCTCAGGATCTATGCACCCAAATTGCGTAAAACTGTAATCACATATGAGTTCTAGTATAGTATATTTGTCCAATGAATACCCGTTTATCATCTGTATTTCTTCTTTTTGTAGCAATTTTAATGGGCAGTAGTGTAATAGGTGGGTTCCTTTGAAAGAAGGACACGGGTGATTTTCTTACCCCTGCTCGACCTTTACCACCTGGTCTGTAGTGACATGCATGTGGAAGGGCGTTAGACGCCATTCCTCCTTCCCTTCCTTGCTTCGTAGGCGAGGCGCCGATGTACGAGACAAAACGAAACCTTCGCGACGAGGCGACTGGGCTGCCTGCGGGGTGTCTGCGAAGCAGGAACTGCGCAGAAGTTTGCCCGCCGCGCTACGATCCGCCCCAGGGCGCTGTGCGCGCCGCGGTGGGGGCGGGCCGGCTTGCCACGTGCAGAGCGTGCGAGCGCTGTTGTACCTGCCGCTCCCCTCTGGCCGCCGCCGCCGCCGCCGCCGCCGCCGCCGCACGGCACACAGTGGCCGCGGCCGGACGCCGTATGCAAATGCGGCGCACAACTCAAACAGAGGGCCCCCTTCCCGCTCTGTGTGACCGCTCCAGCTGTCCAGGGCCGAGCGCGCTGCCGCCTCCAGGCACAGGGCACTGTGCCGGTCCAGCTCCAGCGGAGCTACCACACCGCCACTCCACTCTGCCGTCCTGTGAAAAGCGCACACTCAGCTGTTGACAGTTAAGCTTGGTGTGCTCTTAAGCTGTTTTTACACTAGCAAGTCACTTGCAGAAGTTATTGCTGAAAGTTATTGCTAGCCGCTTGCAGCGCTGTTTACACAGCAGCGCAAGAATCAAGCAAGATTCTTCCGCAAGTTCTTTGGCAAGAAACTTGTGTCAACAACTTGCTGATACTTTTACATATGCTTTCAGTACCACTACGAGTGTCAGCCGAAGTGTAAAATGACAAGTTGGCAGGTAAGGTATGCTGCAGCTCTTGTGATTGTAATGCAAAACGTGAAAAAGAAAAAGAGAAGTATTTGGTTAGAGAGTAGATAATGAGAAGATCGGAAAATGGTGCCTATAATAACCTTTTGCAAGAACTTAGTATCGAGAGCATGGGTACTTTTGAAAATTTTGCAGAATGTCCTCAAATGGTCTGGAGTATTTGTTGATGTTAATAGGGCCCGTCATATCAAAACGAGACACAAACTTCCGTACTGCTATTTCAGCAAAGGAACGTTTGCTAGCGACTCGGTGAACTACGAATAAAATAGGCATTTCAATTATTTATGTGAAACATACAACCAAAAAAGTTTGAATTTTGAAATCTTTTCTTCGTAGGAGACTCATACAACTCCCTAATGTACTTGTTTCATATTCCCGTCAGCACGATTTCTATGATCGTACCCGATGTATGTAGAGCCGTCTTTAACGTCTTGAAAAGGGAAAATTATTTGAAGGTACGTGAAAACACAACAATGAAATTAAATTTTTATTGAAATAAACTGCATTTTACAGAATCATATGCTTATAAAATTGTTTTTTTTTCTAATGCTCATAAAATGGAAAGTGACAAGCTAATTAAATAGAACATGTAATAATTACATATCGTTTTTTTCTAGACTCCTAAAACAACAAGCGAGTGGATGCAGGTGGCAAAGGGGTGGTGTGTTCAAGTTATGCTACTTTCTCTGTACTTATTTTCACAGATGTGTCGAATATCGACGAGATTTCATTTAATGCGCTCATCTTCTTCACTCTATCCTTAAAGTCTCGGTTATGCACGTTCCATATTTCGGGGTAGCCCTCTACGGCTTCAATAAAATGTTCTGTATCCTGCTTCTTCCATTCCCGTTTCTCTCATTTCTGAAATTTGTTTGCACACGATACGTAAGATGGTTGCATAAAATTAAGTCACCACATTAAGTAAATGTTAAATATGAGTGTTAGCAGACGACATACGCTTCCTAGTTGCAGGAGATAGAAATAAATCCTAAAAGCTGCAAGTTACTCGCAAATACTTCTTGCGTGGTGTTCACATATGAAGCGGAAAACGTGCAGCAAGTCACTTCCGCAATAAACTGCTACGGTCGCAAGTCCACTTGGCGATATGTTTACACTTGCAAATCGCGCTGCAAGTTCCTCCGCGCAAGTAAATTGCTGCAATAACTTGCTAGTGTAAACCAAGCATTAGAAAGGAGGTGGTTCATTACACGGAAAGAGTTTCTCATCCTGATTTTCTAGCTGTCGGTTGTATCTGGCTCATAAAATCCACAGTTTGTTCACAGATATGCACGGGTGTTAAATTCGTCCATTAGCTCTAAAATAAATAAACAAAAGATGCACCATGAAAGTTATAAGATCTCATCTTGTTTTGTTGCTATGCCGCTTAAAACCATATGCGGACAATATAATTGGGGACTATCAAAATGGCTTCCGCAAAAACAGATCCACCACATATTTGCAATCAAATCAATAAATGAAAAAGTATGGGAATATAAACAAAAAATACATTATCTGTTCATCGATTTCATGAAAGCTTATGACTCCATCCGTAGGCAAAGCTTGTGGAATGTAATGACTGAATTTGGTTTCCCAATTAAATTGATAAAAAATCGTTCAAATGGCTCTGAGCTCTATGGGACGTAACTTCTGAGGTCATCAGTCCCCTAGAACTTAGAACTACTTAAACCTAACTAACCTAAGGACATCACACACATCCATACCTGAGGCAGGATTCGAACCTGCGACCGTAGCGGTCGCGTGGTTCCAGACTGTAGCGCCTAGAACCGCTCTGCCACTCCGGCCGGCAAATTGATAAATCTCTGCAAAGTGTGCATGGATGAAAATACAAGCAGGGTTTTACTAAATGGATTAAAGTCTGATCATTTTAAAAATAAAACTGGGTTAAGACAAGGAGATGCTTTGTCCCCTTCTCCTCAATACAGATTTAGAAAGAGTTGTGAGGAAACTCAAACTGGTACCTGCTGGGGTCCTCCAAGAAAGCAAAATTAACATGTTAGCATACGCAGATGACATATTTGAGCCGTGCACGGTTCGTGTTTATCCCATTTATTGTTTGTCGTCTTCTATTACAGTACCGCCGCCTCGTGTTCTTATTCCATTTACTGGCTTCACTAACTTCCTGCCTTACCTGCCCGTGAGCGGCAGCAGCAGAGCGTATCGATCAGTGCATTGTCTTACCATCTCTGGAGCGACCGATAGTATTTCCGGGTCGTCGTGTGTCTGGCAGTCAGTTGGAGACGGACCCGCAGTGCAGTCGGGACGCAGCTGCAGTGAAGTCGGGGACGGAACGCCGGCAGCTAATGCTCGCCGACCGCTGGCGACACACATGAACTGTACGACGGAGGGAGATTGGAGCGGGACGACCGTTGGTTGGTCGTTCGGTTGGTCGTCTCATTGGTGGACGTATATTTGGTCCTTTCAACGTTTACGGGCCTGGGCAGTCGGTCGGTTGGCGTGGAGCAGCGAGGAATTCTCCGCGGGACGTAGTTTGGCCAGGGCCGCTGGTGGTCTCTACGCGGTGTCCGAGCGTGTGGCGCTGTTCTCATTCCTACGAGGTCCGTGGCTCACCGATCCTGGACATGAAAGTTGAGTTTGGATTTAACCTACTAGCAAGTGCAGACTATTTACATTGTGTCGTTTGGAGTTCGTTGTCGGGTGTTGGAATATTCCCGCGAGCAAAAACGTGGTTTTCAAGTTGGAAAATTCTAGCCACCCTCCGCTGTAGTTTCACTGTATTTGGTTATTTGAACTGAAGTGCGCCAGCATAATCTTTTGCCTTGTGGCCGTTAACGTTCTGGTTACCTGCCCTGGCCGTTGACGTAAATTTCATGTAGTGTAGTTTCCTCATCGTGTTGCTGCTGTCCAGCGGGGTGTATAGGTTGACAGCTGCGTGTATTATCGGTTGTGGGCGCCAACGTCTTCTACGTTGTTCCGTTGAAATCCCTGTTGTGCCCTGGTCGGGTGAAGTGGAAGATATCTTGTCGGTGGGTCCGCTGACTGTCGGTCGGTTGGGTTGTCGTCCGCTCGTTAATGGTTGGCCCGACTGCCTGTCTCACCTAAACGAGCGTTAGTGTTCGAATTCCAGGTCGACCCTCGAACATCTGAGCGCCCTTGGGCGTACTGCCTTTTTTTATTTGTTCTTGTATGGCTTCTAGCTAACGCTTTTTTTAAAATTAAGGTTGTTTTGCTCTTAAGGCGTAAGAGTCTCTAGGCCTTCAGCCTAAATTAAAGAACTGTTTCACCTAAGACCTTTGGCATTTTAAAGGTTTTAATGTTGTTGAGTTTTAAGTGTTGGGCCTTCAGCCGATTTTGAGTTTGAGTTGTTTTGCTCTAAACGCCTTCAGCTTAGTTCAAAGAACTGTTTTACGTAAGGCCTTGTCTTTTTAAAAAATATTAATGAATTTTAGCCTTAAGTGTTGGGCTTTCAGCCGATTTGAATTCAAACTCTTTGCTCTGAAAATCTCAGACTCTTTGGGCCTTCAGCCTAAATAAAGAACTGTTGTAAGATAAGACTTGCCTTTTAAATTTCTGAGTATGCTGACTTTTTAAATTATTGGCCTTCTGCCGTATTTAAATTAAAGTGGCTTTCAGCCGGTAATTAAGTCGCAAACATTAAAGCTGTGTGTTAAAAAATTTTTTTTTTGGGTTTTGTAATGTTTGATCAAATAGTAAAGTCGTATGTTCGAGTGTAACTGACAGCCCCTTGTTTTGGCCTCTTTCCACAATTTAAACTACCTGTCCTGTCCTGCGAGTTAAGCAGGGCGTTTCAATAGTGCTCATTGGAAACAGAGAAATAGAGATTATGCAGTTATTTGTGGAGCTTGCAACAGGAGCGTCAAAACTTGGCCTGAAAGTAAATGACGAAGAAACGAAATACATGATAGTTCAGAGATGTAGATATCAATGGGATAACCAGTCACATCTAATAGTTGGTGAACACAAATTCGAGCGTGTTGAACAGTTCAAATTTCTGGGACCAGTGATAGATGAACAAAATCAGAGACAGGTAGAAATAATAGCGAGACTGCAAAATGCTAACAGAGGCCATTATGCAATACAAAATCTCTTAGGGTCCAAACTGCTGGCTAGGAAAACTAAAATAAAGTTATATAATAGAATCATTAAACCTGTTCTAATCTATGAGCCAGAAACGTGGAGCCTAACGAAAACAGAACTCCATCATTTACAAGTGTTTGGGAATAAAGTTTATAGAAAAATCTTTGGTGTACGTTATGAATTTAGTTTCCTAATTAAATTGATAAATCTCTCTGAAGTATGCATGGATGAAAATACAAGCTGGGTTTTACTAAATGGATTAAAGTCTGATCATTTTAAAAATAAAAAGTCCCCATTCTCTTCAATACAGCTTTAGAAAGAGTTGTGAGGGAACTCAAACTGGTACCCGTTGGGATCCTCCAAGAAAGCAAAATTACAATGCTGGAAGAGATGACACAACACAGAAATCCACGAGCTATCACAGCAACCAACGATAGTAAACTTAATAAATGCTAGAAGATTGCAATGGGTTGGACATTTGATGACAGTCAAAGATGACCAAATTATGTTAAGAACAAACAGGGAGAAGCCATATGGCAAAAGAACAAGGGGGAGACCCAGGAGTACTTGGCGCAATGAAACTGACTGCACATGCGAAAGATTGGAAATAAATAACTGGCAGGAGGCAGCACAAGAGATGAGGATCTGGAGGAATCATGTGAGATCGGCAAGGGAGCTTGGAGTCCCTTAGAATCCTACTACTACTACCACCACGAGGGTGAGTCAAATGAAAACATTAAATTTGTAATAAGAAATCGAAATTTCGCGCCATTATCCTGTAAGTTGGTAAGCGTGCTACAAACAGCGTGCAGAATGGCCTGTAGGTGGCAGCATAGTGTAGATGCACACATACCGTCGCAGTATCAGTATAAAATGGCCTCCCCACTTGCGACTTGCACCAGGGAAGAACAGCATTCTGTTATTCGGTTTTTGCGAAGTGAAAGCGTGGAAACTATTGAAATTCATCGACGAATGAAGGTTCAGTATGGTGATGCATGTTTGTCGCAGCAGCAAGTCTACAAATGGAGTAGGAAGTTCGCAAATGATATAACTTCATCGGAAGATGCTCCTCGTCCAGGTCAGGGACAACGAGTTGTGACTCCACAGAACATTGCAGCAGTTGAAGCCATAGTGAAGGAAAACCGCCGAGTGACACTGAATGACACTGCATCATGTTTACAGATTTGTCATGGGTCAGCACACCACATTGTGCATGATGTGCTCCAGTTTCACAAAGTGTCTGCAAGATGGGTGCCACGGCAGCTGACTCCTGAAAGGAGAGAACGACGTGTTGATGCTTGTGAAGAACTTCTTCGGTGCTTTGAACGAGAAGGTGATGGCTTCCTTGCAACCGGAAACGAAAAGAGCGAGCAAGGAATGGCGCCATTCATCATCACCGAAACCAAAGAAGTTTCGAACAGAACCATCAGCAGGGCAGGTTATGCTGACACTCTTTTTGGACGAAAAAGGCGTCATTTTGGAGCATTACATGCCTAGAGGGGCCACTGTCACCAGTGCATCATACACAGCTTTCCTAAAAAATCATCTGCGGCCTGCAGGCAAATCAAAGCGACTTGGATTGCTGTCAGCAGGTGTCCTTTTGCAACATGACAATGCAAGGTCCCACACTGCCCATACAACATTTGCAACAAACAGACCTGTATTTTGAGTGTCTTCCTCATCCACCATTCTCATCAGACATTGCCCGAAGTGATTTCCACATGTTTGGACCACTCAAAGACGCAATGGGAGGAAAGAAGTTCCGTTCTGATGAAGAGGTACGTCACGCGGACTACCGAAAGAACTTTTTTCTAAAGGAATTTATGCGCTGGAGGACTTGCATTGAGCGTGGGGGAGATTATATTGAAAAGTGATACAGCTTTGTAACACTTCTGCACAATAAATAATATTTAAAAAATATTTAAGGTTTTCACTTGACTCACTCTCGTACTACCATGAAAGTGTTATGCAAATTGGCCACAGATTGATACTCGTAAAGGTATCGACGGAAAATACAAAATCGGCGGCCCGCGGGTGAATCTTCGAACCTGCAGTCCTATTTTCGCTGTGGAGATTGTACCGGTAGGAAACTGGGGACATGTCGATACTAGGGCAATGCGAATTTCACTCCGTGTGCTCAGTTAGACATTAACTACGCCTCGCAGACACGCGCTCGAACAATATACGCAGGTGTCATCACCTGAGAGGGCACGTGTACTTGGGCTCAAAGAAGCTCGACATCTGAATAGGAACGATGCCACTATTCGATGACGTAGGATGGAATGAGTGATCCACGACCGAACACAACGTCAAGAAGGAAGCGGTAGATCTATAGAGGCGACAGAAAGTAAGCGCTGAACGTTCGTCAGAGAGGCACTCAGAGACCTGTGTTCATCATGATCAGTGATCCGACGTGCAACTGTTCTGCAGTGACCACAAGGACCGTTAATAGGAGGCTGACAGTAAGGGGGCTGAGCTCACGGTGCTGACTTTCTGCCATTGATCCCTGCACACCAACAAGTCCGCTTGCAGTAGTGTCGAGCACATTTGGCCTGAAATCTCGTTGACTGCTGTAGAACTGTCTTCAGCGATGAGCCCGTTTCGAATCGAGACCCGATGAGCAACGGACAGCTGTCTGCAGACGTCCCCAACAGTGGTGTAACACCAACCTGACTGAAGCCCGGCATACGCCCCGACACCCAGAAGTGGTTGTCTGACGTACCATTTCGTTTCCCAGCAGAACCCGTTTGGTTGTCAACCGCGGCACCCTTACAGCGCAGCGGTACGTCGACGGTATTCTACGCCTCGTTTCGTTGCCCTTCATGCAAGCCGTCCTGTTCTTACATTTCAGAGAGTTTCTACTGCCTGTCTTTGTGCTTCCCAAACCCTACCTTTGTCAGCAATGTCGCCGTATCTCTCGCAAATTGAGAACGTTTGGAGTATTATGGTCAGGACTCTCCAACAATCTCGGGATTTTGACGAAGTAACGCACCAACTGGACAGAATTTGGAATTATATCCCTCAGGAGGACGTCCAAGAACTCTGTGAATAAATGACAAGCCGAATAACTGATCGCGTGAGGGCCAGAGTTGGACCAACGCGTTATTGATTTGATCAATTTGTGAAGCTCTTTCTCTTGAATAAATCATGAAATTGTTCTGATTTTTTTTTTTTCTTTGGTGCACTACTCATGTTGTTCCACCTGCGGTATACAGGAATAAAAACTTCTATATCCCTGAACCTGTAACAAGAAAGAAAAGTAAGATCCACGTCTAGTCAGTAACCACATTACAGTGTGACACGAATCTGCAATAGTCTTCCACATAAAAATTATTTCGTCATTTTTAATTTTTAGAGTAATCCTAAAACTTATTCTTCGTCTAACACTGACTTCTATCCACTTAGCAGAATTTTTAGAAAATGTGAAATACATGACTTGAAACAAGGAAGCGTCAAACATATCTTACTGCAAATAATGCAAGCTCTCTTATAGATAAGCTGTTGCTTGATTGAGAACATAATCGTGAATAAGATTTATAAAGAAATTGTGCATCCCAAAATCAAGAACGTTTTTTGGACGAATAAATGAATACTGAATTGCGATCGAATCAGGCAGTGAAGCACCGGCTGGCTGTAATTAAAATGCAGCTACTCATACAGGTCTCGTGTCGGCCGTAAGTATCATACGGAAACCAAACTCGGTACATATCCTAGTGCGTTAATGAGGGACGGTTTTACGCTGGAAAAAAATTAGTTCATATTATGGCCACCAGATGCAAATCTGGCGCTGTGAATGCATGAAGGGGGTATAGAACTGTTTCCATACTAACAGATTAGGAATGGAAATTGGCAGAAAAGGTCAAAAAGTGAAAAAGAAATGTCATTGATTTTATTATTATTAACCACCGCTTACACGATTTGTTTAATATGAGCACTAGAGACGTCGACGAGATGCTGCATCCGTGAAACAAAATGATCAACTGTTGCTCGCAGCTGTTCCGATACAATCTGAGGAACGTGTTCCCTTATGCTGGTCTTAATATCAGGCAAAGATGGAAGGTGTCCCTGGTAAACGCGCTCTTTCTTACATCCCCAGAGCATCCCCACCTCTGTAGATACCACGTTCTTGAAAGTTTGCTTTAACCATATCGTTCACTGGTCGAGCGACATGAGGTGTTGCTTCATTTTGCATTAAAACAGTGGCTACCGCACACATGCGCTCTTCGAAAGCAGGAATCACATGATGTAAAAGGAGGTCTCCATAAAATGCAGACGTCACGGTACGCCTGACAGGCCCTTTTGGCGTATATTCTTTAAAGAAGAACGGACAGAGAATAAAGGTATATGCCACACAGTCACATACACATGGTGGACGCAAAAGCTCTTCGTTGCCTACATGCGGTTTAACGGTACCCCAAATTGGGCAATTACGTACGAGGGTTGGAACTTAAATAGTGGCAACTATTTATTCACAACCGATACAAAAGAGTTTCACGTTTGCACCTGTTACTGTCCCTCAAAGTAGTCACCAGCCCTGTGTAGAACTCGTTGCCAGCGATGTGGAAGGTGTAGTGTACCGTTAGCAGAGCCTGTTCTGTTGAAGGTGCGAATGGAGCGGTCTACTGCCTGTCGAATCTCTGGAACAGTTCTGAAGTGAATGCCACGAAGTGGTTCCTTCATCTTCGGAATCAAATCAAAGTCACAAGGATGAGTATGGTGGATGGTACAGTAATTCCCATTCCCATCGACCGTACGGATGGGCCACAGCTTGCGCTGTATGCGCCCGCGCATTGTCGTGCGAAATGATGGGTGGATTGCTCAGAAAGTGTCGCCGTTTCTTTCGCAAAGCTGGTAGCAGGCGATACTCCAAAAACGAACAGTAATACTGTGCTTTGACGGTCTGCTGTGGATGAACGTAATGCGTTAGGATAACACCATCACAGTCGTACACGAGAATCACAATAACTTTCACCATACTGGGGCTCTGACGCAATTTCGACTTTCGCTGCGACCCATAATGACGCCATTCGTTGGATCGACGTTTCAGTTTTGGTTCGTACGATGTGAGCCATGTCTCATCCAGTGGTACGATACGGCGTAAGAAAGCGTCTCCTTTGCGCTCATAGCGCTCCAAGTGCGTCTGAGAAGCATCCATTTCAGCATTTCCGTCAAGTCTTGCAGAACCCATCGTGATGCAATTTTTCGCATGCCCAGGCGTTCCTTCAGGATGCGAAGCACAATCGTATGCGCTAGTCCGGTTTCGTGGGCGAGTTCACGAATCGTATGGCGTCGATCACTGACCACTAACGCGGCAACAGCATGCACTTCTTCTTCAGAGATGCTAGGACGACCTGCCCGATGTATGTCTGCTCCAGTTTGCCACTGTTGTGTACTGCAATGCCGACTCCCCGCACGCCTCTTGAAGACCTTGATGACACTGTCGTGCTGTACGACCTCTGGTACATTCAATTTTGATCCTGCTCCGTTGTTCCTGTTTCGAAAACGTAATGACACCGTTATGTTAGTCCGGTCGCTCAAAAGTGACTGTGTTTCCCTCGATTCTGCGCACGCCGGTGACGTGGGACGGGCGAGTCCATTTGCTCGGAGGTAAGGTAGGTATGTCAACAACGTGTGCTATCGGCAACAATAGTAGATTCCGTTGCTTAGTGTCTCCACAGCAGTGTCGTCACTATTTAAGTTCCAACCTACCTATATTCTCTGCACCCTCTAGTGCAAAATGTGCCTCGTCACTTCATAGAATATCGCCATCCATACGTCATCAGCTTCGATCCAGAAACCGAAAAGCAATTTCAGAACGTTGCTGCCGATCATGAGACTTCAGTTATTGCACCGTCTGGATCTTTTACGCGTACCAGTGTAAAATAGACTGCAAAATTTTGTGTACTACTGTCCATGGGATGGATTTTTGTCGTAACACTGCACGAGCACTAACACTACCGGGGGCCACGTGCTGCAAAGTCAGTTGCAGCAACAGCAATCTCGTCAGTAACTTCCATCGGAATAGGACCTCTTTCAGGTGCCACACCAAGCTCATCCATGTTTGTGAATTTAATTACCATTTTCTTTAAACTACGTAATGAAATCGGGCCACTGCTCATACCTTTCAGTCGGCGATACTCTCTCACACAAACATAAAGCAGTTTCACAAACAGCTCAGGGTCTCTCTTGTCGATAGCCATGCTGTTCACTCAGGTGATGGCTTGTAAGATGACAGTGCGGATGTCACACCATCATACAAACAGTGTACGTACAGCGCCAGATTTGCACCCCGTGGTCAAAACTGATACTAACTTGTTTTCCAGTGTAAATCGGTTCCACATTAACGCATTAACATATCTACCACGTTTCGCCGCCATACTATAATGAAAGCCCGCAGTGGACCTCCGTGAATAGCTGCACTTTAATTTCAACCACCTGGTAGAAAGCAGCCTTGCAGTTTGTTGGTCCATGTACTCTGGCATGTTCGCAAAAAAGAGGGCGCACTTACACAGGGGAACCTGAACTCCACCGACAAACTTTAATAGGTGGTAGTAAGGACTAAAAGAATAAAGAAGAGAGCTACAATACATACCTTAAGAGCTATGAGCACTTGTTCATCTTCGATACTGCAAAACACTTCTTTTCTACTGCAAGCTGGCCGCGCGGGGTAGCCGCGCGGTCTAGGGCGTCACCTCGCGATACGCGCGGCTCCCCCCCCCCCGTAAGAGGTTCGAGTCCTCCCTCGGACATGGGTATGCGTGTTGTCCTTAGCGTAAGTTAGTTTAAGTTACATTAAGTAGTGCGTAAAATGGTTCAAATGGCACTGAGCACTATGCGACTTAACTTCTGAGGTCATCAGTCGCCTAGAACTTAGAACTAATTAAACATAACTAACCTAAGGACACCACACACACATCCATGCCCGAGGCAGGATTCGAACCTGCGACCGTAGCGGTCGCTCGGCTCCAGACTGTAGCGCCTAGAACCGCACGGCCACTCCGGCCGGCTAAGTAGTGCGTAAACTTAGGGACCGATGACCTCATCAATTTGGTCCCATAAGACCTTACCACAAATTCATTCATTCATACTGCAAGCCAGGCTCGTCCAAACTGTGCCCCTGGGGCGCTAGCGCCAGCGCTCCGGCCGGATTCGTATGTTGCTGCAGTGGCCGCGCGGACCGCCCGACCGCCAGCCGCGCCTCGGAATGTCGCTGCACGCGCGCTTCGTAAGGACGACAGACCGCCGCGCCAGCAGCGGTCAAAAGCATTGATACGACACAAAGCCGTCAGTCAACAGACGTAAAGCTACAGTGGACCGAGATGGATGGTCAACAGCAGCAGGCAAAAAGAAAGTGGAGCGGCGCGTCCGCACTATTTAAACCAGAGTGGGAAATTAATTTCCATTGTACTGCTGTCGAAAATCATGCCAAATGTTTAGTATGTCCTCGGAACCTCACGTATTTAAAAAAGTACTCGATTGAACGGCGTTTTAATACCTGTCACAAATATCGGTTCGAAAATTTGTCGCAAGAGGAACGCCAGTCAAAGCTTGAAAAAAACCGAAAGAAAATTTTAAGCAGCAACACAGTGAAGTAAGCGTTTCCTATCGTATGACTCTTTGTTATTTATAAAAATGATACATAAAATTATATTTTATAATCTGATATGTCACTTAGAAATGTGCCAGTTATCGAATATCAGATTGTCAGCAACAAGGAACATTTCTTTTCGGTTAATTTTTATATTTGGGCTGCATTAAATCGCGTCGCACAGACATAAGAAAAAGTTTCATGTGCGTCATTTTTGGCCACTTTCTGAAAAGCCGTCATAAACGCTCTCTCGGAGAGCGAAGTGTCATTAATAGTCATTCTTCGTTTTTGTATATTTGTGTTTTTATGGATGGGAAAGCATATGTTGTAGTTTGATCTATGTTTGTTAATTAATACGTCTATTAATTAAAACGTAAATATTTCAATAGATAAAAATTTATTTTGCTGCCACATTTCGCTGGCCTTGCTAGCATCTAACGCCGCTTTTCAGAGGAAGTGAGGGAAAACGCACCTAAAACCAACCTTTTTTAGTTATTTTTTTATTTGAATTTCAATGAATGTAACAATTAATTGTTAAAATGACGAAAGTTTTTTAAAAAACACGATTGTACAAAATTAATTGTATCTTCTTTTTTTTGCCGAGGTAGGAGCAGGAAACAGGTGGGCCAAGTTTGCGCGCAAGTTACGAATGCTCGCTGAGAATTGCGAAAGCAGGGAAACCCTTTTCGGCTGGGAATCTCATCAAGGATTGCCTGGTCGACTTGGCGGATTGTATTTGTCCTGCAGACCTCACGGAAAAATTTGAAAAATTAAAGGCTCTTTCGCCTCAAACTGTTGCTCGCCGAGTCAAAGATGTGGCCTTAGATATCGAACGGCAATTAATGGAGAGAGCGGCAAACGTCATTTCATTTTCTATCGCTTTTGACGAGTCCGCGGAAGTTGCGGACATATCTCAGCTCGTCATATTCATTCGAGGTGTCGACGACAATCTGCGTGTCACAGAAGAATTTCTCGAGCTTATACCATTATAAGACACAACCACGGGTTCGGATATTTTTCTAGTCGTGGAAAACGTGTTAGAGTCAATGGGTTTAAAATGGGAACGTCTGACCAGTCTAATAAGGATGGAGCCCCTGCGCTACGAGGGATACGCACTGGATTCCTAGGTTATGTCAGGTCAAAAATGGCTGAAGTCGGCTGTTCCTTATTCGCAGCAGTCCATTGTCTGATACACCAGGAGGTACTCTGTGCGAAGATTGTCAGCATGAAAACTGTTATGGACATAGTTCTTCGAATGGTTAATTATCTTCGATCGCAAGGACTCACACATCGCCAATTTAAAGAATTTATGGCTGATATCGAAGCGGAAGACCCGGACATCCCCTACCACAGTGAAGTAAGATGGCTGAGCACAGGAAAGGCGCTTCATCGGTTTTCCTCCTTGAGGGGTGAAATAAATACCTTTTTGGAAATGAAAGGACGTCCAGAAGAATTACTTTGTTATCCTAAGTGGGTGGCGAATTTGGCTTTTTTGAGTGACCTTACTTGCCATTTAAATACATTGAATACTTCACTCCAAGGCGAAAATCACTCTATTGTTGATTTAGTGCAGACGATTCAAGCATTAAAAAAAACTTATTTTGTGGGAAAAACAGTTACGCAAGAAGAATTGTGGACACTTTTCTGCACTAGACAGTGTTAAAGATGTGGATTTTTCAGATTATGTTCAAATCATTTGCGAATTAGAAGAACAGTTTGAAAACAGATTTTTGGGGATAAGTGAGCTTCAACCGGCCTTAGATATATTTATTAGCCCGTTTTCCCTTCGGGCAGAGGAAGCCTCACAAGTGTTCCAACTAGAGCTGATTGACCTGCAGTGCGATATCCGCCTGTAAAGGACCTCTTTCTTATGTGTAAAACTTTGGATGACTTTTACAGCTGTCTTCCACGAGAGAAATATCCACTTTTCCACAAGCACGTGGCCAATGTTCTCTCAATGTTTGGTTCCACGTATATTTGTGAGCGCTTTTTCTCTCTTTTAAAACTTGCTAAAACTAAGAACCGTTCATTACTTGGCGATAAGAATTTGACTACCAGTCTCAAGGAACATTGTACCAAACCTAGACAAAATCGTTACCTTGAAAAAGAAAAACCTGTAAAATGTTAATTGTCTTCTTCAACAATGTTGACCGTAAGAATTAAAGAGCTTTATAACCTTAATTCTATTTTAGTAAGTTTTCAAACTTGGTCAGTTAAAATTATTACGTACAAAACAGAAAACTAAGGATCCGATTTCTAAACTCTGAAAAGGTTTGCAAAAAGCTGTAGCACGAAGTATAACAAAAAATATTTACTTGTAACTGCTAATAGTAAGAATGAGATTCTATATCCCTTACATAAACATATTTTTAAAATAGAATATTTTGTTTACGTTTGATCTGACCGCGGGCAGTGCTGTTCGCTCTCTCTCTCTCTCTCCCTCTCTCTCTCTCTCTCTCTCTCTCTCTCGCTCCTATGGCGACACTAGCGACACACGGTCGCGGACGGGAAGCCGAACTACACCACCTTGCGCCCGCGGGGCGCGGGCGCGCCCGCCGGGCGTAATTCTTGGGTGAGCCTGCTGTAAGCTCTTTCCTGCCCATATCTCGGGAGGAGATAGTGTGAACCAAAATAGGGAAAAAACATGCTATGTAGAATGCATGCCTGAAGAGCTATGAGCACTAGTTCAGTAAGAGAGCTGTGGCGACTGCTCTTAAGATAAACACTTTCGAGCCCATATTTAATGGACTTTTTTTCTTATTTTCTACCATATTACCACCTGTTTAAATAAGGAAAGCGAAGATCTTTTAGTGGAAGAGCAGGGTGGAAAGCAATTACTCTTTACCTTTTAATTTGAAGTCTCTTTCCACTACTCTATGTTGAACTTTTGTAAGAGTAGACCATGTATCTTACTCTACTATCCCATTACGACTTTAGTCGCCGTTGTGCTATTAACAGACATTTAATTATAACAAATCGTACCAAATCTTTAATGTGCCATTGCCTTGAAACGGCGTACTTTCACAAGACGCAAGTTATAAAACGCATATAGAAAAGCGGGAATTCTTTAACTACCAGTAAGACGTTTCCTGTCATTTTCTTGCAGCAAATCGTGCCAGTAAAGACGAGTTTTCGTGATATCCAGAACATGCTGGTAATCGGGAACAGTATATATTTGTAGGATGTAAGCTACAATATAAAATCACCAAATAAGGGCTTCAACTAAAAACGCTAGCCGGCCGAAGTGGCCGTGCGGTTAAAGGCGCTGCAGTCTGGAACCGCAAGACCACTACGGTCGTAGATTCGAATCCTGCCTCGGGAGCCGGCCGAAGTGGCCGTGCGGTTAAAGGCGCTCCAGTCTGGAACCGCAAGACCGCTACGGTCGCAGGTTCGAATCCTGCCTCGGGCATGGATGTTTGTGATGTCCTTAGGTTAGTTAGGTTTAACTAGTTCTAAGTTCTAGGGGACTAATGACCTCAGCAGTTGAGTCCCATAGTGCTCAGAGCCATTTGAGCCATTTTTATAAACGCTAATACCACTCCTACCCAGATCTTGCATTTGCTTGGCGACCTTTCTCTCCACCAAGACAGTCTTGCCTTATTCAGTCCATCACGTTGCGCAATGATAATGATGATGATGATGTTTGGTTGAAACGTCCCCTTTTAACAATTATACAAGACTGTGCTTAAACTGACACACAGTATTTTGTTAGCGCAACGCAATCTGACTTTCAAAATTCCCTACAAAAGAATGGCCCTGACTAACATTAAACTATACCTTTCACAAATCACTTACCTCACAAAAATCTTCGCTGCTCAAGCTACTGCAATACAGCGAGCGCCACTACTGCCAGCTAAATAAAAGATTCAAACTATGGAAGGCACTAACTACTGATAGGGATAGTTAGCAAATGAAAGATATTAATAGAGAACAAACAATGTATTTACCTTGATATCATCATATATAAATATAGCAGTTCGTGACAAATTACAAATCTCCGCCATCTCTCTCCCCACATCCACCACTGCTGGCGGCTCACCTCCAACTGCGCAACGCTACGCGCTGTTCACATCCAGCTGCCGCTGCCCAACACTACAATGGCAGACAACAATGCAAACTAGCCACAGACTGCACACAGCACAGCCAGTGATTTTCATATTGAGCGCTACGTAACGTTGCCAATAAGAAAACATAAACAGCCTACTTACATAGCCCCCATGCTCCCCACAAAAAATTTTACAAATTGGTTTGGGCAGTGCCCAATACAGATTTGAAAAAATTTTTCATAATTACAATAACAAAGATATCAAATGCACACACTTATTGATACAACGTTGGTCAAAAGCTAAAATTTTGTCACAGTCCATAAAGACAGTCCTGATCATTCATTACGGTAAAATATAGTGTTTTTCTCAAAGTCTGAGCAGTAGAAGAAAATGCACACGGAAGTAGTGGATTCCATGCAGTCTTGAAGAAGTAGTGTTGTCCTTCCAACGGAAAGACAGTGCTGACTCTCGACATGCAAACAAGTATTGGGTCACAACAGAGCAAACCCACAGCAGAGTCATTCGAAGTTTGGAAGAATATTGGTAGGTAGGTCATCGCAGAGCAGACCCACTGTAGTCCTGGTAGAGATTACGGTATTGGTGGGCCACCAGAGGTGCAGACCCACTGTAGTCCTTGTAGAAATAATGGCGTTGGTGGATCATCAAAGATGTAGACCCACTGCAGTCCTTGTAGAGATAGCCAACAGCCATCTGTTGTGACTGTGCAGGTGCACATTCACCATCAAAGAGTCTTGTGGAGAATATAGCAAGTCCATAAACCACCACTTGTGCACTCACAAAGTTTTCGGAACTGTCCTTAGAACCAGCAATGCTGTTATCCAGTCCCTTGCTGAATTAGTAACACACGTGCAAACACTAACAGTCCCAACTTCTCACATATTGTCCATATACTATGACCAACAGAAACGTGTGCAGTGAAATGGAACTTACAAGTTAATAATATGATGAACTGGTGTCAATTACAATTTTATAACATAAGAATACAATTACAAAGGTACAAAATACATCATTAAAGAACATAACAATTCAGATAACATTTGTAGTAACAAACTTTACAAAAGAATCGAAATAACATATACATCAGTGTTACAGGAATTATGACGTAAGTGAATATATAAAATAATGAGAATAGTTTTCGAAACATTAATTTCACACATGAGCATTAAATCAGAACAGAATAAATAATGTCTAAACATCTGTACAAAGAAAATAACATAGTATTTGAAAAATTCTACAACATAAATCTTATTAGCTAAACACATAAAGACAGGAAAAAGACAAATACACAAGGGTACATATACACATACCAGAATAACACAGGAGAAAAGGACATGGTTTGTTTTCAGTGTAACATTTGGTACTGCAGTATTTTGCGAACAAAACCTTTTTTGTTCTTGGAGATCTCCCTTCGTTCATCATTATTCCCAAAAAGTCCTATCTGTACCTCTTTTCTGTATTCTAACCATATTTCTTTCAAAATAAATATGGCTCATTGTACAATACTCATTTAGGCCCAAATCGTTTTCATATAACTTTCAAAGCATTATTTCCCTATTCTCCATAGTTAGGTTCTTATATAGTCTACCCCCTCATAAGCTAACTTAAATCTACTGAGCTCAGATATTAAACTAAGGGACGAGGCAATGCAGCAGCACAAAACAATTAACACAAACAGCAATGACAAAAAAATGGAAAATTGCAAAGCAAGCTACAGTAAATCTAAATTACCAAGCAATTCAACATTACAACTAATATGAGGCAATGCGCAAAAAAATAAATAAATCTGGCTTAGCAGAGTAACACAAATTAAAATTCAGCAACACTATGCCTGGCAAACAGCAGCTTATATCTAAACATGACATAGCTCAAGCAGAAAAAATATTACAGTAAAAACAACAATTCAGATAAGGGAAATGTATAATCCTATCTTAATGTCTATGTAATTATAGTGGTGCACCACAACAACTTATTGTAAAAGAAATATTACCATGTACTTGAAAAGAAAATTACGTGTTACTGTTACTAGTCCCTTCTTATTGTTCTTTCCTTTCCAAGTGCTCCTTTTTTGAAGAATGTGGATTATAAAATAATTATTTAATAGATCTGTTGACAGAAAGTGTTCACATTAGCAAATGCATTTCATTTTATAAAAGCAATGCTGCAACACAGCTGGAAACCAGATATCAAATGAAATAAGCAACTATGAAAAGCAAAGCATAAAAATATCATTCAGTAGTCATGTGACATTTCATAAGTTAGTAGAAATTCTCTCAACTCTCATAGAAAGACGCTTGTCATAATCAGGTGTACAGATGTAAAAATATTTCTTGTCATTTTATTAGGCATTTCAGTAAATATCAGAAAGTACGATATGTTTCCAAGTAATCAGCGTGTCGGATTTGCGATGCTTTCTCTAAAGGAATGACAATGGCCAGGATAATGGCCTCCCTTTTTTTTTGTTCTACCTGTGCCGCTGAAAAGGGCTCGCAATAATAGCTTTTTCTCCAGGCGTCTGACACAGCTGGGTGCCCGCGACGCATTACATGCAGGTGGTCACTTAACTTTCGTACGGAAATATTTACGACAGCAGTTTCTGCTACCGTTGCAGTCTCATATAAAAATATTTCACAGGTCAAGAATTAGCGTTGCAAATCTGTAGAAAGAAAATCCTATGAATATAACGTTGTCCAAAAAACTTTCGCCGGCATTGTGATACATTCACGCATTTACACACATTTCATAACTCTTAAAGTACGATTCTTGGTTTCCAACATCCTTTTTCACAAGTCAAGAGTCCCTAAACACTACTCATTATTCCTTACCTCATTATACATATACATATTCGTCGACACTTCTTCAATATTTCCTCGTGAGAAATACGTAGCATAATAAACATTCCTCAACAACATAATACACATCGTCGTCGTAATAATAACATCATAAAACTTCAGTCAAATCTCAAAATCGTCGTAACTTCCTCCAATAATTTCTAAGCCTAAAAAAAATTCTCTGCTCATTTCAATAGTGTCATCTACCTCAAACGTACTTTAAAATCATGCTCCCTTACCAAATACATCATTCAAAGCTCTCATAGTATCACAATGATTCCGAAAAAATATGAACAGTTTACAAAGTACAGACAAAATACAGTTTCGTAAGTGTGAAGTTACCCAACAGTGTAATTACGTAAACGTGTGTCACTGACGTAGTAAAAAGAATGTTTATCTCTCAGTTAAATGATCAGATAGCTGTGTAATTTATGTTTCAGAGAAATATGGTACCGATGTGTAAAGTTGTATAAGCAAATACCATATTAGCTAGGGTTCCTTGTGGTTGCCACACACATGGTACACAAAGTAAGCGTGTACCCCCCTGAGGATAAATGTAATTATACTCCCAGGTGTTACAAATTACAGCAATGGAATGAAATGTATCACGGAAAACTTTCTTTGTAATTAAAAAAAAATCTTTAAAAATAAGTGTTTTAAGTATAAGATTAATCATTCAAATGCGTGTACTGTAGCGCTAAACTGTGCATCTTGTCGCAACATAATCTCTGTGGAAGTGTCGTAGTTATCGTCCTCCGAAAGCTAAGTTCTGCAGAAGTCAATGTACTTACCACATGATAAACAAAAGTGAAATGCTTTGCGTAAAGATATCGTAGTTATTATGCTTATTGGCGTGATGAAGATAGTACTGTACTGTAACGTAATGTTGTGCCACGAAAAAGGCTGTCTCATTGTTGCTATACCACAAAAGTTACTACTAAAACATGTTTTTCTTTCCAGAAGAATTCAGAAAACTGTGCAGATATAAAACAGATACACCGCAAAAGCAACATTGTAAATTGTCACTCATTAGTAGCGTCGTGATAAAAATCGTGTAGCTGTCACATAAACTAACCTCTGTGTCATCTGGTATCTCTCAGAAAGCACTTTAAATTCAGAATGTATTTTCAAATAAACCAAAATGTTGCATTAAAATCTCATTAGCAGTACTGGTAAATGTTCTAAGTATGTGAGCCTTATAGTCGTTACGTAATTGTGCAACAAACAAGCAAGAATGTACACACACAATAACACTGTGACGTCTGTTCACTATAACAATGCATTCGTCATTTCTGTTTAAATAAGTTCTCTTGGTTCTTGACTGGATATTTCACTTCAAACATTGTTACATGTTAACAGATTCTAAATCTGACAATGCATATTAGTAATGTGAAGCGAAAAATTTTATGGCAAAGACTAAGTTAAAAAGCAGATTATCTTTCAGTAAGCGGTTTTACATGTGAAGTGTGGTGCAATCCTTTACTCTTCCTAGTACGCAGACTTTCAACTTCAAAGCAATTATCATGTTGTTTACATCGGTAAAGAATGCTAAATCTTTTCTCAAGGCTAGCGTCTTTGTTATTTTTCCCTGAGCCAGCGGCCGCACGCAGCTGCCTGCTGTGCGAGTCATTGTCTGTCTCTTTGTTGGCGCGCGCTGTTATTGGGATTAGGAGACCTAACTTCTACAAATTCGCCTTGCCGAGAGGGCCCAGCTCTGTTAGAGTCCCGCCAGTTCTGATGAAATTCACGTCTATCGTTATGATTATATCGTCTGTCGTCATGTCGGTAGTTCCTGTAGTTTCTTTCTTGTCGGTCATGTGGTGGAGAATTTCTCCCTGAATCGTAACTGCACGCTGGACCGTTGCGTCTGAAATTATTCTGTCTCCCTTGATAATAACAGTTCTGGTTATCATATTGTCTGTTTCTATGGTTATCTCTGTCATATTCATTTCTACGGAAATGCGATCTTTCTCTGTAACTATTATTCTGCCAGCGGTTGTCATAAGGGTGGTGTCTGTTTTGGTCACGATTTGTGTTGTGAGAATAGCCTTGTCGTGTCCAGTTATTACTTCTGTCGTCACGGAATTGAGACGGATGTGACCTGTAGTGATTGTTTTCCCGGTTTCGCGTTCCGCGACTGTCAGTGTCAATTTCTAATTCTTGTAAAAGTCCCTGAAATGCTTCAATGTCGTCTTTGCAACGTCCTGCCAAAATAATATGTCGTAAATGTTCAGGCAGTTTGATTAAGCAAATGCGGATGAGTTCTGAGGGGCTGTATGGGTTTGAAAGATACTGATTCTTATGCAACATGTCTTCAAAATATTTGACAAGACTGGAAAATTCAGATTGTTCAAAGTGTTTCATCATCATGATGCTATGTTTTACACGGTCTTGTGTGGCTTGAGACCAATATGCTGAGAGGAAGGCATGGTAAAACTCTCCTTCACTGTGGCAATCGTGAATTACCGATCGCATTCTTACAGCTGGTTCATTCTCTAAGTAGCCACACATAAATTCTAATCTGTGCTCTAACGACCAGTTGGGAGGAAAACAATGCGAGAATTGATGGAGCCATGCTTGTGGATGAATGTCGTTGCCAGAATTCTTAAATGTTTTGAATTTACGTGTAGTAATGAACAGCTTATAGTCAAAATCATCATGTTGGCGAGTCGCATATCGGTCATTGTTAGGTCATGTCGGCCGTTCCATCTCAAAATTCGGTGCACCTTGTCAATTTCTTTCATAACTTCCGAAGTGTCCTGTGTTATTATTTTGTGGTTGTTCCGTATTTCTGTGTCCCTCTTCCCGTATTGGGGCGCGAGTATCCTCTGAAATACGTAATTCTTGTATTACCTGTGTCAGCTGATCTTGTACTTCCCGGATTTCTCTTTTGTACCGTGTATTGATTTGATTTTGATTTTGTTTGAATTTTCTTATTTGTTCATACTCTCCTGTGTCAGTGAAGGCTACGGGTCTTGTGTCATTCAGATCATCATCTACCTTTGTAGATAAGTTAGTGACCTGATCCGAAAGTTCGGCTACTTTCTCCGATAGTGTACTTATTTCCTCCATGTGTCTTTCTGAACCAATTTTCAGGATATCTACTGTGTCCTTTAAGTTTTCCTGAGTTCTTGCAAGTTGCGTAACCGAATCGGTAGATGCAACTGAGTCAATTTTAGCCCACAAGGTCTCATGATTTTCATGAACAATGGTTTGCAGTTCTTTTATGGCTGCTTCGTGATTCTGTAATGCATTTTCATGCCGCGAAAAAATAGGTTGAAAATGCTCACAAATTTGTGTTTTTACGTCATTACAGACTTTTTGACATTTCGATTCAATGTTATGTAACTCAGTAGTTAAATCTTCACGTGTTTGTTCAAGCGTGGTGTGAAGATTTTGTTCCATTGCGTCTAACTGTTGCTGTGTTTGTTTCTGGTGTTGTTCCATTGTGTCTAACTTTTTAAGATTTTGTTCCACTGTGTCTAACTTTTTAAGATTTTGTCCCATTTGTCTCTGATTTTGTTCCATTTGTTGCATTAATTGCAATAATAATGTATTAGTGTCTGGAATCTGTTACTCTACGCTTTTCGGCAGTGCATTTGCACCGGCAACATTCACATTTTGACAAGCAGAAAATGTGTCTTGACTTATTTGAGAAAACGGTGATGATCCAAAACCTGAATCTACAGTATTTGCGAAATTGTGTCCTGTCATTTCGGATCCCTGAGGCGAGCTGTTGCCGACCGATCGATCGATAATGCTTCCCTGTTCACTACCTGTTTCAATGTCTACACCATTGTTTGCAGCCCGCTCCATTTCCCTATGCACAATTACCAAATTACTACTTTGAACATCAGTTAATTCATTACTCGGTGGCGCTAACACACTGCTTTCATTTTCACTGTCATTTCTCAGTTTACTTTGGAGCCTAGTATTACGTTTTTCACACGCCATTATTGTCACAATATTTCACACGATAACACAGAAAAGCACAATTTGAAGAGCAAAATAAAATAACATAGCAATGGAAATAATGTCTACTTAATTGCCAGCGCAGCTGCGAAATACTTGGTGCAAATCTACATGCATGCCACAACTGTTTTACTGTACAAGAATGAAAAACTACAACTACAAAGGAGATTCTCTCTACAATTACGCGCTAGCAATAAACAAAATCTACACTAATTACACAAACTACAAGAAAAAATCAGAAGATTCCAGTGAGGTATCCTCGGCTAAGGGTCGACATATGAAACGTCCCCTTTTAACAATTATACAAGATTGTGCTTAAACTGACACACAGTATTTTGTTAGCGCAACGCAATCTGACTTTCAAAATTCCCTACAAAAGAATGGCCCTGACTAACGTTAAACTATACCTTTCACAAATCACTTACCTCACAAAAATCTTCGCTGCTCAAGCTACTGCAATACAGCGAGCGCCACTACTGCCAGCTAAATAAAAGATTCAAACTATGGAAGGCACTAACTACTGATAGGGATAGTTAGCAAATGAAAGATATTAATAGAGAACAAACAATGTATTTACCTTGATATCATCATATATAAATATAGCAGTTCGTGACAAATTACAAATCTCCGCCATCTCTCTCCCCACATCCACCACTGCTGGCGGCTCACCTCCAACTGCGCAACGCTACGCGCTGTTCACATCCAGCTGCCGCTGCCCAACACTACAATGGCAGACAACAATGCAAACTAGGCACAGACTGCACACAGCACAGCCAGTGATTTTCATATTGAGCGCTACGTAACGTTGCCAATAAGAAAACATAAACAGCCTACTTACATAGAGAAAACATAAACAGCCTACTTACATAGAGAAAACATAAACAGCCTACTTACATAGAGAAAACATAAACAGCCTACTTACATAGAGAAAACATAAACAGCCTACTTACATGGTTTGTGGGGCGCTCAACTGCGCAGTCCCAAGTTTTATACTATCACGAATGATGAAGATGATGATGAAATGATGAGGACAACACAAACACCCAGTTCTCGGGCAGAGAGAATTCCCAACGCGGCCGGGAATCTAACCCGGGATCCCATGATGAGGGAGCAACGCTAGCCACTAGACCACGAGCTGAGGAGAAAAACGTTGTAGAAAGTGTAATTCCACCCAAGCCCACGGAAAAGGCCGCGTCGCGTACGTCACGAAGGTAGGCCTGAACTCGCTCGCTCAGCTCAGCAGACAAAATGCGTTTCTAAACCTGTTAATTCGCAGCTGAGCGTGTACGTACTAACGAGAATTACATCTTCCACTGGAAGCTGCTATTATGAGGTCTTAATAAGTAATACTACTACAACAAAATTTAATTTAAGATTAATACTCGATATAAATCATGTACCGGCTAGTTTATAGCATTTAGTCTCTTCTGCTTAACAGCCTCATTTCATACAAGAAGTAGTGCCTTATGCAACTGATAATCATTTTGGCATGATTTTAAATTTATTGTACCCCAGTACAGCCGTAACAAATTATAAGTACGCCAATGGACTTCCGATCATCGTAGGAATAATAGCAGTAAGACTCCATAACAGCGGACTCGAGTAGAAGATGCAATTCTCGTTTGTACACACCTAGTTACGAGTTGACAGGTGTAGAAACGTAGTTTGTCTATTGAGTTGTGCGAGCGAGCAAGCGCAGGCCTGCCTTCGTGACGTAAGCGCCGCGTCCTGTCTTTCTCGTAGTCCTCGAATTCCACACCGTGACGTCAAAAAACTCTACCAGCTCCCAGTCGACGAACACCTTCTCGTCGCGTATGAGGATCGCTTTAACAGACGCGCATAGAGGGTGAGGCTGCAGTCACACTGAAAGGAGCCTATTTCATTATTTTATTTTGCTCAGAAGCGCCCTAACGGGAGATCCTCTTTGAAAATGGGTCTCCCGGCCAACGCGGTATACGAACTTTCTTTTCTTTAATGACATGGTGAAGCACAAGACGATATGACATTCGTTAAGTCATCAGAGAATAGCTTCCACAACACTAGTGGGAAGACGTAGAGGGCAAACACTGTAGTAGACTGAGACTGTATAAAATAAACAACTGAGGACGTCAGGAGTCGGTGCTTCTCTGATATGAGGAGGTTGGCAGAGGAGACAAAAATCCAGCCGTGCACCCGTACTGCCGTTATCTCACAGCATCACATTATGAGTAAATTACAAAGTATGCCGTCTGGGAGCAGCGTCTGAACGATAAAGAACTTGAAAACCAGAAACGCCGTGGACAGGTACACGGCCTTGACAACTGGCTGACTCGCCTTGGTATCTCAGAGGGGTTGGCCGGCCGCAGTGGCCGAGCGGTTCTACGCGCTACAGTCAGGAACCGCGCGACCGCTACGGTCGCTGGTTCGAGTCCTGCCTCGGGCATGGATGTGTGTGATGTCCTTAGGTTAGTTAGGTTTAAGTAGTTCTAAGTTCTAGGGGACTGATGACCGCAGCAGTTACGTCCCATAGTGCTCAGAGCCAACTGAACCATTTTTGTTGTACACTACTGACCATTAAAATGATACTCCAAGAAGAAATGCAGATGATAAATGGGTATTCGTTGTACAAATATATTGTACTAGAACTGGCATGTGATTACATTTTCACGCAATTTGGGTGCATAGATCCTGAGGAATCAGTACCCAGAACAACCACCTCTGGCCGTAATAACGGCCCTGATACGCCTGCGCATTGAGTCAAACAGAGCTTGGATGGCGTGTACAAGTACAGCTGGCCATGCCCCTTCAACACGATACTACAGTCCAGCAAGAGTAGTGACTGGCGTAATGTGACGAGCCAGTTGCTCGGCCACCATTGACCAGATGTTCTCAATTGGTGAGAGATCTGGAGAATGTGCTGGCCAGGGCAGCAGTCGAACGTTTTCTGTATCCAGAAAGGCCCGTACATGACCTGCAACATGCGGTCGTGCATTATCCTGCTGAATTGTAGGGTTTCGCAGGGATCGAATGAAGGGTAGAGCCACGGGTCGTAACACATATGAAATGTAACGTCCACTGTTCAAAGTACCGTCAATGCGAACAAGAGGTGATCGAGACATGTAACCAATGGCACCCCATAACATCACGCCGGGTGATATGCCAGTATGGCGATGACGGATACACGCTTCCAATGTACGTTCACCGCGATGTCGCCAAACACGGATGCGACCATCATGATGCTGTAAACAGGACCTGGATTCATCCGAAAAAAATGGCTTTTTGCCATTCGTGCACCCAGGTTCTCCGTTGAGTACACCATCGCAGGCGCTCCTGTCTGTGATACAGCGTCAAGGGTAACCGCAGCCGTGGTCTCCGAGCTGATAGTCCATGCTGCTGCAGACGTCGTCGAACTGTTCGTGCAGATGGTTGTTGTCTTGCAAACGTCCCCATCTGTTGACTCAGAGATCGAGACGTGGCTGCACGATCCGTTACAGCCATGCGGATAAGATGCATGTCATCTCGACTGCTAGTGATACGAGGCCGTTGGGACCCAGCACTGCGTTCCGTATTACCCTCTTGAACCCACCGATTCCATATTCTGCTAACAGTCATTGGATCTCGACCAACGCGAGCAGCAATGTCGTGATACGATAAACCGCACTCGCGATAGGCTACAATCCGACCTTTATCAATGTCGGAACCCTCCTTACACGAGGCATCACAACAACGTTTCACCAGGCAACGCCGGTCAACTACTGTTTGTGTATGAGAAATCGGTTGGAAACTTTCCTCATATCAGCACGTTGTAGGTGTCGCCACGGGCGCGAACGTTGCGTGAATGCTCTGAAAAGCTAATCATTTGCATATCACAGCATCCTCTTCCTGACTGTTAAATTTCGCGTCTGCAGCACGTCATCTTCGTGGTGTAGCAATTTTAATGGCCTGTAGTGTATATCCTCCTGAGCGACATCGTGTCAAATTTTGTCGAACTGGACAGTTAGATCGGCAAAATCGCGGACTAGCTGGAGGGCCCTGCCCATAATTTTCCAAACGTCTCAATTAGAGAGAGATCCGGCGAGCTTGCTGGCCAAGGTAGGGTCTGGAAAGAGCAACAAAATGGGGCGTAGAATATCGTCGACACACCACTATGCTATAAGGGTGCCTGGTGTCTGGTGATGGTCGTTCAATTCGAAGCGGGAGTCATCACTGAAGACAATTTTACGACAGTCAATGATATTCCAGGCCGGAGACGTGTCTGGAGAGGCCCCCGACAGCAGTTGAATACCAACGTGACTGTCGAACGCCATACAGTCTGACAACCAGGTGTGATGGTCTGGGGTGCCACTGCATTTCATATCAGGACAGGTTTTGTTGTCATCCACGGCAGCCTTTCAGCACGGCTGTTCATCGACGAGATTCTACACTCTTGCAGTTACGCCTCGTCTGAGGAGAAGAAATCACAACATGGCAGTTCCAAATAACTCTCAGCTTCTCGTTTGGGCCGATACTGATTGCCATTATAGTTGGTGTGAAGGTGCAGTTTTCCACTGCTTGCTTTGTTCCTGTGTCTCAGGGTCGCACTGATACATCCAACACTCGCCTGTGGTAACTGGGTGGCTGAAGAAGTCACCAGACTTGTCCTGACAAAGCTGCAGCTTTTTCGCTAGTGCCTTGATTCGGCGGTCGTTCTGAATGGGTGTGAGAGGTGTCGCGAGACACAGCGGCCAGCGACATTTTTCGTGTTGAAAACTGTCGCGTGAGGTACTGAAAACTGATCCAAGACTTATTTTCACTTATTTCTCTATGTGTCGACTGTGAGGCGATGGTCTTTGAGCATCAGGGCCTCAACTATTCTTGCTGCTCTCGGTACCTCACAAAGGTGGTCTGCCAGTTCGTACCTCGTCATTCTCACTAGTCCGACCATAATGGAACCGTCTACTCCATCTGTCAACTGTACCATGTGTACCATATGCTGGCGCATTGTTGTTGTCGTACACTAAAATGCAAATGTCGTGTGACTAGGACCTCCCGTCGGGTAGACCGTTCGCCAGGTGCAAGTCTTTCGATTTGACTCCACTTAGGCGACTTACGCGTCGATGAAATGATGATGACAAGGACAACACAACACCCAGTCCCTGAGCAGAGAAAATCTCCGACCCTGCCGGGAATCGAATCCGGGCCCTTAGGATTGACATTCTGTCGCGCTGACCACTCAGCTGCCGGGGACGGACTGTCGTACACTTATCTGGGGTGTTCAGAAAGTCTCTCCGCAGTGCCGTATCATACGGCCCGCGCGGCTAACAATCATACGGCACTGTGGAGAGAGTTTTTGAACACCCCGTACCAATTCGGCATACACCCTAAGAAAAAAAGAAAGATGTACCACGAATGCATGATTCGAATGGGACAGAAATCGCTAGATGTTATGTTCTTGTACAGAGAAACAAGTGATTAGAATTTCAGAACGCTTGGATTCCTTTTTTTCCCCAAGAGAAAGAGCTTCACAAACTGAGCAAGTCAAGAGCTTGGTCCACCCCTGGCTCTCATGCAAGCAGTTATTCGGCTTGGTATTGACTGAGTTGTTGGATGTCTTTCCGAGGGATATCATGCCAAATTCTGTCCAACTGGCGCGTTACATCGTCAAAATCTCGAGCTGCCCGTAATGCTCCAGATTTTCTCAGTTGGGCAGTGATCCGACTACTTTGCTGGCTAAGGTAACTCTCGCCGTGTGCGGTCGGGCCCGCCCACATGTTTCCAAGTTTGTTTGGAGTGCGCTGCAGAAGTTTTGCTGGGAAGGCCTTACACATTGTCCATTCATTACCGATCTCTCCCCACGCGATTTCCATACTTTTCGAGCCCGGAAGAAAGACATCCGTGAAAGTAGACTTCCCCCGGACGCCTTGGTACAATCACGGTGTCGTGGGCAACCACAAACATCTTTCTATGAAGGCATTGACCGTCTTGTCTCACAGTGTGATAAATGTATTTATTTTTATGGTAATAGCTTTTCAAATACTAAAAAAAATGGCTCTGAGCACTATGGGACTTAACATCTGTGGTCATCAGTCCCCTAGAACTTAGAACTACTTAAACCTAACTAACCTAAGGACATCACACACATCCACGCCCGAGGCAGGATTCGACCTGCGACCGCAGTGGTCACGCGGTTTCAGACTGAAGCGCCTAGAACCGCACGGCCACACCGGCCGGCTTTAAATACTAGTTTATTTGCTTTTTCCCATCTGTCTCCTTTTCATTTGACTGACGCTTATATTTAATACAAACACAGAAATGAGAAGACAATCGTTCTTATTATTCCGCTTTTTTAAGACGTATTTAACCATTTAACATTTACTTTCTTCGCCTACCTGCACTACGCTCCTCTATGCTTTCGATTTCATTGTCAGTACAGCTTCCATTTCGTCTCTTATACCCTTTCTCATAAAGCAAGAAGGGAACCTCCTCACTCTGACTGATTATACACTGAGGTGTCAAAAGTCATGGGATACCGCTAAGTATAGTGTTGGGCCTCATTTTGCATGGCGTAGTACAGCAACTCGACATGGGATGGAACTCGCAGGAAGTCCCCTGCAGAAGAAATTGAGCCATGCTGCCTCTGTAGCCATCAGTAATTGCAGGAGTGATGCCGGTGAAGGATTTTGTGCACGAATTAACATTCAGGTTATGTCCCATAAACGTTCAATGGGCGGGCAAATCATTCTCTTGAACTGCCAGAATGTTTGTAAGGTAGCAGTATTTTGCACCTTACTGTAATATAATAATTGTTGCAAAGACGTGTTAGATATCGGTTATTATGTTATTTATCAGGCAATCAGTCTATTAAAATTAGTATAGGGAGTATCGGACGGCATAAGACGCGTATTAACTTTAAGAAATTCACATGTTGCATGAAGTCGAGGTTCAGGTGATGTTTTCACGGAGTTTGGCTGGAGCGGACGAGAGGAAGTGCTGAAAGGCAGGGCAGAGGGATGCGGAAATTTACAACCGACCATTCCGAGTCGGCATGCGAAAACGTCCCACTGGGGGAGACGCGCCGCCTGCGCAGGTAGGCACCCACTGCGTGGACAATACAGGCAGGCCTTCGAGGGACGGCGCCTTGTTGGCGCTGGCCGTTACGCCGACGCCACTATGTCGAGACGAGCTGGCGCCTAAGGGAGCCTTCCCACGAGTCTTAAAGTTTTCTGGGGCTTTCTAAGAAATGCGGTTAAGCTAGTGCAATGACCTTTTCCCGCTTGAGGGCGAACAGAGAGACACGATTGGTGGGTTCAGTTTTGAACGGAGTTTCAGTTTGTTACAGAACATTCTAGGCGCAGTAAGGCGCGGATTGTTTTGATTGGCTGGAAGAAGCCAGGAAATAATAGTGGGAGCGAACTGCGCTGGTCTAGAGCCACGGGATTGACCAGCTCGAAAAATAGAGTGGGGGTGCTGATTTTCGAAGAGGGAAGCTTTTGGAGCTGTTATCAAGGAAGCGTCTTAGCTCCTGTAGCGAGCGGTCGTCGTGCTTTCGGCTCTGCTGTAGGAGAGTAAATTGTTTTCAGTGTGCTGTGCGGGACTTTGAATAAGTCTGCCAGCTGCAACTGAAACTAGTATTCAGTCAGGGGAACTGTCGTGTTTTACTGTTAGAGACAGACTGATTCCGCCAATTACGGTTGGGAATATTGTCTCACAGAAAGCAGACAGGAGCAGAGCAATTTCCTTGAGCCACACTTTATTAAAGACGTTACTGGATTCCTCCTTTGCGCTGGTGAGTCCCGTCTTAACGAGTGAGAGACGATTGGAAAGAAGGCAGAATTACCTTTTGAATAGGAGTTTACAAACAGGAAGCCTGTTCGCGAAGATAAATTCATTTTTGTTACATTGAGGCTCCTCGACGTCGCAGACGCCATCGGCAGCTTGCAGACCTGTCCACGATGCTGCATTTGGTAACGTGATGCTCAGCTTCGGCAATTAATCTGATATTACGCACGCCTGTGATTATCAGAGCTCAGTTTTCCAGCCACGCTCTTATTGAGAATTTGGTAATTGAAGTAGGTTTGTCTGAGGTATTTTATGCCGTCCGGCAAGGGGAGAGAGTAGAAAATGACAAGTACAGATGCGTTATCCGACCTTAAGAGTTAGTTTTGGAATTTAAGGGCCATTGCCATTACTACCTTGATTTCATCAGTTATAAATGTATGTCATTGTTCAGTTTGATGTTAGGAAGATTATTGTTCAATACATATGTTCAGTGCTATCCTTGTTTGTTTAGTAGTGATCAGTTCCCTGAACACTATTTAGTTATTAAATATTAATCAAAATTAGCAAGGGGGCAGTTTTAATTAACAGGTTAGGCCTCATAACAGGCCTTCAGCCAGAGCCAACGACCCGATCCAGTAGGGAAAGTGAACAAGTAAAAGCATTCTTGTTAAAACCCTCCCGACATTTGGCGGACCCGCCTAGGATCCCTTATCATCATTTATTGAAGTGAACCAATTCCACGTTCTTCAAATCAATCGTGTACTGTTGTGGCCCAGTGACATGACCCTCGTTTTGAAACATGAAGTCCATGAGTAGCCGCAAAAGGTCCCCAAGTAGCCATATCACCATTTCCAGTAATGATCATTTAAGTTGGACCACAGGACCCACTCCAGTGCGTGTAAACACAGCCCATATCGTTGTGGAGCCACCACCAGCTAGCACACTGGCTTGCTGATAAACTGGTCTGCGCCACACTCGGACAGTGTCATCAGCTCTTACCGACTGAAACCGGGCCCCTCTGACCAGACCGTGGTTTTCCAGTCGTCTGCGGTCCAACCGATACGGTCAGGAGCCCAGGAGATGCGCTGCAGAGGATGTCGTGCTATTAGCAAAGGCACTTCGCATCGGTCGCCTTCTGCCGTAGACCATTAACTCCAAATTTCGCCGCACTGTTCTAACGGATACGTTCGTCGCACGTCCCTCATTGATTTCTGCGGCTACTTCACGCAGTGTTGCTTGTCTGTTAGCACTGACGAGTCCACGCAAACGCCGCTGCTCTCGGTCGTTAATTGAAGACCGTCGGCCACTGCGCAGTCCGTGGTGAGAGGTAATGCCGGAAATTTGGTGTTCTCGGCACACTCTTGACACTGGGGATTAAGGGATATTGATTTCCCTAACGATTTCCGAAATGTAATGTCCCATGCGTTTAGGTCCAACTAACAGTCCGCGTCAAACTCTCTTAATCTAGACGTGCCGTCATAATCACAGTAACCTTTGCACATAAATCACGTGTGTACAAATGAGAGTACCGCCAATACACTGCCGTTATATGCGTTGCGTACGTGATGCTACAACCATCTGTATATGGACATATCGCCATCCCATGTCTTTTGTCATCTCAGTGTAATGTGTATGTATACTGGGTGATCAGAAAGTCAGTATAAATTTTAAAACTTAATAAACCACGGAATAATGAAGATAGAGAGGTAAAAATTGACACACATGCTTGGAATGGCATGGGGTTTTATTAGAACAAAAAACAAAAAAAATTCACAAAATGTCCTACAGATGGCGCAGGACAACAAAGCTGCTACTGTGACGGGTGAGAGGTACGCCGATATGTTACAGAATTTCATTATCCCCAGCCTGGCTGATAAACACCTGCTGGAACGTAGGATGTTTATGCAGGATGGCGCTCCACCCCATATTGCTGGACGCGTGAAAGATCTCTTGTGCGCGTCGTTTGGTAATGATCGTGTGCTCAGCCGCCACTTTCGTCATGCTTGGCCTCCTAGGTCCCCAGACCTCAGTCGGTGCGATTATTGGCTTTGGGGTTACCTGAAGTCGCAAGTGTATCGTGATCGACCGACATCTCTAGGGATGCTGAAAGACAACATCCGACGCCAGTGCCTCACCATAGCTCCGGACATGCTTTACAGTGCTGTTCACAACATTATTCCTCGACTACAGCTATTGTTGAGCAATGATGGTGGACATATTGAGCATTTCCTGTAGAGAACATCACCTTTGCTTTGTCTTACTTTGTTATGCTAATTATTGGTATTCTGATCAGATGAAGCGCCATCTGTCGGACTTTTTTGAACTTTTGTGTTTTTCTGCTTCTAATAAAACCCTATGTCATTCCAAGCATGTGTGTCAATTTGTACCTCTTTATCTACATGTTCCGTGATTTATTCAGTTTTCAAATTTATACTGACTTTTTGATCACACGGTACTTCCACATCAAGAGCTGCCATACGATGGTTTGTTGTAGGGAGGGGGGGATGGAGGGGAGGGGGGTAAACCGGGGCAAGAAAGAGTGTAACGCATTTTTAACATTATAGAAGATGAAGTGTGACTTGCAAGCAGCCATAAAGAATTTCAGCTCCCCCCTCCCCCCCCCCCCCCACCCTTTTAAAAACCTGCGTTTTAAATGGTTTTCTTGAAAGGAATTCTCCTTACTACACTTTATTTTTTCCTTTCGCGAAGATGTAGCGGATGGGGGGAGGTCCAGTATGGGCGTCCTTGATACACATAGATAAGATCTGTAGCTCTATCTGTCCTATGACAGGCAATTTAAATGACTGTGGATGTTTCTGACATGTTTGAAAATGACAGTAATGTTCAACGAAAAGAAAATGAGCTTTAGTTAAATAATATGCATCGTTTAAGAAATGGTGTGCTACAGTACTACTGTACAGATCAAAATTGGAAAAAAAATGGAGTTAGACCTGAATCGAACTCTCTATCTTGTGTATTTTAACGCGAAACTCTACCCAGGGCAATAACTAAGCAGCAAAGCTGCAGAGGAATGAACGAAGATACTTCCAGTACAAGCAGTGATAGTGTTATCAAACTTCCTTTATTGACGTCAGGTTTCTTTACCGAAAATACTCACGGCACGAAATTTTGTTATGCACGGTTTTGTACTGTTGGTACAGAAGGAATCGTGTTATGGCGTCCAAGTGTACAAAATGTAGACAGACTTACTCCTCCCTAGTTCACGCAGTTGCACACTCCAGTTCCCGCCAGATCACCGAATTCAAGCAACATAACGCACTCCGTTTTCAGGCCACAAGTGGCCTATCGGGACCATCCGACCCCGTATCATCCTCAGTTGAGGGTGCGGATTGGAGGTGCGTGTGGTCAGCACACCGCTCTCCCGGTCGTTACGATGGTTTTCTTTGACCGGAGCCGCGACTATTCCGTCGAGTAGCTCCTCAATTGGCATCACGAGGCTGAGTGCACTCCGAAGAATGGCAACAGCGCATGGCGGCTGCACGGTCACCCATCCAAGTGCCTACCACGCCCGAAAGCGTTTAACTTCGGTGATCTCACGGGAACCGGTGTATCCGCTGCGGCAAGGTCGTTGCCCAATTCAAGCAACATCTGTCTTCGTTAATCCTCGAATGGGTGATCGTTTGGGTATGGGACGAGTTGTTGAATCTGCGGCAAAGAAGGTGTCGATGTGGCCTCCGACTGAAAGTCTTACAGCATGCCGGTGGGTCGTACGGCATCAGTGTGTAAGTAGGCTGTTTGGTTTTTTTATTGGTAACGCCACCTCTGTATGAAAATCACTGGCTGTGCTGTGTGCAGTCTGTGGCTGCTTTGCATTGTTGTCTGCCATTGTAGTGTTGGGCAGCGGCAGCTGGATGTGAACAGCGCGTAGCGTTGCGCAGTTGGAGGTGAGCCGCCAGCAGTGGTGGATGTGGGGAGAGAGATGGCGGAGTTTTGAAATTTGTCATGAACTGCTATATTTATATATGATGATATCAAGGTAAATACATTGTTTGTTCTCTATTAATATCTTTCATTTGCTAACTATCCCTATCAGTAGTTAGTGCCTTCAGTAGTTTGAATCTTTTATTTAGATGGCAGTAGTGGCGCTCGCTGTATTGCAGTAGCTTGAGTAGCGAAGATTTTTGTGAGGTAAGTGATTTGTGAAAGGTATAGGTTAATGTTAGTCAGGGCCATTCTTTTGCAGGGATCTTTGATAGTCAGATTGCGTTGCGCTAAAAATATTTTATGTCAGTTTAAGCACAGTCATGTATAAATTTGTTCTAAGGGGACGTTTCATATGTCGACCCTTAGCCGAGGATACCTCACTGGAATCTTCTGATTTTTTTTTCTTGTAGTTTGTGTAATTAGTGTAGCTTTTGTTTATTGCTAGCGCGCAATTGTAGAGAAAATCTCCTTTGTAGTTGTAGTTTTTCATTGTTGTACAGTAAAACAGTTGTGGCATGCATGTAGATTTGCACCAAGTATTTCGCAGCTGCAATTAACTAGATGTTATTTTCAGTGCTATGTTAATGTGTTCTCTTATTTTTGATCTTCAAATTGTGTTTTTCTGTGTTGTCGTGTGAAATACTGTGACAATTATGGCGTGTGAAAAACGTAATACTAGGCTCCAAAGTAAACTGAGAAATGACAGTGAAAATGAAAGCAGTGTGTTAGCGCCACTGAGTAATGAATTAACTGATGTTCAAAGAAGTAATTTGGTAATTGCGCATAGGGAAATGGAGCGGGCGGCAAACAATGGTGTAGACAGTGAAACAGGTAGTGAACAGGGAAGCGTTATCGATCGATTGGTCGGCAACAGCTCGCCTCAGGAATCGGGAATGACAGAACACAATATTGCAAATACTGCAGACTCAGGTTTTGGGTTCCCACCGTTTTCTCAAATGAGTCAAGACACATTTTCCACTTGTCAAAATGTGAATGTTGCCGGTGCAACTTCACTGCCGAAAAGCACTGAGGAACATGTTTCAGACATCAGTGCATTGTTATTACAATTAATGCAACAAATGGGACAAAAGCTTGAAAAGTTAGACACACTGGAACAAAATCAGAGACAAACACAACAACAGCTTCAAAAGTTAGACTCATTGGAACAAACTCTTGAACAAACGCGTGAAGATTTAACTACTGAGCTACATAACATTGAATCGAAATGTCAAAAAGTCTGTAATGACGTAAAAACTCAAATTTGTGAGCATTTTCAACCTATTTTTTCGCGGCATGAAAATGCATTACAGAATCACGAAGCAGTCATAAAAGAACTGCAAATTATTGTTCATGAAAATCATGAGACCTTGGAAGCTAAATTTGACTCAGTTGCATCTACCGATTCGGTTACGCAACTTGCAAAAACTCAGGAAAACTTTAAGGACACAGTAGATACTCTGAAACTTGGTTCAGAAAAACACACTGAAGAAATAAGTACACTATCGGAGAAAGTAGCCGAACTTTTGGATCAGGTCACTAACTTATCTACAAAGGTAGATGATGATCTGAATGACACAAGACCCGTAGCCTTCACTGACACAGAAGAGTATGAACAAATAAGAAAATTCAAACAAAATCAGAATCAAATTAATACACAACACCAAAGAGAAGTCCGGGAAGTACAAGATCAGCTGACACAGGTAATACAAGAATTACGTATTTCAGAGGACACTCGCGCTCCAATACGAGAAGAGGGACTTAGAAACACGGAAAAGCCGCAAAATAATAACACAGGGCATTTCGGAAGTTATGAAAGAAATTGGCAATGTGCACCGAATTTTGAGATTGAACAGCCGACACGACGTAACAATGACCGACATGCGACTCGCCGACATGATGATTTTGACTATAAGCTGTTCATTACTACACGTAAATTCAAAACATTTAAGAATTCTGGCAACGACATTCATCCACAAGCATGGCTACATCAATTCTCTCATTGTTTTCCTCCCAACTGGTCATTGGAGCACAGGTTAGAATTTATGTGTGGCTATTTAGAGAATGAACCAGCTGTAAGAATGCGATCGGTCATTTACGATTGTCACAGTGAAGGAGAGTTTTACCATGTCTTCCTCTCAGCATATTGGTCTCAAGCTACACAAGACCGAGTAAAACATGGCATCATAATGATGAAACATTTCGAACAATCTGAATTCTCCAGTCTTGTGAAATATTTTGAAGACATGTTGCACAAGAATCAGTACCTGTCAAACCCATACAGCCCCTCAGAACTCATCCGCATTTGCTTAATCAAATTACCTGAACATTTACGGCATATTATTTTAGCACGACGTTGCAAAGACGACATTGAAGCTTTTCAGGGACTGTTACAAGAACTAGAAATTGACACTGATAATCGCGGAACGCGAAAACAAGAACACAACAATTACAGGTCACATCCGTCACAATTCCGTGACGACAGAAACAATAACCGGACACGACTGGTCTATTCTTACAACGCAAATCGTGACCAAAACAGACACCACCCATATGACAACCGCTGGCAGAGTAATAATAGTTACAGAGAAAGATCGCATTTCCGTAGTAATGTCTATCGCAGAGACAATCAGAGAAACAGACAATATGGGAACCAAAACAATTATTATCAAGGGAGGCAGAATAACTTCAGACGCAACAGTTCGGCGCACAGTTACGATTCAGGGAGAAACTCTCCACCACGTGACGGACAAGGAAGAAACTACGGAATCTACCGACATGACGACAGACGATATATTCATAACGACAGACCTGAATTGCATCAGAACTGGCGGGATTCAAACAGAGCAGGGCCCTCTCGAGGAGGTGAATTTGTAGAAGTTAGGTCTCCTAATCCCAATAACAACGCGCGCCTACAAAGAGACAGACAATGACTTGCGCCGCAGGCACCCACGTGCGCCGGCTGGCTCAGAGAAAAATAACATAGACGCTAACCTTGAGAAAAATTCCAGTATTCTTTACCGACGTATACCACATGATAATTGCGTTGAAGTTGAAACTCTGCATACTAGGAAGAGTAAAGGTTTACACCATATTTCACATGTAAAACCATTTATTGAGAGATAATCTGCTTTTTAACTTAGTCTTTGGTATAAAACTTTTCACTTCATATTTCTAGTATGCTTTGTCAGACTTAGAATCTGTTAACATACAACAATGTTTGAAGTTAAATATCCAATCAAGAACCAAGAGAACTTATTTAAACAGAAATGACGAATGCATTGTTATAGTGAACAGACGCCACAGTGTTATTGTGTGTGTACATTCTTGCTTGTTAGTTGCACGATTATGGAACGACTATAAGGCTTACATACTTAGGACACATACTGGTACTGCTAATGAGATTTTAATGCAACATTTTGGTTTACTTGAAAATATATTCTGGATTTAAAGTACTTTCAGTGAGATACCAGATGACATAGTGGTTAGTTTATGTTTCTACACGATTTTATCACGACGCTACTAATGAGTGACAATTTACAATGTTGCTTTTGCGGTGTATCTGTTTTATATCCGCACAGTTTTTCTGAATTCTTCTGGAAAGCAAAACATGTTTTAGTAGTAAGCTACAATGTGAGGGCCTTTTTCGTAGCACAACAATACTTTACAGTATAGTATTTTCTTGATCACAGTAATGTACATAATAATTACGATATCTATACACAAAGCATTTCACTTTCGTTTGTGATGGTAGGTACATTGACTTCTGCAGAACTTAGCTTTCGGAGGACGATAATTACGACACTTCCACAGAATTATCTTACAGCAAGACGCACATTTAGCGCTACAGGACACGCATTTGAGTGATTAATTTTGTACTTAAAACATTTATTTTTAAAGATATTTGAAGTACAATGATACGAAGTTTTTCCATGATACATTTCATTCCATTGCTGTAATCTGTAACACCTGAGGGTGTAATTACATTAATCCTCAGGGGGGTACACACTTACTTTGTGTACCATGTGTGTGGCAACCACAAGGAACCCTAGCTAATATGGTATTTGCTTATACAACTTTACACATTGGTACCATATTTCTCTAACACACAAATTACACAGCTATCTGATCATGTAACTGAGAGATAAACTTTTTTTATTACATCAGTGACATATGTTTATGCAATTACAGAGTTGGATTACTTCACACTTACGAAATTGTATTTTGTCTGTACTGTGTGATCTGTTCATATTTTTTCGGAACCATTGTGATACTATGAGAGCTTTGAATGATATATTTGGTAAGGGAGCATGATTTTAAAGTGCGTTTGAGGTAGATGACACTATTGAAATGAGCAGAGAATTTTTTTAGGTTTTGAAATTATTGCAGAAAGCTACGACGTTTTTGAGATTTGATTGAGGTGTTATGGTGTTATTATTACGACGACGATGTGTATTATGCTGTTGAGGAATGTTTATTATGCTACGTATTTCTCACGATGAAATATTGAAGAAGTGTCGACGAATATGTATATGTATAATGAGGTAAGGAATAATGAGTAGTGTTTAGGGACTCTTGACTTGTGAAAAAGGATGTTGGAAACCAAGAATCGTGCTTTAAGAGTTATGAAATGTGCGTAAATGCATGACTGTATCACAATGCTGACGAATATTTTATTTGGACACTTATATTTATAGGATTTTCTTTCTACAGATTTGCAACGCTAATTCTTGACCTGTGAAATATTTTTATGTGAGACTGTCACTGTAGCGGAAACTGCTGTCGTAAATATTTCCGTAAGAAAGTTAAGTGACCACCTGCACGTAATGCGTCGCGGGCACCCACCTGGGCGACAGCCGCCCGAAAAAAAGCCATTAGCCTTTCAGCAGCACAGGTAGAAAAAAAAAAGGGAGGTCATTATCCTCGGAAATATTCTTACATCTGCAAACCTGATAATGACAAGTGTCTTTCTATGAGAGTTGAGAGCTACTGACTTATGAAATGCCACATAGCTATTGAATGATGTTTTTTTGCTTTGGTTTGCGTAATTACTTATTTCATTTGACATCTGTTTTCCAGCTGTGTTGCAGCATTGGTTTCATAAAATAAAATTAAATGCATTTGCTAATGTGAACACTTTCTGTCAACAGATCTATTAAATAATAATTTTGTGATCCACATTCTTCAAAAAAGGAACACTTGGAAAGGAAAGAACAATAAGAAGGGACTAGTAACAGTAACTGGACACATAATTTTCTTTTCAAGTACATGGTAATATTTCTTTTACAATACATAGACATTAAGATGTGAATATACATTTCCCTTATCTGCATTGTTGTTTTTACTGTAATATTTTTTATGCTTGAGCTTTGTCATGCTTAGGTATACGTCATAGCATTTACTGCTGCTGTTTGCCAGGCATAGTGTTACTGAATTTGACTTTGTATTACTCTGTTAAGCTTTTCTTGTTGCTGCACATTGGCTCATATTAGTTGTAATTTTGCATTTTTTCTGTTAATTTAGATTTACTGTAGCTTGCTTTGCAATTTTCCATTTTTTTGGTCATTGCTGTTACTTGTTTTGTGCTGCTGCATTGCCTCGTCCCTTAGTTTAGCATCTGAGCTCAGTAGATTTAAGTTAGCTTAAGAGGGGGTAGACTATATAAGAGAATGAGTTGCGATGAATTGGAAGAAATGCATTGAGAAGTTAAACGAAAAAAGTACAGAAAGCAGGTATAGATAGTACTTTTGGGAATAATGATGAACAAAGGGAGATCTCCATGCAAAATACTGCAGTAAAACAAACCCTGTCCTTTCCTTTGGTGTCATCCCTCTATATGTTTGTGTACTCTTGTGTATTTGTGTTTTTCCTGTCTTTATGTGTTTATCTGATAAGAATTGTAGAATTTTTCTAGTACTAAGCTACATTCACTATGATGAGGAATACTGTTATCCTCAAATATAATTGGCATTAATAATATGTGATTTACCTTATAAATATGCTTACACATTATTTATTCTGTTTTGTTTTAATGCTCATGTGTGAAATTGATGTTTCAAAAGTTATTCTGATCTTTTATGTATTTACTAATGTCATAATTCCTGCAACACTGATGTATATGTTATTTCGATTCTTTTGTAAAGCCCATGTTACTACAAATCTTATCTGTATTATTATGTTTTTAATGATGTATTTTGTACCTTAGTTATTGTATTCTCATGTTATAAAATTGTAATTGACACCAGTTTATCAAACTAAGCAACTTGTAAGCATTCATTTCACTGCACACATTTCCGTTGGTCATAGTATATGGACAATATGTGAGAAGTAGGGACTGATAGTGTTTGCACGTGTGTTAATAATTCAGCAAGGGACTGGATAACAACATTGCTGGTTCTAAGGACAATTCCAAAAACTTTGTGAGTGCACAAGTGGTGGTTATGGACTTGCTATATTATCCGCAAGACTCTTCAATGGTGATTGTGCACCTGCACAGTCACAACAGATGGCTGTTGGCTATCTCTACAAGGACTACAGTGGGTCTACATCAACCATCAATACCATCATCTCTACAAGGACTGCAGTGGGTCTGCACCTCTGGTGGCCCACCAATACCGTAATCTCTACCAGGACTACAGTGGGTCTGCTCTGTGATGACCTACCAATACTCTTCAAAACGTCGAATGACTCTGCTGTGGGTTTGCTATGTTGTGGCCCATTACCTGTCAGCATGTCAAGAGTCAGCACTGTCTTTCTGATGGAAGGACACTACTTCTTCAAGACTGCGTGGAAATCCACTACTTCTGTGTGCATTCTCTTTTACTGTTCAGACTTTGAAAAAAAAGAAAAACACTGTAATTTTACTGTGATGAATCAGGACTGTCTTTATGGACTGTGAGAAAATTTTAGCTTTTGACCAACATTGTATCAATAAGTGTGTGCCTTTGATTTCTTTGTTATTGTAATTGTGAAAAAAATTTTAACAAATATGTATTGGCCAGTGCCCAAAAAAATTTGTAAAATTTTTTGTGGGGAGCATGGGGGCTATGTAAGTAGGCTGTTTAGGTTTTTTTATTGGTAACGCCACCTCTGTATGAAAATCACTGGCTGTGCTGTGTGCAGTCTGTGGCTGCTTTGCATTGTTGTCTGCCATTGTAGTGTTGGGCAGCGGCAGCTGGATGTGAACAGCGCGTAGCGTTGCGCAGTTGGAGGTGAGCCGCCAGCAGTGGTGGATGTGCGGAGAGAGATGGCGGAGTTTTGAAATTTGTCATGAACTGCTAACTATCCCTATCAGTAGTTAGTGCCTTCAGTAGTTTGAATCTTTTATTTAGCTGGCAGTAGTGGCGCTAGCTGTATTGCAGTAGCTTGAGTAGCGAAGATTTTTGTGAGGTAAGTGATTTGTGAAAGGTATAGGTTAATGTTAGTCAGGGCCATTCTTTTGCGGGGATCTTTGATAGTCAGATTGCGTTGCGCTAAAAATATTTTATGTCAGTTTAAGCACAGTCATGTATAAATTGTTCAAAGGGGAAGTTTCATAAGTGTAACGATTATCAAAAACAAGGAGTTGACGTTAGCTTGACGTTTGTTGCGTGCTGCCTGCGTGGTTTCGCCAGTTTGATCGCCAGCAGCGTACTTCGCGCGTCATCGGCCGTGCCCGCAGGAGAGTCCGCGGCCACACGGTACGGTCGATCGATGAATAAGGAATGGGGAGCGTGTGATGGGACGCGACGCCCGCCCCTGCGCCGACACCGCAGCTGATTCAGTATTTATTTTGGTGCGGGGCGTGGCCTGGTTTCCGCAGCCGCCGCGCCACAGCCTGACCGACTGTCTGAGCGGCTGCAAGGCCGGCAGCGTGCAAATAACGCGGTGAAACTATCGATACCGCTTCGCTGTTTTATGCTAGCCTTTATAAATTAACAGTTTTATAGCTCCAGTCACGATAATTTTACTTACTGGCACGACTTGTTTCGCCACCATGCAATCATCAGGTGTCTCGGAGTTATTTATACATGAGTTGTTTATTACCAGTTCAAGCGAAGTGACGAGAATACATTTTCTGCTGTTGCGCCAGTGATATTATTTTCCCAATATTATACCCCTCGCTCCACGAAATTAATTCATTTTAGTGTGGGCTATCATGTGTGGCGTATATTTAAGGTGGAATGACAAGGTGACAGACGAAAATATTGCTCAAATTCAATTTTTTTTCTATGTACTGGAATGTAGTAGCCAAATGGGGTATGCTGCAATGAATAAAGCGTACATTGAAGTTTCTATTGGTATTTTTCGACGAAAAATATTATCTTCGCTGTATAATTGGGATTTTTCTGAGGCAGCTTTCAAAGGAGGTAGATAGATGGTTGTCGCTGTAACTCCGGTTGTAGTTATCTTAAACATGAAATTAACGTATCACCCTGAGCCTTACACGTACAATTTCAGTTCGCCGTAGGGAACTGCAAAAAAAAAAAAAAAAAAAAAAAAAACTCTTTTCGTGAAATTAAAGATATTTGAAAAAAATCGTCATTTCTTAGACCCCCTTTTTGGCCGAAAAAAATACTAAATATTAACATAAAATAAATTATCTACGTTGATCTGAAGAGAATACAATTTGCTTCAAGGGAGATAAAAAATCACTAAAATTGGGTGAAAACTGCAGCGTGGGCCACGACAGCCACTACAGCCATGCCGAAAACCATGGTTTTGAGAGAAAACCGTTTAAAATTTGACAAGTATTTATCATATAAAAAAAGGACAAAGCTTGAACTTACGGGATATCATCGACGCCTGGTCCATAATAACTGTCTCGCCGGTTAGTCGATGGCTGCTTTCTGCTACTTTGACCTGATAAGCCCTCATTTTCGTGTTCGAAGCCCTTTAAGTAGGTGAGCGGATCGCCACTGGCGTCTCTATCTTCGCAGAATCGGTGCATTTCATGGCATTTGCCAAGTGAATTAATGTAGTATGGCCTAAACTGAACAGACGTACGGCCACTGTTGAAGCAATGTTGACAATTTCACCTCCTCTCGATGTTATTTTTGGAACGTATCTCCGAACGAGAAAAGTTGTTGTGTTCGAGATGTTGGTAAACATTTGCACCATTAGAATAAGCCCTAAACATCTCAAGGACCCAACGAAGGGAGCGTGGGCGAGGAACAGGTTTTCTGATGCCGAGGCATGCCATGCACGCTAGGCTTCAAAATCAAATGTTGTTCAAATGTGTGTGAAATCTTACGCGACTTAACAGCTAAGGTCATCAATCCCTAAGCTTACACACTACTTAACCTAAATTATCCTAAGGACAAACACTCTCAGCCATGCCCGAGGGAGGACTCGAACCTCCGCCGAGACCAGCCGCATAGTCCATGACTGCAGCGCCTCAGACCGCTCGGCTAAACCCGCGCGGCCCGTCGGCTTCAAACCCTCACACAATCGTTGCTTTTTGGAGTTCACGTATAATATTTTGCGGAATAATTCTTCAATGTATATGGATTCGAACTTCGTAGTAAAAAAGTTTCGAATTTTTTTCCACTGTCACCTTGTCGTTCCCCCTTAAATACTCCTAGTGATATCATTACTCTCTTTTTGTGAAAATGTATTCTTACTGGCATACGAAGTGCTGGATCAAACACAACGACGTAACTTCACCCACTTGTCACATGCCAAAGATTCTTCAAATGCTAACATGATATTGGTAACCCAATACATACACCAACAATATGGGTATTGTTTTATCTATTTCGGTTGCAGTATTTCCTACAGTACAATATGGGTATTTTTGTGCAAGCGTTATACAATGCGATGATTCTGTATTTATAAAGTTATTCAGTATGACCCAGATTCTTTTAATTAAGTGGAATAGTTGTCAATATTTGCCTTTGATCTTACTGGATAAATATTGCGAGGCTACTGTTAATGTAACAAGAATTGAACATTGGAGAAATTTTCATAGTAATATACATAATTTTGAAATGAAGAACTTAAAATTTTCCTGACAGACACAATACATGGTTATACCCTGTTCAATGACAGATTAGAAAATAATAACGTAAAATTCTTTAAAAGTTTGTCCAGTGTTTAATGATTGTTCCATTAATAGTAAAAAAACTCTGCAATGTTCATCCAATAATAAATAACCCCATTAATTCACAAAATCTGAATAATAATGATTAAGTTAATAAAAACGAAGTGGATGCATTTTAACATATGCCGTTCTTGAATGTGACCTCTATACAAAGATTAGAAAGATAGTATTAACAAATGACAAATTTAACCAACGATTTAACCAGAGATAGGTTTGAAACTGATCTGATGTTCACGATGTTCATACACGAAAAAAAGTCTCGATGGACAATGCGCATAATCTCACAATGATAAGCAGATTGACATGAGTATTTCTGCGTACATCTTGTATTGTTTACAGTTTGCTTAGTGAGAGTGATAACCGAAAATTAGTAACCGTTTACACTAGTTTTAAAAGCAAAACGTGTCGACAACAAATGAGATTGTTTGTAGTTGAAGTGATTGCTGTCCCACAGGCCGCTAGTAGGGGAGGGGGCGGGGGACTGAGTTAATAAAGTGCTCAGTGACTGCTTTATATTCATTAGTTAAAATATTAGTTAAAATTGTAAAGAAATAAAATAACTATCTGCTATATAAACTGAACATTGGAGTGTTTACAGTGAATGACTTGTTTCACTCATTTGCTGAAGATGCCTTCACCGTTACAATCAGCCAATACTTAGGGTCGTTCGCAACCACTCACAAAACGTTATATTCACTAGATACTCTGATAACTGCAAAATAAATCACATTAGGATTTGGCCAATACGAAAGATTTGTATACCCAGAAAGCCTTGTCATATATGACGATCAGATTTCTTCTACCAACACAATACAGTTCGTCCTTAAATAATATACCCTAGTCTCGAAGTTTTAAAGTAAGGCAGCACGCTGAGCAACAGCCAAATAGTAGTTCATAAAATGATTAGCATGTACAAGACAATATGGCTTAAACAACACCCTCTTACCTCAGAGTTTGAAATTTAACAGGCACAGACATAGAAAACAACTTAAAATAACACTACACAAAACAACTAGCATGTGGAGTTGCACTTAACTTTCTAACCCCAAGGCATCGTATAGTTATAATCAGGCACGTATATATAATAACAACTAGTACTAGTTTAAATGAAAGACTAAAAGCAAAAATAACATTTCCGAGCCACTGCTTTAGCGTGTGGAGTTGCCCTTAACTTTCAAACCTCCAAGGCATCATATAGTTGCAACCAGTCACGTATAATTAATAACAACGCGTGCTAGTTTAAATCAAAGGCTTCAGGCAAAAATAACATTTCCCGGTAGCACAACGAACTCTGGGAATACATTGGTAGGCCCACAAACTGCTGAGAGGTGACCCACCTGGAACAAAGTCTACAATTAAGGAGTCCACATTACATCAGTGAGAAAGTAACACTCGCATCCTACATGTCGTTAAATAGAGTGCGTGTATCCACAGCATATTCCCTCCTGGAAAATGGAGTATTCTCAAACAGATGTGCCAAGCATTCCTTGAGACGCTCGGTTTCGAACAACCACAGTTCAAAAATGGTTCAATTGGCTCTGAGCACTATCGGACTTAACATCTATGCTCATCAGTCACCTAGAACTTAGAACTAGTTAAACCTAACTAATCTAAGGACACAACACCCAGTCATCACGAGGCAGAGAAAATCCCTGGCCCCGCTGGGAATCGAACCCGGGAACCCGGGCGCGGGAAACGAGAACGCTGCCGCACGACCACCAGCTGCGGACGACAACCACAGTGCCGGGCGGTAATTCGAATTGCAGGAGACATGAAAACCAACTGTTTGGTGCATGTACCATCGTAAACAGTCACGTCACTACGCCGCTCAACTTCACACAGCACTCGTAGCCCAACTGCCAACAATGAGGTCTGTTGAAACTTCCTGGCAGATTAAAACTGTGTGCCCGACCGAGACTCGAACTCGGGACCTGGAGGCGAGGTACTGGCAGAAGTAAAGCTGTGAGTACCGGGCGTGAGTCGTGCTTCGGTAGCTCAGATGGCAGAGCACTTGCCCGCGAAAGGCAAAGGTCCCGAGTTCAAGTCTCGGTCGGGCACACAGTTTTAATCTGCCAGGAAGTTTCATATCAGCGCACACTCCGCTGCAGAGTGAAAATCTCATTCTGGAATGAGGTCTGTTTTCTGTCATCTCAGGATATTCCTCTCCGAAGGCTCACAACCGACTATACTCGCGGGCTCTCTCCACGCTTCGATTCAGCGGCAATGTGTCGCGAAGCAGCACACTGCTTCACACAGAAAAACCTATGATTTATCTTTTCCTGAACACTCGTTTTTAGTGTAGTAGGGCTTGGCTCTGAGCACTATGGGACTTAACTGCTGAGGTCAGCAGTCCCCTAGAACTTATAACTACTTAAACCTAACTAACCTAAGGACATCACACACATCCATGCCCGAAGCAGGATTCGAACCTGCGACCGTAGCGGTCGCGCGGTTCCAGACAGTAGCGCCTAGAACCGCTCGTCCACTCCGGCCGGCAGCAGGGCTTTGCCCTTGTTTTTTGCACTACACTGGATTTATCACCTGGAAAGTATACATGCTTCTTTCAACTGCAAAGTGGGGCGCAAGTAGATTACTAAATACAAGGAGAAAAGAAGAATAATGCTCCTGAACTGCATGTTACATATTCGATTTCTTTTTCGTCTCGAGAACAGAATTCTCGATTCCTCGTAGTTGTCATTTTTGGCCATCTCTACACTGCGGTCTTGAAATATGTGTTGCTATCACATTGCTTGGATGTTGTTGTAGCCTAAGCGGTATGGGAACGAGAGGAAAAAAAATGGTTCAAATGGCTCTGAGCACTATGGGACTTAACATCAGAGATCGTCAGTCCCCTAGAACTTAGAGCTACTTAAACCTAACTAACCTAAGGACATCACACACATCCATGCCCGAGGCAGGATTCGAGCCTGCGACCGCAGCGGTCACGCGGTTCCAGACTGTAGCGCCTAGAACCGCTCGGCCATCGCGGCCGGCGGAACGAGAGGAAAGCGGGGCCGTAACTTGCTGGAGGGCGTGATTCTGTGTCCCTAAAGAGTCTGTTTCCCATCAGTCACCGAGCGGTGACGAAGCATTCGGTATCTTACTGTGAAGAGCAGTTGCAGTTTATCAGTCACAGTGCCCTGAGATTAATAATATCGCATGAGAAGAATTTTACTTACTTCATGAATATGATAACCCCCTTCTAAAGCTGAATAGTATTCACGCTTTTACACGGTGTGGACCCTGCGCTCAGTCACTGGTAACAGCACCATGTATACATACACCAAAAGCAATGAACTGACTGACTCACCGTCGTCCAGCCCAAACTGCGAGGCTTATAAAATTTAATTCCATAAGAGGATGAAAGGTTTTTTGAAAATATGTCTCTATTAAGGCAATCTTGAAGCTAGATCTACGGAAACTGGTATTTTGTTTTTCGGTTAGAAATACAGAAATACCTAGTTCAGCATTTTTGGATATTTAACCCTATGGGGGTGAAATACTGGACGAAACATTTTTAAAAATAATTGTTAAAAAATTAGTAAAGTATTTGCAAAAATGCATCTATGAAAATTGGTGTTTGACTTGTTTGTTACAAACAAAAAATATGCGTTTCAGTGTTTTTGGGAATTCAGCCCCCAAGAGTTTGAAATAGGGGGTGAAATGTTTTATGAAAATATTTCAGTGTGGATGGATTTTTAAAGCTAAATCTTTAAAGAATGGGTTTTTTGTTTCTTGGTTAAAAATGAAAATATACGAGTTTCACTGTTTTGGGAAATTCAACACCTAAGAGTTTGAAAAAGGGCGTGAAAATTTTCAAGAAAATACTTCGTTACATTAAAATATTTTTAAAACTCGATCTATGAAAACTGCTATTTAACAACTCGGTAAGGTGTAAAGAAATACGTGTTACGGGATGAAATTTTTATTGAAATATCTCCACAAGAGCGCAAGTGGAATGATAAACAAAAAGTTGAGACTCTAGCTGCCAGAATCCTATTTGGTCAGAATCACATTCAGAAAAGACCGTGCTTCTATGGTCTCAATTAGCGTGGAAAACTTAGAAGGTGTTACAATTTGTGAACGACACAAAAAATATATGAAAAAAAATACGTCAAAGCAAGCGAAACAGCTTACATTAAGCTTGTTTACCTATAAATATTACAACAAAAAATTGTTGCATTTACGGGATGGACCAGAATTAATGGCGAAAACTGACATGTATGAAAGTATATACAACAACAGCAGTGAAAATCCTGTCGGAGTAACATCCGCAACTGAGCATTATACCAGAGGTTGAAAATACAGCTACAGTTGTAAGGTTCTTTTACTCGTATTTAGCACACGATCGGTTTCGGGCTCTTATACGCCCATCTTCAGATGTCGTACTGAAAACTGCAAGAGACGAGAGATAATATTTACACGCAGCAATACGCATAAAAAGAAAACAAAAGTGCGTAAGTTTAAAAACATTTAAAAACTGTCGGTCGGGCTAGGTGCTCTGAAACAAGATCTGTTAGAGATAGTCCCATAGCAGATACGTTTCTCGATATTTGACAGTATAAAGAGGACGAGGTTATAATGAGTTTATAAGCTCTCTTTGCTTGTCTATCGACTGCAAAACTCTTCATCTCTGAGTAACTCCTACAACTTACATCCATTTTTTTCTATATTCATCAATTGCTCTCCTCTACAATTTTTACCCTCCGCACTTTTCTCCATTGTCAGTCCCTTCTTTTAGTCAATTTATACCATAAACTTCCTCCTCAGTTAATCGATTTAACCTTCTAATTATCATCATTTTTCTGTAGAAAAGCTAATCAAAAGCTTCAATTCTGTTCTTGTCTGAATTGATTATAGCTCACGTCCCACACCTGTACACGATTCTCGATACATAATATGCATTGAAATAAAAACGAGAAAGACGGAAAAAATAAATAAACTTTATGTCAAGTATTGGCCGTAACTATTAATACATTTATCCCACTGTGGGACAAGATGGCCAATGCCTTCATGAAAAAAGGTTTGCAGTTGCCCTCGGAACCGTGACTGTTTCCAGGCGTGCACTTCTTCTTCCGAAGCAATTCGACGACCACTAACGTCTTTCTTCAGGGCTGCAAAAATATGGAAACCGTATGGGGAGAGATCGGGATTGTATGTAGGATGTGTAAAGGCTTCCAAGCGAAACACCAGCAGTGTCTTCGAAACAATATTGGCTACACGAGGGCTGGCATTATCCTGCAACACTATGATGCTGTCCGTCAACATTCGTGGGCGTTTGGACTTACGACTCGATTCAATTTTTGCAAAGTGTCCACGTACTGCTGAACATTAGTTGTCGCGTCATGTCCCAGCAATGAGCAGCGGGCCCTTGCAGTCAAATAATAAGATCATCACGACTTTCCTGATGTTGGCGTGCCTGTTGTTTCGAGTACTATGCAGAAGTTTCATTGGAATGACCTTACACGTTCTCCACAGAGCCCCGATCTCTGTCCGTGCGATTTCTATCTGTCTAATTTTCATTTGACTGCCCCCTATACAAACATTTTCATAAAAGATTTCTTATAAAATTTTATATTAGACGTTAAGAAATCTTATTTTTCAGAAGTGTCGGAGTAGCCGGTATGCATTTTATATCCTCCTTATTTCGTGCATAATCATATGTTTACTACCCAAATAGCAAAAGTCATTTGCATTTTGCCTGAGGTCTGAGTGTCTTTCCGTTTCTTATAGCTAAGTGTTTCTCCATCGGACGTTCTTACGCTTGGGAAGCTGTCCTCACGTAGTCTGGTATTTTAATACTAAAGGTACAATTCTTTCGCTGAATTTATCTGTACGAGTTCTCATTGTTATTACGTCCTTCATGTAACTATGTTGCCAAACCTTTTCAGTGATTTCTAGTTCTTTCAAAAGGTTAATCTGAAACTGCATTTGTTGTTAAAAGCTCTTAATAGTAATATAAAATCTACGGTATATGCGAATGTTATCTTTGACATTGCTTTCATTCTTGTGGCATTTACACATTACATCCTACTTCAGAGATAAAAAACGTTTTCAATTGCAAATATTCACGATATTCTACTATATGTAAACATTCATTCTGCAAAGTTTGTGACAGTTGCTCCTTATTTGTGTGCCTATATAAAATACATGTTGAAGTATTTGTTACCTTATGGATCGCAACGGTAAAATTTGCGGGTGGTATAGGGTCTGTCATTAAACTTATTAGCTCCAACCAATTACGAAGATATAGGTGTATTTCCATTAATGAAATGTTTAGACTGCGAGAGAACTTGAAAACAGACAAATACATCTTATAACTTCTGGTACTACAGTAGTCGTAAGCTAATGTGGGTAGTTGCTTCTCTTTTATGGTGAATGCCAGTAACAGTTTAAGTCGAAGTGACTGCAACATTCAGTGAATTCTGGAAGTTTTCAAACTTTTATTCATTGCATGGTGGCGTACAAGAAACGTTATATTAACGAGCTCTCTGCCTTTTAACATCTTTTGCGATAGTTTGAGCTATTCTGAACGTTTATTTCTTTATTACTTAAATTATACATTAACACAGTCATTTATGATAGAAATGCTATCAGAGTGGATCCCCTCTGGTTATAAGGGGAAAGATTTAGAACCACAACAACAAAGAACTGCAGTTTCAAATGACCGTAATCAGCAAAGTTTCGTTTCTCACTGAAACACTGAAATCAATCATCGCGCGATTTAAAGCTTTCATAACACAAAAGCATACCCATGAGTATCGCTTGTTACGTGGTACTGCTCAGAAATTGAAATATTTAACGGTGCACTAGTCTGCGTATTCAAACGATGATCTAAATTGACGGTGCCAAACTCACAAAAAATTTTTGTGTGTACTGCGAAGAAACACGATTCGTGCAGACTGAGGAATAAGAGGATAGTTACAAAGTTTTAATTATGGTCTCGAAGACAGTCAAGCACGACCATGAAACTTGATGGCAGCTCTTCTCTCCATATTCATCATGTGACCACGCAGTAACGCGGCGGAGGGAAAACATGCCCTCAGACAGCTTTCCACCTCACTTCGTCTTGACTGCCTATCCGTAACCTCGTCAGGAGTTTCAGCAGTAGTCCTCGGATACGGCTGGCCTCTTGCGAGTAGCACTTTCTCCAGATCTCTCAGTCAATGGAAAACATCTCATCTTGGGTTGCCAGAAGACTGTCAGGTCACCACGCGCCAGCCAGTATTACTGACGAACTCTGGTGTGCACTGAGATGATAAAAGGCAAGACATTCCTCCTAATCATGAATTAGTGTGGGCACTCAACAATTGATTCTTTGACCCAAGGCTCTCCCACAGAGAGTAATTTTCCGGATAAGGTGACAGCGTGTTACGCAGTGTACGAAATTTTCATCTTGTTGGAATTACGAGGAAATAAAAAAAAAAAAAGAAAGCGGCAGCAGCGATACTGGATCCAGAGATCTCACGCTTATTTTTAGAAGCACTTGCTCACTAGTCTGTGGATTCCTTGAATACCAGCAACCATACAAAGTATACAGGGTGGTCCATTGATCGTGACCGGGTCAAATATCTCACGAAATAAGCGTCAAACGAAAAAACTACAAAGAACGAAACTTGTCTAGCTTGAAGGGGGAAACCAGATGGCGCTATGGCTGGCCCACTAGATGGCGCTGCCATAGGTCAAACGGATATCAACTGCTTTTTAAAAAAATAGGAACCCCCATTTTTATTACATATTCGTGTATTACATAAATAAATATGAATGTTTTAGTTGGACCACTTTTTTCGCTTTGTGATAGATGGCGCTGTAAGAGTCACAAACATATGGCTCACAATTTTAGACGAACAGTTAGTAACAGGTAGGTTTTTTAAATTAAAATACAGAACGTAGGTACGTTTGAACATTTTATTTCGGTTATTCCAATGTGATACATGTACCTTTGTGAACTTATCATTTCAGAGAACGCATGCTGATACAGCGTGATTACTTGTAAACACCATGTTACTGCAATAAATGCTCAAAATGATGTCCGTCAACCTCAATGCATTTGGCAATATGTGTAACGACATTCTTCTCAACAGCGAGTAGTTCGCCTTCCGTGATGTTCGCACATGGATTGACAATGCGCTGACGCATGTTGTCAGGCGTTGTCGGTGGATCACGATGGCAAATATCCTTCAGCTTTCCCCACAGAAAGAAATCCGGGAACGTCAGATCCGGTGAACGTTCGGGCCATTGTATGGTGCTTCGACGACCATTCCACCTGTCATGAAATATGCTATTCAATACTGCTTCAACCGCACGCGAGATGTATGCCGGACATCCATCATGTTGGAAGTACATCGCCATTCTGTCATGCAGTGAAACATCTTGTAGTAACATCGGCAGAACATTACGTAAGAAATCAGCATACATTGCAGCATTTAGACTGCGATCGATAAAATAAGGGCCAATTATCCTTCCTCCCATAATTCCGCACCATACATTAACCCACCAAGGTCGCTGATGTTCCACTTGTCGCAGCCACCGTGGATTTTCCGTTGCCCAATTGTGCATATTATGCCGGTTTACGTTACCGCTGTTGGTGAATGACGCTTCGTCGCTAAATAGAACGCGTGCAAAAAATCTGTGGTCGTCCCGTAATTTCTCTTGTGCCCAGTAGCAGAACTGTACACGACGTTCAAAGTCGTCGCCACACAATTCCTGGTGCATAGAAATATGGTACGGGTGCTATCGATGTTGATGTAGCATTCTCAACACCGACGTTTTTGAGATTCCCGATTCTCGAGCAATTTGCCTGCTACTGATGTGCGGATTAGCCGCGACAACAGCTAAAACACCTACTTGGGCATCATCATTTGTTGCAGATCGTGGTTGACGTTTCACATGTGGCTGAACACTTCTTGTTTCCTTAAATAACGTAACTATCCGGCGAACGGTCCGGACACCTGGATGATCTCGTCCAGGATACCGAGCAGCATACATAGCACACGCCCGTTGGGCATTTTGATCACAATAGCCATACATCAACACGATATCGACCATTTCCGCAATTGGTAAACAGTCCATTTTAACACGGGTGATGTATCACGAAGCAAATACCGTCCGCACTGGCGGAATGTTAGGTGGTACAACGTCCTTATAGGTTTGCGACTATTACAGCGCCATCTATCATAAAGCGATAAAAGTGGCCCAATTAAAACATTCATATTTCTTTGCGTGCTACACGAATATGTAATAAAAATGGTTGTTCCTATTTAAAAAAAAAAAAGGAAAAACACAGTTGCTATCCGTTTGACCTATGGCAGCGCCATCTAGCGGGCCAACCATGGCGCCATCTGGTTTCCCCCTTCAAGCTAGGCAAGTTTCGTTGTTTGTAGATTTTCGTTTGATGCTATTTTCGTGAGAGATTTGGCCCGGTCACTATCCATGGACCACCCTGTATAAGCTGGCATAAAATTTTCAAATTTTATTTTCTCGAGAACGGCTGAGAGTTGCGTTTTGCTGTTTACATACGTCCTGCTCTACACACCCTATCAGTGTGAATCAAATCGGTGAGGGGAAGTTCCGTTCCGTTGTGAGCTTGGATGACAAATACGGCTATGTCATTCCACGCTACTACGACTCTACACTAAGGTGAGGAAGTCATGGGTTAGCGATATGCAGACATACGGATGCCGATAGTACCACGTGCATATGTAATGAAAGGGTCGTACATTGGACGAGCTGTGATTTGTACTCAGGTGGTTCCTGTGAAAACATTTCCGACTCGTTTTTGGCCGTAGGACGTGCGTGATTTAACAGACTTTGAACGCCGAATGCTACTGGGAGCTAGAGGCATGGAACATTCCATTTAGGAAACCGTTAAAGAGTTTAATATTCCGAATCCACAATGTTAAGGGTGTGCTGGCAATACCAAATTTCAGGCATTTATCTCTCTCCACGGTCAACGCGGTGACCGACGGCCTTCACTTAACGATAAAGAGCAGCAACGTTTGTGTAGAGTTGTCAGTGCTAAAAGAACAAACAAGATTGCGTGAAATAACCGCAGAAATCAATGTGGGACGTACGACTGACGTATTCGTTAGGACAGTGTGACTAAATCTGGCAGCAGACGATCGACGCGAATGCCTTTGCTAACAGCACAGAATCACCTACAGCGCCTCTCCTTAGCTCGCGACCATATCGGTTGGACCCTAGACTGCGGCCTGATCAGATGGGTCCCGATTTCAGTTGGTGAGAGTTGACGTTAGGGTTCTAGCGTGGCGACCGCACGGAGCCATGGACCCAAGCACTGTACATGCTTTGTTTACATGGAATGGACTGCGTTCCCTGGTGCAACTGAACCGATCACTGACTGTAAATGGTTCTGGTTGGCTACTTGGAGACCATCTTCAGCCATTCATGGACTTCATGCACGCAAACAATGAAGGAATTTTTTAGGCTGAGTTGCGCCAAGTCAGTAGGCCCCAATTGTTAGCGACAGGTTTGACGAACATTCTGGAGAACCGAGAGAATGGTTTGGCAACTCAGATCGGCGGACGTGAATCAAATTGAACATTTATACGACTTAGTCGAGAGGTCAGTTCGTGCTCAAAATCTTTCACCGGCAACACTTTCGCAATTGTGGATTCTATAAAGGTACGTGGCTCAGTATTTCTGCAGGGGACTTCCGACTTATTGAGTCCACTCCACATGATGCTGCTGCACTACGCCGGCGAGAAGGAGGTCCGATACGATATTAGGAGGAACGTCTTGACTTTTATCATCTCAGTACACACCAGAGGTCGTCAGTGGTACTGGCTTGCGCGTGGTGACCTAACAGTCTTCTGGCAACCCAAGATGAGATGTTTTCCATTGACCGAGAGATCTGGAGAAAGGGCTACTCGTAAGAGGCCAGCCGTCTCCTAGGACTACTGCTGAAACTCCTGACGAGGTTATGGATAGGCACTCAAGACGAAGTGAGGTGGAAAGTTGTCTGAGGGCATGTTTTCCCTCCGCCGCGTTGCTGCGTCGTCACATGCTGAATATGGAGAGAAGAGCTGCCATCAAGTTTCATGGTCGTGCTTGACTGTCTTCGAGACCATAATTAAAACTGTGTAACTATCCTCTTATTCTTCAGTCTGCACGAATCGTGTTTCTTCACAGTACACACAAAAAATTTTAGTGAGTTTGGCACCGTCAATTTAGATCATTGTTTGAATATGCAGACTAGTGCACCGGAAAAAATTGCAATTTCTGAGCAGTGCCACGTAACCCCCCCCCCCCCCCCCCCATGAACCATGAACCTTGCCGTTGGTGGGGAGGCTTGCGTGCCTCAACGATACAGATATCCGTACCGTAGGTGCAACCAAAACGGAGGGGTATCTGTTGAGAGGCCAGACAAACGTGTGGTTCCTGAAGAGGGGCAGCAGCCTTTTCAGTAGTTGCAGGGGCAACAGTCTGGATGATTGACTGATCTGGCCTTGTAACATTAACCAAAACGGCTTTGCTGTGCTGGTACTGCGAACGGCTGAAAGCAAGGGGAAACTACAGCCGTAATTTTTCCCAAGGACATGCAGCTTTACTGTATGATTAAATGATGATGGCGTCCTCTTGGGTAAAATATTCCGGAGGTAAAATAGTCCCCCATTCGGATCTCCGGGCGGGGACTACTCAAGAGGACGTCGTTATCAGGAGAAAGAAAACTGGCGTTCTACGGATCGGAGCGTGGAATGTCAGAGCCCTCAATCGGGCAGGTAGGTTAGACAATTTAAAAAGGGAAATGGATAGGTTACAGTTAGATATAGTGGGAATTAGTGAAGTTCGGTGGCAGGAGGAACAAAACTTTTGGTCAGGTGAATACAGGGTTATAAATACAAAATAAAATAGGGGTAATGCAGGAGTAGGTTTAATAATGAATAAAAAAATAGGAGTGCGGGTAAGCTACTACAAACAGCATAGTGAACGCATTATTGTGGCCAAGATAGACACGAAGCCCACGCCTACTACAGTAGTACAAGTTTATGTCCCAACTAGCCTTGCAGATGATGAAGAAATTGATGAAATGTATGATGAGATAAGAGAAATTACTCAGGTAGTGAAAGGAGATGAAAATTTAATAGTCATGGGTGACTGGAATTCGACAGTAGGAAAAGGAAGAGAACGAAACGTAGTAGGAGAATATGGACTGGGGGAGAGAAATGAAAAGGGAGCAGCCTGGTAGAATTTTGCACAGAGCGTAACTTAATCATAGATAACACTTGGTTCAAGAATCATGAAAGAAGGTTGTATACATGGAAGAACCCTGGAGATACTAAAAGGTTTCAGATAGATTATACTCGTATAATGGTAAGACAGAGATTTAGGAACCAGATTTCAACTTCTAAGACATTTCCAGGGGCAGGTGTGGACTCTGACCACAATCTATTGGTTATGAATTGTAGATTAAAACAGAAGAAACTGCAAAAAGGTGGGAATTTAAGGAGATGGGACCTGGATAAACTGAAAGAACCAGAGGTTGTACAGAGTTTCAGGGATAGCATAAGGGAACAATTGACAGGAATGGTGGAAAGGAATACAGTAGAAGAAGAATGGGTAGCTTTGAGGGATGAAATGGTGAAGGCAGCAGAGGATCAAACAGGTAAAAAGACGAGGGCTAGTAGAAACGCTTGAGTAACAGAAGAAATATTGAATTTAATTGATGAAAGGAGAAAATATAAAAATGCAGTAAATGAAGCAGGCAGAAAGGAATACAAACGTCTCAAAAATGAGATCGACAGGAAGTGCAAAATGGCTAAGCAGGGATGGCTAGAGGATAAATGTAAGGATGTAGAGGCTTATCTCACTAGGGATAAGACAGATACTGCCTACAGGAAAATTAAAGAGACCTTTGGAGATAAGAGAACCACTTGCATGGATATCAAGAGCTTCGATATAAACCCAGTTCTAAGCAAAGAAGGGAAACAGAAAGATGGAGGGAGTATATGGAGGGTGGTATACAAGGGCGATGTACTTGAGGACAATATTATGGAAATGGAAGAGGATGTAGATGAAGATGAAATGGGAGGTATGATACTGCGTGGAGAGTTTGACAGAGTACTGAAAGACCTGGGTCGAAACAAGGCCCCCAGAGTAGACAACATTCCATTAGAACTACTGACAGCCTTTGGAGAGCCAGTCCTCAGAAAACTCTACCATCTGGTGAGCAAGATGTATGAGACCGGGCCCGCATCTCGTGGTCGTGCGGTAGCGTTCTTGCTTCCCACGCCCGGGTTCCCGGGTTCGATTCCCGGCGGGGTCAGGGATTTTCTCTGCCTCGTGATGGCTGGGTGTTGTGTGCTGTCCTTAGGTTAGTTAGGTTTAAGTAGTTCTAAGTTCTAGGGGACTTATGACCACAGCAGTTGAGTCCCATAGTGCTCAGAGCCATTTTTTTGTATGAGACAGGCGAAATACCTTCAGACTTCAAGAAGAATATAATAATTCCAATCCCAAAGAAAGCAGGTGTTGACAGATGTGAAAATTACGCAACTATCAGTTTAATAGGTCACAGCTGCAAAATACTAACGCGAATTCTTTACAGACGAATGGAAAAACTGACAGAAACCGACCTCGGGGAAGATCAATTTGGATTCCGTAGAAATGTTGGAACACGTGAGGCAATACTGACCCTACGACTTATCTTAGAAGAAAGCTAGATTTAAAAAAAGGCAAACCTACGTTTCTAGCATTTGTAGACTTAAAAAAAGCTTTTGACAGTGTTGATTGGAATACTCTGTTTCAAATTCTGAAGGTGGCAGGGGTAAAATACAGGGAGCGAAAGGCTATTTACAATTTGTACAGAAAGCAGATGGCAGTTATAAGAGTCGAGGGGTATGAAAGGGAAGCAGTGGTTGGGAAGAGAGTGAGACAGGGTTGTAGCCTATCCCCGATGTTATTCAATCTGTATACTGCGCAAGCATTAAAGGAAACAAAAGAAAAGTTCGGAGTAGGTATTAAAGTCCATGGAGAAGAAATAAAAACTTTGAGGTTCGCCGATGACATTGTAATTCTGTCAGAGACAGCAAAGAACTTGGAAGAGCAGTTAAACGGAATGGACAGTGTCCTGAAAGAAGGGTATAAAATGAACATCAACAAAAGCAAAACGAGGATAACGGAATGTTGTCGAATTAAGTCGGGTGATGCTGTGGGAATTAGATTAGGAAATGAGACACTTAAAGTAGTAAAGGAGTTTTGCTATTTGGGGAGCAAAATAACTGATGATGGTCGAAGTAGAGAGGATATAAAATGCCGACTGGCAATGGCAAGGGAAGAGTTTCTGAAGAAAAATTTGTTAACATCGAGTATAGATTTAAATGCCAGGAAGTCATTTCTGAAAGTATTTGTATGGAGTGTAGCCATGTATGGAAGTGAAACGTGGACGATAAATAGTTTGGATAAGAAGAGAATAGAAGCTTTCGAAATGTGGTGCTACAGAAGAATGCTGAAGATTAGATGGGTTGATCACATAACTAATGAGGAGGTATTGCGTAGAATTGGGGAGAAGAGGAGTCTGTGGCACAACTTGACTAGAAGAAGGGATCGGTTGGTAGGGCACGTTATGAGACATCGAGGGATCACCAATTTAGTGTTGGAGGGCAGCGTGGACGGTAAAAATCGAAGAGGGAGACCAAGAGATGAATACACTAAGCAGATTCAGAAGGATGTAGGTTGCGGTAGCTATTCGGAGATGAAGAGGCTTGCACAGGATAGAGTAGCATGGAGAGCTGCATCAAACCAGTCTCTGGACAGAAGACCACAGCAACAACAACATGAGAATAATGTCGCTGGACAGAGCACAGCAACAAAATGATTTTCTCGTTTTAATGAGAATCATTTTTGACATTAGAGACTCTCCACGTTCAGGAAGACCTTTGGGGTCTGGTGAAAATCGTTTAAACTCATTATTCCATAGTGATCCACGTCATTGTACTCGAGAACTGGCAAATGTGGTGAACTGTGATCATTTCATCATCGTGCGTCATTTGCATACAGTGCAGAAGGTTTAAAAATCGGGTGCATGGATTAGGCACACTCTAAGCAAAAAATAGCGAAAATCAATGCGTGGCCATATGCCCATTTCTGCTAGCTCGTTAACAGTTGGCGCGTGAACAACACCGACCATTCCTATCCTGGATCGTCACTGGTGACCGCAGATGGTGTCTTTATCCTAACGTAAGGATAAGAAACGAATGGTCGAGTCCAAACAAAGTAGCAACTCCTCGTATAAGGCCTGCGCGCATTTACAAAAGATGATGCTATTCATCTGGTGGAACAGTGACGGTGTGGTGTGCTACGAATTGCTTCCCCGAGCTGTACCCATCAATGCTGATATTTATTGTCAACAACTCAGACGATTCGCAGACGCAGTCCAAGAACAACGACCAGGAAGACTGACCAGGAAGATTGCGCGAAATGTTGCCGCTCAACGATGACGCCCGACCACATTCTGCTTGACTGCCAAGAAACTTTATGCAGGAGTTGAGCTGGGAAATAATTCCGCATCTACCTTATTCATCTAAACTTGTGCCTCAGATATTCGCCGTTCCAGCTCTCTCCGAACAACCTCCAAGGAACTTCCTTTCCGGATGACAATACTCTCCGAAAATGACTCGACAAGTTCTTCACGTCAAAACCACGTGATTCTTACAGTCGCGGAATCTAAAAGTTATCCCACCGCTGATATAGACTGCTGTAAATAGTGAAGAAGAATACATTGTTGATGACTAAAATTTCTGTTATGTGTATCTCCTGTGTCTGTTAAAGATATGGAAAAAATTGTGCAGAAAAGTGGAGGTAATGGAGCTGTACCACTATTGAAATAAAATAAATTGAACATTGTATATAAACCTGTTAATGTGTCACTTTCATAAGTGTTAGGGCAATGTTTAAGTTCCTGTTTTGCTCACCACACGTGTCACTGTACGCAACTACCTGTTTTTGAAAAGTGACACAGTTTTCAGTATGTTGCAATAAACAGGTACCAATTTCAAATGGTTCAAATGGCCCTGAGCACTATGGGACTTAACAGCTGTGGTCATCAGTCCCCTAGAACTTAGAACTACTTAAACCTAACCAACCTAAGGACATCACACACATCCATGCCCGAGGCAGGATTCGAACCGGCGACCGTAGCAGTCGCGCGGTTCCGGACTGCGCGCCTAGAACCGCGAGACCACTGCGGCCGGCTACCAATTTCCAGTGAATCCCTTCATACAGATGTTTCATCCCAAAAATACATATGGATTTTGCAGTCAGTTAAATTGTGGCAAGCAAAATTATACACGTACATGTTTCTTTTGTAGTACGATATCGTGTAGTGGGACGAAATTGAAGCATCAACCATCCACCAGTGTTGGCCCAGTTTGCAGATGAATGTAAGTTTAATTTAGTTTTGTTTATGTATTTTTGTAATATTTGTAATGGTTGTGAAGTGTCTAAAGTTTTGTATTTTTTTTATGTTTCATGTACGGAGAGGGCGGCGCAACGAACGGAGACAGCATCTTCGTTGCCGGGACCGGAGAGAAAATTGCTGGCCACTATACGTCGCGGGTCGACAGCCAAAGAGCGACAGAAGATTCTGAAACCGATTTGTTGCGTCGTGCTTCTAAAAATTGAAAATGAATAATTTGTAATGTTTTGTACAACAATGACGTCGTAGAGAGTTTAATCTTATTGATACTGTTAGTTTTGTCCTGTCAAGGCTCAGGTTCACGTCTGTATGTAGGAAGATAATAAACTAGTGGATGCTACTAAAGTTGAAATACGTGTTCTGAGGATTTATTTATGAAGAATTATGTGAATGAATTAATAATATATTTGACAAGATTATTGGATTTTGACAGCGCTCATCGCTACTTTGAATCTCAAAAAGTTTATTCAATGTGGTTCTAATATCGATTAAATCAGATAACGTGTATCAATATGATTTCTGAGGAGAAAATAAACGACATCTAAAATTGAAAAAGTATACGCAAACCAATTGGCCCGAGTGACGTAATTCTGTGCATACGACTCAAATGATGTTTTACAGTTTCGTTCAAGAACCATTCTGAGACAATTTAAAAAGAATATAAATAATTTTGAAGTGGGTTGTAACTGACGTAGGTGACGAAGTCTACACATGGCCATATGTCGAAAGAAAATCATTTATAAGAAACTTACGTCGTTACACTACACCGTGGCGACCTTAGAAACAGGACTTGTGTGCAACTAAGGCACACAGGTACGAAACAATTATAACATCAACAGTTCTTCGGAAGTCAACGCGAGTCTTCGTGGAGCCTTCACCAGCCAGCGGCGACTTCGTGGGTGTGGGCATCTGACGGAGCGCAGCCAAGCAGTACGGTCACGCAGTTATTCCACGAGAAGGCGCATCTGTTGGGCAGCAGCTGAACGCTGCAAACCCCGACACCCTTTTTCTCCCTAAACTAACAGGCCCAGTACGTCAGCTGCGGGGCGTTCCTCCGGCTGGTATTAGAGGTGTTGCTGAGGGCTTCGCCTGTCTACGGTGGTGCTGGGCGTGGTTGCAGCCAGTGACGTCTCCGGTGTTCGACTCAGCGTCCTGCCGGTTGCGGAAGCGAGGTCGCAGCATCTCAGCGGCTGCATCGACGGCTGTTACTTCTGCAGCCCATAGCAGCACACTGATCACCGAGAACTGCAAACTACAATATTAGTGTCCGGAGAGTTTGTTTCAAGTTGGAAGTGGAGTGTTGTACACAGGGAGTGTGCTTTTACAGGATTGTTGATTACAAGTCTGCGTGTGTAACTAGTTAATATCTTACAATAATGTCGGGAAGTGAAATGTCAGACGAAGAGCGGTCTATGTCCGATAGGAGCATGAGATACCTTTTTAGGGCGATCGCTAAATTAAAACAATCTAACGGGGATTTTCTAGCTGAATTAAAACAGTCTAACGATGAATCTACTGCTAGATTAAAAGAGGAACTAAAACCGGAATTAAAACAGTCTAACGACGAATCTACGGCTAGATTAAAAGAGGAACTTAAAGGGGAGCTAGCAAAATCGACAGACAGGTTACAGGAACATCTTAATGAAACTAGTCGAGAATTAAGTGATAAAATAGAGGCTTCTAAAGTTAAATGCAGGAAAAACTAGTAGGACTTAGTAATAAGATTGCAGATAATTGTAAAAGGTTAGAAGGCCATATCCAGGAATCGCGTGAGGAAAAAGCTCGCATGCGAAATGATATTACTGACATAACCAAGAGACTAGATAATGTCAATGTCTTAGTTGTAAATGAAATAGAGAAAAATAACGATAAGTTACGAGATGAATTTTCTATACAAACAGAAACTGTTCGTAGAGAATTATTAGAATCTATTAAAGAGGTTTCTACCAAACCTGTAGAGATTTCTTCAGTAGATAATGTGGAATTAGAGATATTAACTCATCGAGTAGAAAAAGATCATACCGAAATAGAAAACATGAAATTTTTAATTACTGAAATATGCAGTAACCTTGAAACTGCCAAAGACAATAACATTGACGAAGGTACAGAGCGTTCACATCGTGAACACAGTGAAGAATCGATATTAGCTAATCGCGTATCCAATACAGAAATGTGAATACAGGAAATTACTAAACGGTTATCGGAATTGGATAATAATGAAAACATTTCAAGTAGTAGAAGCAATAACGTAATCAGAGACAACAGTCGCATCGTGTTTGCTAGCTCGGACGACAATAATATAAATAAAGAAATCACGGCAAGCCAATCCGATGCAACTCCGTCTCTGCAATCTAAACAAAATCCAACTATGTCTCTCGCAGAATGTTTGGATGATATAACGACAAATTCAAATGTAGCAAGTCGATTTCCTGTATTCAAACCGGGAGGCGAACTTCATCCTATAATCTTTATAAAAGCTTTTGAAACTTCATTGTCTCCTAAATGGAGTAATGAGAAACGGATTCAATTTGTAATAGGACATTTAGAAGCAGAAGCTGCGGAATGGGCAGAACTGCATAGAACTGAATTTAGGGATTGGGATGATTTTGTTAAGCACTTTAAACAAAATTTTTGGTCAAGAGGAAAACAACAACACTTAACTTTAGAGTTGTTAGACCCTCCTCCACATTCTAAACGCTGGGGAGGTTATAGGAATGATTTCAAATGGCATTTAAACCGTGCTAAATTAATTGAAGAACCAATTATTGAAAGTCATCTAATACGAGTCCTAAGTAGTAGGTTACCGTATTACATAAAGGAAAGAAAAATGTTAGTCTACGAATTGTCTATCCAAACGAAAAAATTTGCGAACAGATTGTTAAAAATGCTGAACGGAGAATTAAAAGTTATAATCAACATGCTATAGAACCCTCATTTCAGGTAGGAGATCTTGTATTAGTACGACCTCATCCTAAAGTTCGAAGATCAATAAGGAATGTAGAAAATTCTTCTTTATCTTTGAAGGTCCATATGTTGTACATAAGATTGTACATCCCAAAGCGTTACTTCTTATGGAACCTTCATCAGGTGTAATTAAAGGATTAGATAGTGTTGATCAGATGAAACCCTTCATTCCTAAATAAGTTAATATTTAGTATATGTTACATATGGAAGAGCGTTCATACTTTAGTCATGTGAAGTTTTTCGTGATAGTTACGTGTTATTTTAAAGAAATGACAGGAAGCTTAAACAAGTGTTCTACAATAATCTACCGGTACTTCAAAAAGGGAAAGATAACTAAAAGGGGATTTATATGGAAGAAAGTTTTGTTATTAGGTCAGAAGGAATTTTGTATATTTTTATATTTACTCAGATAGTAGGAACCAAAGGGGATGGTTAATAATTTTAGGGACCATGGGCGTCCAGAGCTATATGGCTCACAAGAACATAGCAGAGTGCCTTTAATAGAGATTTATAATAGTGTTAATATAGAACACACAAAACGGGGCTCTCTCGCTTGTTTCTCCTAAATAAATTGCCATTACCCAACAGCGTGTCCGAAGGTAAAGAAAGTCATGCCGAGATTCTAAAGAAAGTTTTGCTTGATTTCTTCTTGACTTCAGGCATAAATAAAGCATTAGGGAAAATAATGGCGTAAAGTAAATAGTACTATTAGTCATTGTGAGAAACTTATTAGTGATATACATTTTTGGAAAGAATAACTCTAGTAAATGAATAAAACTGAAACTAACCTATCACAATTTGAACGCTCTGTCCTAATGTAACAACGTTAAAGAACGTACTAAATTAGTATTTTCTAGCAACTATTAAATGAAAAGGAGTAATCTCCATATATTCGGTTATGAATTACCATAATAGCACAATTAAGAGTAAATGACAAATAGTCACAACAATATCGTAGTAAAAGGATTAAATCTATCTAAGAGCAAGGACTCTAGAGTACGTAAAATGTGAGGAAAATGTATTAACAGTTAAATATTGTATATAGAAAAAGTTTTATTTTCTGTTAAAACCTGACAAACTGAGCTTGTGGGTGGGGCATATAGTGGGACGAAATTGAAGCGTCAACCATCCACCAGTGTTGGCCCAGTTTGCAGATGAATATAAGTTTAATTTAGTTTTGTTTATGTATTTTTGTAATATTTGTAATGGTTGTGAAGTGTCTAAAGTTTTGTATTTTTTTATGTTTCATGTACGGAGAGGGCGGCGCAACGAACGGAGACAGCATCTTCGTTGCCGGGACCGGAGAGAAAATTGCTGGCCACTATACGTCGCGGGTCGACAGCCAAAGAGCGACAGAAGATTCTGAAACCGATTTGTTGCGTCGTGCTTCTAAAAATTGAAAATGAATAATTTGTAATGTTTTGTACAACAATGACGTCGTAGAGAGTTTAATCTTATTGATACTGTTAGTTTTGTCTTGTCAAGGCTCAGGTTCACGTCTGTATGTAGGAAGATAATAAACTAGTGGATGCTACTAAAGTTGAAATACGTGTTCTGAGGATTTATTTATGAAGAATTATGTGAATGAATTAATAATATATTTGACAAGGTTATTGGATTTTGACAGCGCTCATCGCTACTTTGAATCTCAAAAAGTTTATTCAATGTGGTTCTAATATCGATTAAATCAGATAACGTGTATCAATATAATTTCTGAGGAGAAAATAAACGACATCTAAAATTGAAAAAGTATACGCAAACCAATTGGCCCGAGTGACGTAATTCTGTGCATACGACTCAAATGATGATTTAAAGTTTCGTTCAAGAACCATTCTGAGACAATTTAAAAAGAATATAAATAATTTTGAAGTGGGTTGTAACTGACGTAGGTGATGAAGTCTACACATGGTCATATGTCGAAAGAAAATCATTTATAAGAAACTTACGTCGTTTCACTACAATGGGTGTTGTCAGTTTAGGAAATACAAGTACTTTTTGCAGGTCAAAGGTAAACACGAACACCTCGGAATCTGCCTCTTCACTACATGCAGTGTCTGTAGCCATTGCTGTTCTAGCAGCTTCAGGTGAAGCTCCTTTTCAGTTTGAAGTCTTTGTTAAAGATTTTTCGATAGATGTGCTTCCCCACAAATTCTTTATTCTGAGATGTGCATTTATCTTCGTATGAATCGTACATTTTGGCCACACATAGCTCAGGATCCACCCCCATGAACCATGGACCTTGCCGTTGGTGGGGAGGCTTGCGTGCCTCAGCGATACAGATGGCCGTACCGTAGGTGCAAGCACAACGGAGGGGTATCTGTTGGGAGGCCAGACAAACGTGTGGTTCCTGAAGAGGGGCAGCAGCCTTTTCAGTAGTTGCAGGGGCAACAGTCTGGATGATTGACTGATCTGGCCTTGTAACATTAACCAAAACGGCTTTGCTGTGCTGGTACTGCGAACGGCTGAAAGCAAGGGGAAACTACAGCCGTAATTTTTCCCGAGGACATGCAGCTTTACTGTATGATTAAATGATGATGGCGTCCTCTTGGGTAAAATATTCCGGAGGTAAAATAGTCCCCCATTCGGATCTCCGGGCGGGGACTACTCAAGAGGACGTCGTTATCAGGAGAAAGAAAACTGGCGTTCTACGGATCGGAGCGTGGAATGTCAGGTCCCTTAATCGGGCAGGTAGGTTAGAAAATTTAAAAAGGGAAATGGATAGGTTAAAGTTAGATATAGTGGGAATTAGTGAAGTTCGGTGGCAAGAGGAACAAGACTTTTGGTCAGGTGAATACAGGGTTATAAATACAAAATCAAATATGGGTAATGCAGGAGTAGGTTTAATAATGAATAAAAAAATAGGAGTGCGGGTAAGCTACTACAAACAGCATAGTGAACGCATTATTGTGGCCAAGATAGACACAAACCCCATGCCTACTACAGTAGTACAAGTTTATATGCCAACTAGCTCTGCAGATGATGAAGAAATGGATGAAATGTATGACGAGATAAAAGAAATTATTCAGGTAGTGAAGGGAGACGAAAATTTAATAGTCATGGGTGATTGGAATCCGTCAGTAGGAAAAGGGAGAGAAGGAAACATAGTACGTGAATATGGATTGGGGGGAAGAAACGAAAGAGGAAGCCGCTTAGTAGAATTTTGCACAGAGCATAACTTAATCATAGCTAGCACTTGGTTCAAGTATCATAAAAGAAGGCTGTATACCTGGAAGAATCCTGGAGATGCTAAAAGGTATCAGATAGATTATATAATGGTAAGACAGAGATTTAGGAACCAGGTTTTAAATTGTAAGACATTTCCAGGGGCAGATGTGGATTCTGACCACAATCTATTGGTTATGACCTGTAGATTGAAACTGAAGAAACTGAAAAAAGGTGGGAATTTAAGGAGATGGGACCCGGATAAACTGAAAGAACCAGAGGTTGTACAGAGTTTGAGGGAGAGCATAAGGGAACAATTGACAGGAATGGGGGAAAGAAATACAGTAGAAGAAGAATGGGTAGCTCTGAGGGATGAAGTAGTGAAGGCAGCAGACGATCAAGTAGGTAAAAAGACGAGGGCTAATAGAAATCCTTGGGTAACAGAAGAAATATTGAATTTAATTGATGAAAGGAGAAAATATAAAAATGCAGTAATTGAAGCAGGCAAAAAGGAATACAAACGTCTCAAAAATGAGATCGACAGGAAGTGCAAAATGGCTAAGCAGGGATGGCTAGAGGACAAATGTAAGGATGTAGAGGCTTGTCTCACTAGGGGTAAGATAGATACTGCCTACAGGAAAATTAAAGAGACCTTTGGAGAGAAGAGAACCAATTGTATGAATATCAAGAGCTCAGATGGCAACCCAGTTCTAAGCAGAGAAGGGAAAGCAGAAAGGTGGAAGGAGTATATAGAGGGTTTATACAAGGGCGATGTACTTGAGGACAATATTATGGAAATGGAAGAGGATGTAGATGAAGACGAAATGGGAGATAACATACTGCGTGAAGAATTTGACAGAGCACTGGAAGACCTGAGTCGAAACAAGGCCCCGGGAATAGACAACATTCCATTAGAAGTACTGATGGCCTTGGGAGAGCCAGTCATGGCAAAACTCTACCATCTGGTGAGCAAGATGTATGAGACAGGCGAAATACCCTCAGACTTCAAGAAGAATATAATAATTCCAATCCCAAAGAAAGCAGGTGTTGACAGATGTGAAAATTACCGAACTATCAGTTTAATAAGTCACAGCTGCAAAATACTAACACGAATTCTTTACAGACGAATGGAAAAACTGGTAGAAGCGGACCTCGGGGAAGATCAGTTTGGATTCCGTAGAAATGTTGGAACACGTGAGGCAATACTAACCTTACGACTTATCTTAGGAGAAAGATTAAGAAAAGGCAAACCTACGTTTCTAGCATTTGTAGACTTAGAGAAAGCTGAAGGTGGCAGGGGTAAAATACAGGGAGCGAAAGGCTATTTACAATTTGTACAGAAACCAGATGGCAGTTATAAGAGTCGAGGGGCATGAAAGGGAAGCAGTGGTTGGGAAAGGAGTGAGACAGGGTTGTAGCCTGTCCCCGATGTTATTCAATCTGTATATTGAGCAAGCAGTAAAGGATACAAAAGAAAAATTTGGAGTAGGTATTAAAATTCATGGAGAAGAAGTAAAAACTTTGAGGTTCGCCGATGACATTGTAATTCTGTCAGAGACAGCAAAGGACTTGGAAGAACAATTGAATGGAATGGACAGTGTCTTGAAAGGAAGATATAAGATGAACATCAACAAAAGCAAAACAGGGATAATGGAATGTAGTCAAATTAAATCGGGTGATGCTGAGGGAATTAGATTAGGAAATGAGACACTTAAAGTAGTAAAGGAGTTTTGCTATTTGGGGAGCAAAATAACAGATGATGGTCGAAGTACAGAGGATATAAAATGTAGACTGGCAATGGCAAAGAAAGCGTTTCTGAAGAAGAGAAATTTGTTAACATCTAGTATAGATGTGTCACAAAGTCGTTTCTGAAAGTATTTGTCTGGAGTGTAGCCATGTATGGAAGGGAAACATGGACGATAAATAAGTTAGACAAGAAGAGAATAGAAGCTTTCGAAATGTGGTGCTACAGAAGAATGCTGAAGATAAGGTGGGTAGATCACGTAACTAATGAGGAGGTATTGAATAGGATTGGGGAGGAGAGAAGTTTGTGGCACAACTTGACTAGAAGAAGGGATCGGTTGGTAGGACATGTTTTGAGGCATCAAGGGATCACAAATTTAGCATTGGAGGGTAGCGTGGAGGGTAAAAATCGTAGAGGGAGACCGAGAGATGAATACACTAAGCAGATTCAGAAGGATGTAGGTTGCAGTAGGTACTGGGAGATGAAGAAGCTTGCGCAGGATAGAGTAGCATGGAGAGCTGCATCAAACCAGTCTCAGGACTGAAGACCACAACAACAACAATAGCTCAGGATTTAAAGACCTTTTGTGGCGATTATCCTTTCTTGCATAATCGCTCTCGGAAACTGGAAAGCTTTTGATGTGTTCCTTTACATCATTCATTAGACCTTTCGGTACAGAGAATTTGTTCAGATGTTTGCCCCTTCCATCAAGGTGAGGTGTACCTCCTTCCTTACTTTCTGTTAAAAGCCTAGAGAGTCGTACACTAGAAATGTCAAAAGTATTCAAGAAAAACTTCTTGCACACTATTGCACAGTTTCCATTCACATGTAATCGATATTCATAAATACAGATTTTCTGAAAATCAGAGTCATCTCTTGGTTGTTGGCGGTTAACTGAATAATACGTGCATAAACCATTCAGATAACTATTTTGGCGATTAATATCATCCATAGCCCAGAAACTGTCAAATCACGTCTTCCTCACTCTCTGAAATTTTATTGAAACATTTACGCGCACACCTGCAGTCCACATTGCGAAATGTTTTTGGAGGAATTATTTTACCAGTTGCTGTGAGGTATAACTCCCCAGTGTTCCTTTTTTTCTTTCGAATATGATTTTCATATGTGTCCGTTTTCCTTGAACCCTTCTTGCTTCGAGTACACAACCTTTTTGTCTGCATATTTGCGGCTGCACCGTTCGCACAGGCTTCAGCAACAGTCTCTCCTGCTTTTCATTGGAAGTTTCATCGTCATCGGTACTGGTGTCTAGATAGAAATTAACACAAGTTATGATTTATACAGCACCAGATGACTGAAAATATATGTATATGTGAAATACATTAAAATGGACACCCTCATTTCCATTGTTATTGTCGACATGACCTTCATTCTCGCATATTCCTTTTTTGGAACAAAATGTCTATAATGCTGAGAGAAAATTAAGTAAATTCGTTTTACCTGCAAATGTTTGAAACCTGGATCGTCAATTGTATCACAGTCAGTTGATAATGCTCCTGAATCCATCATCTTCGCAAGAACTAGCAACACGCTGCAATGCACAAAAGCACACGAACTTGTACCATTACTGAAATAAATTCCTGCTTGCTTTCTCTAATGGTCAGCATTGAGGTGCTCTCTGTGGCTGGAGGACGAAGCTGGAGCTGTCCCACAATGCAAATAAATTAAAAACGACTTGTGTGAGTACGTACCTGAAGATAACTCCATTTTTTTGAAAGGTGGACTTGTACCACTATTGAAATAATCCCGTCACGTCATCACAGATATTGCTTTATGTCAGGCTGCATTATCATGCTGATACAAACAAACACCGTCTCCTAACTGATCGTCTGCTGCACATAGTGCACTGTTGTTGTTGTGGTCTTCAGTCCTGAGACTGGTTTGATGCAGCTCTCCATGCTACTCTATCCTGTGCAAGCTTCTTCATCTCACAGTACCTTCAGCACCCTACATCCTTCTGAATCTGCTTAGTGTATTCATCTTCTCTTGGTCTCCCTCTACGATTTTTACCCTGCACGCTGCCCTCCAATACTAAATTGGTGATCCCTTGATGCCTCATAACATGTCCTACCAACCGGTCCCTTCTTCTTGTCAAGTTGTGCCACAATCTCCTCTTCTCCCCAATTCTATTCAATACCTCCTCATTAGTTATATGATCTACCCATCTAATCTTCAGCAATCTTCTGTAGCACCACATTTTGAAAGCTTCTATTCTCTCCTTGTCCGAACTACTTATCGTCCATGTTTCACTTCCATACATGGCTACACTCCATACAAATACTTTCAGAAACGACTTAATGACACTTAAATCTACACTCGATGTTAACAAATTTCTCTTCTTCAGAAACGCTTTCCTTTCCATTGTCAGCCTACATTTTATTCCCTCTCTACTTCGACCAACATCAGTTATTTTGCTGCCCAAATAGCAGAACTCCTTTACTACTTTAAGTGTATCATTTCCTAATCAAATTCCCTCAGCATCACCCGACTTAATTCGACTGAATTCCATTATTTTCGTTTTGCTATTGTTGATGTTCCTCTTATATCCTCCTTTCAAGACATAATCCATTTCGTTCAACTGCTCTGTCTCTGACAGAATTACAATGTCATTGGCGAACCTCAAAGTTTTTATTTCTTCTCCATGGATTTTAATACCTACTGAGAATTTTTCTTATGTTTCCTTCACTGCTTGCTCAATATACAGATTGAATAACATCCGGGAGAGGCTACAACCCTGTCTCACTCCCTTCCCAACCACTGATTCCCTTACATGTCCCTCGACTCTTGTAACTGCCATCTGGTTTCTGTGCAAATTGTAAATAGCCTTTCGCTCCCTGTATTTTACCCCTGCCACCTTCAGAATTGGAAAGAGAGTATTCCACTCAACATTACCAAAGGCATTCTTTAAATCTAAAAATGCTAGAAACGTAGGGTTGCCTTTTTTTAATCTAGCTTCTAAGGTAAGTCGTAGCGTCAGTATTGCCTCACGTGTTCCAATTTTTTTACGGAATCCAAACTGATCTTCCTCGAAGTCGGCTTCTACCAATTTTTCTATTCGTCTGTAAAGAATTCGCGTTAGTATTTTGCAGCTGTGACTTATTAAACTGATAGTTCGGTAATTATCACACCTGCTTTCTTTGGGATTGGATTTATTATATTCTTCTTGAAGTCTGAGGGTATTTCGGCTGTCTCGTACATCTTACTCACCAGACGGTAGAGTTTTGTCAGGACTGGCTCTTCCAAGGCTGTCAGTAGTTCTAATGGAATGTTGTCTACTCCCGGGGCCTTGTTTCGGCTTAGGTCTTTCAGTGCTCTGTCAAACTCTTCACACAGTATCATATCCCCCTTTTCATCTTCATCTACATCCTCTTCCATTTCCATAATATTGTCCTCAAGTACATCGCCCTTGTATACCACCCTCCATATACTCCTTCCACCTTTCTGCTTTCCCTTCTTTGCTTAGAACTGGGTTTCCATCTGAATTCTTGATATTCATACAAGTGATTCTCTTTTCTCCAAAGGTCTCTTTAATTTTCCTGTAGGCAGTATCTATCTTACCCTTAGTGAGATAAGCCTCTACATCCTTACCTTTGTCCTCTAGCCATCCCTGCTTAGCCATTTTGCACTTCCTGTCGATCTCATTTTTGAGACGTTTGTATTTAGACGTTTGTATTTCTTTTTGCCTGCTTTATTTACTTCATTTTTATATTTTCTCCTTTCATCAATTAATTTCATAATCTCTTCTGTTACCCAAGGATTTCTACTAGCCCTCGTCTTTCTACCTACTTGATCCTCTGCTGCCTTCACTACTTCATCCCTCAAAGCTACCCATTGTTCTTCTACTGTATTTCTTTCTCTCATTCCCCCTTAGGCTCTCGCTGAAACTCTGTACAACCACTGGTTTAGTTAGTTTATCCAGGCCCTATCTCCTTAAAGTCCCACCCTTTTGTAGTACACTATGCTGTAAAATCTGTTCATATCCTTCCGCATTTTGGTCTACATTCTAACACCAAAAGACATCCTCATGCTGCTATACAACCTCCTGCGTACATGACTGTTGGCACTCCACATGATGGCAGGTAACTTCCTGCAGGCTTTCACCAGACCCAAACCCTTCCACTGGTTTGGCACAGGGTACAGCGTGATTCATCACTCCACTCGTTTATAGTCATCCACTGTCCAGTATCCATTACACAACTTATGATTGACTACAAAAAAGTGTGGCTTATAAGGAGCTGCTCGATCATTCTGTCGCATTCTTTGTAACTCCCTATGCACAGTTACTGCTGTGTGTTGACATGGTTTAGCTGTGTTTGTTCCTCGGCGTTTCCACTTTGCAATCACAACAGACGACTTGGGAGTTTTTAGAAGTGCTGGACTGTCCCTAATGGATGTGTTACTCAGGTGACAGCCTACGGGCAGTCCACGTTCGAAGTCACTGAGCCGTCCTGTTCTGCTATTCTTCCATCTCTACTGGCATTACTCCTCGCGTCCTTTTATACTGATGCGTCTGAATTGCGTGATGTCTTGTGGTCAATCCCTCATTACACAGGGCTGCCCGAAGTCTCGATCACATACTGTACTACTCCCCCCCACCCTCCCCACCCCATGTGCATCACTCAAAATATCCACGACTCACGACTCAGAGAAGTTGGAGAGCATAAGGAGCTATACCTGTTGTCGTTCTTCCCACCCAGTAATCGGGGACCTAAATGGAAAGATGGGAAACGATAACACTGCCTATAAGCACCCTCCGCAGTGTACAGTACAGTGCCACGCCGAGTGTAAAAGTAAATTGCGACAGATGATAAGTAGAGTACAACAGTTTTGATGTTTTCCTTTTTTCAGCGACCATATATTTAAGCACACCTCGCTGCTAGAATAACTTATAATTCTTACTTTCCCATCTCGAAAACTTCACTACGCTAAATTAGCCACCTATGTGAGCTATCTTGTGAGGGAGAGGTTGGGTCTTTTCGCTTTAATGAAATGAGAATAAAAAGGAGATAAGTTGCGCCTCGCGCGAAAGATAGCACACGTATTCGGTTAATGTGAGGCACTAAAACTGTTGTACCGTGGAACACTCCCCAGACTTCTGGTTCTATGTAAGTAGGCTGTTTATGTTTTCTTATTGGTAACGTTACGGAGCGATCTGTATGAAAATCACTGGCTGTGCTTTGTGCAGTCTCTGGCTGGTTTGCATTGTTGTTGGCTATTGTAGTGTTTGGCAGTTGGATGTTAACAGCGCGTACCGTTGCGCAGTTGGAGGTGAGCCGCCAGCAGTGGTGGATGTGGGGAGAGAGATGGTGGAGTTTTGGAATTTGTAAGACTGGTTGTCATGAAATGCTATATATAATATGACTTTTGATGACTATTAAGGTAAATACATTGTTTGTTCTCTATTAAAATCTTTCATTTGCTAACTATGCCTATCAGTAGTTAGTGTCTTCCGTAGTTTGAATCTCTTATTTAGCTGGCAGTAGTGGGGTTTGCTGTATTGCAGTAGTTCGAGTAACCAAGATTTTTGTGAGGTAAGTGATTTGTGAAACGTATAGATTAATGTTAGTTAGGGCCATTCTTTTGTAGTATTTTTGAATGTCAGATTGCGTTGCGCTAAAAATATTGTGTATCAGTTTAAGCACAGTCATGTACAATTTTTCTAAGGGGACGTTTCATACGTCGACCCTTAGCCGAGGATACCTCACTGGAATCTTCTGATTTTTTTCTTGTAGTTTGTGTAATTAGTGCAGCCTTTGTTTATTGTTAGCGCGTAATTGCAGAGAGAATTTCCTTTGTAGTTGTAGTTTTTCATTCTTGTACAGTAAAACAGTTGTGGCATGCATGTAGATTTGCACCAATTATTTTGCAGCTTCGCTTGCAATTAACGAGATATTATTTTCAATGATATTTTAATGTGTTTTCTTGTTTTGCTCTTCAAATTGTGTTTTTCTGTGTTGTCGTGTGAAATATTGTGACAATAATGGCGTGTGAAAAACGTAATACTAGGCTCCAAAGTAAACTGAGAAATGACAGTGAAGACGAAAGCAGTGTGTTAGCGCCACCGTGTAATGAATTAACTAATGTTCAAAGTAGTAATTTGGTAATTGTACATAGGGAAATGGAGCGGGCTACAAATAATGGTGTAGGCAGTGAAACAATTAGTGAACAGGGAAGCGTTATCGATCGATCGGTCGGCAACAGCTTGCCTCAGGAATCCGAAATGACAGGACACAATCTTGCAAATACTGTAGATTCAGATTTTGCGTCATCGCCGTTTTCTCAAATAAGTCAAGACACATTTTCTGCTTTTCAAAATGCGGATATTACCGGTTCAAATGCATTGCCGAATAGCACTGAGGAACATGTTTCAGACACCAGTGCATTATTATTACAATTAATGCAACAAATGGGACAAAAGCTTCAAAAGTTAGACACAATGGAACAAAATCTCCAAACGTTAGACACAATGGAACAAAATCTTCAAAAGTTAGACACAATGGAACAACACCAGAGACAAACACAGCAACAGTTAGACACAATGGAACAAAATCTTCGGAAGTTAGACACCACGCTTGAACAAACACGTGAAAATTTAACTATAACATTGAATCGAAATGTCAAAAAGTCTGTAATGACGTAAAAACACAAATTTGCGAGCATTTTCAACCTATTTTTCTGCGGCATGAAAATGCATTACAGAATCACGAAGCAGCCATAAAAGAACTGCAAACTATTGTTCATTAAAATCACGACACCTTGCAAGCTAAAATTGACTCAGTTGCATCTACCGATTCGGTTACGCAACTTGCAAAAACTCAAGAAAACTTAAAGGACACAGTAGTTTCAATTTCAACACAAATGGAGACTCTGAAACTTGGTTCAGAGAAACACACTGGGGAAATGTGTTCACTATCGGAGAAAGTAGCCGAACTTTCGGATCAGTTCACTAACTTATCTTCAAAGGTAGATGATAATTTGAATGACACAAAACCGGTAGTCTTTAATGACACAGAAGAGTGCGAACAAATTAGAAAATTCAAACAAAATCAGAATCTAATTAATACGCAACACCAAAGAGAAATCCGGAAAGTACAAGATCAGCTGACACAGGTAATACAGGAATTACGTATTTCTGAGGACACTCGCGCCCCAATACGGGAAGAGGGACATAGAAATACGGAACAGCCACAAAGCGCATTTCGGAAATTATGAAAGAAATTGGCAAGGTGCACTGAATTTTGAAATGGAACCGCCGAAACGACGTAACAGTGACCGATATGCGACTCGCCGACATGATGATTTTGACTATAAGCTGTTCATTACTACACGTAAATTTAAAACATTTAAGAATTCTGGCAACGACATTCATCCACAAGCGTGGCTCCATCAATTCTCTCATTGTTTTCCTCCCAACTGGTCATTAGAGCACAGATTAGAATTTATGTGTGGCTATTTAGAGAATGAACCAGCTGTAAGAATGCGATCGGTCATTCACAATTGTCACAGTGAAGGAGAATTTTACCACGCCTTCCTCTCAGCATATTGGTCTCAAGCTACACAAGACCGAGTAAAACATAGCATCATAATGATGAAACATTTCGAACAATCTGAATTTTCCAGTCTTGTGAAATATTTTGAAGACATGTTGCATAAGAATCAATATCTTTCAAACCCATACAGCCCTTCAGAACTCATCCGCATTTGCTTAATCAAATTGCCTGAACATTTACGACATATTATTTTAGCAGGACGTTGCAAAGACGACATTGAAGCTTTTCAGAGACTGTTACAAGAACTGGAAATTGACACTGAGAATCGCGGAACGCGAAAACGGGAGCACAACAATTACAGGTCACATCTGTCACAATTCTGCGATGACAGAAGTAATACACAACAAGGCTATTCTTACAACGTAAATCGTGACCAAAACAGACACCACCTGTATGACAACCGTTGGCAGAGTAGTAATAATTACAGGGAAAGATCACCTCTCCGCGGTAGTTACTATCACAGAGACAACCATAGAAACAGACAATATGGGAACAAAAACAATTATTATCAAGGGAGACAGAATAACTTCAGACGCAACAGTTCAGCACGCAGTTACGATTCTTTAATATCTAGTTTCTAGTTGCACTGCAGCATTGGTTACTATAAAATTTAATAGATGTACTAATATCACTATTTTCTGTCTACAGTCCCAGTAAAGAATACGTTTATGATATACTTTCTTAGAAAAGAGAGCACAAATAGACATTTCCCTTCACAGGAATTGCATAAATAATTTTTTTAACGACTTGGTAACTTTCTTGCAGAGTAAGTTTTTGTGATGCATCACTCTAGTGTTAAGATCTGACATAGGTATTAGACATGGCCATCTTTAGTGTAATATTTTTTTGCTTGAGCTTTGTCATGTTTAGATATAAGTTATTACATTTGCTGCTGCCGTTTGCCAGGCATAGTGCTACTAAATGTCACTTTGTATTACTCTGTTAAGCCAGTTTTACTACTGATTTATTTTTCTTGTTGCTGCACATTGGCTCATATTAGTTGTAATGTTGCATTTGCTTGATAATTTAGATTTACTGTAGCTTGCTTTGACAATTTCCATTTTTTTCATTGCTGTTTGCATTAATTGTTTTGTGCTGCTGCGTTGCCTCGTTCCTTAGTTTAGCATCTGAGCTCAGTAGATTTAAGTTAGCTTAAGAGGCGGTAGACTATATAAGAGAATGAGTTATGATGAATTGGAAGAAATGCATTGAGAAGCTATAAGAAAATGGTTTGGCCAAAAAAGTAGTGTACAGTGGAGAAAAACTATTTTTGAAAGAGGATATGAACAAAAAAGTAGGGTTTAGTGACAACAGGTTTAGGTAGGATTTTCTTGGAAATAAATGATGAGGTAAGATAATGGAAAATAAAGAATGAGATAAGAAATATGTGAACATATAAATACAGAAAGCATGCTTGGATAGGATTTTTTTGGTGGAAACAAATGTTGAAATAAGGCGAAAGATCTATGGAATGAAGTTTTGGGTTGGACTGCAGTATCAAATTTTACACTGAAAACAAACCCTGTCCTTTCCTCCTATGTTATTCTGCTATGTGTTTGTGTACTCTTGTGTATTTGTGTTTTTCCTGTCTTTATGTGTTTAGCTAATATGATTTATGTTGTAGAATTTTCTGGTGCTAACCTACATTCACTATGACGAGGAATAGTGTTATCCTCAAATATAATTTGCATTTATAATATGCCTTTTTCTTTGTAAACATGTTTACACGTTATTAATTCTGTTCTGTTTCAATTCTCATGTGTGAAATTAACGTTTCGAAAAGTATTCTCATTATTTTATTTATTTACTTATGTCATAATTCTTGTAACACTGATGTATATGTTCATTTCTATTCTTTTGTAAAGTCTGTGTTACTACAAATGTTATCTGTACTGTTATGTTTTTAATGATGCATTTTGTACCATTATTATTGTATTCTTATGCCATAAAATTGTAATTGACACCAGTTCATCAAATTAAGTAACTTGTAAGTTACATTTCACTGCACACGTTTCTGTTGGTCATAGTATATGGACAACATGTGAGAAGTAGGGACTGATAGTGTTTGCACATGTGTTAATAATTCAGCAAGGGACTGGTTAACAGCATTGCTGGTTCTAAGGACAATTAGAAAAAAAACTTTGTGAGTGCACAAGTGATGGTTTATGGACTTGCTATATTATCTCCAAGACTCTTCAATGGTGATTGTGCACCTGCACAGTCAAACAGATGGCTGCTGGTCATCTCTACAAGGACTACAGTGGGTCTGCATCTTTGATGACCCATCAATACCATTATTTCTACAAGGACTGCAGTAGGTCTGCACCTCTGGTGGCCCACCAATACCACAATCTCTACCAGGACTACAGTGGGTCTGCATCTCTGCTGGCCCACCAATACCGTAATCTGTACCAGGACTACAGTGGGTCTACTCTGTGATGACCTACCTACCAATATTCTTCAAAACTTCGAATGACTCTGCTGTGGGTTTGCTCTGTTGTGGCCCATTACCTGTCTGCAAATCGAGAGTCAGCACTGTCTTTCCGTTGGAAGGACAACACTACTTCTTCAAGACTGCATGGAAATTCACTACTTCCGTGTGCATTTTCTTTTACTGCTCAGACTTTGAGAAAAACACTGCAATTTTACTGTGATGAATGATCAGGACTGTCTTTATGGACTGTGAGAAAATTTTAGCTTTTGACCAACATTCTATCAGTAAGTGTGTGCATTTGATATCTTTGTTATTGTAATTATGAAAAATTTTATCAAATGATTATTGGCCAGTGCCCAAAACAATTTGTAAAATTTTTTGTGGGGAGCATGGGGGCTATGTAAGTAGGCTGTTTATGTTTTCTTATTGGCAACGTTACGTAGCGCTCTGTATGAAAATCACTGGCTGTGCTGTGTGCAGTCTGTGGCTGGTTTGCATTGTTGTTGGCTATTGTAGTGTTGGGCAGCTGGATGTTAACAGCGCGTAGCGTTGCGCAGTTGGAGGTGAGCCGCCAGCAGTGGTGGATGTGGGGAGAGAAATGGTGGAGTTTTGAAATTTGTAATACTGGATGTCATGAACTGCTATATATATTATGACTTTTGATGACTATTAAGGTAAATACATTGTTTGTTCTCCGTTAAAATCTTTCATTTGCTAACTATGCCTATCAGTAGTTAGTGCCTTCCGTAGTTTGAATCTCTTATTTAGCTGGCAGTAGTGGCGCTCGCTCTATTGCAGTAGTTCGAGTAACCAAGATTTTTGTGAGGTAAGTGATTTGTGAAACGTATAGATTAATGTTAGTCAGGGCCATTCTTTTGTAGGGATTTTTGAAAGTCAGATTGCGTTGCGCTAAAAATTTTGTGTGTCAGTTTAAGCACAGTCATGTACAATTTTTCTAAGGGGACGTTTCACTATCCAGCCGTACAAAACAATTTTAATATATTTCTCTTATTCCATTTTGAAATGATAGCATTCAGTTTATGCATGCTGCTGTCATTTTCTGAAACTGCAGAAATTACTCCGGAAAAGTAACAACTACGCTCCAAAGTATTACATGATCATGTACCTAAAAGCAAATATTCTGTTCAAATTAAAAAATGTTGCAATGGAGAAAATCTTGTTACACTGTATTTAATAGCCTATGGATTACGTTACTACTCTGCTACATACCAATAATCAGTGACCAAATTCAAATTAAGAAGTGTTTTCAAAAACGGTTGCAAATTATAAGTACACTGACGGAAAAAAGGAGTTGTGCGACATAGACGACAGTTAGTAGGCGTTTTTCTACATCTGAAACATTATGTCTATTCAAATTTCGCGCCAGTCGCATCACAGGGGCGTTAATAACAGCACTATGAGGATCCAAATAAGGTTTGCTTTAAAGACACGCTGTAACGATCGTGTGTGTTAGCTACCTTTGAGACTGGCCTGTGTGAGTTGATGTTAGTCAAAAATGCCCTTAAGGTGACAAAGACGCCTTTATCAACATCTCATTGACTTTGACGAGGTCATATAACAGGACTACGAGAAGCCGGATGTTCCTCCCATGATATTGGAGAAAGACTTGGCA